>NC_137738.1:13738046-14385546 GCF_963264785.1 Psittacula echo | reverse complement strand
CATTCAGAACTAGAAACTGAGAAAAATCTGAATAGCAGCTACAATATACCACAGGAAAACGTACCACTAGTAATGACAGAGAGATTCCAAAGGGCTAGAGCACGGAAAGAATAGACATGGAGGGAAACTGATAAATGGCCAAAGATAACTGTACCAATTTTCTATTTTCAAGCTAACAATTCCATGCTTCTGTGTAAGGCAAAAAAGAAATAAATTAGAGGATGAGTAGGGCACAGGTAGCTCATCTGGGTTTAGACTGTAAAGCCATTCAGGAATGACTTGCTCCTTCAACCCCCAATAAAACCAGCTGTATCTAAAAGAAAATACTGGTTGACCTAGTAGTTACTGAGATATTACTACCACAGCTCCAACTAGCCAGTAGTTAACTTCCAATTTCCACTGCAGGATACAAGTTAGAAGTAAGGCATAATGCTGAATTGCAATATTAATTTATACATTGTTAGGTAAGGAAGGAAACACAATAAATGGCCTGAGTATATTATTGTTGCTTCCATTACAGATAAATAGAGCTATTAATCCTGCTTCTTCTGTAGAAGTTAGATAACTTTGAAAAGATAAGGGTTGCATACGGTGTATGTAAGACTGCAGATATCCCGTAAGATGAGAGTAGGAAGATATGAGAAAATGCAGAAGATGATGAAGGCATGGCTGCAAAAGTGATTTCACAAGAGTCAGGATTAATAACACACATGCCTGAGGATCACTCTATTGTGGAAAAGAAGGAAATACTACAGGGGAAATAGGAGCAATACCAAAAGGAGTGGTTAATAAATTCAGAGTGACTGTGCAGATTGGATGATTGAAGAACCTGGTAATGGTATGTGGAAAATTTCTTTTGTCAGTCACTGATGCAAACCTGGAACAGGTAGAGAATGACAAAAACTGGTGACCATATGAGAAATGAGTCAGTGCTGTTGGTGTTCATGTTAGCAAAAATGCCATGATGATTGACAATAATTTGAACTCTTGTTAACATCATCAGCAGAGAGAGAAACCACAGCCTAAGCAGACATAAAGGTTGATTGCTACTCTCCTCTGAAAGTAGAAAAAGCCCTATTAAGTCGTAGTCAAGGCAGACTGATGATTGGGTCTCTGCTCACTATATAAAGAACTTTGTTCAGTTTTAAGTGGGATCTATGCTGCACTTTTTGGTGCAGTTTCCATTAATTTCAATTTATGGATGCAAAGAAAAATTAGGATGCCTCAAAAGTGAGTAAATCAAGTATCATGAAGAAATTGTTCTCTTGCTTTTAGTCCTAAGAGAAATAAGGAAGATAGAAACTTCTGTTCAGTTTTCTGGGCTACATTGGCTGAAGAAAGTCTATGCCATGTCTATTCCTTTAAATCTCTTACTTTGAAAACCTGTTGTTTTAAATGTTTGCAAAGTATTGGAATTTACCATTTGATGAGCATTTTTCTAGTAATAATAGTAAATTTCAGTATTTTCTAAAAAGCTTCTTTTTTCCTGTTTAATGTTTTAAGGTCATTGGGAAAAAAAAAAAAAAAAAAAAAAAAAGACTCAATATACAAGGAAAACAGTAAATCAAATTCTAAAATAAAGTGTGCAACACTGAACATCTGACAGATTGGAAAAATATATTGGAAGCTTGACTCTCATGGGCATTTGACCTCCTTCTTCTACACTGACAATGAAGACACTCAGACATTTCAATTTCCGCAATCAAAAGTATTGGTGTTAACACTAGCATTAAAAAAAAAAAAAAAAAAAAAAAGGTAAGAGTAAAATAGTGTTTTTGTAATAGATGGGAACTCTTTAAAATTCAGACATAGGTCTTAAACTGAATTTGAGTTTGTCCTGGGTTCAGCAGTAGCAGTCAGTTTTTCTCCTTCTTAGTAGCTGTTGCAGCACTGTGTTTTTGACTTTTGGCCTAGGAACAGCTGATAACAGTGATGTTTAGACTGACCAAGGACTTTGTGAGTCTCATGCTCTGCCAGGGAGGAGGAGGGGCCGGGAGGAAGCAGGGACAGGAAGCCTGACCCAAACGAGCCAAAGAGGTATTCCATACCACAGCACGTCATGCCGAGGATGTAGAACTGAGAGTTCCCGGAAGGGCTGGATCACTGCAGGGTGGGGGTGAGGTACCGGTTGGTGAGCGGTTGTATTCTCTTCCTTGTTATTTCCTTTATCATTATTATTATGGTGGTAGCAGTAGTGGTTTGTGTTATACCTTAGTTATTAAACTGTTCTTATCTCAACCCGTGGGAGTTGCATTCTTTCGATTCTCCTCCCCGTCCCTCCAGAAGTGGAGGGAAGAAAGGTGGGGGGGGAAGTGGACTGCGTGGTGCTGATTTACGGCCTGGGCTTAAACCACGACAGAGTTTCAAGTTTAGTCCCAGTTATCCATCAAACACACCGGCACATTTTTATTTCAAGAACCACTTGATTTTTACTAACATTTTATAACAGCATTCTTTTCTTCTCTAAAATATGCTCTGATGGTCTAAGTTATGACTCTGTCTGCTCTTTGAGCTAGCCTGAAATTGTACCTTGTCCATGGCCAAGTGTCTCTTCAATCCTGCTTTGTGCTGTCACAGCAGGAACAGAGGCTGAATGCACAAGGTTTATGTGATTTTGCTGCTGACAGCAATCTCAACGATATCACGCTAGCTTCCTACCACGACACAGCTACTTTCACAAGTACCAATCTCTGTTCTCAGGGCTGGCAACATTTACGGTTATTTTATGAATTTACACACTTTCCAAAGAGTAAAAAGTTGTGACTCTCATGCCACACTGCACCTATACAACTTGTTCCCACAACTGCAGATGATGTAAAATTGCAATGTAATAAAAAGGTCTTTTGGATGGACAAAATTCAAATGTGATAAGTTAGAAAGAAAGGGTGAAACATAAGGATCTGAAGTGCCGCTGCCATGATGCAGAGACCTGAGTCTGAGTCTGAAAGCCAACCGTATCCTGGGCTGCATCAAGAGGAGCGTGACCAGCAGGTCGAAGGAGGTGATCCTGCGCCTCTGCTCTCGTGAGACCTCACTTGGAGTATTGTGTGCAGTTCTGGTGTCCTCAACATAAAAAGGACATGGAACTGTTGGAACAAGTCCAGAGGAGGGCCATGAGGATGATCAGGGGACTGGAGCACCTCCCGTATGGAGACAGGCTGAGAAAGTTGGGGCTGTTCAGCCTGGAGAAGAGAAGGCTGCGTGGAGACCTCATAGCAGCCTTCCAGTATCTGAAGGGGGCCTACAAGGATGCTGGGGATGGACTATTCATCAGGGACTGTAGTGACAGG
The DNA here is from genome assembly GCF_963264785.1 of Psittacula echo. NCBI lineage: Eukaryota > Metazoa > Chordata > Aves > Psittaciformes > Psittacidae > Psittacula > Psittacula echo. The sequence continues at coordinate 14,382,256 of NC_137738.1, read as the reverse complement.
ACAAGGGGTAACGTGTTCAAACTTAAACAGGGGAAGCTTAGATTGGCTATAAGGAAGAAATTCTTTCCTGTGAGGGTGGTGAGGCACTGGAATGGGTTGCCCAGGGAGGTTGTGAGTGCTCCATCATTGATGGTGTTCAAGGCCAGGTTGGATGAGGCCTTGGGTGGCATGGTTTAGTATGAGGTGTCCCTGCCCATGGCAGGGAGGTTGGAACTAGATGATGTTAAGGTCCTTTTCAACCCTAACTATTCTATGATTCTATGATTCTATGATTTCATTCATGGTAGTACAAAATAGGAGAAATCCATACAAGTCAAAGAATACAATGTGGAGTTCTAAGAATCAGCATCATGAAGACCAAAGTCAGTCTTACAATACAACAATATACAGGATTAAATAAAGAAATATAAGCCAAATTATAAATAAAGAATTTAAAAGAAAGAATTTAAAGAGAAAGAGATTATGCTATCTAAATGAAAGAAAATAATAAAGTAGGGGTGGAAATTAGGTCATAAATTTGGAGTAAAATGTATGGGCTTAGTTTTCTTTTTATAATAAAAGTATTATAAAAATGAAATGAGGCAAAGCTAAGGACATCCAGAATTATACAAGGACTCAAGAGTCTTATATATTCAGAAAGGCTGAAAAAGTATTGTATTGTTTGGAAAAGGGGATCTTATGAGGGACTTCAATGAGATACAACAACTCTAAAGGGATCAAGGAAGAGACGCAGCAATGCTGTTTGAGCTAGTGTCAAATGCAAGCTCAAGGGGACACGAAATTATGCCAGAAAAAAGCCTGACAATGAGACTTTATAGATAGGAATATCTTATACTAAGAGCAAAATAGTGAATATTGCAATGGCTGCAAATGTTTCAGCTAATTAAAAAATACCTAAAACAAAACAACAAAAACCCACACAACTTGGGAAAGTGAAGTTAGATAAAATTTCTGCAAATGGAAAGACTAAAATCAAAGTTTGATTCATGGCTTTACTTTAGCTTCATAACAAGATGTGACCCAGAATTAATTTTTTCCCTGTCAGTTTGATGAGAAATTAATAGTGGACGGTAGAATACCCTTTGAACTTGGACTCTCAACACCCCACAGCATCATTTCACCCCCAGCATGTTCCATCAAGTTAGCAAGTCAAAATGCCCAATGAAACATCAGAGTAGGTGAATTAATCGTGATGTCAATCCCTGACTGGCCCTTCAGGTTCTCTTGTTTTAAAGTGTCACTTCATTACTCAGCTGCACACTGCCTCACAGCTTATCCACCCATCACCTTCCCACTCTGGCACCAGCAGGGTCATGGGACACTTGGTGGATATTTTCCTGCTCTCTGAAAGGAAATAGGTTGTGGTCTCACAGCAGCACGTGTCACCAGCACCCCAAGTTGTGCGTCATGACACTGGTACCCCTGGCAAAGGAATTCAGAGCTGTGAGCAACTGTCATACAAGTCCATCAGGAACCTGAGCAGGTAGGAGAAGAGGAAAGCCTCATAATAAGCATCAAACCCCAAAAAATAACATGGGCAAAAATGGTGTTAAAAATGAACTTAAGGATGAGGGGAAACATCAGTACCTGAAGGGCAAAAAGCCTCATAGGATCTCACATCATCCCCAAATGAAGCCATTCTGAGCATAGGATTGCTCTTAACACTTCCTGAAGTGAAACCGTCAGGAAAAATGTATGAATAAAATAAAAAGTGTTTGCAAAAATAAGTTTAATCCTAACTGGATTAATCATAATCCAGTCAAATGGCATCATCAAAGGTCAGACGGGAGGTTGACAGGGACCCTGATTTCTGTGTGAATTCTTATACTGTCTGAGTTTCAGGGTACCGACTTTCTACAGAGCTGTAGGCACCTGTCACCTTAAGGTGATACAGTTATGGGCATTAACATCATGTTTTATAACACTATAACTAGGCTTTCAAAGTCTGTTTATCCTTACCTAAAACTATTCTAACATTTAATCAACAAAAAAAAAAAAAGTATTTTTTGATATTTCTGGGACAAAATTCATTGCTATAATCCCCTGCTTATTCCGAATGTATCTTAACTTTAAGAAAATGAATTAACTTGGGAGCTAGAAATTTGCATTTTCACATATATGTGATGAGAAAGCATAACAGGAAACAGAGGTAAACCTAGTGTCTATTCAGTGCCAGATTTCCAACAGGAAGGCAGTAACTAAAGATGTAGTGCAAGAGGATATTTTACACCCAATTAAGCAGGGGGGCCAAGCTGAATGGGTTAAAATTTGCCATTGATCCCAAGTAAGTGATTTTCTTACCCCATTAAGGATTCAAACCGCACTGCAAGGAAAAAGCAATTATGCAATGAATAGGAGAAGGGGAAAATATGTCCCAGACTGGTTTGCCTGCAGCAAGGTGCAGGTTCCTCAGGGGTCTGCAGGAAACAGCCAAGCTTCCCATCTTATTCCTTGACCACACCCGGCATAAAGACTAAAGGATATTTTGGGAAATAGGAAAACACAACAGCTCAGACAGTGTCCCAGGCAGTGTATTCATTACAGCATCATCAGAGTGGATGCCTGCAATACGAAGATTAAATACCCATTTACCAGCATCAGAGGAGAGTTTGGTTTTATAATGTATTGTCCCCTATTCCCCGTGAGGCTGCTTTGTTTGATAAAATGCTGAGTGTGGTGTAAAAATATCCCTCTCTCTGTAATTTGCACTCCTCTCCATTTAAAGCTATTCTTGCCGCAAACGAGAATTGAAAGCTGCTAAAATTAAGTGATGTCAGTTCTCAATGACACTTTAATGATAGAGAGCTCAGCAAATGAGATGAGAATGAATTCTAGCTTCTCTGCTAAAGATAGTAACCAGCACTAAACAGGATAACACTCCAATTGGGCTACAATTCACTTTCTTCATTCATACTTAGTAGAACTGAAATAAGGAAACTATAATCAAAATAGGAAAATACAGGGAAAAAATAGGGAAAATATAATTAAAACAAAAAAAAAATGATAGTTTGTAATAGAGATGGCAGGAAAGAACTGAATCTTGTGAAGTCAAAGCACAGCCCTACTTGATTCTATGATTCTATGATATCTGTACAGATGCTATCACTGGCTGGCCACAGAGCTGACGCTATGGCATCTTTTCCTCACTTCAGAAACTGCTGCTTTCAGCAGGTTTAGTATAAACCTGCTTAACTAACCCAGGCATAGGAGAACTGAGGATTAGGGAATTCTGCATGGTTTGGGGCCAAATGAAATTACTGCCGCTGAAAAAGCATTCAAGGAAATAAAACACCAACATGTAAACAATTTCTTTCTCTCAGTACTCTTATAATTGGACTTCCAAGGATGTCCACCCAACCTATCCACACAGATCGTGCCTGTAGCTTCACAATAAGTTAACAAATGACAACTTCAAAGTATGTCAGCTGGGTGCTATCACCTCTGTGACTCCACTGTGTGCCACGTTGGCGTTGCAAAGGTGTTCTATTCTCTGAATAAAAATTCTTTTGCTCAAGGCTTCTGAGCATGGCAAGGCAATGGGAGGCTCTGGTGCAGGCAAATGCAAGAACATGAAGTTATGTACAAAGATCATAGTGCAGCTTGAAACTAACATAGTGCCTGAACAGAGCCGCCACTGTCTTTCCTTCTGCCCCATAGAGCATGGGCTCACAATCTGCATTTACATTTTATTCCTTTCTACCAAGTGTCATGAAAGAGAGGCAGGTTGTTTCCAGCTCATGACAAAAAAATGAGTTATTTTTGTATAATGCTTTGTCATTTAGTTGAATAATTAATTCTGTCAAACACATGAATGGGAGGTAAATATTAAGGTGTGCAATGTATAAAAAGCAGTCATTATGGAGAGAGAAGTATTTATTACGATAAGAAACTTGTGGAATTACAATTATGAAAACCTTATTGTAAAAAGGTGAGATAAGGCTTCACAATTCACTGCTCTGCAAGTACTTGTAGAACATTCCATGTGACTAGAATGGAGATGGGGTCATTGGCAATGACTGACAATAAAATTTTTATACCTCATAATAAGATCAGATTTTCTTTACAAATACTATATATGTGACAGATAAGTAATCCTGCAAGTACTTTGTAAACGTTTAAAATAAAATGCTGGCACTATTTTCCCATCCTTGATGGAACCCAAATCTTTGTATTTGTACCCCAAATCTTTACCTTCAAGTACTTCTTCCAATGTCTTCTAACAATAATTCACTGAAGGGAATTCTTCATTTCCAATTTCATGTAGTTACAAAAAAAAAAAAAAATGCTCTGGCATTTGTACATAACAGAATATGTCCAAATCTGTGTGAATATCTAGGAGTTGTAAAATTGGTGGCCTAATGGGCTGAGTGCAGGTGAAGTGGTCATGAGCAATCGAGAACTGTAATTCGTCATCTATCTCTGCGTTTCTTCCCGTATGTTCATCCTATACTGACTGTACAAATACTGTTGAGAGCTTCTTAAAACAAGTTGACTATAGGTTGCTATGGGAAGACTGAAAAATAATGTAATTACTTTCCCTCCTCCAAGTACCTCAGTGTAGATAGATGTGTGAGGGAGATGAGAACAAAAGGGGGGCTCTGCAGTCTACTCATTATCATTTGAAATTTCCTTTGTGCAAGGGGAACATGCATGCTGATGGAAAATGGGTGCATTGGGGAGAGCACATCTTCCTTGCACACAGTTCATGCTTCTTTTGACTTCCAGCCAGCTCAACATCTTTCATTAGGTTTCTGTCTTGTATATTGGAGTAAAATGGACCAGATTCACTTACAAATCCTCTGAGGTACTGAGCATCGCTTGCGAGATGCTGACATTTCTGGTCTTCTATGAGTTTGAATTACCTTGAATATTTTATGTCTTAGACTCTAGAAAAGCATTTAGGCAAAGAAGCAAAAAAACCCAAACAAAAACATAAAAAGGGAGAGAAAAAAAACCCTCTACCTATCAAAGCAGTTTTACAGAACTTTGGAAACAGCAAGACAAAATGAATATTGAGTGAGAAGAAAAAAAGCCAGTATTGCATCAAATACTTGCCCCAGGTCCTACAACAGCAAAAATGAGGTGACATGCAGCCATACATGAGTGGACAACATGTCAGCTGCACAAAGGGTCTCTTCATCGTCACACATGTCCCCTAACTGGCAGTTTACCCCCTCAGACAGAATGTTAAGAGACACAGGAAGAATGTTCTCTTTTTGTAAAGTGTCACATAAAGTAGCTTACCAGCCTGGTTGGCAGAAAATCATATTTTCTGATATTTGATGTCACATTTTATTAGATTTAGGATACTATTATCCTACTTACTTAGGGGTTTAAAAGTATCCTTTTTATAGCTAATGCCACAGGTAGAATGTTAAACTACAGACATTTTGCAATAAAGGAGTAGACTGTTCCTTGTACACATCTGGTATTTTTTGCCCTAAACAATGTAATAGTTGTTCACTATTTTTTATGCCTTTTTTTTTGTTTTGTTTTGGTTTTTTTTGATCCTTGCACATTTGTCCTCAGTTTATCCACTAACCTATGACAGAAAGCAGTTACAGAGTTTGCAGAACTCTGGAACTATAATTTGTAACACTTTAAAAGTATTTTAATGAAATATGATTATTTAATACTCATGGATGGTTTCATCTTAACTCCATAGCTCAGAGAACAGCTGTCCTTTCAGTTCAAATAATGGCATTTGCTGTAGTGCTTGGTGGCAGTTTCTACCTGCTAGTAAATAGAAGTCACTATATGCACATTGCAATGCTTGGGATTAGTTTTGAATTAGCCCTTTGCACTTATGTAGAAAAGTTTTGTCTTTTTTTCAGTTATTATTGGACTTTCAAATAAAATTTTTCATTGAATTAAATTTTTTTAAACTCTTTAAGCAAAATTTTGATTATTGGTAATGGATTTTTTGAACTCACAGCAGTTTCAATTTCTAGACCTTTTAATATAATTAATACTGTTTTCTGAATATAGTTATACCCTTATTTAAAGCAGAAAAATCTGTGGGTATTGAAGGGCAGAATTTGATTCATACCATCAAGCACCTTTGTGATTACCATCAAAAAATGATTTCTTCTGATATATTCTGGAGGAAAGGCTTATTTACTCGAGTGACATTTGGTTTATTTACATAAATGAGAATTAGCCTTACCCACCCATTAAAATAGAAATGTACTTTTTCCACATCAATTTTACATTATTTAGAGATTAAACCATAGAGTTTATCCCTAAGATTTTATCCCTAATCAGTCTCTACATCTTTAGTTACTTATCAGTGCTATAATTTAGTGACAGTAAATTGTTACTGACAAGTATCCAGCTGAACAGCAGGTTTTTTGCAGTATGGGATAAAATAGTCAGACAAAATGCGTGTCATTCTTGACTTGTTCATACAGCTCTGCTTCAGTCATAACTGTTGTGAGAATGGGGAGGCAGAAAAGAGAATGCTGATCTAATATTAATGTTTATTCATGTTCAATAGCATGAGTTTGGCAGGGGTTCTTTAATGTTACTTACATACCAAAGAGAGGCAGCTCCACAGGAACTCAGAAATAGGATTCAATTCCTGATAAAGGAGAAATGCATTTTATAGTATTTGCTGTTGCAGGTTTTAAAATCAGGATTGCAGAAAACAGTGTGATACTTTCAATAAGGAGAAAGAACAGATACTAGTATCACTCTGTCTTTATTATTTTACAGACTTTTCTCCAAACAGATCTGTGAAAAATCTCATTCGAAAGATTTGAAACATTTAGGGGAAGAATTGTACATATAAAATAGGAGACCGTCAAAGCAAATGTAAGGATGACATTAAGGGCTCTGCAGCTGAGTAAGCTGCAGTATCTATCTCACCACCAGACTAAACCAACAAGCATGTGTGCTCTTGGAGCCACTGGCCTGGATCAGCTTTAGTCTGATAGCTCATCTGTGCTGGTGATAATTAAAGGTCACAAGGCACATTTTGCAGGTGAGAGGATGCTACTTTTAATTCCTTTGGCAGAGCAAAAAATATTTCACTACTTTTTTTGGCCCTAAAAAAACCTGCTTGCTGGCACCAAGTTGCTCCCCAAGGCAGAAGCACTTTTGTGAGAAATTTCCAACAGCTATTTTGCATGCAATTTATAATATAATCATAGAATCACAGAATGGTTTGGGTTGGAAAGGACCTTAAGATCATTCAGTCTCAACCTGCTGCCATGGGCAGGGACACCTCACACTAGACCATGTCACCCTAGGCTCTCTCCAACCTGGCCTTGAACACTGCCAGGGGTGGAGCATTTATCACTTCTCCGGGCAACCTGTGCCAGTGCCTCACCACCCTCACAGTAAAGAACTTCTTCCTTATATCCAATCCTTTAGAATAAAAGATACATTTGAACAGCACCAACATAAAGACTGCTAAATAAAACCTTTTCCCCCTCAGAACACCTCAGTAAAATATAAGAATTTATAGACTTTATTTCAATCTCTCCTACTCTCTTTTAAAGTTTATCATTCCTTGGGGTAACTCCATTAAGAGATTATCTTGTCACCTGCACTGACAATAAATTTTTTTCTCTCTTAAGAGTAATGTGTCAATGCGATACAACCACCATGTTATTTATACTTCTCAGCCCTCATTACAAATATATTTTCAATTTTTAAACATTAAATATTTTTCTGTATTTTTTAAAATGTATTCATCCACCTAAACACCATCAGAGGCTCTGTTTCTTTCCATTTGTTTTAAAGCTCTAGATTTTAAGTTTTTCTACCACTACTGAAAGTAGTATCCAGAATTCTGTAATTATTTCTCTAAATCACTCCAGTAATTAGGTTCATATTTAGATTTACAACTGACCTTTAGAATTTGTCTGCTTAGTGTACATTTTAGTAGGCCTAATTGTGTTGAAATATTAATTTGGTAGTGGTCCCCCCTGTATACCCTAGATTATTTTAAGAAGATGAATGTAACCTTCAGCTGTGCTCTGTAGAGGTTTGATTCCAGAGCCTTTCACTGTGATTTGAGACTGAAAGCTTACCAATATTTGAAGAATGCCATTGAGCACTAGTCTGTATTTGTTTGTCTCCTGAACTTATTCAATTAGGAAAATAATCCATTATGGAAAATCTTGATTAAAAGTTGGCTTATTTTCCTGTTTGATTAAAATTCAGCATTACACTGAATCAATTGTTCAGGACTTCTGCGAAACCTGCTCTTGCATCTTACTCACCTTTTCTGTCCTCTGGTTAGAAAACCTACTGGAGAGCAATAAACGTGCTCTAATATTGTGGTTTCACTTGGTCCTTGATCCTATTCCGTAGCAGACTGAGAAATGCCATAACAGCCTGAGGATACCTGGGGGTGAAGAGGATTTTCTTGGCTAGAGACTTTAGCTCTGTAGCCCCTACCCTGTTCCAGCACAAGTGTGCTATCACTTGTTCCTGCAATAAAATTCATGGGTTTCTTAGCTTTCTGGGCCTTGAATAAAATTTCCAGGATTTAGTCCTTTGCATATTTCCACAATGGCATCAGCTAATCTAAACAAAGCTAATCTTACCTGCCAACAAAATGCTTTTATAACTCCATACTAAATCCCTAATTAAAATCGCCACCTAGAAAAACTCCGCAACAAACAAAGCAGTTGAGGCTGGGCTGCAACCTAACAGCTGTGTGACTGCAGAGGATGAGTTCTTTAGCCCCAAACTTACCTCAAAGTCATCTGAGGTAAGTCATCACAGTCCTTGTCTGTGTTTAGCTCTGGAAGAGTGTCGTGGTTTAACCACAGCCACTCACTCACTTCCCCCATTGGGATGGGAGGGAGAAAACCATGGGTTGAGATAAAGACAGTTTAACAGGCAAATCAAAAGCTGCACGAGCAAGCAAAGCAAAACAAGGAATTCATTCACCACTTCCCAGGTGTTCAGTCATTCCCAGGAAATCAGGACTCCATCACGCATAGTGGTTACTTGGGAAGACAAACACCATCACTGTGAACATCCCTCCTTCCTTTTTCTTCCTTCACCTTTATATGCTGAGTATGACCCCGTATGGTACGAGATATTCCTTGGGTCAGCTGTCCTGGCTGTGTCCCCTCTCAGCTTCTTGTGCACCCCCAGTCTACTCGCTGAAGAGGCCTTAACTCTGTGTAGGCACTGCTCAGTAGTAACTAACACCTCTGTATTATCAACACTGTCTTCAGCACAAATCCAAAACACAGCCCACTACTAGATACTGTGAAGAAAATTAACACTACCGCAGCCAAAACCAGCACACAGAGCTAACTCTGTGTTCAGACTGCTGAAAATTTCAGCAGGTGAAGTCCTGGCCTTGGCCAAACCAAGTGGCAAAACTCCCTTTGATTTCAATAAGGTCGGGCTACAGCTTCAAATGTGACAATGAAAAGAAGATATCAGTAAAGAAATCTTAGTAGATTTGCTTTTCAGAGTATTTTCATTCCCAGTTTCTGTCTCCTTTGGCAAATATGACAGCTTGCAGCAATTAGAAATCTTGACTCGGGAAGATTCTCAGACATAGATGAGAATGCTGCCATAGTTCTCAATCAAAACTTCATGGAGAAGCATTTCCAATTTATTCTTACAGTATGACTAATTCTTTGTACTATTTCCACATATAAATTTTCTGCCAACTTCCCTAGTTTTCACAGAGGGTGGCTTTTGCTAATGTGGTTGAACTCTAATATTGAACCAGCTAACTTCTAACACTAAAACTGCACCACCAGGATTGACTTTTTTTTCCTCTTTTCCAGTTCTGTCACATCTCAGTTGCTCTTTTGGCTTCTTTATGGGTTTTTCCTGAGGCTGAGATATATATTGAGAAGTTTGCCTATTGGAAGATTTAAAAAGTAAAATACGAACCTATACTTTCAGTGTATTACCAGGAAGCCATAATGCTAGCTATCGAAACAGTCTTTTATCTTGTTGATGAGTAGACAAGAGAAATGTTGACATAAACACTGAAAAAGGTGTTCAGCTCCTTCAATATTTTAATGGCTAGTGTGTTCACTTGCAAACATGTGTTTAAAAAGCGACAATAGAAACAGTCCAAAATAATGCAAGAAATAGTCACAAATTGGGTATGGATTTATTGAGTTTAATGTTACTTCCACTTAGAATTATTAACTGAATCAAATATTTGCAAAATGTAAGGAAACCCTATTTTATTACCTCAGACTGAGAGGTGAGAGTGAAATTAATGTGCATAAATAATGTGTGCGGTTGAAGCTGAGAACAGTGGAAATGGGAGAGTTACTAAAATAAGTTGGAGGTCAGTACTTGTGATGAAAATAGGTAGGATTTATGGCAAAGTAATTCAATCAAATAATCTGAAGCTGGTCAGAAGTATTTCATTCCAATGTAGAGTTATAAAATCTACAGACATTGTGAAATTAAATGAAAAGCAAAAGCAAGCCATAGATTGCTGCTGAAGAGAAGAGAATAAAAGAAAAAGCAAAAGAAAATGTCAGCTGTAGAAGATCTCATTTTGGAAACCTACAATATGTTGATTGATAGGACCAGCATTTTTCAAGCTCTGTCACAGCTGAAGTATAAAGCTGTCAGCACAAATAATAATGATGGATGCTCTAAAACATGCAAATAGCATGAAAAATCATTTCTCACATAATTTTGGGAGAAGAGAGGAGTTATGAACTGAAAGGGGAGGGGAGGTCAAGCTTAACATTCAGCAAAGAGGAATAGGTGGCTGCCTTGCTGCTGTTTGAGTTGTTAATTACTATGCAAGTGAAACAATAAGTTATGCTGGCCTTCTGCAAATTTTCCCACGGAAATTGTATTGTGGCCAGTGGAGGAAGAGAGGCAGAACCACAGCTTTGGAGCTGAACACAATGGTGAGCTCCCCTGGAACAAATCCGCGCAAAAGGGAATCTGCTCCAGGGGCTGCCAGCGCTTTCAGGAATGGGTTGCTTTAAGAACATGCTGTGTATTTCAGAGGTGACATTTACAGGACACCATCAATATTGGGGGCGTTTCAGTTAATTAGCCTTTTTTATTAACACTGAAGTACAGTAAAACCCAATGTGTTAAGAATGTAAATTAGCACTATCACCAGGCTGATCTAGCGCAGAGCAGTGAACTATCACACACTGCCCCCATATTTATGGTGCTTTTTATTTTCTAGAGTGAGCAAAGGTTGCTCATACTTCCAGCTGATTTTCACTTCTGGCGCATACGCATGTGCTTGCACGTGCCAAACTTCACAAGAAGCAACAAAGCTGTGAGTGCAATTTTTTGTTGCTGGACTTTATTTTCATTAATTGTGCAAAAATTATATTTATATCTGACTTTGGTGAAAAACCAATATACATTCATGCTGGTATTGTGGGTTCTTTTAAAAGAATAGTTACAACAATTCACCATATAGCATCCTACTTGAGTTAAAAACACACCATATAAAATAAAGCATTATTTATATAAAGCACCTTTCCTGGGCTCCGTGAAATGGTAAAAGCCACACAGATGACATCCCTTTCTATTCAAAACTCTTTATTCCTCAGCCCTCATTCCCTATCAGCTTTTGAATGTGTTTTATTTTCAAAACTCTGGTTCATTCAGCACAGGTTTACACACTGGATCTTTTCTCTACTGAATCTTTTTGCTTATTTCATCCCACCAAAAATGAGCCCACCTGTGGGTTTTAAACCTATCTCCACATTTGCCTTTGGTTTTATATATGATCTTCAATTTTAGGGTTCCTAATATTAATTCCTAATCATTCTAGACCCTCCTAAATAGAGACTGACTAATGTTAGGTCTTTAAACATGTCTGTATCTTTTCAATAGTCATGTCCTTCCCAAATTTGACAATAAGGAGGCAAATAGATTTAAAAAAACCCAAACTATTCTAAGTCTTTAGCTAAATGTTACACATTCAGCCTCATCTTATTTGTGTTGAGATTACAAGCTCTTAGAGGCAAAGACCACCTCTATTCCTGGTGCACATACTGCTGAACAGTGTCACAGTCCACAAATTACAAATAATGAGCAATGACGATAGACCTTATTTTCTGTTACCTTCCATCTTATTGCTATTTATCTCCACACAAAACAAGTGTCAAAGAGGTGACATTAGCAAGCCCTGTGGTTCCTCAGCAGCTCAGCATGTTTTAAGTTAAGCTGTCATTCATAAAAAAGGACAAAAAAGCTGAACAGTTCAGAAAAACATGTTTAAACATTTTACTAAGTAGCAAACTGAATTTCTCATTGAGTTCTGAGTCAATCCATCTCACACTTCATTTTGTTTTAAATTCCTCATGTTCTGATTCTTTTTTTCCCCAGTTGCATTTAATCTTGATTTCAGACCTGGAACAGTAGCTGATATTCATGTCCAGATACTAGTAATGCCTCAAATTCGCTATTCAGCAGGATTATGCTCTTTTGCACTTGTTCAGTGCATTTTAATTACATAATAATTCACTGTTGCTGCTGGTGAGTTCACATCCTTGTGTTGCTGTTTTACTTCTACTGTTAAAAGGATCCAAAGGTAGGTGGGTGTCACAGAACTAATAAATTGAGGCTAAATGAAACTTGTTGTTCAAACTCAGTTAAAGCTTCACTAACATTAACTATAGATTGGGTTGTCACATGGTTTTGTCACTACACTGCTGTTTCTTAAACTTTATGTCTAATGATCCAAAATGCAAAATCACTCACCTAAAAAGGAAGAGCTCAAATAATACCTTAATACACTGGATGGATTAGGAAGACTCTCCCCCTTGCCACAATTAAAAAGCATGTAACAAAAATGACTAGGTATTCCTGAGAGCTTTAAGTGAGGCAACTCTCCAGAAAGCAGCTGCAAACACTGCCCAGCATCTAAATTACCAGGCAGAGTTTACAGAGCAGAGATGAGAAGCACTATGGCCAAGTGAAAAAAACCCCGCTCATCTAAAACGTGGCCTACAGCCAACTTTTCCCAATAATGGTAGGTGACAGGCCAGAGCTGATCCAATGTGCATTTTAATTGGTGGCAAACTGAAGTAACAAGCCATTGCTGTTCATCTGTCAAAGAATAAAAAAACCCCAAACAACGTGTAGCACTGGGTTTATTTTTTTAGAATATGTATTACATGCATTTGTATATAAATTAGTTGAAGGTCTCTGGCAGTGAACAGGAACGGAAAGCTGATTTTTTCCCCACTAATTTCTTAATATGTACATTTGCAGAAGAGAAACAAATGGGAAAAGATAACATCTGTGTGGTCTGATGGAGTGAAGAAGCCCTGAGTCGTACTTAAAGCAGCTTGATAAATTGATGAGCAGCAGCTCATGCAGGTTCAGTGTTTCACACAGGTTCTCAGAGAAAAAATGGCAACTCTGTGTAATGATGCTTTTGCTTCACTTAAATACTGTGAAAAAGAGAAATAGCCTAATGTGGGCTTTTCAGAGCAAAAGCATGCCACTGACTTGAGAAAGCTTCCTTCTCATTTTAAGCAGCTTCCTGAGTTTTTAACTGTTTGCAATCAGGTTTTACTTTAAAGTGCTAAACCTCATATCAGGCCCTTGTTTAGCAAACACCCTTCATTAGCATACATAGCACCTTCTCCTTCTTTGGTTTTTGACTTACTCTTTTTATCAACCTCTGTATTAAAAAACCAAATTCGATCAGTCTGAAGAGGCTTCAGAGAAGATTGCAGTGTTTAAGGGCAGGCTTTTGAAACCAAAAAGGACTCTAACCAATTTCTTACGGCCAAGAGGTGGGTACAGTTTCATGTGTTACAGAGTATATATGTGCTGCTCAGGAGAGCACAGATTGCTTTCCATCAAAGGCAATTTTTCCGAGGTTGTCCCTCCTTTTGCTTTCCACGAAAATGAATCTATACCATTTACATGGAGGTTAACCTTCAGACTGTCCTTACTACAGCAACACTACTCCTATTGCAAATACATGTTTACTTAGATAAATCTAATTTACCCTTTGTTAATGTGTGCTGTCTTTACTTGCTATATTACATTAAAGTAGAAATAGAGTTACAAAAAAATTATCTTGCTTAAAATCATTCATAAGCTTTCATCGAGGGAATAAATTTACCAATTTCCCTCTTAGTTTATAACCATTCACTGTACTAACTTGACCTTTACGTAAACAGGGCTATAATTGCACATAAGATTATATAATTTACAATAACAACAAAAAATTACTTTTGAGGAACTGCTACTGGGCAAGAACGTCTCACAGCCATTAAATGCATCATTCATCTTGAGAAGAAAATTATTCTTATCCACGTCGACATTTTTAACATAAACTGTAGTACTCTCTGTTGGCACTTTTTTACGTACCCATTAATCTCAATAGTAAAGCATAAGTCTCACCCACCTATTCTCTGAAGTTTGGATGTCACTACTGTGTACAATAAAAATTGTATATTCATGAACTCCATTTGTTTTATGTCCTTCTCTCTGTCAAAGTCTCCCAAGCAGCATATGCTTTGCTCTGTGGAGAATAAAATCAAATTTGTCTGTCTTGTCATATTGTCATCAAAGTGATACTATCACAATTAGATTAACATTTTGTGAAGGAGCTGAAGGGAGGGAAAGGAAATAGGAACAAATTATAGAGAATCCCAGTTAACCCTTTCTCTAGCTTGAAGCCCCCTCTCACTGGCACCCAGAGGCAAGGAGTCAAGATCCAAAATAGGCTATAACAGTCCTCCTCGGAGTCAATCAGGTTACTCATCAGCCTTGCAAGGTATGTTTCCATCCAGAGGGCTGTCATTAGTAGTGAGAACAGCAGCTGTTTGGAGCGAGCACTTCCCAGGCTTTTCTACCATGCAGAATAAGTCCAGGTCTGGCTGGCTGCTGGGAGCACGCTGGGACGCCTGCTCTGAAACAGCACGCTAGCATGCACAGTATGAGACGCTGCAGGGCCATGGGTATGGCTGCCCACTGGAAAGGAAGAGTTTGTAAGGAGAGCAAAAAGAGCAACCATTGTGGCTTTTTTTTTTTTTCCAGTTCTACTTTCACATCTGTTCATTTGTTAAATGAAATTGATGATTTGGTCATATAAATGGACAAAAACAAGCCTGTTGTATACAGGTGAAGAAGGTGGTTCTAAATTTACCTACACTGGGCAAAGCTGCATTTCCCTACCCCCTTCCAGTGTACAATGTCCATGAAATAAGTACTGCTTACACAGGACAAAGATATGTGTCTGCGCAACTTGCCTTCTTAGTACACTTGTATCTGGGATTAATTCTAACATGAGCAGTGTCTGATACTTATTCTTCAAGACAGGCCTGCCAAGGATGTATTTTCTCTTCATTCTTACCCACCAAACTGATGAATTCAACTGCAGGGCACACACGTCACAGCACACATACGCTATCTTGGAATTGCTATGAAAGTTATCAGCTGCTCAGCTTGGGGCTGTTTCTTCAATGCATTTTCTGTAAAGTCAGGTGTAAACAGCTACCATAATTTCGATTGCACAGGTGTAAACAGCTACCATAATTTGGATTGCACAATACCTAAAAAATGAAAAAATAATTAAATGACTTTTTAAAAAAGAACCAAAAGGAACTCTTCTGCTTCCACGCAGAACATTACAGCCTTTCCCACTGACAGATATGTGTTACTGCCATCTCTGGGAAGCAAATTCTATGTCTGTAGTCAAATATATTCTTTTTGCTAGCCAATACTGTTTCCATGTGCAAGGATTTAAGGACATCACCTCTTTTATGTAACAGGAAAATGGAGAACCACCTAGGACTGTATCTTTGTGGTATCTTGCTTGCCATGAAGCTTGCACATATTAGCTAAATAATACGGGAGAAAACTGTACATGCAAAGAGTGAGAAAGTCAATATTTTTTGCCCTATGTTATTTTAAATGTTGGTTGTTTGAGGAGCGGGTCATAGGACAGACTGCTGCAGACAGATTATTGGGAAAGGCAGGGGGAATGCACACTAAAGGGATGATAATCTTCCTTCATATAGGCAAAGGAAGAAACCAGAGAACAGTGGCAGGTATGGGAAGAAAATGGGAAGGCAAGAGCTAGCAGAACAGTGGTGCCTGCCCTGCGTAGAAATCATCCCTTCTCTCAAAAGCTGGCCATTTCAATGATAGAAAGTAAAACAAGACTTTAAAATCCTTTCTACATGAACCTGCTCTATTCTCTGGCTGTAGAGAGTTGCTCATCCCTTCCTGAAAGCAGAAAGATTTTGCTACTATTTCAGACACAAGACCTATGGGCTGATCTCATGAGTGCCCTCAACTCTCACTGAAGTTAATAGGAGTTAAGGGCATTCAGCACATTCCAGGGTCAGGACAGGTATCTCTTAAAAATAACTCACCAACATTAAACATCATTAAAGAAACTAATGCTCATTAACTAGCAATAGACCACTGGGAAAGGATCAATAGTTGTCTCCAAAATTATCTTACCTGTTACTGTATATGCATACTCTACTTAATGACAGTGAAGGATAGTGACACTGAATGATAGGTCACTGATGACAGTAAATGGGAAAGACTGCTTCTTAATTAATCAGGACAGTATTAGTGAAGAATTCCACTTAACAGGAATACGTTTGGGGGCCTAACCAGGTGATTATGAGGAATGATGTTCTGACCCCTGGTGAAACAAACCGGCAGCTTAAGAAGAAATACAACGAACTCTTTTTTTATTCTTCTGTTTTTCTTCAGGGCAAAGAAGTGCTTTATTTCATCTCACATTTTTCATGGCATTGTTTTTCTTTAAATGTGTCTTAATAACTGGAGAAAATTCATAATCAGGCAGGCTGATTCTGAGCCTGCCAATGGAAAATATTCTGCACTAATATGCATATTAATATTCGGTTCTGCCTGAACCGAATGGCTCTTGTTTAAGGAAAGCTTTTCCCATGTCTAACCAGACCTGTGGTTTTCCCTGGTCTGGCTTTAAGGCCACCATTTGGCAGAGTGTGAACAGTTAGGGCTTGCATTCCTTGTATGACGCATGAAAGTATTGCAGAACTGGGCTCAAATTATGAGTATATTTTCCCTTTTCTGATTTGACTTTCCTACAGGATCTGCATATGTGAAATCGCAGAGATTGGAGAGACCTCCAAGTGCAGAACACTTCCTGCAGCCTTCAAGAGATCTCTCATGGCAGTTTTAAATGAAAAATAAAAGCAGCACAATCTTATCTGCATTTCATCGGTATGTAATGACCCTCCCCATCTGACTGAATTTATTGTAATCCCTATAAACCTAAACCTCAAAGAATTCCAATGCCTTGTGCATCTCTCCTGTTCTAATTTATGGGAAGTTGGTAATGTGCCATCTGGAGGTTTCACTGCCATTGGGAAGCACGTTCAGCCCACAGTGGAAGCAACTCAGGCCAAAAGGAGAAAGAAAAGAAAAGAAAATGCAGGGGAAGGAGAAGATCTGGCTTCAAGGAACAAGTGTCATGAACTCACACAGATAAAACTGCATTTCAAAACATCAGTTTTAACTGGCATGATCAGCACATACACAGCCAGTAACCCAAGGTCTCAACCTAAGGACATTAAGCAGCATTACAGGGCAATCCTTCCACAAGGACAAAATGTTCTTGAGCAATTTCTGCAATGTATAAGACACAAACAGGTTTTTCCTCAAAACTGAAGTCATGTCAGGCTTCCTGTTTCACCTCTTTTAATTTTCCCTGAACAAACATATTTATTGTGGTGGTTTCAAGTAAATTTCCAGTTCACGTACTTTTCCTGTGAGGCAACAAAGGGGTTATTGCAGGGGGAGCTTTTAGGCTGACTGGTTGATCTACAGCCAGGTCATCAGAGGTCTGAGACCCATTTTACTTATTGAAAAAATATGCCTGGCTCTGATTTTGTTCCTTTTATTAAGCTACTTAGACAAAAATAACACTGAAAACTGTATGTCACCAAAGCCATAATTACTAACCTATGAAGAGAGCAATTCAGCTGTCAGACTGGATCAAATCAACAAGTTAGACACAGTACTGTGAAGCATATTAGATCACAAAACATGCTAAATCATCCTATTAATACTAAAATAATCAATCCTAACACAATCTTAAACAGATTTCCTAATACATCTGAAAAAGGATATTAAGAAGGTAGCTGTATAATTGTTACATGCACAGATTACAGAATCCCTCAATATTGAAACAAAATCACCATCTAACATCTGTATTCTCAGCACCAGTTATAAAACTTTCTCTTTAAACCCTCACTTTTCCTTTTTATGGGTAAGCAAACCCTTGCTTTTCAGGCTGTCTCCAACAGAGTTACCAAGATAGAGATGTGTATCTTCCCAGGCACTTCTATCTCCACCCTGATGTCTTCCAGCACCGAAACTATGCAGCTTCTTAGCCTTGTTTATTACTGTACACACTCAAAAGAGTCAGTGTTTGCACCTTGGGAGCTGCTCTGCCAGTGCCAGGGAAGGTGGGCTTATGCAATAAGAGTCTTTAGTATCTCACGGAGCCATGATTTCTTGTCCCATCAGTCTGCTACCTTGCATAGCTGCCTTCATGGTCTATGTCGAAACCTTCACCTGTCTTAAAGTAAAAAGTTCAAAGGGGATAGGATGAAAGTGTAAATGAAAGATAATTTCTAAAAAGTAGATTATTGCAATAAAATTTAATTGAAAGACATATTCACAGATTTTGCAACTCTATATTTTCTAGGTTCTAGCAAGTTAAGAACATTGAGGTCTCTGACTTTTCCCTCACACATGCCTATTGTGCAGTCTGGATGAGCAGCTTTCCCTGAGACATCTTCTGAACCAAGACACTAACCTGCTTGTTCCTCTAACCTCCTCAAGAAGTTCATCCAGATCAGACAGAAAATACACTGTGTTCAGAATAGAACATATTTCTCTTGGACCAATTTGTGAGAGCATCATTTTAATGAGTTATCTAAAAATAGTTGGTATTTTGAAGACCGTGGAGTCTGCAAGTCTGACCTTCCCCCTGTCCAACACTAAAAAAAGTCTAATTACAAGATCATGGCAGGCCTTTTATTTATTTTAATGGATTTGGGGCAACATTATGTCACCAATTCAAAAAGCATATACAAAAGGATTAAAAGCAGCAACTTCAGCTCCCAGGGAAGTCAACTAAACTGCTGGGGAAACCTCCCCACTTTTCTGGAAGTGGAAACCCTGTACAGCAAAAACTACAAGATTCACCAGAAAAGATTAAAAAGCAATAATAGTGCAGCATAATTCAGTAGTCTATTGGCAAGGTGCTCAGCTGAAGCAGCCTGGGTTTCCTGTCCTTATCATTGGATAGATCACAGAAGCAGCCAGAGTGGGACAGAGGCATTGCTAGAGGGATTGAGGAGTGAGCCTTGTGAAGTGGGAGCTGGAAAATAAACTTTCTTACCATAAGCTATTACCAGTGGTACTTTCTCCATTGCACAAATGAGCCAAAGGAGCACACCAAAACAAAATGGGGTACCTGTAAAAGAGGGAACATCATGCTTCAAAAGTTCCCAGTTCTCACATTGACTTTTACCTGCCTAGGATCTGATAGCACCAATACCGCCAGTGACTGACCTATTTCAACTGCCTTCATAACTCTAAAGCACAGCACAGCCTGCCACACTCCTCCATGCTCCATCAAGGCTTTAAAAAAGAAAGAAATATCACTTTCATTTATTTCTGTGGCTTCTTGATCTTGGAAAAAGCGGTTCAACACCTACAGAATACCTTCCCTAAGGAGATAACTGTACAAGTAAAGTTCAAGTATCCCATCATTGATTGCATGTGTTTCATACTAAGCTCCTTTCACTATAATGCATTTTCTACAATAGCTGATAGATTTTTCCAGTCTTCCTTTGGGAGCCGAAAATGACTTTGCTAAAGGATTGCTAGAGGTTTGTAAAAGCTCTTTTTCTCTTTCCTTCACTGACAAAACTCAATTCTTGAATGAAATGTTTGAAAATCTTTAGAAATACTTTTAAATACATGTGAAGTGTCTTAAAAGATTGAAATTATGTAAGCAGACGAACACAGGTGGGGGTACAAGAACACACTAAACTGCTCTAGCAATTTGATTTTCTAACCTCATGATATTACAGGTTGTGTAAACCCAAATCAAACCTCTCTGTTTACAGTCTTATCAACCACTATGTTTATTCTTATGCAGAGGCCTTCATTCCAGCACGCATCTCTGTCCAGAAAAGTATTGACATTTCTGCTTAAATTTAAACTTAAGTCCCATTCAGATGTAAAGGACATTTAAGCACCCGTATGCCTAAAAAGAGACTAACAGAGGCATATTTTGAGTCAGAATTTTATTAATGTTCCCTGAAGGTTATATAAGATCAAATGGATAGATTGACTTTACATTGTATTGCAGTGACTTTGCACAGTGTTTGGGAAAATGAAACCATTAATGAGATATCACCTGAATACTTTTTCATTGACACTCTGGGTAATAAAATGTGAAATGCTTTATTTCCCCAAATGAGGTCAGCACACATGTGGATAATTGCCTGAAACAATATAAATTTTGTTTAACTTGTTTAATTGTCTAGGTAACTTGTTTGTTCAAAATCAATATGCAGTGAAAAAAAAATCCTATGGTTTGACTTGTAAGAAGCCCTGGCTTTCATGATTAATTCTGCAGGCCCTGCTGGCAGTCCTCTGGTGTCTGGGCTTAAACTCTCCCATACAGAGTTTTCAGTTTAAATAATCTGGAATTATGCAAGAGTCATCTTCTTAACTGCTTTCTCTCCAGGAATTCAGAGCAGATTCATATTTATTCCTTATATTTGTATTTATCTGTGCATTCATCCCTTCTTCTGCCATCTGTCATAAACCAGCTGAGAAAAAAATGAATGAATCCTATTTTGGTAGCTGTTAAGCATCACTTATCTATGTAAAAAAAGAAAAACACAGAAGTATTCTAAAGACAAAGCATAGAGGACTAGAGAGACCTCTCCTGAAAACACTGTGATAACTTTATGAGTATATCTATAAAACTGGCATCTAGACACAGTTTGATGTTTTTCCATCTTTGGTACTAGATCCAGATGTCTGGATTTCTTCTGCTAAAACAAGTTTGCATCTTAATGCTTTAGCATTTGATTGCCAAGCTCTCCACTTGGAGCTCTCCACTTGAATTCTCAGCAGGAAGTGCGTGTAACATACTCACGTGTGGACTTGGCAAGAGGAGCCCTACACGCTGGGCAGTACATGAATCCCCTTCACCATCTTGCAGGATCAAATCCGTATCCCAAGATCTAACACAACTCAGAGCATAAAAGTTGCCAGATCCACATTTATGCTCAAATAAGTATCTGGCTTTTCAGGAATTGCCAAGAAAAGATCACTGGCTTTTTGTTTCAGCCAACCCCAAATTTATGCCAATACATAAATTCGTCAGCATTTAAAGGAGTGAGATCCCTCGTTAGCATACATCTGCTTGAAGAACTTTACTGATGTTAAAGTAGTTTCATCAATTACTTTAGGTGAGGCTCTGGCCCAAAGTGTTTCATAATGCTGAAGACTTAAATTTATAGCTCTGTATCACTTTAGCAGGGCTTTCAATCCCTCATTTTAGTAAAATAAGTGCCACTCAAAGGCTGGATCACATTCCAATTCTCACAATAGCGGACATGGTAAGGAAAGAGTGGACTCTCTGCCATGTGAAACAATTACATCATGTACAATCAAAGAAAGAAAAGGGAAAAGAAAGCAACTAAATCAACACACTGTGCATCCATTTATTTTACTGTGTCATTTAGCATATGGTCACTCATGTGATCAAGACAGTAACTGGCATTTTTCCCAGTTAATTCACCTCTTTTTTTTTCTCTTTGTCCTCTGTTGTAGCACCAGTCTTTCAGAAAGATTTCAGGTTGCAATCCCGTTGGAGAATGAATGGTCCTTATTAAATGCCTAGAAAAATACAACTTATTAGTGCATTGAGACTAATTATGGTGCTATCTTAATCAAATAAAGGATCTCAATAAAAAAACCCCAACAAAACAAAACACACTTGACATAAATATTTTTTCTCTCTCTGTTTCTCTCCCTTTATATCAATTACCAATGCAATGAAGTCCTGCAGCTGTAACAGCTGTCTTAATAAGGTAACTTCTCAAAAAGTAAGTTTTTTTTTCCTGAGGTTTGGTGGTTACATTGATGTGAACTGACTAATACTTTACAGAGCTTAGCTGTGAATCACTCTCTGCAAATAAAAGGCAAGGCATGTAAATGTTTGTATGCTTGCTCTTCTTAGTTATATTTCTGAAGACGTCCACTTGATTTTGCTATCTATTCAGCATTACATGTCTGAAGTCAGACAAGTGAAGTCTAGACATCCATAGTGACCTGACATAGTTTTTTACACTATTTACAAATTAGGATGCACCTTCAAAATACAGAATGCTATTCTGCTCAGTAAAAACTGGGTTCTGTGTTGATGCAAATGCATTTAGCTTTAACTGATACCCATTGCATAAACATTGCAATGCAATGAAGGCAGCTGTGCTATATGGATGGGTACAATGAAGGATCCAAAATGCAGAATGGGTAGGGACACCTTGTTTCTATGGAAAAGCTGAAGGAAAATTAGTATTTACTAACCTTACGTGGCCAAAGGTCTTTGAAAAGCATGAAGAACAGTGCTGTTCAAACACCATTTGTTGGGGTTTTTTTTCTCCTTTATGTTGTTTCATTACCTAGTAATAAATTAGTAAAGGGAGGAGACTTTGTTTACACACCTGAAGTCCAGGAGGATAGCAATTCCCAGAGCTACATTCTACCTGAAATGTTCAAGGACATGCAGCTGACACAGTGGGCCTCTGACTGCAAGACAGACAGCTTCAGGCCACAAAGCTGCTGTATAAAACTGTCTACATCTACTTAAATTCAAACTGACAACTGGCCCTGGTTTTATAATGCTGAGTTCTCAACTTTTGGACACCAAAACCTATCTAGAAAAGGAAAAAGAGTACACCAGATGATGGTTTTTTGTTTTATTTATTTACGTTTCCACTTTTTTGGATTAAGAAATCCTTTAAAGTTAAGCATTTAGTGCTGAAAAAAATGCAGCTGGAAATTTATGTCAATTGTACTTAAATATGATACGTTTTCACTAAAAATAGAGCTTGTTAAGGAGAGGAATTAAATTTAATAATAAACCACTGCATTAAATGGAAACAGAAATTTAATAATAAACCTTTGCATTAAATGGAAGCAGCAGGTTGAATAGAGGACTTAAAGAAAGATTCCTGTTTTGCAGACTTTGCTAAATTATAACTCCGAATGAGCTGATGAAGCGTAATGTTTCAAAACCAGTCACTAATTTCAGGTGCCAGATTTCAAACTTCTCCAAAAAGCGAATAATTTTGAGGTTCTGACTAGTCAGAACTCCCTATAAGCTGTGTGTTGAGGGCATCTGAAAATGAAGGCTTACAGCCAACTGATTTTATCTGTTTCACACTCATGCCATAAGTGTTTTGATTTCTCAGTCTTAAATTTTTAGGACAAAAATATTACACAATAATTCACTAAAATCTGTTTGTTAAAAGCTGCCATGAAATTTGCTGGGGCAAAGACCATGGACTGAAAGGCCTGACTGTATGTTTGTGAACACAAACTGTCATACAAGAGCTTCTGAAAATAAACAGTGTGATTTTTCCAGCTTTCCTCAGTAACTGATAGATGACCTTACAGCTAATTTGAATTGGCATTACTTCTCTTGTTCTCATTTTGATGGGACAAGCATTTCTGCTTATGCAGATGTGTTCTTCATTTGTTTCTAATAAATAATAGAATGACAAAACTAGCATAGTTCCTTTCAGGTTTTGCTGTAACCGCTTTGTCATGGCGGTTTGGTTTTCAGGTTTGCCTTATTATACTTTTGTTTTAAAAATGAGCAAAATATTCTGGGTGAAGTCTTGCATTACTCTTTGTTCTGCAACATATTTTGTTAGCAAGCCCCCGGTAGTATCTAAAATAGTATAAATCATCAGTTTTTAATCTGGCAGGAAGTAGATAGTGGCCCATTAAACTTTCGTAATTAAATTTCCCCTGCACTCCCCCATAGAACCATTATCTGAGTTTTCTAATTAACACAAGAGGAGGGAGTAAATTCAGAGTGATGGGATCTATAGCCATCCCCTTTCATTTTAATGACCTTTAATAAACTTTTATTACTATTGATATTGATAATTAGAATACACCCTTTCCTCCGCAA
This sequence comes from Psittacula echo, assembly GCF_963264785.1. Classification (NCBI taxonomy): domain Eukaryota; kingdom Metazoa; phylum Chordata; class Aves; order Psittaciformes; family Psittacidae; genus Psittacula; species Psittacula echo. The sequence goes on along the minus strand of NC_137738.1, from coordinate 14,358,072 downwards.
TGTGATTCTAAGGGCCTTGTCAAAAATTGAAAAATTCTCCCTCAGAGTTGGAACATGGCAAATGACTGTGTCCTCAGACACCCAAAATCCAGAGCCTACAACACCAGCAGGGAAATGAGACAAAGTGTAGGCAAGTACGTTATGAATGTCCTCTCTCACGTCTCTAATGGGTTATGCCTTGGTCCTGGTCCACCACAGCCCTCTGCTCTTGCAGCAGAGCCTCCCCCCAAATGGGCTGACATTAGTCCTGAATCATGAGGTGGTTTCATGACAGATAACCACAAGGAATTATGCAGAGTTCATTTACCTTATTTTACTTACAGCTTTACAGAGGTCAGATACTAGAGAGGAGGATTAATTGTCGTGACACATAGTCCTTCCTTAGATTTTTCATCAATGGCTTTTATACTAACTAAACATTTTTACATGGAGCTTTTATAGGTATGTCAACACTTCTAACCTCACCGCAGCCTCAGTACAGCATGCCTCATATATCCTCTGTGATGTAAGCAATTATGTTTCCATCAGTACCATAGTGGCACAGGTTTCATTGCTGAAATGAGACACAAGATTGAGCAGAAGGGGTTTCTCTGTGCTGGACATGTAAGACAAAAGGCATTCTGTTCTCCAAATCAGGAGGTCCTTTTCCTACCCCACACCGCTCTCAAGCATGCACATAGTTTTAAATAGGTGAGCTGTCCACTGAACTACAACTGCTCATTCACTACAAACTTCGTGGGTACACACTCATCCTTGCACTTCCTATGGGATCTCCAGGTATCTACAGGCACTTCGGTCTGTGGATGTTGGACAGTCCCATTAACAGATCTGACTCCCCTGCTTGGCCTTTCTTGCAGTCCCATGGACACCTCAAGGGGCCTTTCCTTCTGACAGAGCACGGGTGTCTGCTCTGCAGAAGCATCTGTTACCTAGCTACCTTCGACATCAATCAAATTACAGTTCTTCATAAGCTGGACTCCATCCACAGGTTGGCAACATGAATTCACTACTGAGTATTCTGAATCTTAGAGCTTTCTTAATAAATCCTCAAAGCTGAATGTCTTAATATTTTGGAGAAACATTTTAAGTCAGATCCAGAAGTTCTAATTTGGGACCATCTTTAGTTTTCAGTAATTAATTCTGATTGCGGGTTATGAACATTAAGATGACTAATGTCAAAAAACCCAAGTTGCTTATATAACTATAGGTATCAAATGAATAAAAAATGACTGAAAATTTATTGTAAATAAGAGACACAAGAATTCTATTATTATTTTTTGTAAAGTCAGTTTTGAAAGTCTGTGATTCAGACAAATGAAATCACAGGTCAAACACATTGCTTTGAAAAAGGAACTCTGTAAAATAGTGCAGAGTCATTGCAGATCAGCTGCAAATGACTTAGCAGCTAATATAATTGTAAAACATGAAGAATGCATTTCCTGTAAGACTATGAAAAAAAATAATCTTTATTTAATATCAACACAGTCATAGCTGGTGCAATCCTAAATTTAGATATGGTAAAAAGCAGTCATTAAATTGAATTAGAGAGTTTATTAAGGAGTTGATCTTTCCTTCTGTTGTTTGAATTACTGATGATCAGCGTTTAAACTCATTCTACAAATGCAATCAGAATTACATCTATGTTCTTGCCTCTTTTCAGTAACTTCAAAACATTCATTTGATGCTTGCGAGTGAACTTTGCATGTTAGATCCCGAGGACTAACCAAGCTGGTTTCTGAAATACAGTGGTAGGCATTAGTGGTAGGTATGAATTGGGTGAAAGAGGAGAGAAACTGCTTCATGAATAAGGTATGCAAGAAAATTTGGCATATGTTGTTGAAGTGATTATGAGGTCTGTGTGAAAGCAGTAGTAGGTAAATTTTGGCTGGCACAGCGTATAGATACACAAGAGGAAAACCACAGCCAACAGTGTGATCACAGGACAGGAACCAGCTGCCTAGATTTTGCCTCCTGAAAAACTAACGAGGAAAAGCACGGGGAGAGATCCTCTGTGACTTACAGTATTAGGTATATAACAAAGCACAGTTGAATGGGCAGCAAACATGATTTCTGCCTGTGAGCAAAAGTCTATATGAAACTCATCTGTACATGTGCTGAGACATCTTCACCACTGCCTATTTCCGCTGTTTAGTGTAATATGGTCATGAGCAGGGAAACAAGTCTACAGAGAGGCTTTTCTGAGAGCGCATAGAGGAAAAGAGAGACAAGACAACACTGGGAATGTCTGGAATTAGGGAATTCCGAAACATTTCTATCATAAAAGTTTACACTGGAACAGGCTAATAACATACTCTTTCTTGAAAATATCTTCTAAGAATTGCCAGAAATTAGTGTTTCAGAAGTAGGATACCTGCCAAATTGGCTGATACTCACAAATGGGCTTAGATTAACTTTTCTGACCTTGTCTGCTGATCAGTTTAGGTCTCAAATATGAAGGTGCAAAGTCCTCGTAAATTCTGTCCACATCAACTTCTAATTTTATCATTCTTCAAAAGTGATTAAACTCATCCTTCAATATCAGTCAGCTGTTTTTTCCTACATATCCTGCATCTTTGAGCTGCAGAGATGAATTAGAAAAATGAGAAAAGGGTAGCTAGCTTACAGAATTCCCCTACCATTATGAATGCCAGCTATATTTTCATCTAGTGGAGATGATGAATATGTCTTATGACCCACCAATGTATTAATTTGCATCTTGCAGAATTTAGTTTTATTAGAAAAGATTAATTAGAAAATTTCCATCTGGATGTTCAAATATGAATATATATATATGTAACATGATGTATAGTTCTGGAACATTTATGGTATGCTGATTGTTACATACATACATATATTTGCATTTTCATACACAGCTCATGCATTTTAAGATTTTTATTTCATATAGATTCACAGATAATTTTGCATGAAGTGGGTGCATAGAGATAGGTAAAAATTCAAGGAACAAAATATGAGGATGAAACAAAAGAAGCAAAAATGACAGAAGAAAAAGAAAACGAAGAAAACCAAAACAAACAAAAAAAAATCTTTCCAGCATCCTAGAACATAGGAATGATGAAAGGAATATTTTTTGCAGTAAGGACAGCATTATGGTAGTCCATTCTTGTATATAAATAACTTAAGCAGTATTAACATAAATTAAGCATAGCTTAAGTGTCTCCAGGTCATTTGAAAAGCCCTCTAATCCCTTTGCAGACTTTTCAAAACACTGCTTAAGTTCACTGTGAATAGGTGGACATTTTTCCTACCTCCAACACATTACCTCTCTTTCCTGCTTCTCTGTCACTTCCTTGTTTGCTCAGTTGCCTGCACTGAAAAAGTGAAGAGGTCCTGTATGACAAAATTGCAATAGCAAATTTCAAATTTGAGTATATATTTCTCATATTTAAAAATCCTTTTTTTTTTTTTCTATAAGTACTTGGAAAGATAGATGGTAGTCAGATTTCCATTAAAAGACTGCTTGACTTTAATCAGTATGTACAATAATTTGCTAATAATAATTAAATAAGGATTTAGGCCAAGTCAGAAAGAACACTCCAAGCAAAGAAACATCTGTGATAAAAGCATAAAGCAGTCTTTCTAACCATGTACCAAGTTCAAGGTCTCTGATAAGCCACCTGGCTATACCTACACACTCCAATAACCCCAAGCTGATATTACATTATTTAGCCAGGGAAGGTCTTGTTGCTGGGCACCAAACTGAGAGGCTTATGGCTCTCTCTCTCTGTGATGAGACACAACAATATTTGAATATCATGTAGGCAAAACATGCACAGAAAGCCACGAGGATGGGCATCTTAATAAGGAAGGCTAGTAGTTAACTAATAACTTCATAAGTCAGAACCTCTTCATTTTTGCTTCTTTAGGGTTGTCTTTCACTTCTGAGAAGATTCTGTGGCAAAAGTTGGTCAAAATACATTCCTCAAAACTCATTTCTGTCTTCAGTCAGTAAATACTGTCAGAGTCCTGGATGTAAACCCTCTAGTATTCCTGTTTCCTCACTGGACTCCTGAACTCACTTGTCATCTGTTCATTTACATTTTAATATAATTTCCTATAACTTCATCTTGCTAGGTATTTTCCTGCACAGAAACATTGTTTTTCCACACAACAAATTATTGCGCTCTAAGAATATATTCAGCATGATATCTATATGTTCAAGCATAGCTGTCTTTCATGTTCAGCAGGGTCTTTCTTTTGCAAATCCGAATCAATAACTAATCTCAAACCTCACTAAAATTTTCAGGGTTTATCTACAACTCATGGCTCCTAGCCTCTCTCTACTCAATGCTAAGACCAAATTATTTCCTTCATTTTGCCTCTGAATGTCAAGCGTTTTCTCTCTGCTCTTAATGCTCCTGTTTCCCATGTATGAACCAGGACTTCTAATAACTTCCGCAGATGAACCAGGTTCCTATCTGGTTCATGTCTGTCATTGTGCCCTTCTGCTCCTCTGGGCTTGCAAAAGTAGGCTGTTGTGCTCAAAACACAGCCATTTCACATCAGAGCTGAGTATTCTTCCTTTTTCTTCTCTCCTATAGTTGCACCCTGCTCCTCAGCTCTGGTGCTCAGGTTTTGCCACTTGGACCCATCTTAACCCTCCATCCTTTTCTCACAAACACACTTTAGTCTGCCAGGAGCCACTTCATATCGTGGCAGTTGTCATTTATAAAAATAATCTTTCATCTACCTTGGACATCAGCATTATCCATCAGTATTTTAATAGACCAAAATGACTTTAGCAAAACATGGAGGAAGCAATAATCAGCTATTTATGTGAAATTGTGTGCCCTGACATCATTGGGAGAGCCTGTATTTATTTCAGTCATGAGGCATCAAGTTTTACTTTGATTACAAGGCCAGAAATCTAAGGCCCATTTACATTAATGACATTCAAATAAGCAAGAACCATGACATGCTAGGATGTGATGGTAATACAGCATAAAGTAAGAACAGATAGGTACCAGTATAGGAAAGTTGCTTCAGAATTTGACTCCTGATTAATGGGTTGCATTATATTTGGTTTATCAATGAGTCTGCAAATGTTGTTCATCTGCCTTTACAAACATTTTAAATTTCACTTAAAACATGTTAAACTCCTAAAATAAATTGTATTCTCCTAATACAAATTACTAGGAATGAAAGACAATGATAAATATAGCATTCTCTTGCTGTTCAGGTTACTCACCCCTACAGAGAACTTTGTGTACACTTAGTTTCTCATAATCAGCCCATATTCCATGTCAGTATGAGCTGTGGTTGAAATGGGAATTCAGAGGTCCTGGTACAGAATTTTGAATACCTCTACTGCATTGCAAATGCCCTCCATGGGAAATTGTGGTATATCTGCTTGAAGTGTTATTACGGCATACCAGCACATCCTGTTCACTCTGGACTATTTCTTATCCCCAGAGAGGGAAAAGGAAGAGCAAAGCATTTTATAAATTTGGAATACAACCCAAAAACATTAGTGGGCTTATCCAGGGGCAGGTATGGATTTGCATTTATTTTATGTAAGAATACATTTCAGTTGGTAAAATTTTCTTCCTATTTCATCTTCTTATGGTCTAAAGATTTTGTTACAATATTGTTTCATTATTTTTCTTCTTCAGTCTCACTCTTACAGAAATTTGAGAATTTGTGAATTTTTCAGAGCAAAAATGTTTCAAAGACTCTAATAAACTTAAGGCATTTTGGAGAGGGGAGGGAGGAGGGCAAGGAAGATAAGGAGAAAAAGGAGAACTGCTCAAAGTTACTAACACACTTTGTCTAAGAAAAAAAAAGAAAAGTCATTTTAGTGAGGGCTGATTGACAATATGCAGCTGACTGACCACTGCAGTCTTGTGAATGAAATTAGTCCATTTGGAGTGAATTTGTTGTCTATTTTGTTGATAGACAATATCCGTAGATTTTACTTCTTTTAAAAACCTCAGAATGCACCTTGCTTTTGCTGAGAAACAATTTCCAAACTGGACAAACAGTTGCCTATGAAGTCTGGCGTGGAGCCACATGCCACCTTTGGGAAGAGAATCTTCCACAGCCCTGCTCCTTCATAACCTTATTGCCATTGAAAGGTAATGACAAGTACTGTGAAACAGCAGGTATAAACAGCAATATTTCCCCTCAACCAGCCCATTCCACAGGCTATATTGCTCCATTCAATTTTCAGCAGAACTCCCCACTGATTTCAATGAGGATTTAGCTTAAAAAAAAAAAAAAAAAAAAAAAGCTTGTATAATGTGGTCATTTGCCAACAATGGGATTTATATTTGTTTTTTTTTTATCTTTTTCTTTTTTTTTTTGTGAAGGTATAGTAAAAAGAAACGTAGAATTTCACTCTTAAATAAAATGAACTGCTAATTATGTGCTCTGATTGTTTGCTGTTTGCAATGATTTTCTTCCCTTCTTTCTGTTATTACATATGGTTACTCTCTATTACTAAGGTTTCAAGCAAACAACTGCTTGAAATTAGGATGAGATATAAGACAGAGATGAGATGCTATGTAGGGTGTATTATATTACATAAGGGCTAAACTTATGGTGAGCAGCAGATACCGGTTGAATCTGAAAAATTCCTTGACTGATTTTTATGCAAAATTTCCCAGGAGAACAAATTTCATCTAAAACGTAGTTGGGCGATTGTCACAGAATTGGGCTGCATGCTACTAAAGGTTAAAATAGGGAGTTCAAGATTTCAGTAATACTGGTTTGAGTATATAAAAGCAAATTTTAAGGTTGACCTTGAATAATGTTCTAGTGGATGGGGTTAAGAAGTTCCCTGCTTTTGTAGGTTTAAAGGTGCATTGATATTTTGGGATCTGGGTGCAAAGAGATAAACAGAAGGCAGAGTTAGAAATAATTTTATATTGGAGCAATGTCCATACAACTATGATGAGAAAAACATATTTATTAATAAAAAGTTATGTCCTTCAGCTTCTAATTAGTACCAAAGAAAACATGCTAGTAGCAATATGTGGGTAAACATAATTTTTCCTTTAAATGTTTTTACAGAATTTTTGACTGTTTATTACTAGGCTTACTTTCAATCTTTGATATTGATATTCCTCTACCATAAGAACCACCCATGACTATTATGGAGCTACAACCAGTACAGCACTGAAGCCGTAACTCATCCAGGTGTTAACTATATTAAACAGCTTCAGTAGTTCTGGGACTTACTCTTTACTAATTAACAGAGAAACCAGACCTACAATCCCAGGATTACTGTCTAGAAAAGGAAATTAAATCTGTAGGAAGGCAAAAAGAATGAACATAAGAAAGGCATCAAAAAGAGAACCTTGGCTGACTGTGAAATTTTATGTTGTTTTCATGATGGGAAACTTCACTCATCCGTATTTGTCTTTTACAAAGGATTATGAATTGAGGACTACAACCCCATAAAATTTATATTTTGTCATCCGGTTTGATTGGTGGAATTGTGTTATTGAGAAGGATTCTGAGATCACATTAGCCAGGAAAGAGTAATGCACTACACCCACTGAAGAACAATATATGTTCTTATCTACCCAGGCAGGCAATCAATTCTCTAGTGCATATATCAATACAGGCTAGAAGTCCACTATTGGCAGATTGTGTGGATGAAGTCTTGATAGGGGCTTTACCAGCAATGATTACCATAGCTGAATTCACTGTAGGTTAGACAAACAAACAAGCAAACAACCAACTATGCCAAAAACCCCACAACTGATTAGTTCTCTATCACTGTGAATTTATTTCCATAAAATGATAATATCAAAGCTCCTCTCAAATGCACAAGTGCAGGCAATGAATTATTCACTTTTAAACTGTAACCTAAAGAAATATATTATGTGAAGTGTCTTTAAATGTTAGGGAAGTGAATGCCAAAAAAAAAAAAAAAGTCCTGAACCTTTTTAAAATCAAACATAAATATTCAGATAACATTCCCAAACTGCTTGTCACTTGCATGAACTTCAGGCCCAAAGAAAGCATCAGAAGACATGGGAGAGGCTCTAATTCTGGTTCTGCTTGACAAGAAACATAGAAGCTTCACTGATACTTTAATGGGACATCCAGCTAACAGCTATCCTAGAAAATAACTAGTCTCATAATCATTCTTCCAGCCTAGATTTGGAGACATACCCATGTTTTTAATTATCTAAATTTTTTTACTGTATGATTGGTGATTTACCTAATATGCTGAGTAGGAATTAATTAATTAAGTAATATCCAGGATAATACCATTACATACTGATGGGGAGCTAGGCTCAAAAATCCTAATCTCTCTGCAGTCTGTGCTGATTTCCAATGACTTCCCAGGGCCAAGATCTTATTCCATGGCTCCTGTTGCCTTTTGCACAGGGCTCTGCCAAACAAACAATGACTAGTATCTTTAGAGTTTAGATATACTCCATCAGGTCCTGCAGGAAGGCAAGAAGATGTCTGCTTCATGCATATTAGCAGAAGATTAGAGCCCTGTACTAATGTTGCCATCATTAGTACCAGCCGTGGGTTTTGTCCCAGCCTGCAAGAACTCAAGACCGAGGCTTCACAGACTTACTTTGTCTTTTATTTCTTCTTGATTTAGTTGTAATAGTGATTTTCCAATGACCAACTGACTATAGCTTATCTTCAGATAGTACAACCATGGCTTTAATTTTGTTAATACTAGCAAGTAATTCTTCTGTGCAGGATAAGATACTTATGACTCTAACACAATGAAGTACTGTAGAGGAACACGGATCTGGTGTGCTGGAAGAGAGGCCTTAAGGTGTGGGGGGCACAAGATGCTGTGAAGTTGGTGAAGGCAAGGGATGATAAGAGATGAAGACACAAGTCTGGCACTGGAGACATCAAAGCTACGAACAACTGCTCGGTCACCAGCTGTCAGTGACAGAAATATTGATCTAGAGCTGTACGACATGTTTCAGGGGTAACAAAGAGACAGAAATAGCATCAAACATACATAAAAGACATCTTATATACTAAAGCCATATGTAATGTAGAGTTTCAGCTCAAGATGTAAAAGTCCCAAGCAGATCCTTGAGTGAGGAACTTAACACCCTGTTCCTCCTCAGGAAGGACTCATGATGCTGGTGACTCACTCCACTCCCCCTGCTTTCACCAGGCTGAAGCCATCAACCTTAGGACCCAAAGGAGCAGTGGAAGGGTGAGCATAGCACCAGGAAAATGGGTAGATGCTGGGAAATGTGCACAACAATGTAACTTTATTAATATTCTTAAGAATTTTTCTGTATAGTAGTATATACATAATATATAATACATAATATCTATAGTATATAATATGTAATATGTAACATATAATGAATATAGAATATCTATTCCTTCCTTCCAATTACGCTAACAATAAATCCTTGGCTTTACACATCCTTTTTGCCCATGGCAAGATTTTGTTGTTACAATCATACCGATATGATACAGCCTCTGAGCTACAGTTACAGACAGAGGTGTCTGGGGGCATAAATTTTTGCTTCCTGGGAAAGCATCAGTTTTGTTATTGAGGTACCTGTGATGCTGAGGAGCCCTTAGGGCTGAAGCAGAAATGGAGCATTAACTGCTTGGAGGCTACGGGGACCAGAGGCCTGGCTGAAGGTGCTGACATTGTACTCAAGGCAATTTTTGACCTGAAGTACAAAGAAGAGGAGAGGACCCTGTGTCACATCTCCCCCAAGCCCTCAGTCTCACCCTTATTGATGGGGAGGTCAGATAGGTCTAGCAACAGTCATTCATTCACAGGCATGGTCAGCTTGTCTACACGGCAAAACTTTAAAAATGACTAAGTCAAACCAATGGAAACAACTATCTCAGAATTCTTTTTCACTTCAGCAGAAGTTTGGTTTGGCTTCTTTTTTCCTTCAGATTGGAAGGTGGTAAAAAGAAAACAGCCAGCACAACTGAGTGCTCATCCAGTCTTGCGTGCCCACTTAACTAAATTGCTTTGAAAACCACATTGAGGTTAAAACCATGAGATTTTGTTTCTTCTGTAGAAAGATTGTAACTTTTTTTCTGGAGGCAGCATTTTAGCAGGGCCCCGGCAACATCCATAAGGAAAAATCGTCCTTATACAAACAGTCTAACTCTGACCCCACTAAATATTAGCATAACAATTACTACTTTCTGTATTTGACAGGACTTGGTTTACATTGCTTTCTGAGCACAGCAAGCTTTATCAATGATACCTATGATCTACCTGCTATCACACTAACTAACTAACAGCCTGTTCTTACACAGCTCTGCAAGCTGCATAGGTAGTAGCAGGATTAGCTGTTAGGCTGTCACCAGCAAGGCTACCAAAGAGACAGGACACCAGTTCATACTCACCATAGACACATACTCCTTTCCTAACCCCTCCACATGTCTATGTCTGTGTTTCTGATCAGCATATGATTTTTCTGTGTTAGTAAAAGAGATGATGAAGGAGCAGCAGCTCTGTTTTCCCCTGTAGCCTCCTTTATTCATTTCCCAAAGCTCAGTAGCCTGCTGTGGAGCAATTCAGTTTATTTGTTGCTTCCTATGAGTTTATAAAACTCTCTGATTTGGCCCTCACCTCTCATATCACAACCATTTGAGTGCAGCACAAAGACTGCATTAACCCTCCTGGTGAGGTGCTATCTGCTGGGAGACTCCAGGATGTCCCAGTTACTGCCCAGGAGTTTGCAACCCACCAACACTGCAGAAAAGGCAAATAGCCCTGTGAGCATACAGAGGAGGTTTCTACATTCATGTGAATACGAACACAGGGATCTTTGTAAGTGGGGTTGTATGTGCACAGCACAATGATGCTGGGTGCGAGAAAGTTTGTTCAGATCTGACAGGGGGTTAATAAAAGAGACTAGAATTAAACCAAAGCAAAAACAGAACTGTTTTATTTCTGTCTTCTGGGAAATTATCAATGACTCTAAACTGACACAGGTTTTACACAGCACACCACATCCTAATGTGTATTAGAAATCTGTGTTGGGGGTTGAAAATTAAAAAGAAAAAAATAAAATCCATCCAAGAATGAGTCAGAAATAAACAACTTCAAGTCATACAATAGGAATTAGCTCACAGGGTTAGACTGAGGATAAATTTCTGTAGCAAGGGTTATTTTTCATGATTTATAAGGGATTTACAAGAAACCTGCAGCTTGCCATTGGAGAAATGACATCTTCTTAGAGTTTACATTGTTTTGCCACCACTTTCATAATACTTGTTTATGTTTTAAGGGGGAAAAATGTCCAGCAAGGTGGAACGCTTATTGACCAGATTGATCATGGGAACAAATCTGCCGGTGGTAACCTTGTTTAATGATATGTTGCTGGGCTCAGCACCTTGCTGAGGCTGTGATTCTTCACCGGCTGGGCCCGCATGATGAATCACAGTAGGAGGCTGATGGTGCAATCACTCACTGGCAGCCATCGACACCTGCACCAGCCTGACACCCGTCCCCTCTGGATGTATCAGCCGGCCTGCTCAGCCCACTGGGAGACACAACCATTCCACCCAACAGCAAACAAAAGTTCTTTATCTACCTTGCAACTTCCTCTGTAGGACAAGGCTGTCTCTTTTTCTTTCCCTTTTATTCCAGCTCCATCTGCAATCCCGTCACTTCTTTGCATCCACTTTTCTGGTCCCCAGCTGACTTAGGAGCAACAAAATGAAGCAGCCACTAAATCTAAACAAAAAAAGAAAATGGGGGGGGGGGGGGGGGGGGAAGGGAGAGATTGTCTTGCAAAAGTATGAAAACTGTATTTTCTAATTGAAACTCTTTTAACTGTTCATGGATATTCCATTAGTCAGCAAATTGTTGTCCCTTAGTATGGTGGAATTCACATTCTCTGAGCACCATTATTTTAGAAGGAAAACATTTACTCCTCCTGATACTGGATATTGAACATTATAATTTCCCAGTAAAAACTGAAAGCAGGAAAATGAGCAACAATTCTTTTGCAGACAGTTCCCTTCCTCTCTTTTCTTCAAGACAAATGTGAAAGCGAATGTATGCAGCAGTATTTCAGATTCAGTATTTTAATATCATAAATACATGCACTATTCTGCTCCCTTTAAAAGCAGTTACATATGGATATACATACACATAGGTGCTATCTGCACTGTCTGCCAGCCAAGATCTACACTTAGTTCATTGGTTGGGATTTTTAATAATTGGCCACTTTCATAATACATATAGTATGTAATGATATACAACCACTTAAAAGGTAGCATTTAAAAATATAACTAGCCTATGAAATAATGATTTCAATTGATTTTCTTTTCCAGCCCCTTCCCTTACAGGGTTGATGAACATTTTTGGGAAAAAAACCCCTTTATTAGTATGACAGGTCATTATAATGATAAAAAAAGTAATTATCTAGCCAAGAAGCCTTTGGCACATACTTTCCCAATCTCTAATTTTATATAAAGGCCTCTTCATTAGTTAGGAGCACAAATCCATGCAGCTTCTTAGAAAAAGAACAGGAACACCAGTTCAGCTACCATGTTTCCTAATTGTACATGTTCTATCAATTACACACATCTGTCTCTGCAAGTCACTGTAAATTCAAATATGCATTACCTTGTACTAGCAGTGGCTGCACAGCCACTATAGGAGCTAGACCGCACACCATGGTAGTGCAGAGCACCGGCTGTATCACCAGAAGACCATGGATGGCCATCCCTGTCCCTGATCATCTTCCTCCTTTTTTTGTCCTGGGTAAAAAGACTACATTACAGAGGCAGATTTTCTCAGCTTCCTTTTGCTATTTAACTCAAGCAGTTGGTAAGCTGGGTCCTGTATCCAACCTTGAGAAGCCATATGCTCTCTCTGCCATGCAGGTTCCCAGTCATCCTTGTTCTCATGAAGTACCATGCAAGAGTGAAGAATTACTTTCTTAGCTTTCTGTGAGTCTGGATATAATACCTCTTCTGAGCCCAGTAGTCATTTAAGTGCTCTTTGAAGATACTTGGACTACTCCAATTCCTTTTCCCAAACAAAATCCCATATGCACAGCGTACAGGGTGGAGGATGTGCGAGGGAAGACCGTATCTTTGTGTGGATCCCAAGAAGCACCCAAATGAGTATTGGTCATTCCTCTCTCAGCCAACAACTGTAAAAAAACCACAAAATCAGAACTAGTCATCTTAAGCGTTTTTGATTAACCCCCCAAACAACTCTATTACTGGCCTTTAAGAAGTCACTAGAAAATATAATCTATTTTTCTCGACAGCAAACACAGTTGCTGTCATAATTGCACACATAAGCACGCACAAACATACATACACAGAAGCATAACTGGGTACCATGTAATTGTTAACCATACTCCAAATTCTTTCCCCTCCTTTCGGGACAGCAATCATGGTATGCAGCTGCTAAGACAATGAAAATGCTTTTCCAGCTGCAGCATCTGGCTCTTTGGCAGACTCATTTAGTAGTTGTGTTGGCAGCTTCAGATTTGCCTCTGGGTCTATCATATGTTTATAAAGGCAATGGACTGTCAACCTACACTTGTGTGTGCCTGTGTGACTGCCTGTGTTTTTCATCTCCATTTATAGTTGCTTTTTGCCTGTGTTTGTTCACATAAAATAAATATTAAACATGAAGAAAAACACAAACTACCCCCTTTTACCTATGCATACAACTCTATTTCTTCAATTTTAGCTATCCACTTTTCAATGAGCATCCATTTCATTTGCATCAAAGGTAATTTGTTAGACAAATTCTCTCTGTTTTACAAGAAAAACTGCACCTTTATATGTGTGCATATACAAATAATTTCTTTGTGACTAAGATCCTTAATGCAGTGATATCATAATAAATGGAAGGGGACATTTTTCATGTTGCAATAATAAATGAGGTGTTAAAGGAATATCCTGATACATGAGCATTTTATAACTACTGCTTGTTGCTTGGTGGCAGCTGTAAAGCAGGGCTCACTGAATTAGCTATGATGTACTACTCCAGGGTGATGTTAATTATCCTACAGTGGTAAGCATTTTTTAAGTAGCCGCTTCAAATTCTCACGTTTAGGCACAGCACACTTGCAACAACAGGGTTTAAACCACAGTTAAATGTCCCATCTAAAGTAAACGTTTAAGGGAAACATGCTTCAAAATACTGCAAGACAGGCAAGGGGCAGTGAAACAAATTGAGTTTTGAATGATCTTGCTAATTTGACTTCATATTTTAAAAAGTAAATGGAGAAACTAATTTCTGCAAGTACCTGCCATACATAAATCAGTGCTTGTACACAAATAGATACACTAATATATAGACAAGGAGGTTGATATTTTTCTTCCCCATTGAAAAGTCCTCAGATACAACATAAGAAATACTCTTTCCTTATCTAAAATGCTACTAATGAAAAAAAAGTGATATTTCCAAAATAACCAGGGTGTGAAAGTGAGATGTAATTGCTGGTGTGCCACAATCTAAAACTCCCTGCAAATGATTTAAATGCATAAACTGTAGCACAGGAGAGTCTAAAATGAGTGCTGATTCATTTAACCTGCTTGTTTGTTATCAGCAACAAACTGATTATTCTCCCTCCTGAAAAATGCACCAAGATTATCTTTTTAAGCAATATGTAGTAGAAAGCCATTTTCACTATTGCTTTAATTGATGTAAAACACACAGCATCCTCACTTTCCTATTTCAAGGCCATTTTGCCCACAGAAATGAAATGGGGGAGGGAGAGAATTTACAGAATGATAAATTACGATTCATCAATTAGTACCTGATAGTGGTCCCTTGCAGCAAGTAATTACTATAAATATAGATGTGAACTCAAAAAAGAGCATTTAAAAAATATCATTCCATATTATTGTAATTTGTTAATACTTTAAAGCAAAATAAGGCTTACTTGCAATAATATTTATATGCCTGTTTTGATTAAGTTTGTAAACATCTGCAGAAATCTTTGGGGATCACGTAAAAGTCCCAATGAAAGAAATGTCACATTTTAAAACTAGAGACCTTTTATGCAAATTATTTTGCCTTTGGCCATTTCAGAAAGAAATGAAGGAACTGGAGGATATTATAACCATAACACTGGTGAGATTGTTGTCATCTTTGATCTTACATCGATTAGTCAAGATCTTGAATGATCATAGGCAAAGAAACCTAAACTCTTCTCCCCAGCTGAGCAAAAACTGTGACAAGGATTCTAAATGCATAAATTATTACATTATATCCTACAGCAATAATAGCTCCTTTAGGTAGACTTTCTGCTCACCTGTTATGCTCTGGGAATACAATTGTATTATGCTTTGGTTTTACATATAACAATCTACTTTATGTATATTTTATGCTGTTTTTCTGACCAGTAGCACTGGCACTAAATTAATCTTAAAAGTGCAGTGCTGCACTGAAGGTGTGGGGCTTCTGTCAGCTCCATCTGATGAAAGATGAAAGAGATAAGGGAAAGCCTTTGAGTACACTGCCCACTGAAGAAGTTCTCAATTAAAACAAAGAACTTGATAACCTGAAAGCTGTTTTATTACTGTAGTATTATTCACATGAGTAGGGTCTGTCCTTCTTTCTTTTGCTTCCTGTCCTTGGATCATCACCACATAAAGCTAGAAGGTACATTTAACTTTTAGGGAATACGACCTTTACATTATGGCTAAAGAAGTAAAATTTCTGACTAGCACCGAAGCGACAATCCCAGCAAAGTTTTCCTTTTCCCTACAGGTAGTATGAAATGGATCCAGAATGACAAGGCCCCATCTGAGCCATGCCCAGCTCCCCTAGTCTGCGCAAACCCACTCTATCAATCACGGCAGGATAATGCATAGTGGCTGCACCTGTGACAAGGAATGATGGAGTGCTGAACACAGGCCCGGCTTCGCCTGTCGCTTTGTGCTTTTGTATTTCTCCAGGGCCACTTTGAGAATGTGCAAAACTTGGAGGAGGGGAGGGGGGAATGCTCTCGTGTTTTAAAAACATATCTTAATTCGCTTTGATTATCAATCTGTAATGCAATTCAGAGGCCTGGAAACGAACCGTGGGACAGCACAACCTTAAATTCCATCAAAGCAATGCAACTATACAAGATGCAATTTCATTAAGGGGCAGGCAATTTAATCTAGGTGCAGTAAGTAAAAACTGCAAGTTTTTGCCACTCATTTCCTCTCCGTTATACTCAAGAATAAGTGTCAGGATTTCACTTTATCATAACAGCAAGACAGAAAGAAAAAGCTAGCACTAAGTACACTCGAGCTTCTTAGAGCCTTAAACCACCAAAAATGGAAAAGACAGGTCATTGTATTTCTTTATTCAAAGATATCCTTCGCACTGGTAATTTTAAGAAAGATCTTGGATCAAAAGATTTGTACCAAAAAGAAGAATAATTTTTTTTGGTCCAAAAACTTGAAGTAATTGCAGTTTAAAGATTATTAAATTAATTCTCCACTTTAAAAATTCAAGTAAGCAAGAAATGTTGTCTGGTCTAAATGAAATGCTTTCTGAGTTAAACTGCAAAGAATGCATTGTGTTTGATTTTATTAAAAATATGGAAGTTAATAATATATGCTAGTCATGTAAACCAAGGCTTTTTAAAAAGGGAATTGAATCATACAGTACAGGTATCCATTCTAAAGCTGTGGAAAATTGTTAATTAGCACAGCTGAAAACAAATTAAATAGGATACACCATAAAGACCCCCATGCAAATTTCAAGTGAAAATCATGTCAGCCTCCAAAATAATGGGAATGTTTTAATCCCTCTAAAAACAGACAGACGAAAATGAAATCCGTTTTCCTTTTCTGACAGTTCATTTTTTTTACGTCTCAATATTGTTACAGGTACAGGATGAAAAACTGTATTAAGAAGGGGGTACTGGAGAATACAATCTTTTATTCTTTTAATATGCCTTTGACAGCCAAGACAAAAATGCTCAAACAAATCCATCTCATAAGTTTTTGGAAAGGAAAAATATGTTTCCTCTTAAGAAGTTCTGCGGCTGGGTTTGGCAATCAGTTTAGGTGAGCAAGCAGCAGTGACACCTGGGTTTCTCATTTAAACTGGGCTTTCCCGAGCGAGCAGCTTTTCCTCTTCTTTTAAAGTACAGTCAGTGGCTGTGGATGCAGACATTTTAGTTTTGGTGCTGACTAGACCATAGTGATACTGAAGGACAAAAATTATGGTTACCAAAACCCCAGATGGGTATACCATGCTCCCCCTGCTGCATCCTGCATCCCTCCCAGCCCTGAGAGATTTCCCCCATCCCTTTGCCCCCAGATCCTTCCATTGCTAGGAAAAACATCATTAAGTTTCAGGACAAAAAGCACCACCACTCCCCCCTCCAACACTGTTTCATCCATGGGGAGCCTGTAAAGGGAAAAGCAGCCCTCGCTGCTAGTTAGTGACCCCCACCTAAACTTGTGTGTGTGAGGAGGGAGAGAATAAAAGGAGAAAAGCCAGGCTTCTCAAGTAGCCCTTCTTAGAGGGGAGGGAGAGAGAGCAAGAGAGAGAGACAAACATCTGGGGATTGGACCATATGCTAAAGCTTTGTCTTGTCCTTCAAAGTTAGGCTGCCCTTGAAGTGATTTGTCAGGCGGCCTAACTGTGACAGGGAGAATATGTAGCAGGGGAGAGAGGGATGGGGGCATCG
Organism: Psittacula echo; assembly: GCF_963264785.1. Taxonomy (NCBI): domain Eukaryota; kingdom Metazoa; phylum Chordata; class Aves; order Psittaciformes; family Psittacidae; genus Psittacula; species Psittacula echo. The sequence continues at coordinate 14,340,466 of NC_137738.1, read as the reverse complement.
AGGAGGCAGGGACAGAGGCAGGGGAGAGGTGAGAGGGGGAGTGAGGTACCCAGAGGGGAAATTCAGAAAAGAGGGGAAGGGGAGGCAGCAAGGAGCAGGAAAGAAAGAACAAACCAGCTTCTATCTGTCAAGTGTTGATTTTACCAGGAATAGGAGGGTGGAAAGAGAGGGGAAAGACAACAGAGAAGGAAGGAGGGGAGAGGCAAGCACTGGAAAGGGAAAGCAGGAGAGGAGAGGGTGAAGCGGTTGAGCAGAGCTGATGTGGGAAGAAAAGGGCTGAGAATCTGCGGCTGCTGATGTTCTTGCTACTGTGGCCTCTTTTTTCCCCTCTTCCCTTTTGCCCGCCAAGTGCTGAACTGATTAGAGTGTAATTAAAGCCATAAAACCCTCGGCTTATCCACCTGTTTATTCACTAAAGTCGCAGGCTCATCAGGCAAATTAGCTGCTTTCAGGCTGCACATTGGGCCTAGAGCTGGCCTGATTAATGAAGTTTATTGGGAGCTGTTAAAAGCATTAACTGAAGGAAATCTCAGCAATTCGTCATATTTAGGGGATGGAAATTAAATCTCCCAATGCAAATGAGAAGAGACTCCAAAGCTGATTCTTTTAGAGGTGATGAGGTGGGGCTGTCTCCATGGCACAGCTTTGCACATGATGAGGGGTGTTACAAAGAGGTGAAAGAGATGATACAGAACAAGAGCTCTTAGTTCTCCAAGCCACAGATGCGAGAACCTGGCCCAATTGAGGCAATATGGTCTTTTTGATCTTCGGCTAAGAGCATCTTTCTATGCACCCAAGGCATTGCCAATATTGCTCATCCGGCCAGGGGTTTTCAACACAGCTTCAACACCAAGTAGCTGTGTCCCTCTTGGTCAGATAAGCCATCTTCAGTTTATTTTGGCTTCAAACATTTCATACTCTTCTTAGCACTGAATCCTGTTATACGGCTTCAATTACAAACATCCACACAGTATTTGAAATGTAAAATGATTTTTTAAACAACGCTCATAATAAACCTTAAAACTGCAGCAGTAAATGCTCTAGCTGACAAACACCTGAGAAATATATTGAGTAGAGATGGTCTAACCAGCAGGGAATCCTATCTAGAGCTGAATATTCACCAGTTTTAAAAGTGTTTTGCTCTGGCACGTCAATGTGATTTTATTTCTGACATGAATAGCATTTTCATACCTGAAGCTTCATGAGCCACAGCATTTTTATATTAACAATTTATAATAAAAGAGAAATTACATAGGGTCACAACAAGGAGTGAATGTCCTGAGGAAGGGATAATGAGAAGAAAGGAAGGTCAAAGAAAACAACTTGGCCTTGCTATTTTTATAGAGTGTTCAGTTCACAATCATATTAGGTTTACAATTAATTTATTTTTAGTGTTTTCATAAGAAAAGAAGAAAACACTGTCTGGCATCTCATATAAAAGACATTTTTATCCAGATATTCAGTTGTGAACACAATGAAGAGGCAGGAGAGAGAAGAAATTGATGCAATTCTTATTCTAGATGCTTCTCTAATTATTATAAAGCTAATTATTTGTTACAATTATTGGATTAACAATTTGCTAATCAGTTTTCTTCTCCTTTGTAGAGCAGCACCAGCACAGTGAAATGCAAGGTGAGAATGTCGTCTGGATTTTTAACAGAAAATTAGAGTGCCATTTTCCTTATGTGCAGATTAGTTCAGCTGCTTTGTGATTTATGACCAGCACAGCACATCCTGTACCGCATCCTACTATGTATCATCTTTGTTCCTATAGCAATGATTCTCTAACATTTGGGATGTGGAGACTATTTGCTGATAGCAAAGAGTCTCTTTTCGCCTACCATCTCCCATCAGAAACATTTCACTTATCAAATCACCCTGTGGGGCAGAAGGAACCACCCAAAAAATACTTACAGAGACATGGACACACACGTACATGGAGTTTTGAATGTACTTCAGGCACAAAATAATACATATATAAAAGATATATGATGCCCTTAACCAAAACACACAACTTACTGTTACGCACACCAAAGGACTGATTCAGTTGCTAATAAACAACTAAACCAGACCTAACCTCCCCCGCAACATGTATATCTGTATTTTGTATAAAAGTATGCATCTAACGCTGCATGCAACACATCACTTCAGGTTTCCTACTGATATTTCTGGAGAAAAGAAAGCAGAGTTTCAATGAGAAAGCAGTGGTTTATTATTAACTGCAAGTTAACAAAGCATTTTCTAGAGAATTAAAGGAATTAAATGGCAATATTTCTAGTTATGGATTTAATTGCAAAAATGCAAAGTGTAATTGTAATCAGTTTATTTGTGACTGTCTTTTTCTTTTCATACTTTAAGGGCATTTGCTGTAAAACTATATTAGCAAAAAGTAATTTTAATTTTGGCCAATAGAATGTTTAAATTGTAGGCAAAATAAACACTTTGGAGTTTTCACTGAGCTAAGGAGAGATCTATCTAAGACAGTGTTTGTTCCAAATTAGCAGATTTCTTCAGAAGATTCCTTCAATGAAATTTAATGACTTGTGGAAGATACTGTCAAAACACTTCTTTTCATTAATTCCTTCAATTAAACAATTTGCCCCATTATGTGGGGTCTTTCAGTTCTGCCACCAATGAGATGAGCTGCTTGCAACTTTTTTGCTCTCTTTCAGAAGCAGGAGAATCTCGTTAAAGAGAAATATTTAAGAGAATCGCCAAAAACTTCTAACTACACCAGAACCAGGTGTTTTAGACAGCTATTGCTTGGGGTTTTTTTAGAAAAAATATCTGATATTGTGATGAAGAGCCTAGATAGAGAAGATTTTAGGTGGGGAATAATAGAGCACTGCAGTGGTTAAAGCGCTCTCCCAGCATCCTCAACAATGGTCATTGTTCATATTATAGGCTCCTCTTCACAGAGGAAATTAAAACTTTGACAGGGATCTTTTCCTCCTTTCTGAAACTTCAGATGCAAAGACCTGTTTCTGAAGGCCACATACTTACATGGCAGTGGGTAAGTGCACACAGGGAATTTGTTCAGAGATGCAGCTGCACCTAAAATATATGCCAGCTATTTTTTTTATCCAATAGCAATTCAATTAGATTTTTGTGTTTCACTTTAATAAGAAATCTTATGGATTACCTAGTCAGGCACAGGAAAAAAATCAGTTCTCCATATAGATCTACAGAACTCCAGTCATTAAGATAAAAGGATACTGAACTATAGAATTCAGGTTGCATAAATAGGGAAAAATCAGTATTTCTTCAAAACAACCAAATAATCAGTTGAATTCTTCCTATTTCATCAATACCATTAGTATATCAACTATTGGAACAATAGCATGCCCAAATTCAAGATAATCTTTCTGAAAACACTGACACAGTTGCAATTTTTCTTTCACGTGCCTGATTTGATAGTAGTGGAAACAAGGCAAATTTTATCACAGCAAAAAAACTACATTATAGCACATTCAGAGATAAATTCAACTATCCTGGATCAAGAATTATCTTACAGTCAGGGCCAAATTATTCTCTTTAATTGCACTGTGCAATGATGTCCTAAATGATGAAGGCCCTGCTCTGTCCTTGAATAAGTACAGAAGACACAGAGACCTCGGTGAGAGGAGTGCGAGCTGCTGTTATGGTTAGAAGTCCTAAGCGACCTCCTGCTTTTGCGTGTGGTCTACTACTTAGGCACACCAAGGTTGGAAAGGATTCTATTTCCCTGTAACCTAATTTTTTCTCATCTCCTGATAGTTTACTGAACTACCAATAGTGCAGTTTGTGTAGCTTAATTAATTCGTCCACACTGTCTCCTCAGTCATACTTGAATCTTTCTTCTTATTAACATTTTACAGCATGTTTTTCAGCTGTGGGTAGAAACACAATGTTAATGAACGACAGTTCTGTTTCTTGCTTATCTCAGAACTTTAATGAAGCTTCATTAAAATTAACATGACACAATATTACTGGAAAAGCTGTACAAAGCCCTTTTTAATTTATAACGTTTACTGTTTTGGGTTTTTGTTTTGTTTGTTTTTTCTATTACATAGACATTTAAACATACTGTAGTTAACTGGGCAAAAATTAGTGCATTCACTTGTAACTTTCCTCAATAGCTTCCCAAAATTAGGACCTCCAGGAGAAAACACTGCTGTGTCCTTTAGAGAGATCTACTGTACCTTAGCACTTCGTTAATCCCCTCATCAAACACACTCAGGAAAATGAAAGCTGCATGTCACATCATCAGTGTGAGGAATCGGTTAAATGCTTTGCATTTGATTCTGTTTTCAGAAAGACAATTCATAACTGTTAGAATGCAGCCTGTATAATTTTATCTGGAATAACTGCAAATGTACATATGCTTTTATGTGTAGCATTGTCACCGACAACCCAGAATTGCAATCTGGTGTATTATAAAAGCTTAAGATCAATGGACATTGCATCCGAGATGTGAATTAACTATAGAGGCTATACAGTAAAACTCAGTGTCAAAGGCAAATTTTTAAAGAAGTCCTTTAAAAATGCTCTTCAAACTGAGACAGAGTAGCAAAAAGATATGAAAACATTGCTCATGCAATTGCAGGTTAAACTTCCATCAAATCCCACAAAAGCTGTCTTATGTTTTATGTATTTTCCAGTTTAATATTTTGAGAGTGAAAAATAAGTTATTGTCATTTTATTTTCACACACAAAATTATTATTTCTCTTTCAGTGCCATATATTTCCAGGGGAGAATTAAGCCTTTTTTAAAGTAAATCTAAATTGCAAAAGCAAGTGTTGTCATTTTAATGACAGCAGTAGACTTTAAGTAAGGCATGAATCAATTATTGCAAGCACAGCCCCTGCGTAAATCACTGACGGCAAACCAACCTCAGGATTATAAAATGAATCTTTGACAACTATTCAAGGTTTCAGCATACTCTCAATAATGAGGATTAAGTACCTACTATCGGTGAAAGAAAAGTTTTATTCACTTACTAAAGAATATGTGAGTAATCATTAAGAGAGGTCAGATTAACTGAGGTACTTTTTAAAAAAGGGTATTCAGTACAATATCTGCTGGAAAATCAATGATAAATATGTCAATTTTTTAGGAAAAGGGAAAGATTAAGAGTAAGGGAGTGTAATGGAATGACTTAATGCTCTGTTTTTAAAGAATGGAGAGGAATTATAATGACATCATAAACTATCATTATGAAACTTTCTGACATTTTCATGTCAAGAAAAAGACTCTTCTTGAATCAAGAACAAATAATGATTTCTGCTATCCATGGGTGATCCAGCCAAGTTCAAATAAATCCTTATTCTACACTGAAAGATGATGAAAAAAAGCCTCTGGGCTTCACTGGTATACATTATATTTTCTTGCATTTAATATTTTTCACACTAAGAGAGAAATTAAATTCAAAGTTCTGATCATAGTTGAGCTGTGAAAATGGAAATGTTTTTAATTTTGTTGTATGTCAAGAATGAATCTACTTTTGGAGAAGCCTTTATGGTAAATATTTCATGTCACTTTGTTCTCTTTGCTGGCACCCAAACAATATTGCATTGCCTTTTTCTATTTGATTTCCACAAAATAATGCAAAACTGAGAACCTGTGTTATCATAATTATAGACCAACATAATTTCATGATAGAATAAAGCATTGTGTTCTGTCATAATTTGTATTTTAATTATTAATGAAAGCCTTTGCTTTAACTGTCAGAATTTTTTATTAATGTCTTCTGATATTCATACTTCATACTCTTTGCCTTTATATAGGGAGAGAACGCACTGGAGAATATATATTTATTTCAGATCTATTTATATGAGGTTCTTTACCTACAAGGTTTGCTTTTGGAAGCTTTAACAATTGACATCACATTGATCAAGAGATATTTTATATATACTGGGATGAGGGCATGAAAAATAAACCAAACAATTCTACAATAATACTACCATTTAAAATCTGATATTCCTTTAAATTAATGCAAAGCAACTTTGAAACAAATAATGTTCATCTAAAGTGCTGCATTTCCAGGGCTTTATTTTTCTTTTACCAAAATTGTATTTCTTTGATTTGTATTTGTGCTTGTGTATGTTTCTTCTGCTTTATGGCACAATGCACTGTCTCTGGCCCAATCTGGATGACTCATAGTTCAATATTTTCATTCAGTACTAAACAGTCAATTCATTACAAATTAATTCAGTATTTCTAAATTTTATAAAGCAGTGCACACCTTGCTAAAATAATGCTTTTTGCAGTAGGAATGAGAATGCTAATAATTCCAATAGGAAAAACAGAACTGCATCATTTTGCAATAACCAAATTTTAGAACAAGTCAAACATAAGTAGGTACATTTGTAAAGTGTAAAATTTAGATTAAATGTGTGTATATCGGAAAGGAGAACTATGGAAAAGTTAAATCTTGAATTACTGAAAAAAACCATGAGAATAAGCATTTCTCTTAAGACCACTTCTGCAGACAAAAGGCTGTAATTATATTGCTGTTTGTTCACCTAAGAGAGTTGTCCTATGCAATTGATTTTGAGCTATTGAATAACTACATTTTGCTGCTTTTCTCTACTAAGTGTTATCATACTCCTTTTGTGCATTTCAGCAGTGCTTTTTCTAACTGCCCAGTTTTCCTTATGATTTTGAGGTAAGAGATTCAAATCAGAGAATTCTTCTTGTCAGAGAAGCCAATAGTTTACAAAGAGACTGTTTCTCAGTAGGCTCCTACAATTAGTTTACAAATGATCTTAAGGAGTTACAAGTCCATGCTCAGAAACAAGCACAAAGCACTGTGCTTCGAAGGCTTACAAGCGTTTCTCAGAAAGCAAAACTGAAGGGATTAATGAAAATGTAAGAGTAGAAAACATCTCTTTCCATTGTGCGGGCAGAAAGCTGGAGTTTTGCAGTAAAAGTCTGGCATCTGGTGGTCCAGAGGAGAAATGTCAGCCCACTCCAGAAAGAAACAAGGCAGTCACAGCCTGAATTAGCTCATCAGCTTGTAATGAACTAATAATTTTCATTCTACACTTATGTGAGGACTCCTGCTTCTGAAGGACCCCCCAGTATTCATTGCCTCAGCTTGTTGGGGTGTTTTTTCCACCCCAGGTCTATATTTAGTCCCAAAGAGAGAACTAATTGCATGTATCCAGAATTGTGATGAGTTTTATAATGCCAGATAATGTCTCATGCAACCCTTGGCAGAAGACAGGGGATGAGACTTACTGCCATTTCCCACAAGTAGTGTTTGGAGGACAGGAAAATAATTAGGAGGGAGAGACCCAAGTGTGCCATTCTAGGAAAGGGGAATTTCTTCTATTCTCTGCTGAGCCATAGCAATATGTCACTTTACAACCAAATTCATGGAAAAAACATTCCTTCCTGTCTTCCTCAAAGAGCACTGACTCAGCAGAGATTTGTGTGTGCAAGGGGCACAGGTGAAGGGACCTTCAGAAATCCATTCTCTGTCTTCGCACACAGTGATGTAATCCCTGTCAACAAGTGACAAAAAAACCACAGATTATTCACATTTTTTTGACCAAAAGACTCTTCCCAAGCCAGACTCCTGAAAGAGTTATCTGGTGTTTCCAAGCTACCTTTGGCTTAAATAGTACTCCACCTTTCCCTGCTCATGTACCAAATACACATTTATCCACGATGGCAAAAAGCAACTTTAGTCTCCTCTCTCCAGAGTCTCCATTCTCATCGTCACTTTGCTACCTCTTCCCTGAATAAGTTTGCCTTTTAATATTTTTTTTTAACAGGACAGCCAAATGATCCACATGAAATCACTCCTGAGCGAACATTAATGGTGTGAAGTCTCTATTTTTGTGGCAAATACCTCTCTGGATGAATATTCCATGGCTACAACATGGACAAGTTTACAGCACTGCATAACCAAATGGTATCCATAGGTCACACCTTCATCACAGAATATTCCTAGAGAAGCTCCATTAATAATCTTTCCCCAGCCCTCTCTCTCTTCAGTATTACCTGATGTTATCACTTTTCACCCATTTTACAATTACCCCTATTAATATCAGTCTTCCTTATTATTGTTTCCCATCTGTCAGACTTCTGGATGCTTTACTGAAGTTCAGAGGGATTATACCTCCAGTATTTCCTTTGTCTCGCAATCAAAGGCAGATATGAGGTGGACATACACTACCCCTTTAAAAGATGCTTTTCAATCTCCTTACATTTGCTCCCATTTTTCAGGAATTATTCTTTCCTTAATAATTAGGTGTCAAGATTTACACAAAAAGAAGTGAAACTAAAGGCCCTCCAGATGTGTTGCTGCCTTGTTAAATACAGGTTCATTAGCATTCTTTAAACGCCTGCTGCCATATAGAAAATAGATAGATCCCAATACTTGCTACCATGCTTTTTATTCCAGATACTAAATCTGACTTGAGTACATTTAGGTCTTTATGTTTGTACTTTTCTCTCTCTCTATATATATATATATAAAAAAAAAAATGTTTCCAAGGTGTAACTGAGCTTGACTTTTGACAATGCTTATACTATCATTACACTTTTGGACTTAAAAGCCAGGGGTTATTTTGCTGATCTCTTTTCATATCTTGTACTTTGTATGTTTTGTCTAGAGCCTTTTCAAGGTTATTTTTTATCCAGTTGGAAAGTTTCTTCCCTTGAGCTGCAAAAAAGTTCTAGGTAACACTAGAAACCTTGACATAATGACATGCCAGATCTCTTCCACATCCAGTCCCTCAGCTTCCCTGCAGACCTGCTTTTTCTCTCTCTTTTTCTCTCTAAATAAAATAGAAAGACATTTAAGGATGTCTCAACCCAAGATATTTATTAAACACTCTCTTCTAATACTATCCTGTTTTAAGAAGAGTAATCTACAAGAAAGCAAAACACATGTATTTGCCCTGCTGCTTTGTACATTGTCCATGCAGCTTCTCAGGGAAGGATCATCATCATTTATGTATGTCAAGTATACAGAATCACTTTGAGTACAATAAAAATGAGTAACATTGAAGTGCTGTTCTTTTACTGAGAATAAAGAATAGGCTGACCTATGCAACACTTCAAGGGTATTAGATATTTGTGCCGTGCTTGTACAACAAAGAAGAAAAAAACATATATGTCTTATTGTTATTTTTAAAACAGAATTTCCAGATGGTGCTTTAAATGATCACGCACATTCTGTATAGGAACAGGCGAACAGCTACATCCCTTTTAGTAAAGGGGCAGTTTAGGCTATTTCATTGCACAGTGACACGAGACAGAATTGAGCCAATGAGTGTGGCTGATACACCAAGAACAAAGGAAAACTCTGCAGGTTGGTTTCCAAGTAGCTTTCAGAGGGAAAATATAATGCCCAACAGCTATGAAACAGGGCAGCAAATTAATAATGCTAACACTGATTATTCTTTAAGATTCTGTTATTTTAAAGGCAAACTCCTGACTTTCAGGGCCTAATTCGTGGCTTCTGAACTGTAATAATGTTCAGCCATCCTTGCACTTGGCAAGCACCTAAAAGTGAAGCATGTGCAACCAACCTCTCTATATAATTCTGTAAAATGAAAGCTGTTTATCTCAGTAGTTGAAATATTCATTACTGAAAATAAGCATTTCAACATTCAGAGGATAAATCATGTGAGCTGAGAATAACAATGATCTGGGGAATAGCAAAAGAGTCCATGTCTCTATAGTGTCCTAAAGGGATACAGCCCAGGGGAGGTGAGAGCCCCTACTGACATGTAGGTACCTGTCCTTACCTCTGATATGACTCTTTCATTTCAGCTTGGCTGCTCTTACTAGTGGTAAGAGAAAGCCAAGAAGAAATTAATGCCCAGTTTGGCTGGAAGAGGAGGAGCATGAAAGGGATAAACAGGAAAACACCAACCACTGCAACTTTTCCTGAATCTTTTAGTATCTGGCAGGCAATATGGGTTGGGTTGTGTGTTAAAAAAAAAAATGCCTTCTGCTGCCCCTATTGGAAAAACACCAGCCTTTTGGCCAAGCTTTAGGTTTGAGAAGTTACACCACTTTAATGTGACTATTAAGTCTCCTCAGATTCTTCCTTTGCTTCGTTTTCTTTGCACACTGAAAAGTTGCAGGTTGCAAACAGCATCCTCAAAGGGCAGTGGAGCCAGTTCCAGGCCTAGACAAATGAAATCGGGCTATACCAGATCAGGATACAGTCACTAAGGCTGAGAATTTGACTATCCTGTACTGTAGCGACTTTGCTTCCTGGCACTGGTTCAACAGATCTACATGACACTTCAATCTGAAATGCTGAAGAAGCAAAACCAGAAAATGGATATGGGAAAAAATTATATGGATTGGGACAAGAATGCAGCAGGAGTGTTGTAGTTTAGGTTAGTTTTGCTTTTGGGGTTTTTTTTTAAGGATAGAAGGTAAAGTAAGGGTAACAGGGACAAAGCATGACAGAAAAGCAGATGTTCAGAGGGAAGGCTAGGGTAAAGAATAATAGGTAGAAGCTGTTTGCCTCTGGCAGTGGTGTTGAGTTTGTTTGAGCTGGCAATGTAAAAGGAGTCTGTTTTCTTTAAAATGCCAGCCTCAGAGGCAAAGCCAAGCTGGGCTTTTATGCCAGCTTCAGCAATAACATTTTGACGTGCAATCTCCACATTGATATGATTAATTGTTAAGTCCAGTAAGAGGCCATGTGATGGAAAAGTCATTTAACTGATTTGCCAAACTGAATGAAGTATGGTTTAGTCTTGTTTACAATCAAACTGGGAAAGTACTTACTAATACACCAAGAGCCCTCCAAGAGGGGAAAAAAATAGTTTCATAACAGGGACCTTTCAGTGGTGCCTTAAAAAACTGCTTCTGTCCCTGCTTCTGCAACAACAGCATTTCTAATAGGGCTGAGCAAAGTCTGTAAAGCTAGTTTCTTACCCGTGGATGCCAGATGGGAGTAGAATCACTGACCAATCATAGCTGCAGCTGAAATCCACAGGGACAAGCTTCAGAGCTGTGATGTGTTACTTAATACCATGTACACCAAACAGATCAGGGCCTTAGTATCAGAAACTTCAAAATTAAATCCCTCAGTGTTTGATTTCCCTTCCCACTAAACAGGGATATAACACCCTCACTATACAGTGAACATGTGAAGATAAACTAATCCAGGTTTATAAAGTCAAACTGAAGCTGTGTGTACCCACAGCACAGGGCTGTACTCTGAAAATGGTGGATAGAAGGAATGTCAAATAGCTGATTTTTTTAAGTGAGCATCATGCAGCCCATGCAGTGAAGGAGATTAAAATCTTGTGGAAAATAGAGTTCATGATCATGTAAGTTGAGTTGATACCACATGTGAATGGGACAAGGGAACTGCCTGACCAAATCTCCAGTTACTGCAACATAAACCCTCACAGAAGTTTCTTTTGCAGGTGTGTTTGGGTTACAGTGTCTGTGCATTCTGAAGGTGAATGGAAAAAACGATAAATAAAGGGTTTATATCTTCTTTCAATAAATAATACTACACAACACAAAATTGCAAACTTTGGCCTCAACACTGACCTTTGATTCTCTGGCCTGTGGTGTCCAGCAACACAGGCACCTCCTAAACCAAGCTGAAAATGGTGCCTGTAGTTGTCACAAACCCTTAGACTGGGTCTGTCCATATAATCTTGCCTGTTTATGTCATCAGTAGCTCTTCGGTGGAAAAAACTGGAACCTGGCACTTGTCAGACAAGCAAAGAAGAAAGAAAAAATAAATAGCAAAAGGAAGTGTTGTAATCATAAAAGCTAATAAAAATAGATTCTAGTTGATGTTGAATTAAGAGAATCAATAATAATGTGGTGGGATCTCATCTGTGCCACCTCTTTCAGGAAATTTAGAGTTCCCTTAGATCATATGTCTCCTATCCACATACTAATGAAGTGCAGTGTCACCAAAGTTATTAGAAGTGATTAGATCACATCTTAGGATGATATAGCACGAGTGAATGTTTTCTAGTGTTGCATTAAAGCTGAATGTTTTTGGTAATGAGTCCATCATTTTTAATTCTGCCACTTTAAAAATGTTTTTAAACATTAAATCAAACCCATATAGAATATTAACAAGTGCTGAGGCAGAAAGGAAGCCTATTGATCACAGGTGATATATCCAGAAGCAATACACTGTTTACAGTGAGTTGCCTCTCGGATGAATAATGATTTAGTCATTTATAGGGAAAATCCTTCCAAATAAAAGTCTAATACTGTGATACTCGGTCTTTCTGATGGAATCCCATTGCCAGGATTGAGTTTTGTAAAGCACTTCACACAAATTTTATTGAAATTACTGTACAGTGCTTTATGTGAAGGATATGGAAGCACATAAAGTATTGTGCAGTAAATTTTGTAATGAAGGGCCACAAATGGCTTGTTAAAGATCCCTGTGTGGATGTCAAGTTTAACAGCAAGTATTGCTAGGCTAATGTATTTTTTTAGTAGTTTTTGGCCAAGCAAAATATTGTCGAGAACAAGTGTCCTCAGATAAATGACTTCATTTGTTAATGTAAGAATAGTATTCTTGGCTGAACATGTGATCTGGCTTCTCAGCAGGTTTATCACCTAGCAGTAAATTGACCAGTTGAGCAACCTGGATTTCCACAAAGCCTCACTTTAAAAACTTACCCAATGTGGCTAAAACCTTTTAAGAAGATAGATACTTAAATTTATTCACTATTTAGACTCAACTCTGTGGCTTAACTGGAAAACTCCCAGATTAGGAAGACTTGGCAGTTGTCCGTTGAAAACTTTAGGTCGGTTAAGAACACTCAGAGAAACTTCATGGCTTCGATGGTAAGCCTTGATTGTCAATGAAATGTTCATTTAGAAAATTACTACTAGAATAATAGAAATTTTATAATATAATTTAGAAAATAACTAACTACCAATGCAGTTTTGAAATGTCCTTTTGTCAAATCAGTCAAACTTTCACATTTGTAAAATCCTTGAAGAGCAAATATTGAAGAAAGCATCCAGTCCATGCCATTTATCATTAAAGTATGTAAAGACACATGGTAAATTTTGGACAAAAAAAATCATTTCTAGAATTCAAACGAAAACTTTAGCAAGACTTTTGCCACTTCATTAAGAATCTCCTACACACTGCTATTAACTTCAACAACACTGAAAGTCACCAAAACCTTGTGCTACTGAGGACTACAAGCAAAAAGCAAATCCAACAAGATTTACAATGCTATTGTGCATTTCTTAAACTGTTGAATTTAGTGCTCATGACTGATGTTTGAATCATTTCCCAAACAATCAGAGTCTCCTTCAACAAAAGAGTTACATCAGGAACAGTATCAATGCAGTTCTTTGTCTGCTTAGAAGTGTCAGGAGCCACCATGCCTCAAGACTTTTTTTTCTGCTGTGGCTGCCAGCTCACAATGACAGGTTTTGTCTCTGCTTTTGATTAACCGAACCACAGTTCAGTTACTGAACTTCAGTACTAACTCATTCACAGAGGCCATCAAAAAGCCTCACAACAGAATGGACCAACCAGTGCTGATGTTCCTAAATATAAGACAATGGTAGTATTCACAAACCAAGTTTAAGGGGTCTGATATTAACCCTTGATACTAGTCCTTTGCTCTAGCTCTAGTCAGCTGGTTCAAATAAACTTTAAAAAGTGTGATTTTAAAAGCATTTACAATGATTTTTGCATTGACAACACAATTTGTGAAAGAAAAGCAGCAGGTTTTATCTTTGTAAGTGCTTACAAAGGAGTCTCTTGGTGTAGTATTGCTCACAGTCTTGTCCTGAGAACATTTATGTGTGAGCACACAGACAGTAAAGCACCTGCACTGTACTTTTAACTGTTAAGCTGTCAAAAACATTTATAGAGAGATCACGTACCGCTCCTCTGCTCCAGCTGACACTGAAAACAGCTCAGAGCTGATGGGATTCCTCATCAGTCACCCCATCATGGTTGCTGCATGGGAAAAGGATTTAAGAGAGCTGATCTACCTTGTCACTCTGGGGCAGCAGATAAACATGCTGGGATATTTTAAAGCCTTCCTTTGGTCCACTTGGCATCAATCAATACAAGTGACAAACCCACTGATAGAACAGACAACTGCCAGCAGTTGAGTGGTTTAGGTTGCTTTGTGGCTGAAGTTACATACCATGGCAGAAATAAAAGGACAAGAATGAAACCAAAGCCTTGGACCTCGCAGCAGTGAGAGAATCAAAGACCTTCGAACTTCACATTTGGGAACTGTTGTGAAGCGAACATAAACTGGAATAGGGAGATAAAATAAATATGATATTATCCTTTGACAGGAAAACAACAGTGTTCAGACAGCAAAATATTCCAGCATGCCATGTAAGTGCAAAATTTCTGCTAGTGTTATCAGGAGGCAAAGTCAGAGATTACAGGAAGATCACAAGCGAGATCACTGTAATTGTCCTTGGGGATCTCCAGTGAGTGTCTGAAGGCTCTGCACCTTTGAGGTCATATCTCTATCTGAACGTAGAGGTGCCTTATTTTGTCTTTTACATCAGCGACTATGATTAAACTCCTGCTGTTGTGCTAAATTTCAAAGATTGTAAAAAGTCAGGGGAATTAAAAAGGTCACTGCAGTATTTCATTTCAATAGCAAATCTGTGGAATAATGTTGTACAAGTACATATGAAACTGCTTTGAAAAGAGAACTTGTCAGTGACTTAGTTCTAGTGAAAAATAGCAGGCATTCAGAAAATGGAATTCTGCTTCCTAAACCTGTAATTACAAATGAGCAGATAATTAGAAATGGGCAGAAAAAAATGGCTTTCAAACATAAAAGTGTAGAAAATATGCACAACTCCCAAATATTTGTGTAATGCATACATTTTGTATCCATATGCTTACAAATGACAAATTCTACTTCTGTACAATATACAGTGATAATAAATCCTTTGTCTAGAAAGATCTATTCCATGTGCAGATATAGAAGATGAGACATATATAAAACTGCAGACAGCAGGTAAATGTTTCAAACCCATGTGTAAAAAGCCCTAGTGCATTTTTGAAATTTAAACAAAGCTCTTCTCATTCCTTCTGTGTGTATATATATTTAATAATCTCATATTTGCTTTCAGTTTAGTCAGACATATTTCTCCTTATGAAGCCATTGATCAAGACAGATAATTTCCAATGGTTTACAAACTGGATAATCTAAGTAGACTACAAAAATACAGCTCTGCAATAAAATAAAAGTTTCCTTCAGGAACAGAAAAAATATGATTGCAGCAGTGAACATGAGAAGTGTGGGCTTGTCTGAGCTCTGCAGGACAGAAGTCCTAATTGAACAGAGTACACAAACATGATGCATGTGAAAGGTTTCAGTCATACTTCAGGTTCAACGAAATAGCAGCTTGAAGTTAAGCTCCTCACTTAACTGTAACCAGAGGGCAAATCTCTTGAGTAAGTTTAAACTAGTACTTTTTACACAATCTCCATAATGAAAACTCTATTAAACCTGATTAAGCTGCAAAGTTCGGCAATGCCAGAACTAAACCTTCCTTCAGCAACCTGAAGACGCTACTGAAGGAAAAGTCTGGCTTGGCTTTTTATTCAGTCTTGTTCAGAGTGGCTGCATCAGCAGGGGAATTTTGGTGTTAGTTTTTTAAAAGCTGCACTGTGTTAAAAAAGGGAGTTTAATTGTTGTTTTGAAAGGCTTACAGCTCAGCTCACTTTAACAACAGGAGCACAGCCCCTACAAAAAGGCCATCCTTGAACCAGATTTCAATCACTGATGCCCAAGTACGTGAATGTGAGATTCTTCTGTAGAGATCTCCAGGATTTTTAGCAAGGGCAAAACATTTTTCTCTAGCAGGAGTCTCTGCTAGAAGTTATGAAGCAGATAAGTGAAGTGAAAACAGAAGGATCATAACAAACGGTATTAGGCAATCTCAAGAAGAAAAGGTACCGATGTGGAAGACATACAAAACCCCCCCCAAAAAAGTTGTTTACTATTTTTCAAAGTTAGCATTTTTCTGATCTCTAAATTCACAAAATTATTTAATTTTTTTACAGGACAGAAAATTATTTCAGGCTTTTCCAGCAAACTGGACAATAGACGAATAGGAGAGTGCTTTGCAGGCTGTTTTGTTGAATAGGCATCAAGCACAGAAAAATAGTCCAACCTTGTTATCATTTCTACACATCACCTAGACATTTTGACTACAATGGGCACAGAACTGATGTTATCAGACCTTGAGGAATAAATTAATGCTATGGAATACACACTGGTATGAAACAAAAGGGAAAGTAAATTTATCTTCTTACACCACAAAAGGTGTTAGAAGCAGAGTCTTTAAAAGAAGAGTCCTTAACAGAAGAGGATATCTAAGTCCCTGGTTTTAGGTTTTTTGGCCAAAACAAACCTGAATGTTTTTTCAGGTTATGGTATTTCTGTCACATTCTCCACTTCGCTGGTCCAAAGCTGGCACTATGATACATGTATGATATATGCAATACAGAGAGCCTGCTTTCACCAGTGAGGAAATTAGCCCTCTGACATTTGAAAACTAAGTTTTCCTCTTGCTTTTTACCTGTCCCAGCAGATACCCAAGTGCCACTTCCTACTGCAGCATTGTCTAACAGGTTCAGATAACTCTTTCCATGGCACTTTCCAGTGTTTGGGAGAAAGTGTCCTTGAGAGCACTGGTGTGATTTGGCTGGGCAGTATATATAAATGCATACAAGCAGGTGTAATTTTGCTCTGCCCATGCTTCTCGGTGGCTGATGCCAGCCAGCTCTTGTCAGGATGCCACACAGTCACCTTGCTGTAGCGCAGAGCCCCAGCAGCTTATCTGCATCTGTCAGCTGTGCACACCCATGAACACAACTGCAGATCTGCTTCCTTGGCAGCACTGGTAATGTTGAAACACAACATTCAGAATCATAGAATGGTTTGGATTGGAAAAGATCTTAAGATCATCCAGTTCCAACCCCTGACATGGGCAGGGACACCTTCCACTAGACCATGTCACTCAAGGCTCTGTCCGACCTGGCCTTGAACACTGCCAGGGATGGGGCAGCTACAGCTTCTCTGGGCATCCAGTGTTTCACCATTCTCACAATAAAGAACTTCTTCCTTATATCTTTCTTAACCTAAACCTCCCCTGTTTAAGTTTGAAACCATTCCCCCTTGTCCTGTTGCTACAGTCCTTGATGAAGAGTCCCTCTCCAGCATCCATAAGCCCCCTTCAGATACTGGAAGGCTGCCATGAGGTCTCCACGCAGCTTCTCACCTCCAAGTTGAACAGCCACAATGTTCTTAGCCTGTCTTCCTAGGGGAGGTGCTCCAGCCCCTAATCATCCTCATGGCACTCCTCTGGACTGCTGATCTTCAGTGCACTTTTGCTGTCATGATCTTGAGATCACCATGCAGTGATCTCAAGGCATTGCAAAACACAACTGAAGAGCCTGCTATGGAAGGGTAGGTGACTTTTATTTGTCCCATGCTGAATTCTGTCATACAAAACCATACCTGGAAGAATCCCTTAGCTCCACAAAGCTAACTAATAGATTCAATCAGCAAGCTTTCCCACCTTGCTAGTCATCTACATTTTTGAGCCTCTTAGCAGAGCAAATCTCTTGACCAACAGTGACATCCATATACTGAACTTTGAGATACTCTATTGTTGGGTTGTTTTCCAGTTAAGACCTGGTCATTTACTCATAATTTTCATGCCATAATGAGGTTCCTTGATAAGTTCATGGAAGGGGCTTCACCGAGTCTTTTGAAACCCTAAATAAACCTAGTAAGATCCAACATCAAACCCTTATAATTATGATAAAAAGCACGTTAAGTTCAGGTTTGTGAAAGCTATTGAGAAAATCAAGGGAAAAATCAATGCTAAAATCTTGCTTTTATGCATTTTATGATAATTGGGTTATTAGAAATAGTAGCAGAAGAATTAGGAATTGAACATGATTATTCTGCGCAGACAGCAATATCCAAGACTTGAAATAACATCTTCACCTTGAACTTAGTGAAGACTATTGAAATGCTGAATTTTTTTGTTGGAGGACTGCAAAGTTAAAAACTGAGGTCAGAAGGTAAATTTTCAAAGGATCAAGAAAATTCTATATTAAAATTTGATTTATTAAATTAATCTTTGCACTTCTGAATTCAAAATAACTGTCTGCAAATATTCTTCAAATTGACCCTACAATATACATCTTTTTGAGAATATTTGTAGCATAAACTCCAAAGAAAAATTGTGGAAAGCCAAGGAAAGGAAATAAACACAGGCAAAGCAAACTATCCCAAATATTCCAGTAGGAATGTTTGGCAATTTTCCATTTCTAGAAATAAGCAACTAGTGAGGATTTTGGTATCTGAGATTTCACCATCAATATTACAAAGTACCCTTAGACGAGATACTGTTTTCAATGTACTGTATACTTCAGAGGAAATGGAAGGAATAAGTTCTGGAATACACTTATTTTTGCCTGGATCTTTTTTGCAAGCCATTCTTTTTCAAAATTTTCACAGAAAAGAGGTTTGAAACCATTTCTACTGTTATTTTTAAGTAATCTGAGAATAATTAAGGCCCGTCTGTTGCTGTGATTAGTTCTGTGTGATTCCTCTCTGAAGAATTGTACTGTCAACTGACAGTGTCCTTAAGAAGGAAATTCACCATTGGCCAGAAAGGCCACATACAATCTTATGTTCCTCTCTTTACAGGAGCTGCAAAGCCTTGCGTAGGCTACACAACTTGAATTTTAAGAGCAGTAAACTGAGACCTAGAGCAGGTTAATTTTCCAATAATCCCTGCAGAGCACATCTCTATTACCCAATGAGCTACTAATCTTCTCTGCTTCCCAATAGGCCACTAATCTGAGCAGCAGATAAGCATCTTGCTCAAGGCCAAGTGGCAGAAATGGTGAAAGCCTTCACCTGGAGAGGTTTTTTCCACAGACCTGTGTTTTAACACTTAACATTTCAACAGTGGTGAGGAGTTGCTTAGATCTAATTTGAGATAGCCTAAAACTGTAAGAGCATGACTATGTTAAGAACCTGTTTTCTTTGTTATACTGAAATTTCAGGGGCATGCTACTCCTCCAGTGGTTTACATTTTAGAAAGGTGGCTGGTATAAAATTAACCCTTTCAATCTGGTTAAAGTGTTGCTGTTTCCTGGTTGTTAGCAAAGAACATTTTTCTTGTTGAAAAACTTACATACATTTCAGCACAGTTGCATGAAAATAAAAGAACAATCTTACTCCCACACTGACTGACTCAGCATCTTGTTAATCACTGCAAGGTGCATCATTAAGTCATGATTCAACAGTAACAATGCGATGTTTTCCCTATGACAGCTTAAAATACACAGTGAGTATGCAAGTACTTAGTGAGATAAAGTACATTCAGTTTATAATATTTTATCATGATAAAGAAAGCTCTAAACCAACATTATTTGACACATAAGATGTGGCAAAAAGTTGTGACACAACAGCCATCATTATAAATGTTTATAGACATACCTGAAGTCTTATCTGAAGTTCATCCTGTTAAAGGACATGTTTTATGTTGTACAATTCCTCTTAGAATATCAATCTAATAAGTACCAAATGAGGCTGAAGACAATGCTGTTATAAAAAATGGAGAAAAATGATTAAAATGTGATAATTATACTGACAGTTTATATGCTCAATCTAATCAACCAAGCTTCCAATTTGTCATAATGTACACTCACTCATACATTATTGCTTAATTATAGCAACACTTCTGTTTCGAAAGGCTGTCAATCATGCAAATGCCCATCATTTTTCTCTATTTGCATTTAACAGATATATTTTTAGTTCAGATCCAAAGCCCTTTGTGAACCTGAATTAACCCTTGCTCCTTCCTTTATCTGTAATGCTTATCCCTGTTTATTCCTTGTCTGCTGTTTGTGATAGTTTATGATGTGTGATTTATTGCTTTGCAGCTCATCCCATGCTAAAGAGATTTTTGGATCTTCATCTCTGTTCCTGAACTGTGGTGTCAGTGTTCTTAGAAACTGCAGACTTGAGATTGAATATTCAGATTTGATGGGAATAAAGTTACCTGACAATCTTTTCTTCCATTCTGGATTTTTCTTATTAGCCTTGCAGAAATGGGAAGGGAGCAGAGAACCTTGCCTTGTTTGCATGACCCTGCCAAAATCAATGCAACTATAGTGGGATATAAGATCTTCAAAAGCATGAATAGACATCCTTAATAACCATATCAAAAACCAAATTCTGATACACATTACACTCTGAATTTCTCTTACTGAATTTTGCCTTAAAAGTTTTCATTATATACCTTCAATAAGGCATAACGAAGGCTCTCTTCTGTTCCCCATCTTCTCTGACTTCCTGCTGTAGAGGATGAAGTGGAAGAGAAATCTGTTATGTAATGAGAGCATGGAGCAACACAGGAAGAGAAATGCTTAACAGGATACAGAGAGAAAACTTCAGTAGGTTGATAGAATTGTCAAAATACATTGGGAGCACTAGGGCAGCAAGAGAGGCTGTGCAGAGCTATCAGAAGGCAATCTTACGGTAGTAAACAACATGATACTGCTTCAGCACTGAGGCTTAAACACACTATATTACATTTTGGCATCCTCCTGAACTATATCTCAAACAGCATATTCACTGAGTAGAAGGGACTAAGCATATATATTTGCCATTCTACAGTGATGATCTGAACACGCCCATCTTGCAGCAGCCTCTGCAGGACTTTTTAACCAGTCAGGGACAAGCTAGACATTCAGAGTGAAGGATGCAGTGAGAATGCCACCACTTACACCAATCAGTACTGAGACATTGACAATATGATTTTTGGTAGAACTTATTTCTTTTTCAATTCAAATGATGCTTCCTCTGCCCCACTTACCTTTGCTACATAGAAATGACACCCCAGCAGGAATCATACCCCTGTTTTAGGCTGCTGTTTCTGGCATCATGTACTAAAACTGTGCTTTGCTTGCTGATCCTTTTGCCAGCTTTTACAAATCAGGAGCTTCCCAAGAGCCAACAGCCACCAGGTAATACCTGGAAACTCACAATCTCTGTCCAACTAATAGTCGTCCCACTTCACATAGGACTGGACTAAGCCATCTCCACGCCTTTGTTATGTTTGTATATGTGCATGTTTGTGATTGGTGCATATACTACATTATTCAGCTTAACTTTCTTTTGCTGTTATACATTCTATGACACTATCTTCGAAAATCTAATAACTTCTTACATGTTTTATATGCAATACACAAACATATTCTATTTGAGCTTTAGATGGTAAACAAGCAAACAAAAAGTAATTCAAAACAGCAGTTCAGGGCAGCAAAGGAATTAAAAGGGAAAGAAAGAACCATGGCATTTCGCTATGAAAAATGTCAAGTTATTCTTTGAATGTTGGCTCAGGAAAATCTCAATACATTTCTGGTAAATGAGGCATGAAACATATTCTTAAAAATATGGTATCCAGGAGATAGTACTACCCAATATTTTATCTTAATGGCAATATATAGTACTTAAAAAAGCTTGAACTTTAAATCAAACACTTTGGGAAGGACATGGCCAATCTATTAGTTTTTCAAATATAACTTAGTATCAACATAAGGGTGAGACAGTAAACCTTTTCCTGGAGCTTACTTGGTTAAAGCCTGATATAACATTGAAGCCTGGCTTATTCTGTAATTAGTATGCAGGCAAAGTGAATAATTCTCCTGTACCATCTCTACTTCTCCAAACTTCATATTACTTGACTGAAGTCATTAATGTCTTGCTGAATCAAGATAATTCCTGGTGTACATACTTGTAAAGGATGCCACTACCTTTGATGCAGTACAATTATTTGGGTGGCAAAGCTATAATATTTGTCATTCTAACAGAAAAAACATCCTATTGAAAGACAGAATATTTTATTATTTCTAAATATACAGTATGGCAGAAGCCCTTTTTGTTCATGATTATAATTTATTCTAAAGAAATTCAACTTCCCTATTTGCCATTCCTTCTTCCTCTAAAATGTAACAACAATACATTCCTCCTGGGGCAAGTTGTCGCCTAAGTTTTCTTTCACCTCAAGCAAAACCAAGTAGAAGATGGTTTTTTATAGAGAATGATAGCAAAATATATGGACCTCATACACATGCCTATTTAGAGGACAGTAGTGCTAACACTTATTCTTCAAGTCCTTCCACTGGAAGCAAGAAGATATAAGTCCTTTCATGTCCTGTGAAATAGCTTCAAAATTTTGCTCAGGTAACAGCAAGTCTTATCACACGCTTACCCCCTAGGACAGTAGGAAGTTCTCATAACAGACTGTCTCACTTCTTCAGTTTGGGAAAACCAAACTGAAAAGGAAATTGCTGGGTCTTTCCTTCTGATTTTTACTACATTTCTGTGCAAGTTGTGAGGCACAGATAGTGATGAGTCTTTCCTAAGCTGGCAACTCAGTGTGCAGAGTAAGAATATAGTTCTTGTATAGGTGAAATGGAGATTCTGCAAAGACTGCCTCTGGAAAAGTTTTGCATCATTTTTCTGGTCAATGTCCTTTACTTCTACTTGACAGAGCACACAGTATTAGGAAGGACTCCAGATCCTGCAATTTTGCACTCGATTTCATGCTGACAGTTACAGTGTACCAACTGTTGAGGGTACTTGGGTGTCAAGCACTTTTGATTCTCCTGGTTATCCTGTATGATAGAAAGGTCACTTCAGTTTGACTTTACCGTGTGTTAAAACACAAGCAAAAAAAAATTCTTTCTGAAAAGAGGCCATACCCTAATTAGGCTGAACAAATTAGTTTTTAATAATTCTGTTTGAAAATACCGTGTTAAGATGTTTGGTGGGTCTGCCATTGTGTTCCACATAGTTTCTTTTGCTCATCCTTTGCAGACTTTCCTGAATATCTTTTCTTTGTCTAAAATATGTGTATGCAAAGGTATGTAATGTGGAAGCCTGCTACACTACAAGCTCTTTAAACAAGCACAGCTTGTTTAAACAACTGTTTAAAAAACTGTTTAAAAAAACAGCTGTTTTAAACAGCCTACTGGCTCCTGGTAGAAGGATGCTGACACACTGCATCTATCCATCATAGGCTTGCGCCATCACCCTGCTTACCTCCTCTTTTACAGCCCCAAAGTAGAAAATGTTTATTGATAAAGTTTCCTAAACCTTACTTTTCAAATAAAGCAAAGCTTTCTACTGAATTTCTACTGAATAAGGGCTTCTTACTTGTAGCCCTATGTAGGAAAGTAATTTTTGTTCCAAGTGATGCAGCTTCAGTTCCCTGACACAACTGCCAGAAGCCATTTCTGGTCTCTCCCAGAAATGACAGCAAATGGCTCTGACATACACCTCAGAGCTTTAAAATGATGCCTAAATACCTGAGGCCTCTTTTGGCACTATGCTTCTGTTCTAACAATGTGTTACATCAGTAACTTCAGAAAATCTCCCTCCCAAGTTTGAAATGGCCAAATCCTTTGATAATATGGAAAAAAATTTCACAGGATTCCTTACTTTTCTCTGGTTACTCATTAAAACATTTTAACACCTGAACGGTCATTTTATAGCGTAGGTCCTGGGTTCCTTCCTCCAGTCCTTTTTCTTAGCAGAGTTAAGAAAGAGCTTTTCTAACCTTCTTTTTTTATCAGAGATACACACAGAACAGGACTCCTTTGCTGGGAAAGAATAGTATACTTAGATCAAACAGTCACCTTGACATCCTAGGCAGTGTTAAACCCTACGTTTTCCTATAGTCTTTGGGAAATAAGGGATTATGTTTTACTTCAAAACTAATGGAACAGTTCTAGGGCCAAACCCTGTTCTTAAAAGGCCAATATGATCTATTTCACAGGGTCATGACAAATTACTGAAACAAGATATGTTAGTAATATTTGACAGAGAAACTTGCCCAAGACTTAACTCAAGGGAGTGTCATTTACCTATGATATTTGTTAGTACTGGTTTAGCTCACAAAGAATAATCAAGAGTATGTTTATCTTGTATGTCCTTTGAATTCATAATTTCTGAAATAGAATAATGTAAGGCTTATGCTTACTGGACACGATAGGAAACAAGCAAGAGACACTTTTTACTTATAGCCATGTATAGGTATAGTTATTCAGAGTGTGATTTGAATTTCAGAAGAAAAAAATCAGTTCTAGTAAAGTAGTAAAATGAATATAATGTTTGAATTAGAGTAAAATATATATAATTCTTTTTCCCTTTGAATTTTCCCCAAATAAGAACTCCACTGTGCTGGAGAGTGGATGCTGCAGGAATACCCAACAAACTCCAAATGGAAAATTATTGGTAGAGAACAAAAGCAAGTGGTCCTAAGGACACATGTGTGACCTTGACTCTGCCTGTGGCTTGTAGCATGCAGCTGCTATGTGTGATTCTTGTTGAGAGAGGAAAGAGTCTCTGTCCTGAGGGAATATGTGTGCTGTTTATATATGGTGCTGAAAGGCAAGAGGGTGAAGTACAGCTTGTAGAGTGCTAGGGAGGATAGGAAATGATTGAAGATGTGTGTCCTCATGTGTGTAATAGCCTTGGTTGGGTTGAGGGGCTGGATGGGGGGAGGGAAAGAATTAAAGAATAGGAAGGCATTCTTAATGGGTTCTCTATTTTCTCTTCAGCAATCAACACCACGAGAAGAGCTCCATCCTCTCCACTATGTTTTGATGTATTTTTCTTTGTTTCAGAGGTTTACAGGCTCTTTTTTTTGCTATGTATGTGGAATATACAGGAAGTTCTGTTTCAGGAAAATCAGACAGTTGCTACAGATACCATAAAATAATTTTACATTGAATTTACGTTGACTTTATATCAATGTATCTGTTAAGGGCTCTATTGCTCTTTTGGTTGATGGCAATTTCTTGAAAACTCTCAAAATTCTATTAATAAATAACAATGAGTTGGAAACAACTGATGCTTATCGCCTATTTTTCTCTCTTGACAAAAAGTAGTGGTTTTGCAGTTGTTACAAGACTGACATCTTTCAGTAACTGCTGTTCCCAAACTACTCCCTTATATTTATCCCGTGACTGTGCTCTCCCTTGGGAGTGGCCAAATACTTTAAAGACCAGGTGTGAAGTTTGGTTGGTCAATTGCAGTAAGTCATTTCCCTGCCATCTGAGCAACCTTCATATAAATGGCAGCTTTTCCAAGGGACTGGCTTTTTAAGTCTCTGAAATCATGGAGGACACAGGCTTCCATGGCTGAGTAGAAGAAACAAAGAACAGTGGAATGTTTCTGCTTGCAGTGAAGACAAGATGTGACCAAAGGCCTCTGAGATGATGGCAAAGTAGAAATAAAACTTACCGATAAATAGTTGGAAAATCTACTGCAATTACTGCCCTGTGAATCCAAAAGTATTTGACTTAATACTAATGATCTTGATACTGGTACTGAACCATAACTAATGGTACAAATTTGCAAAAATTAAAAGAACATTGCCTAAAATATCAATGTGTCCTAACACCAAGGTCATTCTGAAATGATATGGCTCTTGCCTAGCTACTCAGACAATTCAGGAAGGATCTCTTCCAAGCAGCCTCTACCAAACTAACCATAGATTTACTTGATCTAACAAAGAAGGTAACTGACAAATCCTCTAATGAAGCATTTTCCCCATGATTACATTAGCCCTAGGTGTGCAGACACTCTGCACCATGGCTCTATCTCCTGTGGCAAATGTCCCCTTTCTATTCCCCCCTCATGTACCCAGCTCATCAGAAGCTGTTCTGAAGCACACCCTGAGTGCCAAGTAGGCAGACAGGTTTCCCTGAATGCTCAGCTTGGCTTCAGCTATGTGGCCGTGGACTGCCTTGGGATGCAACCTGTTGTCTTTTCCTCAAAGGCTGACATTGCCATCCCTGAGGATGCTGAGAGGTCAGGGAAAAAGCCACCTCCTCCTAAAGGCTAAAAACAGGGATGTCCAAATGCAAAGATAAGCTACTCACTAAACTAAAAGTTGCACTGTCATTTCATGCTACACAACACAGATCAGTACACTACAGGGTGCAGTCTGAGTCACAGATTCAGCAAGACAGTTTTCAATCTTAGAAGCACAGAAAAATTTCCTTTTCAGCATTTTTTTCTTTCCTATAACCACCTGTTTCTAAGTTTAGAATTGCTGTAGAACTAAGGTACCAAATAAAATGCCAGTTACATTTACCAGAGATAGCAACTGGCTGCTCACCAGAGGCTGTATCTGTAAGAGATTTAAAGAAAAACTGTATCAGTAAGTGGAAAAAGACCTCCATTCACTCTGCTCAGCCATCTAGCCTTAGATCCACTTTACTTCTGTTCTTGAGAACTAAAGCTATATTAAGAACTATTTTGGGATAAGTTAAGGCTGTTTCTTATCACAGGATGACATACAAGAAGTATGAAACTACCTGAAGAAATTCAAAGATTTGTAACACACACATTACTCTTTCTATTCATATTTACCTTTACTAGCAAATATCATGTATAATAACCAACCTGGTGGGTCTGATGCTTTCCTGTCACTGAGTCACCTATTGTATGATGTGCATTAGCAGAGAGGCAGTATCACGTGCAGCCATTGACACACAATGTAAAAGAAAGCACACATAAAAGTAGGCCTGCTCAGAATACACTGCAAGCAGAGGGGCAGATAAATCCAGTTAGGCTCAAACCCACATTTTCAGATATGAGTTGAAAGCAGCTGGTTCCAGCCTGCAGGTAAAAGTGGCCAAGTTTTCACCTTCACATTTTCTCCCAGCTCTTCCCCCAGAAGATCATTCTCTGAGCAGAAAGAAATAGGAGGCAGAAGCAGTGCAGTGGTGCATGCCTGCTCAGCTTATTAAAACAAGGGAAGAAGGCAATATTTCACCCCCCAGAAATAAAAAAAGAAAAAAGATAGACAAGTAAGAGAGGCTAATCCATCTGATGAAATTAGCAGGCAGAGTATGTAGCTGTTTGAAATGATGAACGAGGTTGAAATAGCTACACAGGCTAACATCCAGTGGGATAATTACTCCAAGCTCTCGGGCTAAAATCTGTCTTGGAGGAACTGGGAGGCTTTGATGACTCAATTTCTATGGGCATGCTTATGAAATACATAGTAAAAGCTATTAAAATTGAAATTGTTCTTGGGTGGTATTCTGAGACTGGGCTACTGACCCTATCAGGCTGCTTTTAATAAGGTACATACTATTTTTGCTCTTAGAAGTGGCAGACACTTTGGCTGCCCACCTTCTTAGCCTTAACCATTTAATACCCTACATCTTGTTTTGAAAGATTACTATGTTCCTAGAGTGAATTACATTCTCTGTATAAAAAGACTCCTTTCCAAACAGAGCAAACAACCTTTAAACAAAACTGTTCCATGATCTGTGCTATCCCTCCAGTTTTAGAACCATTCACATTGAAAATATTTTGCTACTGCTGCCGAGGGACAGAATGTTTCACCAGCAGCTGTCAAAAAGCATTTCATTTCTGCAGAATGTCAAGGCTTTGCAATACATTTTACAGCCGCCTGAAAGTAAAACAGAAGCAGCATTCACCAAACTTTCCCTACCAATGGCTTTCACTTATGCTGTAGAAGCCCTTATTTTGCTACAAGCAGGAGAACAGGGCTAAGAAATGAGAGCTCCTGATGACTGATCGTAGTTTACACACAAAACCAACATCTTGCTCCAAGTCTAAAGGGACTGTTTGGCTGAACTATAGTGAGTTTTGCTGAGGACCCCTGCTCCTAACTAACACTCCAAAACCACATCCAGGTTTTCACAGGGTTTTTTTTTTATTGGAACATGTTAAAATATGGCCAATTCAGAGGTTTTGAAAACCTGTTCCATAATCTATTCAATGTAAAGAGTACATTTTCCTTTCAACTACGGGGGTAAAGTGAAAATTGCCAAGAAAAAAAAAAAATAGCTGGGGCTTTGATAGCACCCATCCCTCCTTTGAAGTCAAATGTGATCTGATTTACTCCACACAAAGCCACCAGGACAACAGAGCTGAAGTGTCTGTTAATAGAAATCCTTACACCATTTTATCACAACGCAGACTGAAAGCTGGTACATGACCAGAGAGAGTGGGTGCATTTTTAGATGCATTTCGCCTTAAAAGTAGCTACATTGCAGCAACTGCACTTTGCACTGTCTTAAGCACTTAAAATCAAGTGGGACATCACTAAGAAGGAACAGATACTAGATTATCCTCTGGAACTGATTACTACACATCTAGCTAAAACCATCTTAACATACAAGAAACACCTCAAAATTATATCATAACTGTACTTTCTAGGGTATGGCTATGCACTTATGGTTAAAGTAAGTGCTTGGAAAGGAGAGAAA
The DNA here is from genome assembly GCF_963264785.1 of Psittacula echo. NCBI lineage: Eukaryota > Metazoa > Chordata > Aves > Psittaciformes > Psittacidae > Psittacula > Psittacula echo. The sequence continues at coordinate 14,312,171 of NC_137738.1, read as the reverse complement.
TTGAAAGACAAAATAGAGGGAAATACCAAACTGAAATTGCTATTTTGTTAACAAGGCATGTTAAGTGTGGTGCACTGATCAACAAAAGAGTAAAGAAGAGGAATAAGTGAGAAAAGTGACTTAGTATTCAGCTTGAATGTTTTTTATGTAAGTAAATAATTTAACATTATTGTAAAAAAATAATTACTGTAAGAAATAAGCATTCATAAGATTAATCTTATGTATAATTATATGTAGAGATTGGTGGATGTTCATAAATGAGTCAGCCTACACCTTACCTGCTCAGTACATGCAGGTTCAGGTCAAGTGAATTTCTTTTTAATATTTAGATCTTTAGTTCTTCCCTTCCCCAAACACCTTTATCAGTTCCTTTAAATATTTGAGTTTTCTTTAAAAAAACCCAAACCGAAAAGTCCTTGTGACTCCCACAGATGGATGCAAAATAGCATGGACCTGCAGGAGATGGGAAATAGGAGCTTTTGCTCTCAGAGAAACACCTGACACTCTAAAAGCAATTCTTCTGCACTACAACTATCAGGGTTTCTCCTGATTTACATGGTTGCAAAGGAGAGGAACACAGAGCCATTGTTCTGAACTTCAGCTTATTTCATTTCACTGTTCGAAATAACAAAACATGTATATTACTGCTATTTTATTATATCTCAGAATTACTCCCTAGAACAGGAGGAGGAGGGTGGATCTTACTTATTAGGGAGGTATACTTTAAGTAATTCATCAGAACTGCTTCTTTTAGTAATCCAAAACAGCTTTTCTGCTTCTATAAAAGCTTTCAGATGCAGAGATCCTGCAGCAATTCAAAGGTGGGAGAAAAAGCTGTTAGCCTCCCTGAAAACACTGTGAAACTCTGATTTCTGGACTGAAAGCCCTGAGTAGCACAAAATATATTTGCCCACTTCTCATTTGCCAGCAACATTCAAGAGGAAACCTTAAGTATCCCAGTATGAAGTTTATAACCCAGGGCTCCTTTGAGCTGGTGCAGGTAAGATGGGTTAAGGGGTGAGCAGCGTGTCTGTAAAAGACAGGCACAGATCTGTGTGTCAGCTCACTGCTACTTTTAAACTGCTTTTACTCTATTTCCTTAACCAGCACTGGTTCAACTTCAGGAAAAAGAAGGCTGCTGGGTTGGGGAAAATAAGCCTGAAAACAAACATTTACTGTTCAGTGGATGAGCATGAAGCCAAAATGCCAGAACAAAGCTGAGGTACCGAGAGCTTTCTAAGCCTCACTGACAGTCCTCTTGTGGTTTAAAAATACATTTAAAAAGAATTAAATCTAACACCACATTTTAAAATAATCAAAGAAAATGGTATTGGAAATAGACATCTCAAACACACAATAAATTGCCCAGCCACATTTTTAAATTAACCACACAGTGTGATATATAAAAATCAGCAATAACATTTTACAGTTCTAATAATAACATGTAGTCCGCAGGCGTGTGATTCAGTACACATTCCTTGGGAATGTATTTGGCCTTTGGCCCTGTGTCTCATAGGGCTCCTGAGGAGAGAGCAGCATGCCTATAAATTTATGACTGGATTACCTGTCATGTGTTATTCCTTGCCTAATTGTTTCTGTAACCTATCATTATCCTTATTATTGTTCTTTCCCATTATCCACTTAGGACTGCTTAATGTATGTGTTGCAGAGGAAACAATGGAATTTGGGTCAGCAATGCGTTTTCCATGAAAAGGCTATTTTTATCCCAAAATACAAACAAAATGGCTATAAATATTCCCTGTATTCCATATAGTAAATTTTGACTCACATTTAAGCATTGATTTTAAAGATATTGTTTTCCTTTTATGGTTAATACAGAAATGAGAGCTGTAAATCTGAGCTGGATTCTGGGGAGGAAAAAAATTTACCCTCTGCTCAGGACCCCACAACTCTGGATAACAGGGAATGGGTGGAAGGAATGGAGCAGATGCACACAGAGCTTCTGTTAGACAGAGATTAGGCAGTGTGTAAAGGCTCAGGTAAGAGCAGCAGCAGCAACAACCTGGAGTCCAGACAGAGAGAAGGGCAGGGAAGGAGTTAGTCACTCAAGAAGAGCAACCATCCCTTACTTCAAAGCTACAGACTCCTGCTCCTTCCCAGATGGCTCTTCCGGCTGTCTCCAAGCACCTGTAACCATACTGCTTGAGCATGTGGACTCAGGCTCGGCTTTTGCCCTTCATCTAGCTCACAGCATGCCCTTTACCCTCTCAGACAGCTTGGTATGATGGATCTTGATGACATTTAGCCAGAATTTTCTTAAACTTTAATTTAAAATCACCTATGACTGCATTCAGATGACTACTTCCCTGGTCACAGATATAAATCTGCTATCAATAATAATAGAGAAGGCAACTGTAAGTAAATTTCTTTGACTGTGAAGATTTGTGTCTGGTATTTCCCACTAAATCTGTGTTAGTGTGAGGAGAAGTGTTTAAAACTGGTAGAAAAATGTAGCATTACCACATGTGATATTTTGTATAGGAGCCGTAGTTTCCAATTAAACACATCACAAATTTGGCAAAACCTCTCTTCATAATTATTATGAAATATAATGTCTGATTTCCATCGCATGAGGCACAGAGGCCATCGCACATGTGGTTAAATTAGGATATAGCAAGGGTAACCAACTCGGACAAGGACATAAGAATACACAGGCTGTAGCCACTTGCTCCTAGAGGCTTATCTGTCAGACTCAAGGCAGGTAGGAAGTAAAAGCAATGCAGGTAAAAATTATTATTTTTGGTTTCAAACATGTGGCAACTATCTCTACCTAAAAAACTGAGACTTCTTTGGGAGAAGGTGTTCTATAGACATGGTCTGGAAACACTTGATATTGTAGTCATGACATTGCATGGGGTGAACCAGGCTTTTTGTGTGGACCATAATTTAGAAATAAGCATTTTCTTTACCTATTTTAGGTCACATGCCATATCTCAGAAGTTTAGTACGTTGGGGTGTTTTTTTTTAAATAGCAAAACACATTAATCATTTTATTTTTTGCCTTCAAAGCACAGTAATGGAAAAAATCAGATCACACAGGAGATTCTGCCCACGCTTACTAGCTAGAACCATAATAGCATATGTTAATGTATACTATCTAATGGACTTTTAATTCCCTTATAATTTAGGGAGTTATAAAGAGAAAGGAAAAATGTGGGGGAAGAATAACAGGATATCAGTATTCAGCAAGAATACATTCATAATTTTTGAAGTTTTAATTTGCAGGAAAAAGTAGATTTATGTTTATGTTAGACTAGCACTACTACTACCTCTTTTAGAGAGATGCTCACTATTCAAGTAAACAGCTTAAAACCGGGAAAGAGAATTTCCTCTTTCAAAGTGGATTCTGCTCAAAAGAAGTCAGAGAAAACAGACCCAGCTTATACTCCTTCCTGACTGATTACTCTATAGGAATATCAGTCTAGAAAGCAGGATTAGGTTCGCATGAAAGTGGAAAAATTGTAATTATTCAATCACTGGGGCACAAAAGAGGTCTCCTCTCTCACCAACTTTATAACATTGTTAGTTCACTGAGCTGAGTCTGGGAAGAAAGTAAGGCAATCAAGTAGTTTACAGTAAGCTCTGTTTTACTGCATGCTTTGGAAAGTAGGCATGTATGATATTACAGAGATTGTGTCCAAAAAAATCCACCTTACTAAATTGTTCCCATGTTCAGTTTTAAATTGGTAAAGATATAATTCTTATTTAAATCGTGTTTTAACGTGACCCAGAATTACTTTTGCACTTAAAAGCACATCACAGCCTTAAGCTGCAATGACTCTGGACATTCCTGGGCTAGGCGCAACTTCTGTTTGTCCCATTAGAAAGCTAGAAATAGAGTCTTTCCAGAGGTATAAATCATATGGTTTTAGCTCTTAAGTATCACAAATACCAGATCTTAAACCTGTCACTAGTGTTGGAAAGTATATTAGGCATAATAGAGCTGAGCCAATGTAATTCTGAAGAGGAATTTCTATTTTTTACTAGAAGATGATAATTTATTCTAGGCTCTTGTTTCTCTGAAACATGGCAGCTCAGTGCTTTGGCATGTTAAAGAAAGCATATGCTAAAGTAATGTTAGGCGTCTTTGATTACAAGCAGAGTGGAAAGGCTGGAAACACTGACCCCAGCCCATGAAGGCATTTAATCTCCTTATATTTAAGCATGTGCTTCGAGATGGACATCTCATGCTTGAAGTTAAGGAATTCTTACATTTCACTGGAAATTTCTTCTGTAGAAATTACCTAAAATTATTAAGACAAAAGCTACATATGCAACATTAACAAGCTTCCATTTTTAATTCCATTGCCCTGCATGGAGAAAGGGCAGAAGGAATGGAGTATTCTCTATCCTGTACACACAATCAGTATCGCCCCAGGACGGAAAACATAGACACAGCATTTCTGCAGCACCCCTCCAGAAGCTAATGAACACCCCAAAACCAGAAACCATCCCACTCATCTGGAGATAAAGCTGTCTACAAAGGTGAGGATATGATGTACCACAAAGAAAAAATCTATTCCCCCAGTACAAACAGTAATTCTTGCAGAAAACCAGCAAGAATCCTAACCAGATCACTTTGATGGATGCATTTCACTGGAAATATGAATTCCATCTTACAAAAGCATTTAAACATATCTTTAATTTTCTTTAAGTCCTCAAATACTTTGCTGAATTAAGGCTCAAGCAAGTATTATATGCAACAGAATTAATTCTAGTTTATGCATATTTGCATGTGTGTGAGTAACTCTGTTTAGGTCAAGTAAAATAAATGCAGAGACAAGCATGTTAGCAGCAAAGTGACCCTTTAGAAGTCCTAAAAAATTACTCTTGCAGTCCATAGTCCAACATTTAATAATGCTGAACTTGATAAGGGATCTCAGAACCTGAAAAAGGAGATCTGAAAGGCACCTTTATAAAAAACAATTGATTTGCTTCATTTCATTGAAATGGCTAATGCTTTGATGGTTCATATTTACAATAGCTTGTCCTGTTCTTCAATGGAGTTGATATGTTGGAGTCTTTAACACCATAAACTTGATCAAAACTTCCTGGGTAATAAACAGAGCAGATTCAAGATGTGAGCCCCCTCCCCATCATGCTACCGCAGCCCATCTGTGTGCCAATTTGTAACTAAAGACATCAAGAAACGTGTTCTTCATGCTCAGATGCCCTTGGTAGTTGAAAATAGTTCTGAGAGCTCAATATGCAAACTGGGTTCAGAGTCTGAAAGACTTCAGAGTGAAAGATTTGACCTTCTGTAGCAAAGGCTGTAGCTTGGCTGAATCCGTTACTGAGACCAGAGTTTTTACACACCTCACAATGCAAACTGGATTTTAAATTTAGCCTGGTTTAAAAAACAAAACAAAACAAAACAAAAACAAAGTAACCAACCAAACTCAACTTTCTCCCTGCCTTTCAGCAATGGGTAAACTTCTTGCCACCATCCTAGAATTTACACCAAGTTTCCATCATCATGTATAGCCATCTTTGGGAAGTAAGGGGCTTGTGTGGGGCTGACTGAAGGTTTTGGCAGCAGCAAATGGAAACTTCGACTTCTCACTTGAACTACTATCAAATCATTAAAGAACAACAATTCCCCCTCCCAAAGGTGGTTTTGTCATCTATGAGGACATTTGATGGTGTCACTGCCACTCCCCATCCACAAGAGCTCTGATCAGATATGCAACATCTCAATGAATGCACTCCTGAGCAGCCCCTTCGAAGGAACTGATCATCCTGTCTGCTCTCTTAATTATTTGTCAAAAGAGCAAACAATATGATCAAATAATACATAATCCTGAATCCTGTAATGCTACAATAACAGTATGGCAACTGGATTTGAGAACTAGGTAAATACACTAAGAGCAAGGCTCTAATATCACAGACTTTCTATGCTCGCACATATCACTGAATGTTTTTGTCACACTAAATTTCAAGTAACTTTGAATCTTTAGGTGTGTATTAGCAATCATATTTAAGTCTGACTGTTAAAGCTACCTCCTTGCTCACTGTCTCAAGGAAGGTATTTCTGAGACTTAACAATTATATACTATTTATATTACAGAATTATAGTGGAAGTACTTGCTGCTCTCACATTTCATTTTGTCACTTGCTTGCAAATCACTGGAGGCACAAAACATATTTATAAGCCTGGAGATATGCAGACAGTTGTCCAGTGTGATTGTCATACACAATCAGTGCCCGGCTCCCATAACCTATAAAAATGTAACTTTATAAAGCTGGCTCAAAATCAGAACCTCCATCACAGATGTTTCAATATCAGTATTTCTTTGTGTGAGTACAGACTTATTAAATTCTCTGAGCAAAGCTTGGCCCCACGTTCAAGGATACTGCCGTTAGAGCCTATAAACAAAGATTTCACTTTATTCTTATCTACTAATGTTATATTTTAAAATTAAAAGAAGAAAAAGGGGGAACCAAACAAAAATGCAAGAGGTTTTCATTCAATATGTTTTGCCCAACATACCACTGTGTAGCAGCTTTATGGATTGGTGTTCCTAAGTATGAATTGCCATTTCCCTATTTGTGCAAGTCTGGCTGTCCTTTTGACTTCTCTAATTGCATGCATTCTTTTAGCCATACAGTTAATTGGATCGAAGTATAGCTTTATTATGTTGTTCTTAAAGCTAGTTATATGAATTGCTAGAGAGGAAAACAGATTTATTTTCTAATAAAATATAAGTCTATGTGTCTGGTCTTCAAGACAGACCATGCTCTGTTATGTGGTTCAGTATAAATTTATTTATTTATTGTAGTGGTTTTCATATAATAATAAAATATAACTAATAATAAAAGTATGGATAAAATCCAGAAAGTATTATAACAATGGAATGCCCTCCAAATGAAAGAAAATGCTTAATCCAGGTGAGTAGAAAAGGGTTAAAAAAATTGCAGGAATTCAAGAAGCTTAGATGACTTTGGAAACAGAGATCAAAAACAAAGAGACTGGAAGTATAATTAACTCCATTACTGCTCAGTCAAATGAAAACAGCTGTGACACCCCGTCTTATTTATGACAGCAGCAAATAGCTCTATTCCCTTGCTGGTTATTGCTGTAGGACAGCAGTGGTTATACAGCAGGTGAAATAGAAACAAGCTGCTAATATTTATGTCACTAGATCAGGTTATGGATACAAGATTTATGCAAAAGTTCTATGGAAATATCTAAGTAGCTTTTATATCTTCCTGCACCAATCTTTTTCCAATAGCAAACTAAATATCTCTTTATTAAATATGATCCTACGCTCTGAGTAGTATTGTGGCACAAAGGCAGCTCCCCCACTTCTAAAGATGAGAATGTGTTTCTATCAGAAACCTCATTTTGTTCACTCCTAAACATAAATAAAAAGCCATTTAGGTCTCAAAACCACTCATTTATTTGCAGATCCAAGCTAGATTTTGTCAATATGGAATGGGATATGCAGTAGGTTGATAATAAAACTCTTTGCTGCACTTCAAAGAGCCCAGGTTTGCTTTTAAAAGTATGGAAAGCCAGCAAGAAAAATAATTTTCAGATTAAAGCCCTTATTTTATTAGCAAATGTCATTAAATCAGATGCTATCTACTTTCATATTAAAAATGTGAGTGGGCAGATTTTCCTGAAGCTGCATCCTGCAGCTTTAATCACTGTGCTTCCTACACCTTATCAGTCTTCTTACTCAAACTGCCCATTAAATAATGGCTGAGAAATAAGACTGTCAATAAAAGGACAGAAAATAAAGCAAGTAGGATGTTGCACACTTCCCCCCTAACCTTTTACCCTCTCCCCTGCTCATCAACCTCCCTCTTCCCATTCCCCTCCAGTTCTGATGCTGCCTGTGCTCCCCAGCTCCACGGCGTGTTGGCATTTGCTTGCTTTCCATCGCAGTGCCCACCTGGACCTCCACAGATCCAAACCCCCTTAGTTCTCCATCCTTCCTTCACTGAGCACCAGAAGTTTGCTCTCTAAGTAACTTGCTTTGGTCCCATGTAGCCAGAACCCACCTCCAACAGCCATTCCCTTCCAGGGGCTTTCAGCTACTTCTTCTGTCATCCCTTCCAGAAGAAGCCACCTCCTCCGTGTACCCCACAGATCCCACAACAGGGACATCAGTGGCATGGAAGGCTCCTGATCCCTCTCCTACCACAATGGCATATGCCCTGATGGTCCTTCCCACCCCTCCCAAAATTTCTCTTCTTCCCTTATGGGTGTTCAGTATAAGAGCAACATCAGGAAACAGCTTCTGGGGTATGTCTATGCTGGAACACCTCTATTGTGCTGTGTCATCATTTCCAAGTAACATGGGAATAATGGTGTAGCTGAAGTTGGGGCTCAGATAGACATACACCACACGTCTGTGTTCTCCATCCAAATCTGACATATTTTTGCTTCATTTCTCAATAATAACAGTGTTGATGATATCCCCTGCAATCTGCAGGACCCAGCAACTGCATATCCAAACAGACATGATATCAAGATGACCACGAGGGTTTCAGATGCAGGTAGAAACAATACTGCCTTTTTTCTACCACAAAAATATGTGGATCTAGAGGGTCTAAGACTCCCTCCTATTTCATTTTCACTAAAAAACATGTGCAGAAATCCCTTATCTTAGGGAATAAAGGTCCTCATTCCTGCCTAGTACAAAGACCCAGATAATTTGCTCAAATAATACACAGAAAAGTAGTACTGCAATCATGAACAGGATCAATGCATGCCTAGATGTGGACCAAAACCCAAACTCCCAGATCTCACTAAGATCCCAGATAATTTTCCTGCTTCCAGGAAACGCCTCACATTTCTTGGCTTTCAGTCTCCCTGCAGCTGCAGCATCACCATTGCAGCTGTGAAAGCAACACGCAGCTGTGCTGGCAGGGCTGGGCTTCCCCCTGTGAATGCTCCTCCGAAAGCTCTTGGAGAAATAAGAGTGTCCCTGGCAGCCAGAGCCATGTGGGGCCGGTCTCCTTCTGCCACAGCATCACTAAGAAGACTCAATATGGGGTTTTCCATTTCAGCTTTGTGGAGAGGGTCAGATTCTAAAAATTATTATGGAATTCCAGTTTTACTTTTTCTGAGTGAGTTATTTTGTCAATAGCAAATTGCAGCCAGCTCTAGGTAGCTGTTTGCTCTGTGGAAGGCCCTCAAGGAGAAGCATAGAAGACCCAGAGCACAGTGAAGGACTGAAGTGGTCATACGAAGGGCAAGGTACAAAGGATGCTGCAAAGGGTACAAGGCCAAATATCTTCACATCTCTGGCCAGGTACCTGAGGCACAGAGAGGGACTGATACCCTCAGAATATAAAAATCCTTGCACCCTGTCAGGCCAAAGCCAGAGGAGCACAGGACAATCAAGATACCAGCTCTGAGAGTGAGCCCTGGACCACCTTCTCAAGAAAACATCCTTCTCTTGCCTTCCACAAAAGGTTATGGCCAAACCAAAGAATATGGTTGATGTGGTAATGTACGTGTTGATGCAGCAGACTTCACCGTGACATCGTTCTTGATGTTTTGTAGCTTCCCAATAACATGACTATAAACTCTTTTGTATTATAATAGCAAAATTAGATGATCACAACAGTTATTCATGAAGAAGGATATGAGGCTACCAATAATCAGCACAGGGATAAATTAGAAATCTTTTTGTGGCCTTAATATCAGATAAACACAGAGAGCAGATTCACTGCTTCTGGCATATCTTCCCAGATTTGGCCTATAGTTTAAACACAGGTAATTTTTAAAACTTAGAAACAAGGAATACAGACTACCCTGCTGCAATTCTGTTGATCTTTCAGCAACATGATCAAGAGAAGAATGTAATTCTATGAGGTATTCATGGCTTTAGAAATTAAATAGTTGTTCTCTTAAAGTAAATAATGCAATTTAATATAATTTATCCAGAGAATAGAAATCTGATAGTACTTCAAATCAAAACATGAGAGTTAACATAGAAGTAAAACCCCCATTTGAGTAAAACATACTGTACTTAGTCAAAATAACAGCTAAATGTGAGCATGTGTTTCTGTATATGAACTTCTTTGGTTTTACTATAGGAGAGCTATACTATTTCTAGTGAAAGGAGAAAGACAAGTCTTTTAATTAACTGCTGTAAAGTGCTTATTAACCTCAAAATAAATTAATTTATTTATCTGTCCCTAGTCCACATCACTGAGATGGCAATAGTAATTAAAAACCAGATAAACTGTTAAAAGAGTCCATGATTTAATACACTGAGGCAACTGAGTTCTTAAGTGGGCAACAACAGAGATACCAAAACCCACCACACTGATAAAATTCTGCTTTAAAGATGATACCTCATATGCCAAATTTCAACAGAGAGTGATTTCTTAAAGTCAAGCCATAAACCCTAAAACTGGGATTTCATGGAGACACTATAATTTATAATACTTGTGCAGTTTTCAATTATTCAGATGCTCATGGCCCAACAAATTGAATAATGAATGCAGTAATGAATTGAACCCTGACAAGATGATAACAGAAAATATTATGAGTAGTCAATACACAGCGGAACCCACTTACAGAAAGATCCCTCAAAGAAATAACTTGTTTGAAGGACACATTTTCTCCTGAAATCCAAGACTTGCAGGAAAATGTGTGCAGGAGTTGCCATTAACAAAAAACTGCTAAAGGCATAAACCTGCAGAACAGTATATTTCTAGTGACCAAACTGTGAATCATAATCATAAATAGGCTACTTATATTTTCTGTGGATGTAGGTTATGCATTTCATTATTGCTTTTTTTTTCCTCTCTCTAATGCCACAGAGAGAGAAAAAGAATGGCCACATAAATTCTTAAACACTTTAGCTGCAGGCTTAGCTTTGGAGGTGTGATGATATTCCACAGATGCTAAAGCACACAGGTCCTAACAGTGTTTAATACATTTGCATCCACACTGCAAGCCAGAAACATAAATAATAGAAATGATAAATATACTATTATAAAAAATGGCAATAGGTAATGCATGTTTATCTCCCAGCTAGTGTTTAAAGGCACAATGCAGGCAGCTGGCAAATGCCATGTTTAAAGAAAACATAATTTCTTATCTCTGTGAAACAGTGAAAGAAACTGCCCATTTCCAGTATCTAAAGAAAAAACCCAGTAATTCAAGAACCAGATGGTACAGCCCACCCTTCAGTAGCATCTCCAAGTGCTCCATTCCTATATGGACACCTCTGCCGTGTAGTGATAGCTCCTCAAAAATCTACATCAATTGGGAACACAGATCTGCACTTAGGATGTCTCCAGTATGGGCACACAGTTCCTACCACACACAGTTCCCACCACACACAGTTCCTACCACACACAGTTCCCACCACACACAGTTCCTACCACACACAGTTCCCACCACACACAGTTCCCGGCTTACCACTCTTTCAGAAGCTCCCATGCTCTCACTGTATGAACTCTCCCAGGACCACCTCAATGAAAATCCTCAAGCTGGGTTAGAGAGTATGCTGAGTACACTCATTCCTTCTTATGAACGTAAAGGGATTTAGTCAGCACTCAATACTTAGAAGACCTGATCTTACACCATGGAGAAGTTCAGATCTCTGCTACAATAATGTAAATTCCATAACTAACTACATGGATGGAAGAAATAAAAATATACAGGTATCTAAACTGTGCGTGCATGATTTTTTATTAGCTTTCTCTCTTAACGGAGCTAAAAAACAGGCACATTCAGCAGACTAGCACTGAAAAGGCAAGTCTGTCAAGGATGAATTGGCTTTGAAAGCAAGATGCTTTAATAAAAATCACTGTAATTACACTTAAAAATCACTTGTTTTTATTTCAGTATTTTCAGTACTCTGCTGGTAGTAAGTGACCTCCAATCATATCCTAAACATTAAATTGCACCCTTTGCCTTTCCATTCTTACTCAGAAATTGGTTTTTTAACAGGTCTGTTTCCTTTCCATGAGCATTTCTTTCCAGTATTTTACTCACGAGTTGTGGCAGCTTGCATTGCTTACCAAATCAAATATCCCATTATTGAAATCACGATCTAGCAGTAAACCCACACTGATTTGTGTTTACTATTAATATTTTACAGCTCAAAGCATATTTTGCTAGCCAGAATAATGATTTGCTGCTTAATTCCATCATCTTAGCTCAAATGAAGCCAGTGGGATGGTTTACTTTATATGGCAAAACTCAGCGTAGCAAAGGGATATAATTTTTCACTAAAGAGAGAAACTTCTAAAGAATTTTAGATGAATTATTGCTATCATCCTTAAATCCAATTTAAGGCACTGGGAACTGCCCCAAAGAAATACTAGTAACTAATTTGAGCACAGTTTCAGCCTGTATAACCCTTCTGCATTTTTTGTTCCCACAAAAGAGCTGTGGAGTGTTGAACTCTCCAGATGAAAGACATCTTGCAATTATAAACCTGCTATTTTATGATGGTTTCAGTTGGCTCTGTACAATAAATCCTTATCACATGAACTTTTCTCAGCAACTGTTACGGCCAGCACAGCTTGCTGCTGGTGTTGCAGGGTACACCCCCTGCAAGCAGCATCAGAGCATTTCAGTGATTTTTACCTCTCTACACGCCACAGGGCAACATTTATGCAAGCAGTTTATGCTGATGCAAATATGTGGATTATCAGCATAAATCTACTGTTCAATATGGGGATAACTTCTAATCCCCATATCATGGTTCTAAAGCTCAAAATAGCAGCTTCCCTGAAACTTCTACCGTATCCAGCAGCTCCGTCTTCTCCAAGACCTAAAATATTAGATCATTCCCACTTCAAATCAGACTATGTCAGAGCCTCTGCTAAATCCCAACTATGTGCACATGCTGCCCACTTAAGACCATTGCCTGAGTGCTGATCCCAGCTATTTCAGGCACACACAGCACCTCTCTTCACCCTCATCCCCACAATGCTGCACCATGGGGCCAGGCAGTGCTGGGGAAATGCCTCCTCTTCTCATTCAATGAGTAAATGCTGCAAAGCATGTAGAGATACCCATGAAATGAAAAGGCCTGTTAAAGTGACAGATGTTATTTAACATCCCCTTCAACATGTTGGTTTTTATATTTCTATGAGGAGAGGTAAAACCACAGCAGTACTGAGAGATGAAGGGTTACGCTGCAAGCATTGAAGAAGGATGCACATCCTTGATCAGAGCCAAACACTGAGGAACCACCTTCAGGAGACTCCAGCGATGTGTTGGGGGGACTCTAAGGAGCTCTGGAGCTCACTTTCTTTGGTGAAGCTGACCCTTGCTTCGGACACTTCAATCATCCCTACAAAAACCTGCTTTACTCCAAGGGCTCCTAAAGATTATCCAAGGGGCATGGGTCATGCTATTCATTAAAACAAACACAAATTGGTACTCGCACTCACAGAAAAAAAAACCCAACAAAACCAGCAACAGCAACAAACCTTTGGTACTAAACAAATTGAAATAATAGAAGCCAGTTTAAGACAGAAACACAGAATGATTTGGGCTGGAAAGGACCTTAAGATCATCTAGTTTCAAACCCTTGCCATGGGCAGGAACACCTTCCACTAGATCAGGCTGCTCCAAGCCCCATCCAATTGGCCTTGAACACTGCCAGGGATGGGGCAGCCACAGCTTCTCTGGGCACCCTGTGATGAAGTATTTCAAATAAGAGAGTCACTCTTTCTTCTACAGATCCACTCTCAGTCCAAGTCTGTTCCTTATCCTACATCTCTCTCCCAGTAACCATCCCCATTTACTGAATGGCAACTTCAGTACCTTTTAAAAACAACAGCACTTATATGGCAAACCAAATTCACTTCAAAAAAGAACTGGGATTGGGGTGGGCTTTGTTTTTGTTTTGGGGAGGGCTTTGCTTGTTTTATGTTTGTACATATGTACTGTGCCTCTAAGTACGTATTTTTAACTGCACACAGTCCTAACATGATTCAGCATCCAACGAGAGTCCACTTGTTGACAGAGCATATTCTGTTGTCCTTGCCCTCCAGTTGAGGAGACATACTACTGATTCAAAAGCAATGTACCCTTCAGAAAGCCCCTAAGCTTCATCCAAGCTTAAATGTCAAGTAAACCTGGTGCTGGTATTTTGCACAACTATTAATATTACCTCATGAGCATCTAATCACCTGATGCATGAAATTTATCACACCCTGAAACACTTCTGCAGGAACTTTTTTATCTTATTGATACATCACTGGTAAGCAACTGGATTTATGCTGCAGAGTTACATGCAAACTCCACAAACAAAAAGACAAGCAGTATTTAAAACTGCAGGAATGTTTATAAGCACCATGTTATTGCCTAATTGTTACAGAAAAATGAAAAATAAGGTTTTATTAAACCATACCTTCCATGAGATCTTCTCTTCCATGAGATTGTCTCACGTTTCATTTTACTAACTCTGAAAACACAGCTGGAAATAAACATAAAATAAGAAGCAGTTTGTTGGTTTATGTTTTTCTGGTTTGGGAGTGGGGTTGTTTGTTGGGTTTTATTTTGGGGGGCATAATTCAACTGAGAAGCATAATCATGCTTCTCAGTTAAATTTACTAATCCAGTTAAAAGTGCATAACTTGAAAATCTAGTGTATAAACCAGTTTTATCTAATGTGCTAAGACAGATCAGGTTAATGAATGCTTTTCACTTACTGAATGTACTGACTTTATCTATTAAACAGATAGTTCCATTCCAAGAAAGTCTGGTTTTGAACCAGATCCTTTATACAGAGCTGGTCCCAAAGAGTTCCAAGATGAATTTATAAACCTTATGGTAGTCTTCCCATTAGAGTGCGAATAGCCATGCTTGTGTTACAGATGGGTAAACATCTGTCCAGGTGCTTTTTGGAGACCATATCCTGAGGATATTAAGGCTGCTTAGCCCTTTCAAGGATGCAGAATCACAGCTACAGCAATTTATTGGTGTTACAGCAGAGCTTAGACCTCTCCTTAGGAATTCCCAACCCCTACTCTAGTTACTATTACCCTAAACCCAACTTGCACAGCAATGAGAAAACTGCTTCCAACTGAACACTGCACACAAATCAAGACATTTGCAAATAACCATCCAGACCTTATCCAAAATAAATACACTTTCCCTTCCCTCCTTTCTCTCCCAAGCAGAATATTGAGACAAGAGAAACACCCTTTCTGGAGCCTTAAGTCATCCTCCCTTGGCTGAAAGCACTCTATCTGGCACAGAAAGAACATGCACTGTGTTCTTCACCTGTCATTCCACCCATCTGCGCCAGACAAGCCTTTTCTTGTCATGGAGACAAAGCCCAACACTGAAGGACTCCAGCTTGAATAGAGAAGACCATTATGATTTTGGTGGGACTTTGAACACTTAACATCCTCCCTTACTGCTCTCCCAGGAGATGAGATTAAGAGAAGTCAGTGCAGCACAACACGCAATGCACTTGCACATTTGAGGTGTGTTTAACAAGCACACACAAGTCCCTGGGATTTTTTTAATAATAAAATAAAGAAGGATGGTGGGGGGAAAGCAGAGCAAAACTCTCTGATCATTAGTGTAAACCTAGTTCTTGGCACGTTATGGAAAATTAGTAGCTTTTAAGAAAGGTCTTTTAATTGCTTAATCTAGGTAATGTGGACAATGGCATACGTGTTTTATTTTAGGGTCTATCTAGCCCACTCAGAAAATGTAATGGACCTAATTTTCATTTAGTATAGGTCTGTGCAGTTCCTAAAACATCTAAATGGCTATTAATTTAATCAGGTAATTTAACTATAGCTCTAGAAAAGGCCACCAGCTAGTTGTCACGCAATGATTATGAGGATGACATTTCTATCCCATGATGCCAGAGGCAGACTTTGATACATCATTTTCTTTTTGAAGGTTAAACTCAGATAACCTGCCTTTGGCATTTAATTAGCTACATATTAAACACTCTTTTAATAATAAAATGATTAAAAATTTTATTGCTTCTCAAATGAGGCCTTTTTAGATAGATTTAATGACTTGGTTAGAGCACTGTAGTTTGTGAACCAAACCTTAGTTAGACCAGTATATAGTATAATGATATGCTTTACAGCTTGCAAAATCTGTATTTTATTCAAATGACTGCCATAATCATTTTGGGTAAAACTTATAATGCATTCTTCTGTATTTTTAAGTGTAACTGTTAAATGTCATTGAAAAGTAACCCAGAACCAACCAATTTCAGGATTTAAAGAAATTATCAAATTCAGGTATAGTTACATTAAGCTGC
Source organism: Psittacula echo (assembly GCF_963264785.1). Classification (NCBI taxonomy): domain Eukaryota; kingdom Metazoa; phylum Chordata; class Aves; order Psittaciformes; family Psittacidae; genus Psittacula; species Psittacula echo. Next base: position 14,295,927 of record NC_137738.1, on the reverse strand, counting down.
AGTAGGACTAATGTACTGTATTTTATACAGAAATTGTTTGTAGTTTAAAAAGAATCATTTTTCACAGTTGTATATCTATAAAAAACACAGACAAAACCCCTTATGTTCACCCAGCATTGACAGAAACGTGTGAAGTGTTTGACAGTCTCCAATCTTTGCTTTGGTATAAAAATATTGGCAATTTAATGAAAACTGACACAAAAAAGGACAATATTTTTCCCATTCCTGAATAGTAATAACAATGCCATGACTGCAAAATAGCTGTAAAGATAATAATTCCATGGGCTGTGCCCACAGAGCAAATAGTACTATAAGGCAAAGCAAGTACATGGCATTTAAGAGTATATATGTACATAGATTTCTCTCTATACTTCACCAAATAAGTACGTGATCTACAGATTAAGGTAATTACTAAAAGCTCAACTTTTGCACCCAGGAGTTTGGCCCACCAAAATCCCATCACCTTCACAGACAGAACTAGATCGTCTACTCACAGGCAGTTAGTTACTGGCAGAGAAGCATAATGTGGGAATCAACCTACCATCCAGTCCTCTTGAAAGTGGTCCCTTAGGAAAATAGTACATTGTCAGGACAGCTGGATAAAGAGGGAAGTTCATTTCCAAGTCTGTCAACCTAGCACTTTTCATGAGCATAAAAACGAAGGAGAAAAACAAGAGCAAACTCAGTGAAGAACTGGAGTATTATCTTTTAAACTGTACTGCTTTGGTCCCAAGTATTTGAGGTTCCTCATAGACTTAGACCATGCTAGAAATAGAAGTCTTTCCTCAATGTCTACTCAATCCAGTCATAAGAAAGTAAAAGCCAGAGCCTTTTTAAACCCGCCCTTTACAGGAAGGTAAGACAGATTATTTGCTTGCCAAGATCTATTTGATAAAGGAAAACGGTGAGGCCATCAGGACTGTGGTTATGCCCTTTTAATTTTCAAACTGCCTCAGTCCCTGTCCAGATGTAAATTAGACAATCTAGAAGTTACTCTGCTTACAGTCTCAGCTAAGCACACCACAGGGAGTAGAGGTCTACTTCTCTCTGCTTTCCCCATGCCTCCTGCGTGAGGGCAGGCAACGATGTGGTAAGGTATTCACCGGTGTCCTCTTCATCACTGACATCCACATAATTTTACATCTTGCGCATGATGTAAGAAACCACATATCTAAACAGTCAGGACAGATGGTCATGTCAGGGCCACAAGTGTGCCAACAGGCTCTAATTGCTCTGACCAGCCTCTTATGCCTTTATGTTACCCTGGCTTGTCCTTGAACTTACTTTGGAACCACAGTTTTGGACTGTTGGTTGACCCTGGTTGCTGTTGTTGGACTTGGTCTGCTCCTCTTGTTCAGGTACGGTGGGGCTGAGAAATCCCTATCTGGGCTTTCCTTGTTATCCTTGCCTCCTGTCTCATCTGTCCTTGGGAAGCAGCCTTCTCCTGCTGCTCCCAGACAGGTTCCTGGTGAACACATAACATTGAGGATTTTTTGTTCAGTTGGTTGTTTCTTTTCCACTGGGCACACCTGTGTCATGGTTTAAGCCCAGCCAGTAACTCAGAACCACACAGCCGCTCGCTTGCTCACTCCTCTTCTTTCTCCCCCCACTCCTGGAGGGGTGGAGAGGAGAATCGAAAGAAAGTAACTCCCAAGGGCTGAGATAAGAACAGTCCAGTAACTAAGGTATAACACAAACCACTACTGCTACCACCAATAATAATAATGACAAGGGAAATAACAAGGGAAGAGAATACAACTGCTCACCACCCACCAACCGATACCCAGTCCGACCCGAGCAGTGATCTTGCCCTTCTGGGTAACTGCCCCCAGTTTATATACTGGGCATGATGTGCTGTGGTATGGAATACCTCTTTGGCTAGTTTGGGTCAGGTGTCCTGTCTCTGCTTCCTCCCGGCTTCCCCTCCTCCCTGGCAGAGCAGGAGACTCACAAAGTCCTTGGTCAGACTGAACATTACTGAGTAACAACTAAAAACATCGGTGTTATCAGTGCTGTTCCCAGGCTGAAAGTCAAAAACACAGCACTGCACCAGCTACTAAGAAGGAGGAAAATGACTGCTACTGCTGAACCCAGGACAACCTGTACAACACAAAATGTGGAAATAACCAAGCTAGACTTGACTAAACCAAGTCAGGTAATGAAACCAGCACAGCTGTATTAGAATGATACTTTTCAGGGGCTAATATATCCCTGTGAGAAGCCTGGGCAGTCTGGCTCCTTATAACTGCTGAGACTTATTGTAGATGGCTTATTACAGTATTATGCTGGTATATCGACATTCCTAACATGCTCTCCTTGAGATTTTTCAGAATTCACCTAATTTTAATTAATTACAACTTCTTTGTGCCTCTTTATATGATATGGTGGAAGGGGTAAGAGGTGCTGCAGCTCATTTGATGTTTGCAGTAGCTAACCCATGAGACAAGATAAGACTTTAGAAGTACTTTCCTGATAGCCCAAAGATGGTACCATATTGTGCATTTACATTTGGTAGCCTAGGCAAAAACCTTGCCAGAGAGGATCACTACAGAAATGTTTCTAGAAGAAACTGTAGTAGATACATGAAGAGAAAAAGACAAGGTTATCTGTTCTTTGAGGAGTTCTTACGAAGGCAAATGGAGAACACCATTAGAGAGTTACCATTTCAGTATGTCTCTATTTTAATAAAATGCTATTAAGGGAACCAGAATTATGTACAAAGAATTGAAAGTTCTTGAGTCTATTTCTTCTCATGTGATCCTACACTGCCCAGTAACAACTAACTTGGCAAGGAAAAACCTTTCTGGTTGCGCAGTAAACTGAGCTGATCCCTTTCAACAGCAAGACTTTCGATGTCATCCAATTATGCCCTAAATAGCAATTGAAACATAAAAAACCCAATCAGCAGCTTTTCAGCACCCCTCCAGGAGCTGAAGCTGGAGGGGTGTTGGATGAAGATTAAACCCCATTTTAATTTGCTGAGAAAGGGTAGTAATGCGACTTTGTACAAATTAGAGGGTAATCCCATAACAAGACTTCCAGCTTTCCAGCATCATCAGATGCTTTAGAACATAACAGATAGCATATGCAATGCGATTTGGACCTATACTTTACACTTTAGCTCTAAGCTACCTGCACATTGGCAGCAAGTACAAAGTGGAGCTGGGGACAAAGCACACTGCACTCAGGAGCCATAGGAATTTCAGATATTCAAACCCACATTTCTAAGCAATATTTAAAAAGCCCACCAAACCAAGAAACAGAGCTCTGTAATGTTATAAACCCATCCCATGGCTGAGAACGGGCAAACTATTTGTAAGAGAAAGGACACAAATAGCACTCTGCTAGCAACAACGAGCTACAACACTTAAATGAAACAAAAAAAAACCAAACAAACAAGGAAAAAAGGAAGATGAGAGGCTTCCATAGAAAAGATTAATGCAAATTTTCTTGAGGTGAATGGAATCTTTCCTTTGACTTCAATGGACTTTCTGTGAGGAACTGACTGAATTTAAGAGGTAGTTTTTTGCCAATATAACTGGAAACAGAACATAGTGATGCGACTAGATCTGTAGGCACTGAGCTTCAAACTTTCAACCAGAATTTCATATATGCTATTTTTTCTTAGACTGTACAAAATCTAAGCAGTTCAATAATTTAGCTTGTGCATTGGCTGGTAAATTACCTATGAACCTACTGTACATCTAATCACTGGGAAGGATTCCAAATTTACCTCCAGAAAACATACGAATTAAGAATAAAATATTTTAAACCCAGAGATCAATATGTCATCTTTTTTTCAGAAGAGTATCTGGTTTCCATCTCATTTCCTATGGACAGTAAGGTCTCCTTCCCATTCTTGCAACACTTACATTTGCTTGTGCTTTTCCTTTAGCAAGTAGGAAGTTCCTAAAGTCATGAAAGCCACTATCAACTTGATACACCTACCTATAATAGCAAAGTCCAGTAAAGGTACACATACAGTTTTATTCTTCCTTTAGATCATAAGAAAACATAGATAGAACAGACAGAACTATAAAGAAAACAGACAATGAAGAAGACTCTTGTATTAGAAAGATACAAATGGTTTGACTAATAAATGTCTGAGATTTTTAGAAGTATTTGCTTTCTAAAAGAATTTAAATTCACACTATTAGTTCAGGATTTGAAATGTTTGAAGAGAAGTCAAGAAAGACAATACAGAAACAGGCACACATTTTTACACTTCAGTATTCTTTAGCTCTGACACTAAAAATAAGGTTCAGTGGCTTTCAATTTCTGGGCTTTTCTAGGTACGTTTTGGCAAGCTGTTATGCAATGAGTTTTGCTTTTCTTTTAAAGAATGGTTTTATGGCCAGAGCTAGAAAGCAACTTACTGCTAGTTCCAAGCTCAGAAAAGAAATAAAAGTTTGGAATTCCACATAATTAACAGCATGTTAATTTAATTCTTGGCAGAATTAATACCAAACTAAGAAGGTATACTAGTATTAGTAGTATTAAACCTTTTCGGTTTTTTTCCCTGCAAACATAGAATGAACACCACAAAACCACCAAAAAACAACCAATCAACAACCCAAAACTTCTTGTTTCTCCAAAGCCACCTGAAAAGCACATCTCTTATATGAACCTGAACTTCAGGCCCTGGTGGCCATAGGATAAAGGATTATCAAGGGAGAAGGTATCAGGGTCTGGTATCTTTGAAGAACTCTGTTTAACCCTAGAATTACTTTTTATGTCAGGTGGAGAGTTCCTACTGAAAAGCAGTTGCATACTTCCTATCCATGGTCCCTATGGATCCATATTTAACTTCAAGTTATTTTTCCTGCTATTCTCTGTATGAATTCAGAATTACATGTACAATTTGTTCATGAATCCAAAGTAGTAAGCATGATCTGAGACAATGGAGACACTCTCTTTCAGCATATGCCTTGGCCTCTGCCAGAACCCACATAACCCTTTTGTTTTATTCCTGTTTTATCACTCAGAAAAGTAAAGCCATATTCACTTGCAAGGAAGCGTTTCAAATCATTAGGCATACTTTGATTTGACAATTGTCTCATACAGAGCTATGAAAAACCTAAGCTGACTGCCTTTGTGACAATGTCTTAGGAGTGGCAAGGAAGTGATTAGTTTTGTGCTGATAACCCCACTGACCAGTCTCAATCTTTCTTTACCCCCAGTATAGTAACTGAAAAAGAAACCTTTCTATATAGGTTACACATTCTCAGTAGTAGTCTATTTTGCTCAACTGCTGTGTTCAGCTACATATACAAGAAGCAACACTGCATCTTCATTATTGAAAATACTTTTTCTGTAGCAGCCCCTGTTGCAGAAGAAATGTTTGACACTCCCAGTGAAAGGAAGTGCTTGCTTCACTGAGGAGTGAATTATAGGTATAGAAGTCCAAAGGAGAAATAGCTGCATTTATTTTACTTTTAATACAAACATGTACAAACATGTACAACCTTTCCAGTGTAGGATTAAGGCAAGGATTCTTAGTTTCACAGAATCTAGCCTTGCCTAACTGCTACTTGCAAAGCACAAGAGCTTTCCTTTCCTGATGAGAAGTACCTGAAATGCTACTCTCTGCCTACGCAAACCCAAAGCTGTTGTTTCTCTGCACACTTGCTGCTTTGCTGTCTCCCCTCAAGGACAGAATCTTGGGGTTTTCCATGTAAGTTGTATGAAAATGTAATGCTTTCTAGCTCTTTCATTTATGTTATGCAAAGTCAGTATTTTCCTCTCCAGAATTTAAAGCATACCCAGTGAAACTTGACAGGTAAGTGAGGGGAGGTGGAGGAAGGTCTTAGAGGTCTGAGAAAGTGAATATAATTTACAATGCCTAAACCCATAAAATCTCATTAAATATGTAAAGCCAGCACGGCTACCAAGAGAGGAAACTAGGTAGGGCTGGCCCCAAGCACGAAGGACGTGCTCCACAGAGACTCCCAGGTGACCTTCATTAGAGAGATGACTGTGCATAGATGAGCTTTTCCCCACCATGGCAGAAGTCTTTTGGAATGCTCTCCAGAAAGGTGAGGTGTTGAGACACTGCTCCGTTTCCCCTCCCTCTTCATCAATAGCGGACATATACACATGCAGAACCCACACTTTATCACACCACTCCTTTGCTTGGGAGTAATTGCTGCGGTGAATGAGAAACCATTACCCTGTTGCATACAGTCTAAAGACTATTCCTGTGAAGTGTCCATGATTCTTTTCAGTTTCTGCTATGAATCTGATTATCTAGTGTTTTGAGCACATCGATAGGGTGTAAGAAGTGTAGCTAGCCTCTGAACTTCCACCACAGCCCAGGAAAGCCCATCACGTGGCAGATCTTACCCTGATGTCTCATTCTTGTTGGAAATTCTTTCCCAAGTCCTCATAACCCATTTCTAACAAAAGCATTATTAAAGTGGTAAGTCAAGGAAGTGCTCTATTTAAATAACAGTTTTAGAGAAATGCTAGTTTTGAGCTTTCCCAAGCATACCACGTTCAGTCTGCAGACGGGGCCCATTTCTGTGATGTTAGTAGTAACAGAGTGTGCTTAAAGACCCCAGGCACCCACACAGACATACTTCATGGTTTAAATCATATGTGCATTGGTCAAACAACACAGAACTGATTCCAAAGATTTCAAAATGCTCGGTGTTCTCTAAAAGGAGCACTATATGCCTATGATTTGCTATGATACCAACTGAAGTCCATCCTTGTGCTTTTAGTTCCTTATTATTTTCTCCTCCCCTCTCTTTCTGTTTAAGGGCAAGAAACAATATTCCACCTTAAGCACAGCACTCAGCCTTCTGGCTTTGTTATGGATATGAAAAACAAATGCTCGAAAGAAATGCTCTATGCAGTTTGCTAAAATACAAGATGCAGTGAAAGAGCTATCATAAGTCTTGCTAAGAGCGTAAAAAACAACTCTGGGGTTTTCCGTTTGCATGCTTCACATCTTACTAATTTATAATGAGACAGTATTCCTAGAAAACCTTCTTTCTTACTTTATAAAGGCCACGTATTCGAGAATTTTTGAGTGATAATTCAATGGGATTAAATTACACACATGTGACAGCTCAACCTCATTAATGTGGTGCATTGCAGTAAACTGTTGACAGAACTGTCTGGAAGGCTTCTTTAATTTACCAATATGTAACAGCATGGGAAAAGCATTAGTCAACTAGATGAAGATCAATAAGCACTGGGGTCTGGGGGCATTTTACATTAACACATGACAACCTAAAAGTGTTTTTGTCACTTGCTCTATTTAGCCCAAGGCAGCCACTGAATAACTAGTACTTGTTAGCGTGATTGACTTACCAAAGTAACAGAAGGGATTATATTTACAAGTGTCTGTATGGAAAACATGCCAGAGAAATGTCTGTTTTTTTTCCTCAAAAGATAACAGCTGTTTTGTGGGAAGATGTCTCACAGCTAGGCTGAAAACATTTTTACATCTCTTCAAACAGCCTGCCAGAGTGCTACATCAATTAGTTCAGTTCAGAAGTTAAGACTAGATCTTTTTAAGCTTAAACCATCTAATTCCATACAGCTGTTGACTACAATCTTTTACTAAGAAGAAAATAAGAGGAAGAGAGAAGAATACAGAGACAGACTCTATGGCTTCCAGTAACACAAAACAACTCTACATATACATCAGTTTCCGCATATGTACTGCCATTAGCATGCTTAAATAGAAGCTGAAGGATATTTAGAGAACTGATTGTATCATTAAACAGGGAGACTAAAATGCATATGAAAGAGAAGACAAAGTAATGCCAGTAACTTTAAATGTGCAGCTTCCTGCAGGTGTAAATTAGTGCAGGCAATTTTAAAGGTGTGGTGAAAAGTCTCTTCCCTGATGCACTCAACTGATGTATTTGCTGCATTTTTAAAATTATAAAAGTTAAATACTTGCAAATAGCTTAAGACTTAAGCAAAAGTTTGCACCATGACTTATGGGAAGTGGTCTAATGATGGAAAAGTCTATTTAAGCAGGTCACATATTAAAAGGGTTGGGGAGGTGGTGTACTTACTCTATTCATCCTCAGCATCACCCACTGCAATGTTCACAGTTCTGTGTCAGTTTATTTCCCTAAGAGGGACTGTCTGCTTGGAAAGAATTAAAACATTCCCTGAGAAAGGAGAGTAAAAAGACAACTGAACCAGAACACAAGTTTTCCAGTGTAGTGGAAACAAGATAAAGCATCCTAAAATAAGACTGTATTTAATGACTGAGGGGAAGCAGGAAATTTCGTTGGCTTACTGAAAGAGAAAAATTGAAAGGCTAAATTCACTTGGATGGAAATCAGACCCCGAACCCACATAGCTGTCTGATTACATTGAATTTGAACAATGTGAAAAGAAACAGAAGAGGTATAAATTAATCTTGCCATGAATAAAGATGATGAGGTTAAGTAATAGATAACCACTGAGTCTTTTAAAAGATCCATCTTTTCCCATTTGGATTTGTGCTAGTCTGCTTCTATCTGTGGGTTACCATCACCTTAATTTTTTCCATCTGTACAAACTGTATTACCTGAACTCACCACTTCTTTCATCTGTTCCTGATTCAAACAAGACTTAATCTCACCAGTGTAATCCAGTTTTCTGTGATCACAACATTAAAAATCCTAGTTTTAATACCAGTTAACAGCCCTCACCAGTCTCTCTGGTATTTCAAGGCCAGTAAATATGACCAAGAGAAAAGCAGCTGCAGGGGCAACACTTAGGAAGTAGCAGAACTGTTCTGACAATGTATAGAGAACAGTCCCAAATGACAAATATCCAGGAGGAGGATCAGGAGAGGGGAAAGATGATTGCCATGTATAGAGGAGCTCATTTCAAATTGTTTCTGAAGACTGTGTACCTTGTAATCCCAGTGATGGCCAATTGAAAGCACTGAGGCCATAAAAATGGAGTAGAAAAATAGCTGCATGCTGTGCCAATAATGCATCTTTTTTTAACAGCTTGAATCTCTGGGGCTAAAAGGGGCTGGTGCATGATTTTGTTTCTCTTCCTTTTTGCCCTCAACTCAGATGCAAGTGTATTTATTATGCAGAAGGCAGAAACCTCTTTGTCACCAAAGTTAAATTTTTTCCATTGAGTTTTACTACTTACTAAAAAGCGGAATTGCTTATAAAGCTTTCATAACTGCAGCACCAGAGTAGCTCACAGGCCTGGTGCATTCATCCTCACAGAATTATTTGAATTACCTATATTTTGTGTATGGCAGGACTTGGGCTCAGAAGCTGATGCACTCAAACTCAGCAACTTGCCCAACTCTACGTGAACTTCTCTGCCACAACAGGGCCCTGACCTTGGGTCATCCAAGTTTTTCTATAGAGAAAATCAGCAATTGAGAGAGCTTTCTTTTCAGACAAACCACTTTCTCAAAACACACACAATGCCCTTAAACTGGTTCTTAGGTCTATCAAATGTCTACAATTGCCAGACCACACCTTGAATAATCCTCAGGATTATATGATCAGGCATATTAATAAGTTTGTTGATGACTGCAAGTCTTTTTTCCTGTTCAGCTGTTTTACTATTGTTTCTAATTATGGCATAATCAGTAAGTGAGACTGAAAAGTCTGGCAGGCATCAGCTAGTCAGGAAAGGGCTAAGAAGCCTGGCATCCAAAATACCAATATATTTGTCTAGCCTGTTGAAAACACGGGGGTTTGTTAAGCTTTTATAAAGCACTAAAGTTTCCTAACCAGCCACAAGCTTCCCAGTATGTCTGATCTCTTCTACTTCAAATCAAGAAGTATTAGCAAATTCAAGGGAAATATCAAGGGCAGGATTATATCCTTAGGAATAATTCCTGCCCATGAAGAAACCAGAACTACATTTGTAAGGACAGGTATCCTTTCAAAGATCAGGGTTCGTAGATTTCCTCCCTTGCCATCCAGCAGTGAATTCACCATTGGGTTAAATTTACACTCCTCTGACACATCAACAAGATGACTAAACTCATATTCTTACTCTTATTCTTTCTCTACAGGTGAATAAAACTGGTCAGTACAGAACTTGAAGTAGGACGTGGAAATGCCAGAAAAATCACAGATTGAGTGCTTCTTCCCAACATCACCAACACACATACACAGCCTAGGCTTGTTGGCAATGCTCAGCCTTTCCAGCACCCTCAGCAAAGTCCATGGGGCATACAGAGTGGAGCTCAGCAGCCTCCCTCACTCCTCATAAGGGAAGGACAGCAATGCTGTCACATCTTCCCAACAATCTTATTGTGGCAATTCTAGAGCTGGATCTTGGGGTTATTTTTAATCTGTTTTGAAACATCCACAAGTTATTTACTATATGCTCATTACTGTCCTGATATTTTTGATCAGTGAAGAGTCTCCTAAGTCACTGTCTTTTTTATAAGGCAAGTATTTTACCAGTGGCAATACATACAAAAATTACACTTTCCCAGTCCATGGGCAGTACATGCAACTGTCAAGCGTCAGTGAGCTCCATCCTCTCCTGTTTGGCTTCAGTTCCCTGAACACAAGTCCCATTCCCACCTCTGTTGATGGAGGTTAACCTCTCAGGTAGAGATGCTGAGCTGAGCTGGAGGTGCAGCACTCACATACAAGGCAGCTGCATGACACTGCGGCTCCTATAAGGTGTAATCCCCTGAGGAGCCATGACCACAGGTAACACCTAAGTGAAGGCATCTCACAGCTAATGCATCTGAACAAGAGCAACCAGGTGCTTCCTTAGGAAGTGACTCAGGTCCTAACTTGTCCTTCAAAACAGACCTTATTCACGTGTGCAGCACCTAACACAAGACAAAGAGACACCGTCCCGGAATACACTGCAGTAGTCCTAATAAGTACAGCACCAACCCCAAAAAATCCACATTGTTTTTGCAATATGTGGCCTTGACTTGCCGCAGTTGCGTGGCATCTTTCAGCTCAGGAAGAAAAGCATACCCTAAGCTGCTATTGCTCTGCTCATCCAGCTCAGATCAGTGACAATTCCAGGTCTGCCGACCTTATCTGAAACAAGATCTGCCAGCCAAAAGACGCCACATATGCCTCGTTATGACAAATTGCTTAATTACAAGTTTGGCAATATGGAATACTTCGTATTTGCTATTATCATCAAAGTAGAAGAAAATGAAAAAAACATTCATTACCCTGAGAAAGAAAAGAAATATCTACTGTTACCATAAATTTCTGATAAAGAAATGAAGTGGGTTCAAGTTTAATCACACCGGCAGTAAATCAAGTATCAAATTTAAAACAACGAATTACAAAGAGCCTCCTCACAGTCTCTTAGCATTGATAAATTAGTAATGTAACATTAAATTATTCATATCTTTCTTTTTTTTTCCTTAGGACTATAATGATATACTATACACAGCACTGATAATTTACTTAGGCTGAGTCCATTCATTTAATTATGCTGCTAAACTTGGTAGGCCAATTGGTCATCATGAGAGTTTCCAGGCAAGCTAATCACAAATATATAGAACATGTCCCTTATTGTCCCCAGCGGCTAAGTGCTAAAATGCTATTTAGTGCTCAGAAGGTTAATGTCCTGCTTATGTAAATTGTCCAATTTAACATTCAGCAGCAGTATCATAAATTCTGGCTCCAGGATTTCATTAAACGTATGTTCAAACTAGTTGACCTTAAAGGTTAACAAGCACAAGTTAAACAGGACAATTATTTAACTCGCTTCTTATCAAGAGACTGAAGCACTCGAGCCATTTAATAGTTATGCATACTTCACAATTAGAATTCTTAAAAGGTCTCTGATAAAGCGGCAGGTCATGAATTTTCATAAGGATGTCAGATAATAACTATTTATCTGCACTTGTTTTTCTTTCTTATAAACTTAAACTTTGATCTTAACATTCAATTAGAAATGATTCCACAGAGAAAGACTAGGTGACTCAAGGAGCTTGTCTTCATGTTAATTTGAAACTAAATTAAGCTTTAAACCATTGCACCCATATTGTCTCCTACAGAAATTAATTCAGAAGTTAGCGACCTATTCTTCATGCAAGAAAACACTTCAGCCTTTCAGCATTACACAATCAAAAACCACTGAATGCCAAATTATTACATCAGACTAACCATTGCATTTTTATGTAAATCATAGGGGGGGAAAAAAATCTCCCTACACATCATGACATAATTTGTATTATACACAATCAACTTGCCTCTATGTTAACCAAAGATGAAGACAGATTAGCCAAGACCATTTCTTTCTTCCACTGCCCTATTTCTCACACAGCCTCTTTTCCTGAGGCTTTTGTGAAATATGACCAGCAGCAGCTCCTGAAAGTGGCTGTCACAGCCATTGCTACCTATGGCAGCGGTGATGCATTGAAAGCAGTCCCTCCGCTGACATTTCAAATCCCAGACTCACAACTTCTAAATGCAACAGGATCAAGCTGTAGCTTCAGGGATACATTAAAACAGTAAACATACACAAGAAATCTCAGAGGCTGACCAAGCAACTATATTCCAAGCAAGCTGTAAGAAAAATTCTTTTGTGTGAAGTGATTTTATTTGCAGATAAAATAGCAACTACAAGCAGTTTTCTATTTGTAAATAATGCATATCCCACAGTATATTAAAAAGGAAAAGAAACAGGAGTGAAATCAAGTTGTTATTTCAGAAAGAAGAACTCTTTTTGAATAGGATTGTGATTTCACCCAGCTCATAATATGAGGATTATTTTTCTTTTTTTAATGCAAAATTTCACTTCTGAGAGTGTCTTTTGCAAAATAGGACCAAAAGACACTTTGGAGCTAGGGCCCAATTTTTCTCAGCAATACCTGGAACAAATGCATAGAGTAAGACCATGAAGATGGGAAGTCGACTGCACATTTTTCAGTATTTTATTTTACAAGTTTTCTATCCCAAAAGGGATCAGAGCACTGCACACATGGCAGTCAGGACAAATACTCAAGAATAAAGTTATGTAAGCCTTGAGGGGAAGGGACTAAGACTCTCTACTAGCTGCTACCTATAGTCCATTTAAACAGCCTGGGGAAGTACGATACATTCTAATTTCATGTAATTAGCAGACTACTAATGGTTTGGTCACTAGAATTTTATCTCCTAAAAGCACTGTAATTTAATGATGCAAAGCAGTAGATGATGAATACTTATTCCTCTTTCTAAAGGTTATCAAAAACCTTGAAGAAAGAACAGAATTTTCTAGCATCCTGAATATGCCAGCATTTTATGACCTCATGTGTGGCTCTTTTTCCAAACTTCATCTTTTGAATTCTGGCTTCAAATTCTTCCTGAAAGAGGACATAAATAAAGCTGAATGGCTAATGGACTAAAAACACTTATGATCAGGTTTTCATAACGAACATTATTAATGGCTTCCTTTGCAAATGCACTGACAGATAGTGCAATACTCATTTCTAAAGTAAGATTTAGAGCCCTATTTGCCATAAAAAGCTAATGCAAGTAAAAAATGAGAAATTCCATTATGTAGCTACATGCAATGGATTTCTATTAAAGATAAACAGAAACATTTTCTCCTACAGGCAGAAAGAGCTTCATTAGAAACTTGCACATGTACGTGGGATCCACATTAGTCTTCTCAGACAGACGTGGGTGTGCTTTCTTATTGCTATCAGCAGCAGTAAAAGGCTTGGGTCTGGTTTTAAGTAATAATGCACACACACAGATCCTGCTTTCACTCTTCCTAGAACTGTGAATCTGCACGCCTCAAAAATCAGTTTGAGAGAGTCAAGATTATCTCCAAACAATGAACCCTCCCTTCCCCAAACCCAACCAACATCAACACCCTTCCTTCCCTCCCTCTCCCCTCCTCCCCTCAAAAAGGAATGTATATCCCTCTTCCTCCGATTTCCCCTCCCACCTTTTTCTTCTCAAAGGGCAGCAATGAGACCTTTAAAACCAGAAATGAAGACAGGCAACCTGAAAAATTACTCTTACACGAAAGTCTTTCTCTTTACTGGTCAAGATCAACACCAACCCTCTGCTCTGATGACTAATCTCAGAGTAGAGACTACAAATCTCAGGCTAGCTAAATGTTTTTGTCCTGATATTGAAAGCCAAGTTGCTTTTTCTGCGGCCACCATGGTACCTCCCAGCAGATGCATTCCCGCAGAGCAAATGAGATGGGGAGGCTCACTTGGGCAGGAGGCTGAGCAGCTCCATAAGCCTGATTTACTCAATAGGACTCACTCTCAAAGCAAAACCAAGGAAAATTATCGGACTAACTGCAGTTGAAATTAAAAGGAAAGCTTATTTTCCGGCTTTGCATTCCTTCAATGATCTCCTTAGGTCCATTCCAAACATCCAAACTCATTGCAACAAAACGGAACAACACTAAATCAAGCAATTCAACTTCTCTATAGAGTCACATGAAGTATTTGGGAAGTGAATAACATTATAGACCTTCATAAACAATGCAGTGATGAGGCTTAAATGAAATCTTAGGCAAATGGCCCAAAAGACCATACAACCCCAACACTAAAAGTTTTACAGAAGTCAAGTGTCCTTGTTGTGCACAATGCACTGTTGAGCTGGGTGGTTGCTTGCAAAGAAAAAGTTGCTTTGCTCAGAAAAGCAAAGTAGACCTAAGTACTGTTTGCTCTGAAAGATGACAAACAGGTTCATCCAAGCCCCTTGTTCCAGTCAGTAACTTCATTTACAGGATAATTGCTCAATAATTCAGGGAGTTCCTTTGCAATAATAACTTCTGTTTTGCTTGGAGGAAAACAATAAACAAGTGATTCAAGTGTAGTTAATGCTGGTATTCAGATAGAAGCTGAAAGAGTAATTTTACCATAACAGCTTTATCTATTAGTAATACCATCATCAAGGTAAATCAATGGAGGTTTACAGGCAAGAAAATAAACGTAATCATTAGTAGCTATGGTTTTTCTACCATACTTATAAAAATATGCTATGAAATTTTATTTCCCCTGAACATAATGGGAGATCTGCCCCTGACTTCAAGGGAACCAGGAATTTACCCACTTCTATTAAAAATGAAGGCCTTCTAAAAGATTCTGAAAAATAGTCCTAATGTTACCTAGGAGGGTGCCTGTTGCAGGAACAAAGAGAAAAGGAAACTTGATGAAAATGAGCTGGATGGTGAGTCTTTCATACTTAACAGTATGAGCTTCTTGCTTGACAGAGTCATCTTTTCCTTTCTCTTTACTTCCCCATCTCTAAACTTATATAACACACTTCTTACTAGAGAGTTTAGGTGCCTCTAAATACATTCCAGGCATGGTAAGACTTGATTGATCTCAGCTTGTTTGAGTCTTAACTACAGTTGTAAGCCATATTCTCATTCAGCTGGATCCAGATTTGTAGATGATCTCCACTGTGAAGAGGAGGGGGTGGAGGAGGAATTGATTTTTAGAAACAAATTACTTTGCAGCAATACACCTAAATGCAAAATTTAGTTTCCTATGTTGAAAGTGTTTTTATTTCAACCCTCTGTGTCCCACATTGGGCACCACAAAGAACTTTTGTGGTTTAAGCCCAGCCGGTAACTCAGAACCACGCAGCTGCTCACTCACTCCCCCCCTTCTTCCCCTGTGCTCCCGGAGGGACAGGGAAGAGAATTGAAAGAATTTAACTCCCACAGGTTGAGATAAGAACAGTCCAGTAACTAAGGTATAACACAAACCACTGCTCCTACCACCAATAATAATAATGATAAGGGAAATAACAAGGGAAGAGAATACAACTGCTCACTACCCGCCAACCGATACCCAGTCCGACCCAAGCAGCGATCTATCCCTTCCGGGTTACTGCCCCCACTTTATATACTGGGCATAATGTGCTGTGGTACGGAATACCCCTTCGGTTAGTCTGGGTCAGGTGTCCTGTCTCTGCTTCCTCCCAACTTCCCCTCCTCCCTGGCAGAGCAGGAGACTCACAAAGTCCTTGGTCAGAGTAAACATTACTTAGCAACAACTAAAAACATCGGTGTTATCAGTGTTGTTTCTAGGCTGAAAGTCAAAACCACAGCACTGCATCAGCTACTAAGAAGGAGAAAAATGACTGATACTTCTGAACTCAGGACAGTATCCACCCCTTATTCCATACCATTCACGTCATGTTCAGATCCCACATTTTTCAATATACCATCACTCGTCTCATATATATGTGTGTGTATATATATATATACACACATGCATCCACACACACACAAAGAGAGAGGTATCATTCCTTAGTGCATGGACCAATCCCTATAAAGCTGCTGAGTTCATCTGGTCCATGATGTTGGGCTCCATCTCTTGTAACAGTCTTTCAGAGCAGGAGAGACAGTGTGCAGTGTTGCATTGTTGCCTGCTGATGACACCGTGGAACTTGTCTGGTTACTGCTGAGCTCATCTGGTTTTGTCAAAGTTCAGTCTTTGTTGGAATAATGGTCAGAGGGAAGTCAGGACCAGTCACCAGTGACCTGAAGACATCTAGTTGGTGGGCTATAAAAGTGCTACATAGCAGGCAACAGCATACAATTGAGTTCATTGGCTGTTCTCCCCTAAAATCAAATCCCCTTGAGGTACACATCGGACTTCCCCATCTTCCTGCATTACCCACGAAGTATATCCGGGTCCCCGGGCAAAAGCAATCCCACGAGTGGGTTTGCCTTTACCTGAAGCAGGAATAACCCAGACTGTCTTCCCCAGCAAATTCTTCATGTGCACCACAGGAACTTTGTCCCCCTCTGCAGTATGTAAAAGTTCTGACTGGGCTGGGCCAGCCCTGTTGGCAGATCCTCTGGTGTTGACCAACCAGGTGGCTTTTGGTGTGTATCCCAATGTTTGAAAGTTCCCCCACCCATTGCTCTCAGTGTAGTTTTTAACAGCCCATTGTACCGTTTGATTTTCCCAGAGGCTGGTGCATGGTAGGGGATGTGATATACCCACTCAATGCCATGCTCTTTGGCCCAAGCATCTATAAGGTTGTTCCAGAAATGAGTCCCATTGTCTGACTCAATTCTTTCTGGGGTGCCGTGTCGCCACAAAATCTGGTTCTCAAGGCCCAGGATAGTGTTCCGGGCAGTGGCGTGGGGCACAGGATATGTTTCCTGCCATCCGGTGGTTGCTTCCACCATGGTAAGCACATGGTGCTTGCCTTGGCGGGTTGGTGGGAATGTGATAGAGTCAATCTGCCAGGCCTCCCCATATTTGTACTTCAGCTGTCGTCCTCCATACCAAAGAGACTTTAACCATTTAGCTTGCTTAATTGCAGCACGTGTTTCACACTCATGACTAACCTGGGCAATAGTGTCCATTGTTAAGTCCACCCCTCGATCACGAGCCCATCTGTATGTTGCCTCTCTGCCCTGATGACCTGAAGTGTCATGGGCCCACCGGGCCAAAAATAATTCACCCTTATGTTGCCAATCTAAGTCCATCTGAGCCACTTCAATCTTAGCAGCTTTATCCACTTGTTGGTTGTTCTGGTGTTCCTCAGTGGCCCGACTCTTGGGTACAGGGGCGTCTACATGGTGTACCTTCACCACCAGGTTCTGCACCCGGGCAGCGATATCTTGCCACAGTGCAGCAGCCCAGATGGGTTTACCTCTGCGTTGCCAGTTGCTCTGCTTCCATTGCTGCAACCACCCCCACAGGGCATTTCCCACCATCCATGAGTCAGTACAAAGTGCTGGCCACTTTTCTCATTCAGCAATGTCCAGGGCCAGCTGGATGGCTTTCACCTCAGCAAACTGACTCGATTCATCTTCTCCTTCAGCAGTTTCTGCAGCTTGTTGTCGGGGACTCCATACGGCTGCCTTCCATCTCCGATGTTTTCCCACAATACGGCAGGACCCATCAGTAAACAAGGCATACGGCTTTTCACTTTCTGACAGTTTATTGTATGGTGGGGCCTCTTCAGCACGCATCACCTCCTCCTCTGGTGACATTCCAAAACCTTTGCCCTCTGGCCAGTCCATGATGACTTCTAGAATGCCTGGACAACTGGGATTTCCTGTTCGGGCTCGTTGTGTAATTAGTGCAGCCCATTTACTCCATGTTGCATCGGTTGCATGATGTGTAGAGGAGACCCTGCCTTTGAACATCCAGCCCAGAACGGGCAACCGGGGTGCCAGGAGGAGCTGTGCTTCAGTGCCAATCACCTCCGAAGCAGCTCGAACCCCTTCATAGGCTGCCAGTATCTCTTTCTCAGTTGGGGTACAGCTGGCCTCAGATCCTCTGTATCCCCGACTCCAAAAGCCAAGGGGCTGACCTTGAGTGTCCCCTGGAGCTTTCTGCCAGAGGCTCCAGGTAGGACCATTCTTCCCAGCTGCGGTGTACAGTACATTTTTTACATCTGGCCCAGTCCGGACTGGTCCAAGGGCTACTGCATGAACTGTCTCATGTTTAATTTGCTCAAAGGCTTGTTGCTGCTCAGGGCCCCATTTGAAATCATTCTTCTTCTGGGTCACATGATAGAGAGGGCTTACAATCAAACTGTAATTTGGGATGTGCATTCTCCAGAACCCCACAGCACCCAAGAAAGCTTGTATTTCTTTCTGATTAGTTGGTGGAGACATTGCTGTTATCTTGTTGATCACATCTGTGGGGATCTGGCAACCTTCATCTTGCCGTTTTATTCCCAAAAATTGAACTCTCCTGCACAGGTCCCTTGACCTTACACCGTTTTATGGCAAAACCGGCTTTCAGCAGGATTTGGATGATTTCCCTCCCTTTCTCAAAAACTTCCCGTGCTTTATCACCCCACATGATAATATCATCAATGCATTGCAGGTGTTCTGGAGCTTGTCCCTGTTCCCGTGCAGTCTGTAACATGGCAGCTCTACCATGGCAGATGGTAGGGCTGTGTCTCCACCCCTGGGGGAGTTGGTTCCAAGTGTACTGGAAGTCCCTCCAGTGCTTCGGAACTTTACCACTGAACAAGTGCAAAATCCAGAAAAATAAGTAAAACATTTAAATGAGGTGTGTTGTCATCCTGGTCATACCAGAGAGGGACAAATCATGGCAACGTGCTGGGGTTGGCCTATGCTTACAGAGCCCTGTCCAACACTATCCAGCACCTCCAAAGGGAAAAAGATGTCTCTGGATCTGATGGCAAAGCAACAGACAACGGCAGCTACTCCAACTCCAAATACAGCAGCTACACCAACCCTAGTGACAAGGGGCTTAAACCACAACAGTGTTCTTTAAACACATTGCTAGTAGAGAAGTGAGCTTTACCACTAGCAAAGTTCACGTTCTGAAAAACATAGCATTACTTGAAAATCCGAGAGTATGATAGATCAGTTGTAAACCAATTCCCATTGCTCTTCAGCTGTCAGGAGAAACAAAAATAAAACTTAATCATTTTACAGCAGATATGCTGATATGAGAATCATGGCTTTTCATCAGCACTCAGGTAGCACATCCCAGTTACAGCTCAGGTGCATGTAATGTTATGTATTCAGGCTTCGTCAAGGTAATTACACACATGCTTAGGGAGCACATGGTTCAAGATCACGAGTACTAATGGAGAGAGTTCATGTGCTGAGAGCTCACATGTATGAGCAAGTCTTGCTGAATAGGGATTTAGAAGCTTTTTGAAGTCAGATTTGGTGGTTTGTTTTTTTTCTTTTCCCTGAGTGGTGCAAGCTAATTTATGCAACCAGGTGCTATTAAAGGTAGGTGTATCAAAATCCGGCATTAAATGAAGTATAAAAATAGATGCAGTTGCTGTTCTTGTGCAAACAAGTTTGAAAGCAAAGGTCAACTCTAGCTAACCCCCAGAATTTCCCTGTTTTGCAGTGAAATAAAATCCATCATGAAATTTTTAAGCTAGATTAGAGTGAAATCTTTCTTTAGCTCTTACACCATTGTACGAAAGTATTATCATATCCTCATCAATTGTCCCAATGAAGTTTTTGCTTTGTAGCTACAATACTGTTTTTGACTAGTGCTTCTGCATCTCTATTATATAATTACTTTTATGGCTGATGTGAAATCACTGCAGTGAGGTTTCACTTGATCTTGTGAAGACTTAAAAATAAGCAGATTCAGAAAGATTTTACAATTTGATGTAATAATTTGACGTAATTCTAAAAGATGTGGGTAACAGATAAACCTTTTAAACAAAAGCATATATAAACTTCCTGAGACTATGTTTATAGTAGCAAATGACCCATCTTCTAATCAATCATCTTAAAGAATTATCCTTCTCTGCAGTTTGTCGCTTTATAACTGGTGAGAAGTTTTCATTGTCAGAATTTACAGGAATTGCCCCTGCCTATTAGTCACTATTCTGGTACTTTTGTCACAATTGGAAGTTTTTATTAAGATATGGGTATTACACATTTGGAGTATTTTCTGTTTCAGGCAGGCTGAAGCCACAGTCTCTTCTGTACTCTTCAGAGAGCAGGAGGCAACTTGCCAAGCTTTTCTGCTTTTTCATATTTGCAAGGTTTTTTTCTTCTCTTTTCTAACACTTTTGAGAATTCCATGAAATTATCAGATATGATGAATATGACAATAATGTAAATGAAAAAAAAAGAAACCTTGAAAGCCTAAAAGATTTGGATAAAATATTCACTGACCGTTTTGTTCTCCCATGTGCCCTCCTTCACAAGTCCTTACCCATTTAAACTCTACTTAGGACATGACACCACGTATTTGGGCACAGGCTCTTTTTCCCATTCGCTCACTGAAACTGAGCAAAAGAGGAAAAAAAGGCTCAGATAAATTCAGCTATTGCAATGCAGCTATTGCATGCAGATATTGCAATTCAGATATTGATAAAATGGAGAAAATCTGCCATGAATTCCTAAAATTCCAGTTACTAATTTATGTTTTGAATGCTATTATGTCAAGTAATCACTACCATAATTCACTTCTATGAAACATAGTACTAAGAATGGTTATTGAGCCTGAATGAATGAATGGAATTAGTGAAGATGAAACAGAGAGGAATTTAAGATTTGGCTACCGGGTACGTTAAGCCCTTTTATCTCTTTCATTTTCTCATATTGATGTGGGAGAAAATAGTAATCACTGCTCAACATGACGTATCTCTTAAATCAGAAAGCTGTATTTCAAATGGCACCGTGGTACTGGCTGAAAGTTAACATATAAGAATCAATAACTACATACAAAATAAATTGTGTCAAATTATAAAGGTAGTTGCAAACTCGAAGTTAAGAAAACAGCAAATCACAAACACAGTGTGACAACCTGCTGCATTCAATGGGCAAGCTTTCAGTTTCCTTTTAGCATCATTTTTCAGTCCATGACAGCATCAGAACAAAATCTCTCTTTTTTTTTTTTTTTTTTTTTTTAAGAGACATGAAACTTGCTCCTCCTGGGTTTTCTATGGGTTTCATTGATTGGGTAGCTAACAATTGTACAAGTGTTCAGTCTAAAACCAAATATTTATGTTCACAAATACAGGCATAAAAGTTTGAAAATCTTGTATTTGCCCCTCTGTCTCTCTCCTAAAAAGATGAAGATTTACTTCACTGGTTGTGAAGCTCAGAGGCCGAATGATTTCCCTGTGTAAAGATAAAGGAAGTTTCCACCTGACCTTGCTGGGTGCTGGGAGCTCGATCAGAACTTTCATAAGACAAAATATTTAGAGGACCAGGTAGTATTTTATTACGATTTACTGTCAGTTTATATGAGTTTTATTGAATATGAGATTAGAACAGTAGTTCTAATGTATTAGTACATATTAGTAATTTAGTAAATTAGTAATTACTAATACATATTAGTAGTATATGACAGTACACTGTTCTGTGATTTACTCCTGTGACTTACTTCATTCGTCTGCAAATACCCTGAAAAGCTGGGGGGGAAACATTGCATCAGCTAAACCAAAGAAACGGGAATGAGAATAAACATGTTTAAATCTTGGGGCACTGGAAAGTTTTATTACACTCATCTTCTATGACATGTTATTGATCTTTCTTAGTGAAGGTATCAGACTGTGAACATGATTTACAAAAGTGGCAAAGATTTTGAACTTTATATACTGGCTTGGGTTTCAGCCTTCATTGGAACTGTAACTCTAGAACAGATCAGGACAAAGAAGCTGTACCACTCCAAAAAGAAACCAAAGGAAAGTTTTGTCTTCATTTTGCTGCTGCTATTTTTGTAATGAGGAATATACAGTAACCACTTCAACTGGGCTGTGTTCCAGTATTGTAGATATTTAAACTTTAAGCCAAAAAAAATAATTAACACATTTAAAAACTTAACAAGATAAAAGTTAGGATTGCAAATTCCTGTGCCATCCTTTTCACAGCTTGGTTTTCAACGGTGGCTCTGCTGCATCCACAGATCAAAGTTTCATGCACCATGTCATTAGCCATGGTTTTACTACAGACCTGTATAGGCAGAAAGCCAGCTTGTGCCTCTGCTGCTCTTCAGAAGTGAGAGGTAACTGCTGCTTTGCCTGCACTGGAAAGATTTTGCAGGATGGCTCTATCTCCAGCACTTTTCAGACCACAATTTCAATACAGAAAAACATTCAGTCCAGAGCGACAAGAGGCAATGACAGCAATTTGAAATGAGGTTTGGCAAAAAAATTTGCTGACAAATGCTTTGGGATAATGCTTGTGGGAAGAAGTATGTTATCAGAGATGTAACCTGCTAATTCAGTCTGAGGGAAGAAGGTTCAGAACTGTCATTTATTGGAACCCATTACAGGACTTAAGCTGAAGAGTTTGACATACTTCTGAGACAAATATGCTACCAAGAGTAAGACATGTTCAATAAGGTGTGTGTACTATGTAATAAGGACTGTAACTGCTATGCTGGAAGAGCTTTTTGTCTATGCAGTCCTTCTAGCAATATCCCTTCCAATGCAATGTGATTCAGAGATGAATCATGCCAAGCAAATGGTGATGCATCATGGTATCATCACATAGCAGACTTGACCAAATGGTTAGTGCTTATTACTGGCAGACACCCTAGGAGCTGAGCCTTATAGTGTAAAACACTAGGAATTATGTCTCCCGTAAAGCTTAGGCTTCTCCATTAAACATCATGGGGATGTTTATGGTTTCCTTCTTACTCTGCAGATCACAGCAGAGGCCCATATTTTTCTCTTTGCTTGTGACAATGAATTAGACTGAAAGTCTTTCCTAATAGTTCCTTTCCTTGTGAATCCAGGAAACCAGCCATGTAATAGAATCTGTGGCTCTTTTCCAAACTTTCTGTAACTTCTAATTTTTACACCTGATACTGAGGTAGTAAAAGGAATTTGCTATCCTTAGGATAGCAAAAAAAAAAGAGGGTCAGAAGTACAAAGATGTGGGTCACTGACTGCAGGGTAGCAACAACAAATTAAGTATTTAGTTACAAAAATACAGGTGTAAAAAGTAGCATTTTAATGATTTTAAAACCTGCAAAATAGGGACGAATACTCGACATGGAACATTTTTGTCCTGTAGGTTGGTTTTGGGGCTTTTTTGGCAGTTTTTTACTTTTTCTTTTTTAGTTTTTATTTTTCTTTTATTTGTTTTTATTTTTATTTTTGCTTTTATTGTTTATTTTTGGGTTGGGTTTTTTTGGGTGGGGGGATTGGTTTGTTTTTTTTTTTTTTCCCTGACGCACCACCATATGATAATTGAGAATTAAAACCCCATAAAGTCACTTAAAACTTAACCACCAATCTGAGATCATTAATATCTATGTACAGCATTGTCTTGCACCTCATTTACAACATGAGCCACCATTCCTCCTTTTAATACATGTTTATGCATACAGGCCCTCTAAGGTGTCAAAGAAGGTACAGAGGGGTGAGGTGTTTCATCCATATGATCATGCTTAATGATTATGGCTTAAGCCAGGGAGTGTTTTGGGCAAATCTCAGATACATTACTAGCAATACTCATACCCATAGACATGCTTTTCAATGTCCAAGGTTATTTGTACTGCACCTTTGGGGCTTCAAGGAATCCTGGAGCTTCTGTCTACAGCACATTTAATTGTTATAGTAACAGCAGTTCTTGATAACTAAGGTTTTATTTCAGTGCTTTTAGGTAAGAAGTTGAGTAAGAAACATTGCTGCTTTTACAGTTTTGGTGTTCTAGGTAGTGCTTTTTTCAAGATGTAGGTCTTGCAGATGCATCAAAGTGAGTAACCAGATGACTGCTGGAGTCTGGCCTTAAAATCTGTCTGTCCATTTAACAGCTGTGAAGTGACAGAAATGTGTTACACAGATAAGAAATTCTCTAACCTATGATTTTTTCCCTTTCTTTTCCCCTTTTTTTCCCTTTTTTCCTTTTTTCTTTTCCCTTTTTTTCCCCCTTCCCCCCCCCCCTTTTTTCCCTTTTTCCCCTTTTCTTCTTTTTATGATCATAAGGTCCTTTCTAACCCTAACTATTCTATGATTCTACGATTTTTCTTTTTCTTCCCCCCCCCCCCCCCCCCATGGAGGAGTTTTTTCTTCTGAACACCCAGTGCTAAAAACAACTACCATTAACAGAAAGGGATTTCAGTTCATCAACTGAACAGGACTTTGCAGAAATTTCTAGCATCCTAAGCTCTTAATATCAAAAATCTGTAAAAGAATGTAAAGCATAATCAGTGTTCTGGGACTTTACTCATGCTAAGGATTACATCAGTGTAATTTAGGTGGATAGAGTAATTGTCATGTGGAAGTTAACATCCCAGCCCATTCTGTGGTGGAACATGTCCTCTTGGACACACAGAAGTAAAGCAGAATTGTTTACAGCAGGTTCATGACCCAGCTACCTATCTGGAGCCCATGTGCCTTTCAGTGTCCAAGGAGGTCTGAAAACATCCCTTCTGCAGATATCAACTGATATTAACAAAGCAGTATGTGACATCAGTGCAGAAGTGGTAAATCTCTATAAGGATGTAGTAATTTTTTATTTATTTATTTATTTATTTATTTATTTTAACAATCTGTCTGAGTGAAAAGTCAGCAAAAGCTAATTTCACTTTTTCATTCCTCCCCATGTTGAAAACCTCCCCCCCTTTTGGACCTTGAAGTAATGTTTGAAAGCTTGCCCAAGTATTCTTGGGGACATCAGCACTACGAATGTGAGATTTTGAATTCTTCTTCCCACCACACAAACTGCAGCAAATACAACACCAATGTGTTTTTATTACTGCATGTTCACAGTGGCTCCCTGAAGTAGAACAGAATAACCAGCTTGAGCTTGGCTGAGTTTCAGCTTTTGCTGGAGTACCGTCCACATTTTAGCTTAGACAGTCACAAGGCTTCTCTGGAGCACAGGTCTGATGAGGAGCAGCTGAGGGAGCTGTTTAGTCTCTTCTCCAGACTAAATCCCACAGAATAAACAAGGGTAACTGTACTGCTCTCTACAACTACCTGAAAGCAGGTTATAGCGAGGTGGGGGTTGATCTTCTCTCAAGTAACAAGCAATAGAATAAGAGGAAATGACCTCAAGCTGCATCCAGAGAGGAGATGGTGGAGATGAGGAACAATTTCTTCCCCAAAGGGTGCTCAGGCACTGGAACAGGCTGCCCAGGGCAGGGCTGGAGTCACTGTCCCTGGAAGCGTTCACACACCATGTAGATGAGGCCCTCACTGACATGGGTTAGTGGTGGCCGTGGCAGTGCTGGGAAGCGGTTGGATTTGATGATCTTAAAGGTCTTTTCCCACCTAGTCGATTCTACGACATGAACACCCGAGGCCACGTCTCCGTGCCTCGGTGGGGTGACCCCAAAGCATGCCAGAGGCCGAACAGCCTCCAAGGGAGGAGGAGGAGTTTCGCAGGGTCTGGAAGGAGCAGCAGCCCAGTGCCTACTCGTATCTTACAGTGAGGAGAAGCCCGGGCAGACACCCGTGCTTCAGCAGGTACTGATTTCTGCTATTTGCTCAGCAACAAACGCTACCAATCCCCACCTCTCCCGCTAAGCCTCCTTCCCGCTTCTACGGGCACTCTCCTTCCACCGGAAGCCGCCGCCGCTGCTGCCCCCCCGCCCGGAACCTTTGAAGCCGGAACGCAGAGTCGCGGCGGGGTTGGGCTGGAACGCGATAGTGGGCGGACCACGGTGAAGATGGCGGCTGCCGCAGCGGCTCCACGTGGAGATGAGGCGGCTGAAGGCGAGCAGGCGGATAGCGGTAACTTAGCGGGAGGGCAGTTGGGTCCTTCTCTGCTCAGACGGGCTTCTGAGGCTTCCCGGTCCCTGTTGTGGGCTCGGCCCGGCTGCCACTCCACTCTGTCCCTTCCGAGCCCCCTGGTGGGCCAGAGCCCCTCCGGAGCCTTGGCATAGTGCTGGCGCGGGAAGCGGGAGCGAAGGCCCCGGCCTAGCAGCCTGCCGAAGCCCCTCCGCGGTGCGGTGGAGGCAGCGGGGTGCCCTGATGCTCTGCGGACAGGGCTCCGCGGTGCTGGTGGGGTGATATGCGGCCCTAGCCTTGCCGTGCCCTGAGTGTTTCGGAGTTTCTTTCCGCTACTTTAGTCTTGGGAGTACCAACAGCGACTCATTCATTCTCTGTGCCCACCAGAATAGCTTTTTCTGCTGTGTTTGTCTTGAGTAGCACCCCTTTTCTTTTGAGGGGAGGCAGCATGACACGGTTGGGTAGAGCTGGGCGATCTCCTTGGTGCGAGGAGCTCTGTGTGTATGCCTGACTCCTGTACGAGGCGGGGATCTGCTCTCTGCTCTAGGGGAAAGCTTTGGAATACACCTACTACAGTAATCCGCCGGGAGAGCACGAACACTTTCATGCTCTAGCCTGTATCACATGGTTCTCCACTCATTCTTTCCTTTCCATGTGTTGTGGGGATATACCTAGCTAGTTGTGATTGCTTCTTAATTATGTAATGTAACTGTAGCTTTTTCCTTCCTTTATTCTGGGAGGAACCAAGCCAGTGTGGTGGTTCTGTTTGGTTTGAGGGTCAAAACTGAACCCAAGAGGAAGCTTTCCATGGAAACTTCTTTCACAGCTCATTTCTGAATTATTGCTGGTTTTAACTGGTGTGTCTACACCGTAGTCATTGAGCAAGGTTGGAAAAATAAAGTATGGGGATGTATGTATATTCCATCCCCGTTAGGATTTACTATAGTAATCTATGCTGGGCTTTAATCTTTGCAATTGAAAGAGTGCCAGGTCTTCTTTCTGATAGATGTAATTTAGTATTAAGTTATTTCGAAATACCTCTGCTTTATCTCATGATGTCGTATTAAAGAGTAAGTTGTGGTAGGTTGTTGAAGCCTTGTTCATCTTTCTGTAATTGTTGAAAACAAAATGTTGGTATTATCCTGTTATTTTATTAACAGAAAGTGTTGGGTAAAGGAGACTTAACACATGCTTTCGCAGTTTTCGTTTTTATAACTCTGATGGATCTTTATGGCTGACTGCGGAAGTTGATCCTAAAAAGTGTGTGGAATTCTGGTTTAGGCTTTTGGTAGCTGTTAGCTACTGTATGTATAAAAAGTCATAAGTAAGGGTTAATTCCTTGTTTAAAATGGAGATAGCAGTATTCTAGCATGGACAAGGTCTAGGGGTGAAAACTACATAAATTATTTCACATGTAGAAAATGGAATGTGGTGATGCACCTACTTTATGTGCAGTGGTTTGGTAAACGTATAATCTTGTTAATTTCCATTTTTGATAACTAAATGCTTTCCAAAGCTCTAAATGTGCCTGGTCATTAGAGGCCTTGTTTTAAATTGGTTTATGCCACTGTTTTGATGCTACTTTGGGGAGTTTTGCTGGTTTGAAAAGGCACATGGAGAAAGCAGAGTAATGAGTTAGTCTGGCAACAGTGTATTGTTTGTTTGTTAAGTAATTAAGTAGGCAGCTGGTTAATAGGGAATATCACTAATAGCTGTCTCTCTCCTGTCTTGCTGTTGTTTGATTCCAAATTTCAGTATTTTACCTTCTTGTTTTGTTTTGAGGGGGGCATAGGGTAAAGAAACTTAAATTTGGGGGTGTTGTATTTGTATGTTGAGAACCTGAGCAGTTACTTAGACCAGAAAAGCTCAGTGCCTCTGGGTTTTTTTGAACTACCTGATAACTGTCTTGATTCTGTATTTCACAAAGCAGTCTCCCCTTTGTGTTCATTAGACTTAGGTAATAAGGGGGGTTTTGCTGGCATTATTTTCTGTGAGCAGATTTTGCTTTCATGCAAGAAATGTCCCCGTCCCCCCCACTTCATGTTCATCCATGTGGCTGTTTGCATTTAAGCACTAGATGTCACTGTTGGAGTTTGTGTGTACATGTGCATATGTGTGTGTATGTATTTATACATTACAATTGTTGAACCAGAAAATACATTTTTTCCCTGAAATTACCACTCCTATAGATCAAGTTATTCATTAATCTAATAACAAATATCCAAAGCTGCCTTTTCTCATTTACCCAACCTCTTAAATCACTTCAAATCATCAGTGAGATGAGCAAGCACTTGTACTGGATGCTTTCTAATAAATTCATTATGGTGGTGTATGCCTGCCTGAGGAATTCAGTTAATTCAATGACAGCAAGCAGTACATGGCCCTGAACTCGAATAACATTTACATGTGGAACAAATTATGCTAGTCATGCATCCTTACTAGAAACAGAACTCCTGATACATTTTTTTTTCTGTTCCCTTTTTTACCCCTAGATTCTGAGTTAAGCTCAGGGCTTCCAGAGGACAGCTACTCATCAGGAGGTGAAGCCCTGGATGGTGATGATGAAGATGAAACAGCAGTCCTTGGCAATGAGGTTGAAGATGCAACAAGCTCCAAAGCTGGTCCAAGTGCAGGCTGGGCAGATGCCATGGCAAAAGTGCTCAACAAAAAGATTCCACAAAATAAGTCCATCATCTTGGCCAAGAATAAAAATCTGGAGAAAGAGAAAGCAAAGGAAAAACAAGAAAGACTGGAGAAGAGGATGAAGGTGAGGAAGAGAGGCAGTGTTTCATTGTGCAGTCTCAGTTGGATGGAGATACATGCAAGATCCCTTCAGTGGGGATCTGGGAGAATGATCTGAGACTGTCTCAGTTTTGGAATCTCTCCTCCACAGTGAACTCGAGTAGCTTCAAATTGTTTTTTTGCTTTCCAGACAGTCATGCTGTAGGGCTTTTTCCCTTACTGCTTTTTCTGGGCCATCAGGCAGGATGATCTTTGGCAGCAGGACTGTTCCAGGCTGTCAACTTCAGGTGTGTTTCTTGTTGAGAGGGTGAAACCAGCTGCTTTAAGCTTAGGTTTCTAATTGCCGTTGTTCATTTGGGCTATAATTCACTTTGTCGGCATTCCAAGTTGAAATAATTCACTTTTGCTGAAAGTGAGAGGGAGAAAGAGAGGCAAGCTGCTTTCATTTAAAGTCTGCTGTTGTTTCCGAAATCAAACAACTGTAGGTTGAGATTGCATTAATCACTGATGTGGTTGTGAATCCTTGTTTGCTCCCTTCAATGATTTCCCTGCTAGAGTTTTCTGTTATAGTGTCTGTGCCCTAAATTGCTTCTGGTTCTCCTATGATGAAAACAAAACTGTGTTGGCAATTAAGTAATTTGTTTGTGTGTCTTTAGTGGAACTTTTAATTTCAAAGCTGTGATTGATTTACCTTCAGGCTAAAAATATGTTAATAGTTCTGATGTCTCATCTTACCAGTTGTGTTTCAATGAGATAACCAGGTTATCCATCTGACAGTTTAGGACATGCTGTGGCCATGCCATGGCCTGCCTTTTAAATACAGGGTGTTTCAGTTCAGCATCTGTTCAGTTACAGTTGTCCTAAATACCTGTTCTCACTCACGAAGTATGTGAGATAACTGCAAAGCAGAGGTGGGTTGCAGGTCTCTAAATTGACTTGTTTACCCTTAGAAAAACTTGATAATAGTCTGCCTTCCATTAATTTCTTGCTGATGGAAGCTAGAATAGGGCAGTTCTTTTGATCAAAGGCCAAAACATGGTCATAAACTCACAAATTCTAGTAGTCTGCCTGGAATTATGAAAACAAGGGCTCTGAAACTGCATGAAAGACTTCTTGCATAAAACAGACTTAGTGCAACATCACCAGGCCTGGAATAGTGTTAAACTGTTAAAAGATGGGAAAAACAAAATTCACTGCCTTACTCCTGAGGCAGATTCTAGGGAAATACAATGTGCTCCTGTTGTAGCAAAAGTAAAGCTGGTGGTATTGTGGCTTCTGGAAGTGGGAAAGCTTGGGGATCAGTTTGGTTTTGAAACAGAGACCTCAAAAAAAAAAACCAAACAACCCACAGCAAAAATCAGTGTTGTACACAGTTGCTGTTCTCTAATGGGCACTTGGTGCTCTTCCTCGTGTTCTGCTTATTGTAGTCTTTGCCATGTGTCACTGTTGGTCACAAAGCTGAACTATGATTAATTCAACAGGAAAAGTCGAATTTCCAAGGCTCAAAATGCAACGCACCTGTCTTGATAGACCCAGAATTTTATTATGTATAGCTGTCTCTGTGATCAGCTTGTGAAGTTTTGTAGTTGAAAGTTACCTCTGAATAATTTCCTTGTCTGTAGCAGTCAGTGTGAAAGCGTTTGAGGTTATTTTAGGCTCTTTTTGCTTGTCTTGAGCTAGAGGCATCACTTTGGTGTGAGTCTTTCCTAGTTTTTGTTACAAAAAGCAAGTGACTGTGAGATTTGACTGTGGCCCCTGGTGTGTCAATACAAGAGACTTGCCTGAGTCCTGTTGTCCAGCCCCATATTGGAGTTCCCCTTACTCTGAAACCCAACTGAGCTTTGTTGGTTTATCTTTTATTTCTTTTCCTCCTGCTACATACTCTATCAAAATATGCTGCATTCTCAAATGTCCATGTTGTTTCACGTCGCAATATTTATAACACAGCTCGATAAAAAGCGGGAGTGGGAAATGATGTGCCGAGTGAAGCCAGATGTTGTCAAAGACCGAGACAGAGAAAGAAATTTTCAGAGAATTGCTACAAGGTAAGTTGTTTTGAATGCTTTCCTTGTATATATAACAAAAAGAGGAGGAAAAGGGAAAGAAAAGGCCTGTGCAGGTAATCTGTTTCCAATCAGATTGAACTCTTAAGAAGTGCCTACTAAGAGCCAAGTGGTTTATATACAGGTCTGCATTGTACAATATCAAGTTCAACAAAAGATTTCAGAAGCTTTATGAAAGAGTAAAAATTTAGATGGGAATGTAATGTTTGCTTAACGGAAGTGCTTTGCTGCATCCCCTCATTTTGTTAATTTAATGCTTTCAAAATGCAGAACAGTTGCTTCTACTACTCTGTTTTTTCCTTCTCCACAGAGGATTCAGCTGATCCATGTCTCAAGTTCAGTTGCTTGTTCTGCATTGTGGTAGTTTGGGGTCACAAAACTAGTTGAATACCTTGATGTACTGTCTGTATCTGTCTCCTTACTCATTTAGCCGCCTTGTCCCTCCCTCTGCTGCAGCTGCTCTTATGATCTTGCCTGAAGAACTTAATAGCTGAATTAGGACAAGTAACATGCGTCTGGGGATGAAAATGCTCTTGAAATTATCTCGATGCTGTGTTACTGTGCTTACTTCAGGGTCTGAATAGTTACTTGTGGATTTGTTTGTTACTGATTCCTGGCAATGAGTGATAAGGAAGAATGAAAATTGAAAGTCTCTTATGCTGTAGTAAATGTTACTACTTAATGGAGGTTCTGAGTAGCCATTTTGGGGAGCTAGAAGCTAGAAAGGGAACTTGAGTTAAAAACTGTTTTGTTTTGTTGTTGTTGTTTGGTTTTTTTTTTTCCCCATCCCAGAGGAGTTGTACAGTTATTTAATGCTGTCAGGACGCACCAAAAGAACGTTGATGAGAAGGTGAAGAAAGCTGGGAGATCTGAGAGGCAGCGTGCTAAACTGCTGTCATCTGTTTCAAAGAAAGATTTCATTGATGTCTTACGAAATGCAGAGGGTGCTAAAGGAAGCAAGAATCCTGCTGCAAAGACTGCAAAAAGTAAACAGGTAGGCTTTGGCTGGGAGAAAAAACGCACACAAGATCCCTTCTCAGCTTAACTACTGCCCATTAATGTACCTGCTCTTCAGAGCAGCTGTGTTCCAAGTGCCTGGGTTTTATTGCAACTAACTAGGAAGGGAGCAAGTAGCTCTTAGCGTGTTTTCCCTGTCTTTTGAGTATCAAGGCATGGGAAGCTCTTCTGATAAGACTTCAAGTCTTGTGTACAAATAACTTGGTTTAGCTGTGTGTTTAAAAAAAAAATGTGAAAAATTGGATTTTATCATGGATTTTGCACCAACCATAGACCAAATGCTAGATTTTAGTGTATTGTGACATTTGGAATATGGCCAGTGGTAGTTAGCTCTTTTAAACAGTTACAGGCACGGGGACTTTTCATCTTACATGGTGTGTTAGCCTGTACTATTTGTATGTACTGATGATTTGGGGCATTTCAGGCTCACTTTTCTGGATGATTATGGTATCTGGAACTGAAGGGCTTTGCCATACAGGTGAATACAAAATAGAAAGAAACTGAGGTATATTAAGCATTATATGCAGGCTTTTATTTCCCTAATTCTGTGTGTGTGTTAGGCTGATGTGGCTTTATTGCTGTTACAATGTTTTGGAAAGAAGTATTTTAACACCTTCCACTTTATCCAAACGTGTTCAGAAGAGACACAGGATAGTTGGACTTACCCAGGTCTTTATCAGTTCTTTCAACTCACCAAGTAGCTTTAGGGTTGAAAACAAGTTGCTCTGACATACGCTTTCTTGTATTTCAGAAGCTGCATGGTTTTGAAGCGTATTTGTGTTCAGGTTTGAACTTTGTGCTCGGTAGTGGGTGGAATACTTCTCTTGGCCCAGACTCACAGCAGTTAACTAAGTGCTTTTCTGTGCCAGGAAGAAATACTTTAATCAGTTGGGAGACAACAGTTTGTCATATGTTTTTTGTTTGTGTGCACTTGGGAAGCATGCTGAAACACTGCCTGGCATGAAGAGCTCATACAATTTTCATGCAAGTGTAATATTAAAGTATTTTTTTAAAATTCTTCAGATAATGAGAACAATTTAGCTTGGTGCTGACACTTTATTTCTGTCTAAATAATTCCAGCTTGCTTGTTTGGGGTGGGGAGCATGCATGTGTGTAGTTTGGAGTTGGGGTTTGGTTGGGGTTTTTTCCTCCCCTGGAATAGCAGAGCAACATCGGAGTGATAGCAGTGCCAAGTACTATTGTAGTAAGCACTGAATCAATAGCTAAGCAAAAACTAGGACCTTTTTTCCCTCTGTCTCAGATTGTAGCAGAGCAGTTTTCTAATTACTGGGTCAGAAAACATAGATAGCAAATGTTTCTGTACATTTAAAAGCAGCTTATTTTGGCAGCATCATTAACAGCATATTTCCATAAAAGTGCTCTGGAGTTGTTTTAAATGCTGGCTAGTTACTGTTGGTTTTGAGTATTGATACAGGTGCTGCTACAAAAACTTGGGATTTTGGAGTTTTTCATCAATGTCAGGCTATTCTTGCAAGTTTGGGGAGGGGGCTGGGGGTTTTGGTTTGGATATTTTTTTAATAACCTTGTCTGGTTTTATAGACCACCTCACTTCCTCTCTCCCTTGTTGCATTCACTTCAGTAACTATTCAGTACTGAACCAAACTCTTTAATGACTCATTTTCAAGCTGTTCTTGGTCTGCCGTACTTCCTTTTGCCAACATATCTTACCCACTTAGCAGGCTCCCATCCTTGTAGTTGTTGATACTTGAGGTTGAGGCCAAAATCTATCTTCAGTCTCCTCCTCAGAATTACACTGAATGGTACTGCTGGTCTCCACTGTCATATCTCTGCTGCTTGGCCTTTGTGGGTTTTCAGAGGGTAATAAGTAGGGATGAGGCCTTTAGGTGGCGAATTCTTTGCAGCGGGAGTTTGATAGATTGTTTGTGCCATCTGAAAGCTTTTGTTTGGTTTGTTTGGGTGTTTTTTGTTTGGTTTTTTGTTTTAGCAGCCTGCTTTGTTTTTAGCAGTTGACAGTATGGCATGTACTTATTTTTTTTTTGTAAAAAAAGAGAGGGGAAATACATTTATTTATCTCAACAAAAACAATGGAGGAGATGCCAATCCCAAACTCCAGGCACTCTGCCATCAATTAAAATGCAGTTCAGAACAGTAAAAACACTACCCCACCCACATAAAACAAGCAGTCAGCAGGAAAAATAGCAGAATAAAGTTTTACCAGTGAAAGCAAACCTTTCTCAACTCCAGCCTTCTGAGATTATGAAAGGAGACCTGACTATATTTGTGAGAATGGGCAAATACTTTTTCTTACTCTACAATTCACTGCTGTATTTTTCAAAGTGTGGTGGCTTCTTCCAGATGTTAAGGGTTGTTGAAGAAACCCCTTATAAAGCTCTGTTGTGGTTGACTGCTTAGGTATATGTATATGTGAGAATCATAGAATATTTAGGGTTGGAAAGGACCTTAACATCATCTCGTTCCAACTCCCTTGCCATGGGCTGGGACACCTAACACTAAACCATGTCACCCAAGGCTTTGTCCAGCCTGGCATTGAACACCATCAGGGATGGAACATTGACAGCTTCCTTGGGCAACCCATTCCAGTGCCTCACCACCCTCTCAGTAAAGAACTTCCTCCTTATATCCAATCTAAACTTCCCCTGTTTAAGTTTGAACCTGATACCCTTTGTCCTATCACTACAGTCCCTAATGAAGAGTCCCTCCCTAGCATCCTTATAGGCCCCCTTCAGATACTGGAAGGCTGCTATGAGGTGTCCACGCAGCCTTCTCTTCTCCAGGCTGAACAGCCCCAACTTTCTCAGACTATCTTCATACGGGAGGTGCTCCAGTCCCCTGATCAGCCTTGTGGCCCTCCTCTGGACTTGTTCCAACAGTTTCAAGTCCTTTTTATGTTGAGGACACCAGAACTGCACACAATATTCCAAGTGAGGTCTCACAAGAGCAGAGTAGAGGGGCAGGATCACCTCCTTCGACCTGCTGGTCATGCTCCTCTTGATGCAGCCCAGGATATGGCTGGCTTTCTGGGCTGTGAGCGCACATTGAAGCTGGCTAATGTTCATTTTCTCATCGACCAACACCCCCAAGTCCTTCTCTGCAGGGCTGCTCTGAATCTCTTCTCTGCCCAACCTGTAGCTGTGCCTGGGATTGCTCTGACTCAGGTGTAGGACCTTGCACTTGTCATGGTTAAACTTCATAAGGTTGACATCAGCCCACCTCACAAGCGTGTCGAGGTCCCTCTGGATGGCATCCCTTCCCTCCGGCGTACCAACCGAACCACACAGCTTGGTGTCATTGGCAAACTTGCTGGGGGCGCCCTGAATCCCACTGTCCATGTCACCGACAAAGATGTTGAACAAGACCTGGTCCCAACACAGATCCCTGAGGGACACCACTCGTTACTTGTCTCCAGCTGGACATCGAGCCAGTGATTAAAACTCTGCATGCAGCCATCCAGCCAGTTCTTTATCCACCGAGTGGTCCACCCGTCAAATTGATGTCTCTCCAATTTAGAGAAAAAGAAATCAAATGCTGTGTAAAGGCCCATCTGTAGCAGTGGGATTTCACAGCAGCAAAGCCACTTAAAGTTTGTTCTCCGTTTCCGTCATCTTCATGCACTGATGGGGAGGAGGACAGGCAACCTGTGCCTGTGAGCATGTTTATAGCGTTGTATACTTTTAGCCATTGGCCTAAGTATTACTTGTTGCACTCCCAGCCAGTGTAGCTATGAAAGAAGGACTGTAAGGCTGTGAACGTTTTCCTGTGCTATCATAGAATCATAGAATAGTTAGGGTTGGAAAGGACCTTGAGATCATCTAGTTCCAACCCCCTGCCATGGGCAGGGACACCCCACACTAAACCATGTCACCCAAGGCTTCATCCAACCTGGCCTTGAACACCGCCAAGGATGGAGCATTCACAACCTCCCTGGGCAACCCATTCCAGTGCCTCACCACCCTCTCAGTAAAGAATTTCTTCCTTATATCCAATCTAAACTTCCCCTGTTTAAGTTTGAACCCGTTACCCCTTGTCCTGTCACTACAGTCCCTGATGAATAGCCCCTCCCCAGCATCCTTGTAGGCCCCCTTCAGATACTGGAAGGCTGCTATGAGTTCTCCACGCAGCCTTCTGTCCTCCAGGCTGAACACTGTAGCCCTTTTTGGGGTTTTGTGTGCTCAGATGGGAGTGATTACTTTTGTGTGCTGGAGGCAGAAGCTTTGCTTTTGGTATCATTAGCTGTTTATCAAGGTATTTCTTAATCCTTGCTGAGCCAGCTGACTTATGTAATATTTTTCACTGCTTTTTTTTGGGGGGAAGCGTTTACTGGGAGGTAAGAGAGCTTTCAGTCTTGTTCTACACAATCCTTACAGACCAGATTTTCATTTCACTATGTGTTGGTTGTATCTTGCAGCTTCCCACCTGCAAGATACTATAAGAAACATTACTAAACTACAGATTTAAGAAAGGTGCATGTTGGAGATGCTGTCTTTCCAGCCCTAGAGCCCATCTTTACGTCTATAGAAGAAATACAAAAGTAGGTAGTCTCAGTAAAGGATTCCTTACAGGAATCCTTTGGTTTCGTTAGGTGCTTAAGAAATTCCTGGGTGTTTTTAGGGTTATGGTTTAGGGAACTATCCTTGCTTCCAAGCCTGAATGAAGTTTCTGATCTCTTAGAGCTGCGCAGACATGTTGACTGATACAGTGAATTACATGAGGTTTTGAAATCATCATTGTGAGGAAACAAATTCAGAGTTAATATTCCCAGAGCAGCATCAGCTCTTCTCTCTTGCTTCACGTCAGTTACAACAGGGTCATTCAAGTACCAGAAGCTCTCATCTTAATGTATTTCTTCTCATTAGTCATACTCTGCGTAAAGCATTACTGGGCAGTAAAACTTTTTCCATTGACACATAAATAGCTAGCATGAAAGATATTTTGTGACAAGCATAACCTGCACGCATCAACCTTTGAATTAGACCTTTGTAGCATGGTTTTCTGAATCACCTGTGTTTGCTTCAACCTGTAAGTTTCCTTACAGCAGATCTGTGGCAGAGCATTTCAGTGCAGGACTTCCTGGTATGCTTCAGTGACCATGATCCAAATTGTGCAAGGGAATTGTAATCATCAAGGTAAACCGTGCTGACTGTATGACTTGAGGGTACAATTTGCTTTCTGTGTTGTGTTGACATCTGGAAAAAATGGGTGTATTAGTCTCAAAATAGTAGCTATTCTAAAATAATTTATTGATGGGAAGGAAGATGAGTGGCAAAGAATACAAGTGCTATTTCATATCAGCTATTGCTCATATGGGACTTGAAATAAAATGCTTTTCCAGATATGTTCCTTCTGCCTGAAGTGTATTTTACAAATGCTTCTGGTGTTTTTGAAGTAATCTCTAATTACTTCAGTAAATTAATGATTCTTATTAGTGACTTGGTGACTCTAATCACTGTGAAAACAGTGATTAGAGTCAGGTTTGCTATAGATTTTTCGTTATAAGACTTTCAGTATTCATAAATATTTTAAACTGTAGTTTGAAGATTATTCAAGGCAGAAGGAGTACTACACTTCTGACTTTGACTGTTGTTCTTGCTGGGACACAAGAATTGGCACAGGGACTTAAATTTTTCATTTTAGAAGGGGATATGAATGTGTTTTCCAGCTTAAAATCAGACATGTTTAAAACCTGTGAGAGTGACTGCCTCCTTCTTGCAACTTTGTTAAGTACTGGCCAGTGCCATGTTGCTCTGCTTTTTTACACAATGTAGAAATGGGGGGGGGAATCTTGTTTTCATCTATATACCTGTTTGAAGGGACAGTAGTAAGGAAACATTTTTTCTGAGGTGGTAATGACATTGCAGAGTAACAAGTTTATTACTACAGCTGTTGTGTGCTGACTTTGTACAACTAATTGAAGGAGTAACCAGGCATGCATGTGTTCCAGCAGATTTGAGGGTGCAGCCAAGTGTTAATTTAGTTCAGCTGCAGCCAGGGTAGATGTGTTCTCTCAATTCTAATAAATGTCTTCCCATCACATGCACAGGAGCATCTACTCTACACTCATGAAACCCCACCTGGGTTCAGTTCTGGGGCCCCCAACAAAAGAGGGACATGGAGTGAGCGAGTCCACAGGAGGCCATGAAGATGCTCTGAGGGCTGGAGCACCTCTGCTTTGGAGACAGGCTGAGAGTTGGTCTTGTTCAGCCTGGACCTTATAACAGTCTTCCAATACCTGAAGGGGGCCTAAAAGACAGCTGGAGAGGGACTTTTTACAAGGGCTTGTAGTAATAGGACAAGGAAGAATGGCTTTAAATTGACTGATGGTAGATTTAGGCTAGACATTGGGAAGAAGTTCTTCTCTATGAGGGTCTTGAGTCACTGGTTGCCCGAAGAAGCTGTGGCTGCCCCATCCCTGGCAGTGTTCAAGGCCAGGCTGGATGGGGCTTGGAGCAGCCTGCTCTAGTGGAAGGTATCCCTGCCCATGGTAGGGGGTTGCAACTGGATGAGCTTTAAGGTCCCTTCCAACTCTAACCATTTTATGGTTCTGTGCATTTGGATTCCTTTATATATAGTGCATTTATATCTGTTTTTCTCAAA
Source organism: Psittacula echo (assembly GCF_963264785.1). NCBI lineage: Eukaryota > Metazoa > Chordata > Aves > Psittaciformes > Psittacidae > Psittacula > Psittacula echo. The sequence continues at coordinate 14,257,460 of NC_137738.1, read as the reverse complement.
TGTGTGTATAGTCTCTCAAAGGTCACCCCCTATATGTTTGGAGCTGATGCATTTTAATGTAGTTTTTTGGTTTTGTACCAAAAGGTTGCTGACTACCCAATTGTATGCTGTATTCAGATTTTTATCATTTATCTTTAGGGATAAATGCAGTGCCACCTGACACCAGTTTGCTATATCTTAAATTCCTTATGTTCTTTAAGGTAAAGTGTTATTGTGCAGTATTAGAAGTTGTTTGATGGTGACATTTTTGTTGGAAGATGTATTGACTTACCTAGTATATGTCATCATCAGGGTTAGGTTTCTAGGATGTACAAGCTCAGTTCCCTATCTTTTGCCATAGCTGGTAACACACATCTGTGTTAACATGGGAGTGTAAATCTTTGTCAATATTTAAATGTGTATTTGATTTATAGATGTGAAGTATTTGACACTGTGAGTTCAGCTCCAGATAAGAGGACTAAGGGCTGTGTGACAGCTGTATTTCACTAGGTTCTCCTTTTTCCCTGTGTTTTTAGCTTCAGGTTTCTCTTTCTGCTGTCTTTTTCAGATACATGATCAGAAGTCAGAAAGGGAAAAAGATTGTGACTTTGCACTCTGTTCCCATCAACCTCTTTTTTTTAATCCTCTTTATGTTTTATGTTCCTGCCATGTTCTCTTCCCCTACACCTGAGGGTCAAGCATGCAGCCCCATGTCCTGTTGCCTGAAGTGAGAGCAGCCCTGACAACTGCTCGCACAGAAACACCAGGTCCCCATTTGTCATCATGAGTCACATATGGTCCAGTTTAATGCTGTCTTCTAAGGTGCAGATAGTGCATGATCAGTGAGGACAGGTACCTCAAGAGAAATTGGATAATAAATACCTATTGTATTTCTTGAGGTGATGACCTGAGGTCACCTCTGTGGGCACCTACTCATCTATTCATCTTGGTAGACTTGAAGAGTGGTGAGTCAGACTGCTTCCAGCTTCCAGTGGGTAGAAGGTTGTCAAATTCAGGTTTGGTTTCTGGTTTTTTTTCTTTCCTATGTGAAAATCTGACCAGTTTTTAATGAATGTTTCTGAAATTTACTGAAAGCATTAGAAAATACACTTCTTTTTTTTCCTTTTAATCCTACTTGTTATTACAGATGATACTAAAGCTGTCTTCTTGGAAAGATCTGATCTCTTTTGGGTTTTTTGCTGAGCCCTGGATGGTGTTCTGCATGTGGTCTGTGCCATTTCTTCTCCACCTGCAGGCATTGGTAAAACCCATACAGAAATGCTGAAGTAAATGGAAGCATTAGAAATGAAGGGAAGGGGTAGCCAGATGGTTAAAGATAAGGGATTGGGATCATGAGCAGATGACATATTTGCTCTTCAGGTTTAAACTGCTTTTTGAAAGCGGACTGGGAATGTTGAGGGGTATGGTCTGTTGCATAATGAGTTTGCCACTCACCCACAACAGTGTGAGGGAAATTACAGGAATATAAAATTAAACAGCCTTGGATTTGGAAACATTTAGGGTATGTTGCAAAAGTCACTTAAGTAAAAGGAGAAGCAATGAGTGTAGGGAGGTTTAGCCAGACAAGCTGCTTAGTAGTCATAAAAACTTCAGTATTTCATATTTAGTAATAAAATTACAGAAAAGCTAGTTCTTTTGTATATTTTTTTCCCCATTTTCTCCCCCTCCTGCCTCATAGTTTTTTGGATCCCTTTATTTGTTTTGGGACTCGAATGTAAGTGGAAATCCTGAGTCAGGAAGAGGAGGTTTTTTATTAGCCCCGCTTCTTCCTCATCAGCCACTCTGAGAGATGATTTCTTAAGTGCTGGAATTGAAGGACTTGGTCATTACTGTAGCATTCGTTGTTAGAGACAACCTTCTGGGACTCATTCTGTTATGCCTCTTGTTGAATCGTAATGAAAACCAGCGGGTATTTCAGCATCGTTTGTACGGAATAATCTTGAGTCACATTCAGATTATTCTAAAATCTGCAAGAGGCTAATTTATTCTAAAAAAGGATCAAAATATACTCCTAACAGCTGTGAGCCTGCATGTTTCCTTACTGTGCATGTTTCCTTCTGTACTGTGCTAGCAGGCAAGCTGTTACGGAATCCTGCAGAAGGCTGAGATAGTGCATAAGTGCTTTGCATAAATGGGTGGCATCTAAGAAAGATCTGTTGTGACTCAAAAATGTTTGTCTAAAGTAAACTGTTGAAAGACATAAATACTTTTGAGGTATGGCACATTAAAGGTCTTGACCAGATGCTTTTTACTAGGTCTTGCTGTATCTGCATATTTTCCAGGTTCAATGTGGTGGTTTGGGAACTGTGCAACTTAAAAAAATGATGTTGTGGATCTGCATAATATTTAAGCTGATCTTTAAATTCCATCATGTCTTCATTACTGCAGGATGGTAGAATTGCCTATGCAGCCGAAGGTTTTCCGAGATGTCTGCTATCAGAGCTGGAGCACAGCACAGGCTGAGGAGTTCCAGAGTGCCCTGTGTGCAAGAGGGTCCTGTATTATGCTTGGATTCTTAAGATATTTTTGTTTTTTTCTGACAGAAATACTGATCTTTGAAGTTTCTGATGTGAACTAAGGCTGAAGAAATGTGTTCTCGCATAAGCCCTTTCTGTGATTCGCCTTTGCAACTGAGCATTTAGTAACATTAGAAAATAAAATTAGAAATTCTGTAATTCAGTTCTGACCCCTCTAAGGTTGGGGCATGTTTAAGCATCTCCATGCCAACCCAAAACATTCCTTCCCATTCACACATCCTCAATTGTAGTAAATCCTAGAGGATGATGTGAGGATGGGGAGATTCCTCATGCAGGTCATTAAGCTCTGGGTGGTCTTCTGGCTATGCTCAAAAGGAAAATCTGTATTTGTTGTGCTTGTAGTAATAATTCCAGTGTGTTATTTGCAGAGAACTTTGAACAGGAACAACAGGTTTCAAAACACACTGTAAAAACGTGTCATTCTTATTTACTAGAAATGCCAGGGCAGATTCTGGTGGGCACAAGAGTGAGTGTAAATCTCACACTGTGAGATTTATTCACACTCCCTCTTGTGCCCACTAGAATCTGTGTGACATGTGTAAGTTAATCTCGTGTGTCACCATTGACATCCACATTGTAGAGTCAGTTCAGATATGCCAAGACAATTTAGTTCAGTCACTCTGATCTCTCATTTGGAGAGAGGATGCAAATGGGTATTGAATAACTCCCACCCTAAGGAATAATGATTGTGCAGATTTATGCTGCAGCAGAATAGACTGCTGTTGTGTAGTTTGAATGTTCTGCAAGCTCAAAAAAGCTTCCCAAAGTGGGTTGCTGTGAGACTTCATCTCACAAGTTCAAAATAGTAGCAGTACAGAATATATTCTTGTTTTCCAGTTCTGTGGGATCAGGTGTACATAGGAACCTTTCTTATAGTTAAGATCTTACCATAATTCAAATTAGATAAACTTGTAAACAGCACTGATGATTAAATCCAAGTATTTTTCTGGTAAAAATTATTTGTTTTCTGCTTATATTGCTGCTTTAGTTGTTTCAGCTGCAGTTTTATTTCTTCCCAGCCTAGGAGAATCTTACTTTCTTAGCCTGTGAGCTTGGGTATCTCTGCAAACAAATTTAGGGGAAATGATTGTGCTGATGTTCTTTGCTTTTAATTTCCTTTCCCTTCTACCAAGCGTGTTTTAATTTTCTATTTTATTACATTGAAATTTAACACACCTCAGTGTATGTCTGTGCTAAGGACTTTTGAGCTAGGTATAAACCAACTTGCATGGGGATGAGAAACAGAATAGCAGCAGTCACTGGGACCAAGATGCAGGCTGGCTGGGAAGGTAATTGTCAATTGTATGTGAGACTGAATTTTGGCAGTTACGCTTTTTAACTTCGTCGTGACAAAAGCCTCCCTGTATTTCAAGATCTCAGATGTTTGTATTGAGCAAAACAGAGGAACTTGGGGAGGCAGTTCAAATTAATTAGACATGTTAGAATTGTTTTTTCAGGGCTTAAAGTTGTTGCTTGACAGATATTTATGTTAGAAATTCCTTCCCTGACAGGTACAAATAAACGTTTATTGTATGAGGGATGCCCTTGCAACCTCAGGGACATGAGAGATGTAAAGAGAGATGGCCCTGCAAGCTCTGGCATTTCATCTTGTACTTGGAGCAAAGTCATGGAGAGTCCAGTGTGTCGATTGTAATTCCTAGGTCTGAAAGGTGTCCATTTGTTAATACCCTGCAATTACTGTCATCTGAACACAGGCTGTAGTAAAATCTCTGCAGTGATATGTATATGTGCCGCTTTGTGCATGCAAAAAACTGGTATGCTCAAGTGACATGAGCTGGTGGGAATCAGAGTGAAATGCTGTCTTTGATCTGTGCAGTCTGATTTCAAGATCCAGCTTTTCATGCCATTACTTACCAAGAAGCATTATGGGACTTGGGTTTGCTTGTGTGTAGGGTTCTGAAAAGCTCTGGCTTTTAGGACGTTGCTGCACCAGTAAAGCAACAGATGAAAATGACAATGTGACTTAGACTGAACTTAATTCCCTTAAGGTTTCAAAGAAAGCAGGCTTTGAGCTAAGGCATTGTTGCAGACTGAAGGAGCTATGTGCAGTTGCAAGTATTACACTCCTGCTCCTGACAACTTCAGAAGGGGTAAAAAGGATCTGTGTCCCACCCGAGTGGCAGTGCAGTCTGCCACAACTCTGGTGTTGAGTTTGGCAGGTCTCAGTTGAAGATAGATACTGTAATGTCATTTACCAAGAGTGGATTATGTAGCTCCACAAAGAAAGAAACTGAAACGGGGAGATTTCTAACATCATCTTGATCATATAGCTGCTGATGATGCCATGGAGCTTTCATAGACCAGTTCCTCCAAAATCATCCAGGAGGCAATTTTATCACAGATCCTGCAAGGGATGGCTGTTTGTTCTAAGTGACAGACCTAAGCTTTGGTTTTTGGTGAGTGGTGATTTTATTAGGACCTGGCTACAAATTTCCATTCATCTTCTCCTGGTGCAGATTTTAAAGGGTATGTCTTCAAAAATAATCAGTTTGGGAAGTATGTCCCTGCTACTTGTGTCAGACTTGAGCTAATGCTGTGATAGCTTAGGTGGCATACCAAGGAGGTGAGATGGTGTTTGTTTTATTTAGGTAATCTCTTTTCAACTGGACTATTGGTCTTTCCCAGTATCTGCACTAGAGTAACCATGCTGTGCATTTTGTTCTATCTTAGTTCATGATAACAAGTGCGTTGTCATGTACCAGTAACTCCTGAGATACTTTACTAGCTGCTGTCTCTAAGACCTTTTGAAATAGCTTGCCACATCTTCAGGCAATTAAAAATACATTCAAATGTATGTATATATGTATAATAAAGGAAGGGGGGGGGAAGCAACACCAGAAATTTTCACTCTCTGCCTTACTGAAGGACCCACTTTATGTAGCATTGGACGCTAATGTTTATATAGCCTGCTTTGTTTTCATTTGGGGATGTTCAAAGGGGACTTCAGTGCTGTAGTGAAATGTGGGAGATGTGGACAAGCAGCTGACTAGAAGTTCAAAAGTGGTTGAAAAGTTGTAGAATGGAAGCTGGTTTATTTTCCACATGCCAAGAATCAGTTTTGTTTTATTTAGATGAAACCATATTATGGCACTGAAACCCCAAGTGTATCAACATTCTTACACAGAGCAAGTTGGGAAGCGATGTGACAGTTGAGCTAATTGTTGGTTATCGGGATAGTCTTGCTGTGGATTTTTTTAAGACTCCAGGAATGTTTTGTGCTACAATAGGTTTGGTTTTGGATTTGGTTTGGTTTTGGTTTGGTTTGGTTTTTTTTATTATTATTATTCTGAGGGGAAAATAGAGCAGTAAATGAGTTAGGAATGAAGATATTAAACATGGGGTTTTCTTCACTTGGAGGGCTTGCTTAAAATTCATTAAATATTTGCTTCAAGCATTTAATCCTCATCTTTGAGGCATGGACATGCTACCTCTCCTTGGGGCTTGTTGTAAAACTCTATTTAAACCTTTGTAGTACCTTATATAGTGGGTAATGCAATGAAGGATCAGCATCCCTCTTTTGTCCCGTTGTTCACTTGGTATAGCCAGAAAGAAAGCTAAATAGTAGCTTGTGATGAATTTGAGCATTGGGCTATTCAAGCCCTCAGCTTTCACTGTCATTGCCGGCAATAATGTATTGGTTTGTGCTATTTAGAAACAAAACCCAAAACCCCCAACTCCCTGTTCTGCACATCTGGGGGGAAAAAAAGGATTTTCTGTTGGTTTTAATTGTTGAAAATAAATAGGAAAAATGCATTGTGTAAGGGAGGTGAGGTTTGTTTCTATTCAGGTATTTCAAATTTAACTCCGTGGCATGTTTGAACAGTGATTTATAAAAGGTCTGGGATAAATGAAGCTCTCTGCTTGGTGACTTTTGTAAAGCTTTCAGCCTTTCCCTACTCCGCAGGTGTAAACAGAAACAGACTGAAAGACAGTTAAGAAGGTGTCAGGGGGAAGCTACTGTCTGATTGCATCCCACAGCAGAGTACCTGTGTTACAGTAATACAGATTATTCTCATGTTAACACCTTCAGGTCTGTGTACGAGACCTACCTTATCTGTAACTCTTTAACTCCAGGCAATTGATTACCCTGTCTGTGATGTTTTCAGGATTTACTGGGTATTTGAAGTGAATTGCTGCAAGAATAGAAGGTGGTTAGAAGGCCCTGCCTGAGGAAAAGGGGGGGTTGTTGTGATGGGTGAGTTACTCTTAGGAGTAGGCCTTAGTGAGAACAGCTGTGAAGACAAAAAATCCATCTTGGGGCTGGGTCCTCTTGGGACTGGGTCCTGAGAGATTCCTTTTGGGAAGGGAAGTGTTAAGACTTGTTACCCCATTTTTGTGACAGTACTCTTTCAAAAGAGCTGCTGAAATCACATTTAGCATTTCTGCTTTGATTATCTGTTAAAAATACCTTGTTTGGCAGACTTTCTGTACTCAACTTCTGTTGGTGTGATATGATGTGTTAGATTTACAGTGATGGACCTGCATTCTCTATTCTTCAATTCTCCTGCTGCTAAATTCTGGATGCTGCTGTCTACCAGAGGTCGCATGACATCTGCCTATCTATGTTATGGTTCTGTATATCACGTATTCCCAGATGCATGGCAGAGAAGAGGCATGAACAAATGTCTGCAGCAATCACATTCACTATGGGTTTTGCATCTAGTCACGAAATCTGTGTCTGCAGAGGATGCTACAAGAGAGAACCTCCATACCTTGTACAGTATCAGGAGATGGTAGTTAAATGAGTCAGTCGAGGTCCGTCCTGTTGAGCAAGGGAGTGGGAAAAGCATACCCGAGATACCTGTATTAACGTTGTTTTAAAGAGTCTGCAAAAATAAGTTGTTGTTTTCTGTGCCCCTGATTCCACTTTAGTAGGACAATTCTTTGCTTGCCTGCTGGACACTGAGCCATGTTGTTCCTCAGAATAATTTTGCTACTAAATCTTAAACCACTGAAATCATTCAGTTCATTGAACAGGCCTTAGTGTTTTCCTTCAGTAAGAATGCAGTAGCTTCAAGCTGTTCTTTAAAACTGTTGCCACAGGATGGGGCTGTTGCACTGCCCAAATACAATCTGTCACTTCGAAGAACTGCAACCAAGCGCTGTTTTCAGTGCTAACCTAAAACTACACTCCTGTAGCTTTCATTTATTATTCGCCAGTCTACGTAGTGTGGCTTCAGTTTATCTGCTTTCAGGAGGTAGGAAATTTGGAGTAAGGTGTTGTTGGCTTGCTAAATGTAGACCAAGTGTGCTCTAAAGAAGGCATGTTTATACCATATGACAAGCCCAGGTAGTGAGGTAGTAGTCCACATAAAGGGGATTTGGTCTATGTATCGCAGAATATGTTAAATATTAAATTGGGGGGGGGTGTTAGCCCTTTATTAAATCCATATTTGTGTTTTAAAAATGTGCCAAGAAGTGTTCTAATGAAGCAGCACCTGGGGGTTAATAAATGATATCATGGATCCATTCTGATTGCCAAGAAAGATTTTAATAAAGGAAGCCATGCCCAGGGTTGACCGTTTCATCCATGAGGAATAATTGTTTTGTTCCCGTATTTCTTTTATTGGTTGGTTAAAACAAGTTTGCTTTTTAGCATCAAGTCACTTATGATTGACCTGCATATTTCTGTGTACCATTTGCATAAAGAGCTAACTGATTCAAACTGTGTGAGAGGTGTTACTCTGATTGCATGAAGAGCTCCTATCTTTTACTGCCTTTCACATTGATCTCATCTTTCTCTGTTTTTCTTCCCTCAAACATTCAGGGTGAAGTGAAGTCTGAAGAGGGGCCAGAATGGAATATACTGCGTGATGACTTCATGATGGGAGCATCTATGAAAGACTGGGACAAGGAAAGTGATGGAGAGGGCAGTATTGACGAAGGAGGTGGTCTGAAACAAGATGACAGTGACTGAATGAAACTGAAAACTATTCAAGATAATGTTTTATCGTCTTTATTTTCTTTGGATAAAAAGTCAGCATTCTGTGAATGTACAACATTTGGAGAATATCTTTTTAAAGGAAAAAAAGGAAAAGACTTGCACAACTTTGGAGTGTTTTCTCCTTCATGTCAAACTTTTATTTAATACAGCTTCATTTGCTATACTGAAATCCTGAAATATTTTCCAAAACATGTATAATTTTCAACATATTTCCAAAACGTTTTGTACAGTCAAAATAGTGGCACCTGCCCAATGAAAGACTGATTTTGCCAAGGTCATTAAAAGTTTATACATTAGTCATGGCAAGTGTTGTATTAGTGTGCCTGCATTTCCAAATCAGCATTGCACTTTGAAAGTTGTTAGCAATTCGCAATAGAAATGGCTTACAATAAACAGAAATGCCGTCACCTTGTAAAGTTATCAGACTCCTATAGAGTCTTTACTACTTTGGCCAGAAAAGGTTTTGTAGATAATAAAGAAAAGTAACCATTAATGTGATAGTTCTGGTCTTGGAGCATGAGGTTGATTGGAGACAATTCTGGAAACATAACTGTAAAAGGAGAGACTTGACCCTACTGATTGGCTTTTATATTTTGTTATATATATGGAAGTATGAGTTTTTCCATTGCAAGTCTGAAGTTGTACAAGCTAAGAGACTGATAAGAGACGAAAGGACAATCATTGCTATTATTTTTGTTGGAAGAGAGAGGGCTTTTCTAGCAATACTGCATAAAATTGTGTTCAGTGTTTCCTCATTTGCAGTTCTGGTGTTCTGGCCTTTTTCAGCACGAAGCTGGACCTCCAGGATACATCCTGTGGGTTTAGGCAGCTGTAACACTAATTCCTGAGGTCTGTAAAGGGTCAAACAAAAGCCCTTCCTCTTAGGTGCTTACTGTAACAGTAGCAGATTTTGGAAGACATCTGTCAGGGTAACACTATTTGTTCAAACCACAGCAATTTTTCATAATCAGTTGTTTAGTTGTGAATATGTTACTATTAACATACATAATAAGAATATATTCTTTATAAGCATATGCATACAGAAGAAAGTGCATTGTGATTAAGGTGTTCTAAATGAGAGGCTGAGGTTGAATTCTGCTGCCTTCACTGTTCCAGACTGGCTGTCTGATGCTGTGTCAGTTGTTTAACTTTTCTATTACATTTCCCCATTTCCTATGTGAAGAAAATGCCTTGGGGCCTATTGATACTTTAAAAACACAGTACTATTCTGTTTCTATAGATGTCTGGCATACAAACCTTTCTTTGTACCTGCTTATATGCAAGATAGCATTGAAATCTGTGTAGGACAGTGGATTTAGATTTTCCCAACGAAGGCACTGAGGAGGGGAGAGGGTTTGAACTTTGTGTATACTGCAGGAGAAAAAAAATATACATACAAAATGGCAGAGAAACCCATCCTAACAACTGGCAATGCTTGTGTTATCCCTAGCCCATTCATCTGGTATAGATATTGTGGCATAATTCTTTGAGAAGAGCTCAAAGTTAGCAGCAGAAATGTTTAGATTTTCAAGCTGCTTTGAGTGTTAGACATATTAGATATCTGAGGAGACATTAGTTTGTGGCCTGATATTTATTATCACAAATGAAGGCATACATCCAAAATACCAAGTGGCAAAACCACAGAAGTTTGACATATGGTTATCCTGGCTTCTGAAGGCCAGATATCTGCATCTGTTCAGTGAGAGTTCGCATCTCATTAGTGCAAAACAAAGATAGACTACAATATTTCAAGTAGCTGCTTAAGCAGAATGGCAGCATAATAGCCTCATTTGACATTGCTTGCTTTCTGCAGAGCTCAGTTAGTTTGTGTGGAAAAATTACATCAGCATCTTTAAATCTACAGTTGCTCTTTCATTTGATATCACCAGTATCTGCCTGAGGTCAAACTTCTGGAAAGTAATCTAGTTTTTCTTAGGAACAGTGACATTGTGACATTAAAAATACTCTCAGACTACTTCTAGAATACTTGGGTGTTTGAATTTTACTTGTGCATTTTTGATGTGATGTTTTGATTAAGGCAATGGAGTATCACTTGTGTATTTAAGAAAAACATGGAGTATATTGATATTGCTAAAAATACCTTGAGCTTCCATTTCATAGCAGTACTTTTTGCCTGTAAGTGGAGAGCATTTCTTACCTTTTCAGAAGCATAATACTCTATGTGTATCGAATACTTTTTAGATTTTGGTACCTTGCTTTTGCCATGTCCTTTGGTTGTGCCATATTCAGAAAAAACTAGAGTAACTTAGATTGGTAACTACCTCCTAAAGTGAAATAAGCTCCAGGCTCTTTGTGGCAGATGGAAGTGTGTATTTTAACTTCAGGCATTTGGTGGACGACTTACTTCACAAGCTTTATTGTAAGGGACTAGCAGTTCAAGAGAAGAGCTAAGTCCTGTTTGGCCCATACCCCTTCCAGTCTCCTTTCTCAGCTGTGGGATCAGGCTCTACCCGCCTCCCCACCCGCTTTTCCAGTAATGTTCTTCCTTTTCCATAGCTACCAAGAACAACCTTCAGCAGCTTTTCCCAGCCAGCAGAGTGCTCGGTCTGTTTTGCCTGCTCCCATGAATATCTCTGCTTAAGCAAAGCTGTGCTGCTGCCCTTCATTCCAGAGAGCATGAATCATCTCAACTTTGTGTATTTCTGTACCTATCTATATAAAGCCAATAAGGATGGGGTGGTTCCAGTTTTGTTAGGCTTCAAGCCAACTCTAGAATATGTAGAGTTTAATATTGTATGGATTGCATGCAAAGCAACAAAGTGGTTTTTCATAAGAGGAGGCACAGGGTGAGCTCTCCCCCATGTTTGTTATCCTCTCATCTAACTTCTCTTTATGTTAATTGTGCTAAGTATTTTTTCAGCAAGGAAAGCATGAGTTGGCCTATGGAGAAAATAGAGAACCATCTTACCATCTTCTGTCTGCTTTTCTGCAGCCTGCTGTTTCCTTAAACACTTGATGAGTGATGGTGGAGTATCCTTGTTGTGCCTGATGGTACTGCACCATATCATCTTCCCTGCTAAAACGTGGAGGGAAGAGCTCCCACTCTGCAGCTGTGAGGCAGGTTCTCAGAACAAAAGAGCTGGAAACTGTTTTCTAATGGAGATATGGCTTTGTGTGTGTGTGTTTTGTTTTAGAGAGAGAAATGGTTGGAGGTCATAAAAGTGTTCTGACTATCTGATGCTTCCAGAAGAAGGTGGTCTGTAAAGCTGCATCTGTTCAGAGCTGGCTCAGTAGCTGTCTCCAGAGAGGAAGGCAGAAGTAGAAGTCATCTGGCACATAACAGTCTGCGCAACTTAAAATGACAAACTACTCATTCTTATGAAATGAGTCCTGGCATAGTTAATATCCACACAGAGCAGTCATCAATGCTGTTCACTTCCAGCCCCTGCAAATTGCTCAATGATTTCTTCAAGACTTGCTGAGGTAAGCAGTAAGAAGGCCAGGAGAAGGGTTGAGGAAGGGAAGACTCTTAGGATCTTAATAAAGATAGTATTCTTGTGCTAAATAAGGTGTTAAATTTTGACTTTAGGACCTCAGTGGTAGACACTGGAGAGTTCTTGGTTACAAAATTATGGAATGCTGTTGATTTACTCCTGTTCTAAAGCAGCAGCTTTTAACCTCTTGTCAGTATGTAAGCGTCAAAGGTTTCGCCTCTGTAGATGATCTGGCAGATAAGGGCTTTTCCTTAATCATTCTTTTTCAGACTGATAAGGATGGCTGGTATTTCTTAGACAAACCGTTTTGTTTTCAAATGCATCTGTTTAATTGCTGTTCTGTCTTAAGGGATATGTTGTAATAAAACTCCAGTCAAACTGAATAGCTTCAACAAAAAAGATGCTTGTGCTTGTGTAATGCTTCATCCTTTGGAATGATTTCTTTTTGTTTAAATCCATGTGTTTAATCTGCTGGATAACAAAGTGCACAATGAATTAGGACACTTTCGTCAGGTCTTCACATGTGACCTCATGAGCACAAATGGTTTCCAAGAGGCACTTTGGAAGGTGATTTTAGGAATACTTATAAAACCCCTTATTTCTTCACAGTGCCTCAGTGATTTTAATAGCCCATTCTCTCGTCCCAGTGAGTGAACTTTTAGAGCATTATTTTGCAACATTTTCCCAGTGTTTCTTAATTCTGTTTTCAGTATGTGTGGTGTTAATTGTGAACTGGTAACCAGGATCAGACCTGCACTGAGGTTTGATAGCACTAGGATTTCTTACAGACATAAGTGTTTTCAGAAGTTCCTAAATAATTAATAGAAATAGGTCACTTAAAAGATACGCTGGTTACACTTCTTATCAGAAACTTAATGTGTAATTTAGAAATGGTTAAGTATACAGCCTGCTGATGTTATGTACTAATCGGGTCTTCAAACCGTGTCTATTATAGGCATGTTTGATCACAAATAGAACATAACAGGGTTGTTTGTGATAGTTTTAAAACTTGTTTGAATATTGAGGTACTTAAAGATTCCACTAGCCATTTATGAACCCATTATAAACTACATTATGTATGTAATCTTGGAGGTTGTGACTTAGACCCTGTGGCTATTCAATCACTTTGTTGCTTTGAAATTTTGCTTTCCCAGAAAAGGAGCACTTTCCTATTCTTGTTCCGAATGGGAATATGTACAAGTGTTTCTTGATCCAAGCGAAATGGTAATGGAAAGCTTTCTTGATTATGTGGATGTTTGCATTAACCTTCGGGTTTTTTGCATTAACTTTCGGGTCCTCTAAAGAGGATTGTCTTTGTTTTTCAAGTGATCCATAAATCACACTGTATGTAGGCAATGATGTATTACAAGGGTAGGTAGTTGCAGGTAGAAATACGAGTATCAACAGTCCTAGGCTTCATTGCCAGCTCTGTCAGTGGCAGAGATTTTTAGAAGTGTGCTTTTGAAGCAGCCTTTTTCTTTCCAGGGACAAATACTGCTCTGCTTCCATTTCAGAAGTGTCTGAGGTCTGGCAGCTGAATGAAAACTGTTACTACAGGGCTCAGTACGTGAGCTTATTATGTGAGCTTCACATCTGCCTGGGCATCCATCCATTCACCATCTCATGGTGCTTGTTAGACATGAAAGGTGGCCAAACCCATGTTAGTAACTTATCCATCACTGTGTAGGTCTGCTACCTCAGTTACAATCCCAATGAGTTCCAAAGAGCTTATGGTTCATAAGTAAAGGATGCTGCACAGGTACATGGTGGTAACAGTAGCGTAGTTTTGCATACAGTTGGGTTTTAGGTGGCTGAAATACTTGACAGTATCTTGTTATGTGCTTAAGAAGTTTTGTTTTTTTTAATAAGAAAAGGCTTCACAAAATTTTCTGCTTGGTGTCACTTCATAATAACAGAAAAAGACTATGAATTTCAGAACCTTCAGGCAAGATCCTCAGTTTCACAGAATCACAGTATCATTAGGGTTGGAAGGGACCTCTGTAGATCATCCAGTCCAACCCCCTGCCAAGGCAGGGCCACCCAGAGCAGGTTACACAGGAACACGTCTGTGGTAGATTTGGAACTCCACAACCCCCCTGGGCAGCCTGTTCCAGTGCTCTGCCACCCTGAATGTAAAGAAGTTCTTCCTATTGTTGAGGTTCAACTTGTGTTTTAATTTATGGCCATTGCTCCTTGTCCTGTTGCTGGGCACCACTGAAAAGAGTCTGGGACCATCCTCCTGGCACCTGCCTTTAAGATAATGATCTGCATTGATAAGATCCCCTCTCAGACTTCTCTAGACTAAGTAAGCCTAGCTCCTGCAATCTCTCAGCATAAGAGAGATGCTCCAGACACCTGATCATCTTTAAAGGCTTCTTTAAGAGCTTGTTACTCTGCCAAAACAATGTATTAGACTTAAGTATAAATACACTTCCAGTAAGAAAACTGATCAAACAAATCCAGCTTGATAGGATTATAAATTGCCATTCATTCTTGTGAATTGTGTTAACAAAGGGACCAGTCAGGCTTTGAAGGGTGCTGAACACCTTTCTGATGTACCAGTGCAGTCAGCAGGTCAGATCAGGACTGCTGGTGCCACTGCTGTCCTCTCCATCTGCTGTGTCTGCCTTTTTTTTTTAATTGCTGGAGTATTATTTTAAGTTTTAGCATCATTGCTTAGAATTAAAGCAGGAGTGAAATAGGTTTTTTGAAGGAAGATAGTTCAGGTAAGAAGGGAATTACATCTGTGTCTTTTTATAACATCAATATTATGGTCGGCATTTCCCAGCCAATATGTAGGCTTTTCTAAGCTTTGACTTAGCTGTTAAGGAGGGTGATGTTCAAATGACACTTTTATTTGTGAGCGTAGGCATTTCAGCTGTCACTCTATATCCGTGATGGAGTAGTTAATGTCCAAAGAACAAACTGGGCTTTGATATGTTTAATACAGCTCTCCTATTCTTGGTATCTGTTGTTCTTAAGTCTTGTTTGCATAAAACCTTTCTCTCATTTTTCTAGAAAATACAGAAATATACGTGTGGAAAAAACCACAGTTCTTTTGATTTTTCCTTTTTCTTTTAAAGATCTTTGTCCTTACTCCAGAGCCAGCCTTGGATGGTAGGGAAGGTGCTCTCAGTTGGTCCTCCTTCTGGAGAGCACTTTACTAAGCACGCTCCCAATACAAACCATCCAGGTAGGAGGGAATCGTATATGTTCTTAGAGTTTAAAAATAGGGGTGTGACATAAGTTCTTCATATGGCCAGACAGAGCATTGATTTAGGAGGCGTAGGTACTGACACTTTTACCACTCCATATGGGTAGTCTGTTCTAGATCCAGCTCTAAAATAACCTAAACCTGGCTCAGAATTATCACTGTCACAGAAATGAATCTTTCTGTTCTGCCTCTAGATTGAGTCATCAAGCTTAAACTATCCAGCTGAAAAGGTGTGGTTTATCAGCTATTCAAGAACATTGGTTTCATTGATTTTGGTAGCCAGGCATAAAAAATGGGCTTAAAATGTGTAAGGCTGAGAGGTGCCACAGAGACCTTCTCTGGAGCTAGTTTGGTGAGTACAGCACCAAAGCTTTGTATTGTAAGTTTTGTTTTGTGTTTGAGTTTTTCTGTTTGTTCGTGTTGTTGAATAAATGCTATAGACGCTCTGTTAGCAGTACAGTGTTTATAGCTATTATTTATGTGTTACTTAATGAGGTGTAACCCAAATCATCGCTGAGCAGTTCAGAAATAGAAGGGAACAGCTGTAACACTGAGGAAGAGATGCAGGTCAGGAGTTCAAACACTGAGATTAAAGGGATGACTTTTATTCTGCTGTCTTTACTTTGTCATGCTTGCTATAAGTAGATGTCAAGACACACTAGTATATAAACCACTGGGCTTATATTTCTCCCCCTTTTTAAAATTACTTTTATTTTTAGTTAGTGAATCTGATCATTTTCCTCTGCTGATATTTTAAGTCTTACTGACTTTAGTGGAAACAGGATTTCCTGTGGTGATTAAAACCACAGGTGCTAGGATTAAAGAAGGCTGGGGTTTTTTAGTGGTATATAGACTAAAACTGGAATGATGCAGAGAAGATTAGTATGGCATCCTTGGGGCTGACAAGCAGATTTGAAAGAGCACATGAAGGGATCAGGCTCTGGGAGTTGTAACCGTGGGGGAACTTCTCTGGCATTCACAGAATTTTTACCAAGACTTCAGTCTTAACTGATTTAAAGATGGGAATTGGCTGTTGGAAGCAGAAACCTCTTTGGATGCGCTGATGTGTGCAGCCTTTATAGGAAACATGTATATCTTCAGGATAGATGGTTTTGGCCCACTGATTGTTATATTGCTTCCCTAAACCCCCTGATGTCCAGCTGTGCTCTTCAGAGAGGGAAGGCAGTTTTACTACAGGAAAGCTATTATCTGGGTTGTCAAATCCAAGCCTTGTAAGATGTAGATAATAACCCGAGCACTGAAATACAAAGTAATAGTCACGTTTCTTTATGTTCCCTTTTTCTTCTTATCCATAAGATTTTTTTTGGGGACAGCTATAATCTCTCAGCACTTCCTGTGATTGTTTCCACTGAAGTTGTTGGGTGTATTTGTAGAACTTTAATTTTTTTATACTTACGTATGTCTGTGTATATAAAATATACATAAAATACATAAAAATGTGTATAGCTACAAATATATATAAAAATAAGTTCTCATTTATTCCTATATATAAAATATATTAAATTTCTCATTCTTACAAAGAGGTTCTCTCTATATAATCAGAAGCATACCTTTGATTTGCAAGTTGACAAGTAGTTACATATGTATATGTAAATATGGATGGCAGTCTTGCGTGTCAAACAGCATGTTCTATAAAGTAACCTTTATCTTCTGGAACATGAGTGTTGCAGGAGTGAGCTGTGGTTGTGTGAAACACAATCCGAGAGGCAGCAGGGCTGCTGCTTGTATTAGTAAGGTCAGCAGGGTTTGCTCTCAAATTCATCCAGGCATTACTGTGCACACTAATGAAATGTGCAGTGCAGGAGTATGGACTTCTGCTTCACTAAGGATAATAAACAGTAAAATCTAAGGTTTTATTATGGTATATATTACAACTTTCCATTATTTGTCATCTCCTCTTTGCCTCACCTTTATTAGGTGTCACTTTGGCTCTAGGAGTTGAACCTCGGTACACCTAGTTGTATAAAAAGGAGAATTCAAACGTGTTTTTGCCTAGCGCCCTGCACCAGAATGACTGAGATTCTACACGACCACTGTTAGGGCTGCAGATTTCTGTGTGTGCCACAAAGAATTAATTGTGCAATCATCCTGCGCTCGTCATCAGTGTGAGCACTTACAAAATTCACCTCTTAACTTTTAAACGTTATTCCTTCTTCCAACAGTGTTCTTTAGTTCATGAAACAGAGCCAGCCACCTTACTTAATGACCTGGTCGTCAGCAGTTTCAGAGAGATTATTGCCTTTGTATTTCGCAGAGCGCATTTGCCTATAACCAAAACAATCTCAAAAGAAACCACAAATTGTAAAATCCTGACCATGTAATTCTTAAGTTAATAGGAAACATGAAACCTTTGCGTTCAGTGAAGTAACTTTCCAGGTGTCCCTGTTTTTCTAATAAACACTTACTGTTTATTAAAATATATATATATAAAAAGACAGTATTGTATTGAATTAAAAGCTCCAAAACAGATTAAGTTCTGTTCTTTCCCTGTATGCACGCTAAGGGCCCATTCCTGCTTTTTGACTTAAAAAGCTTCCACTGACAACAGCCCTACAGGATAAATCCATTTCATAAAGGAACAGGGAATGGATAAATGTGGTTGAGTTAAACTTCAGTGTTTGGTAATCCCAGCAGCTTTTGAAACTAACAGGTAATTGTTAATTAAAACCATTTTGGAATGAATAAAAAACCAAAAAGCTTTTTAGGCTAAAACACAAAGCCATAATGAGGATAAGTTTAACAGATACGTCACTCCTGGAAATTAAAGGTAGAATAGGAGAGCTGGATTACCTGTGCAGAAGGGCAT
The DNA here is from genome assembly GCF_963264785.1 of Psittacula echo. Taxonomy (NCBI): domain Eukaryota; kingdom Metazoa; phylum Chordata; class Aves; order Psittaciformes; family Psittacidae; genus Psittacula; species Psittacula echo. The sequence goes on along the minus strand of NC_137738.1, from coordinate 14,239,462 downwards.
GTGATAACTGAATTCTGATGATGTTACTCTATCCGGCTTTGAAGAGTGCACACAGTTGGGTGTTGTCATTCCTGACAATTTTTGGTTGCCTTTCTTGTGCATTACAAGGTAGGAACGTCACCTTTTCAAGTCTAGTTTGCAGGAATTCCATGGAAAAAAGGCCCCAAACTTGTATGTGCAGGGGATTGACTTTTAGAAGTAAGATCAGGTATCTCCTGATGTCTTATAATCATGTCTATGTTCCAGATATTTTCCATTTGCTGCTTATGAATGTGGATGTGTATTGGCATGATTTGGTTGGCAGGTAGGTATCCCTTCCTGGGGTGAACTGAAGCAGCTCAGGCATGTGTGGTGGGTCTTCTGTGCCTGGTGGGTATTTAGCTCAACTGGCTGGCCCTTTTGGAAAGGAGAAGTCCATCTCTGCTCCTGCACTGGGGAATTGTGCCTGGCAAAAGCATCCATGTGGCAACACCAGAAAGCTTTAGGGAATTGAGCTGTGTTGCAGTGGGGAGGCAGAATGGAGACCTGCACTCACGTAAGCCCAACACCATGTCATGCTGAAAGAGTCAGAAGGGAAGCAAATGGGTTGTCTTGAGTGAGAACAAAACCAAGATTTATTTTAATTCCTTTTTCTTTCCCTAGCTGGCCTAAAAGAGTCTGAGGAAACGCTTCCAGAAGGAATCTCAGCAACTTCCAAAATCTAGTCGGACTGGTTTGCTGTCAGCCTGGCTTACTGGAAGGCTCCTCTGGAGCTTGGACCTCCAGCACCTCTGGCTGTATGGCCAGTATGGGCAGCCAGGCACTGAGTACACAGGGGGTTGATAGCCCCTATGGACATCTCTAGTGCTCCAGTATTTGTGAAGGACACTGCAAAGTTTGTTGGGTTTGTCTTAGTTTGGTTTTTTGTCCTCCGAATTGGAATACAATACAAATACACCTGCAAAAGCAGCAGACTTTGGAATCTGGCAGGGCTGTACCTGCAGAGGTCTCCTAAGAGGAGGTGGGAAGTTTCCAACAGAAGGAGGGTGTTAAGCTCTGTCCCCATGGTTGCTCCAAAGCCCCCAAGGCAGGCGTTGGGCAGTGCACTTACAGCAGCCAAGTGTTGCAGGGCCATAGGTGCTGCGTCAGGAATTTCTTCATGGTTTCAGCTGTAGCTTTTGGAGGAAATCATTTAATAACTGTTCTCTTCAGAAGTATTTGTGGTTGAGGTGCCTCTGGTAACAGAGCCAGTTCCTCAGCTGGTTGGAGCAGCCATGGAGCTGTGAGATGTAACAGCTCGCGGAACTGTCCCCTTGGTTTTGTACAGGTGTGTTGCAAAGTGAAACCAGCTGAGGCTACACATTGAGCTTGCTTGTTTATTTGAATGATCTTCGAAGCATTGCCATTCCTGACACTTCAGCTGTGTTTTTGAGGTCAGTGGAAGCAGGACATTGACATGTACAGCAGTAAAAGCGTGATATTGTGGCAGAGATGTTTAATCTGGCCTTGCAGGAATTCACACACTGAAGTGGAAAGCACCATTAGCTCTTGCATCAGGACGCAGTCTGTCTGTACTTCCCCCCCCACTTCCAAAGAACAAAGTAAGTTTACTTTCAGAGTCTGTGTGTCTACCCATACCTATAAATGCTCAAGCATTTTGCAGAATGAGGACAGATCCCAAGATGTAGTCAGCCAGAAGAAGTCTTTGGTGGTGTTTGGCTGGTTTATACCTTATGTGATGCACATTGTGCTCTCAGATCCCAGTCATCCTCTCTCACTTCTCCTATGTGTGTCTACCTGTTTGTGCAGTGGCCCAGCTTTGCTTCTAAATGCCTGTGGTGCTTTGAGTACTGCTTCTATGTGTTTCTCCATCCGTGGAGACAAGAGGTTCCTGCTCTGGCAAGAAACAACCTTGTCCCACCTGGGAGGGAGGAATTGGGAACTCTTGACATGACTTAATTCAGAAGGGAATATAGGGCTAAATGGATGGGGTAAAGAGAAAGGCTACTTGCTGGCTTTCTAATGTTAATGTTGATGTAGAGGGGTGATAAATGGACTGAGAGAGAAAAGCTGTATGGCGTAAGGTTGAGGGATGCCCAGTAGATGGTGATGTCTCCAGGACAGAGGGGTAGCTGTCCTCCTGAGGTCAACGCCTGAGCTTTGCACACATGCACTGGAGCAGGCATAGATGGAGCCTGTGATTTTTGCTGTGGTCGAAAGACGCAGTGGAAAATTGAATTACAGGTGCCACAGCCTAAACATTTGGGGCTTGAGAATTTCTGTCCAGTGCAATGAGGATGCATTTGCTCACTTCTGACAGAAGAGGAGACCTCGGAGAAGGAGCAAAACCTCCTCCTCCTTCTCCCTGCTTGGTGGGTAGCACTGATGACCAAGTGGAGGGATGTCCATCAGTGGGGAGCGATGAGAATTGACTACAGCAGGGTTGGAAGCGAAGCCCAGAAGTGAGGCAAGGGGGGCAGCACAGGGACTGACCACATCCTGCTGATGGAGCAGTACGCCCCTTCTCATCCTCTGCCCTGTGACCTTCCACATAAACACATCCAAGTGCTTCCCTGGATGCTGGAGAGGGACTCTACATCAAGGATTGTAGGGATAGGACAAGGGGTGATGGGTTCAAACTGAAACATGGGAATTTCAGGTTAGATATAAAGAAGTTTTTCCCTTTGAGGGTGGTGAGGTACTGGCACGGGTTACCCAGAGAAGCTGTGGCTGCCCCATCCCGGGCAGTGTTCAGGGCCAGGTTCAACGGGGCTTGGAGCAGCCCAGTCTAGTGGAAGGTGTCCCTGCCCATGGCAGAGGGTTGGAACTGGACGATCTTAAGGTCCTTTCCAACCCAAATCATTCTGTCATTCCCAAGAAGCAAGTAATTCTTCCTTTAAGGCAAAGGTGGTGTTTGGCCTAATTAATAATAGGTGCAAGAAACATTAAACCCTCAAATAAATAACTAATAAGGAAAACAGCCTGTCCGAGCTGCTTGCTTAACTCCCCTCTCTCCTCCTTTCTCACCCTGGGCTCACGCACCTCAGCTGCACTCCACCGAATCCCCTCTCCGCTGTTCTCCGAGGGCAATAAATAACCGGGCGGTGTCCGTCGGAGCCCTCCGCTTCCCCGCAGCCCCTCCCCGTCACTCCGCGGCGAGGCGAGCACGTGGGGCGGGGAGAGACCTTATAAATCTCCCAGTCCCTGCGCGGCCGTGATGTTATCTGCTGGCACCCGTTCGCTGCTCGCAGGGAGCTCCGAGGGGCCGGCGGGCGGGGGGTGCCGAGCGGAGCACGGCTAAGATCTGCCGGGAGTCGTGCCGAGCCGCGCCGTGTGCCCCAGCCTCGCAGCGGAGAAGGGGAGGAGGAGGAGAGCGGCGCTGCGGCCGCGGATCCGCGGTGGAGGCTGTCGGGGCGGCGGCGCTGCCTCCTCGCTGACTGCGGCGTTGGGGTTGGCGTTTGGGAAAAGGAGGAGGAAGAGGAGGGAGCTGGAAAAAGGAGCTCGGCGGCGCGGGGGTGGGTCGGTGCATGCGGCGCGGGGCGCACGCAGCAGCCTGCGGGACGCGGCCGGACCCGGGATCGCCGCCGCCGCCGCCGCTCCGTGCTGCTGCTGCCGCCGCCGGGCACAGGCGCCGCCGCTTGTCCCGGCCGCGGGGGCCGGCCCTCGGGCGCACACGTGTGTTGCTCTGCCGCCACCGCGGGCGCTGAGCGCCGAGCGCCGCCGGGCGCGGGGCGGTGCCGCTGCCGCCGGGAGCTGCGGGCGCTCGGCGGGGCTCAGCGCCGCGCCCGCACGCTCTGACCCGCCGGCTGCGGCAGCTCCCGGAGTGCCCAGCACCGCCGCTTGCCCCCCCCCCATTTCCCTCCCCCTCCCCTTTTTTTTTCTACTTTTTTTCCCTTTTTTCTCCAGTTTTTCGCTCCAGCCGCCCCGCCAGCGCGCCGAGAACGGGCTCTTTTCCATTTACTTGATTCGCAGGTTTGTTTTATCTGTTTGGGGGCTTTTTCCTTCCGTTTTTTTTCCGCTGCCCGGCTCACTCCGCCCCCCGAATCCTATCAAGTTGTAGCAACTTGCTCCCCCCCTACCCTTTTTTTCATTATTTTAATTATTATTGCTATTTTTTTTCACTGACGCGTTTCGATTGCAAGTCGCCCTTGCAGTCCGGTTCTGAACTGCATTTTATCTGCAGATCTTCCCTTTGTTTGCACACATCCCCCCTTTTTATTTTTCAATTCTTTTTTTTTTTTAATAGTTTTTTTTTCCGTAGTTGTTGTTCGTTGTTAAAGTAACTTTTTTTTTTTTTTTTTTTTTTTTTTTTTTTTCCTTTTTCCGGGGGGGCGCTGTATTTAAACACTTAAAATGCACTGCTATCTCCTGAGCGTGTTTCTCACCGTGGATCTGGCCACCGTGGCTTTCAGCCTGTCTACTTGCAGCACCCTCGACATGGATCAGTTTATGCGCAAGAGGATCGAGGCGATCCGAGGGCAGATTTTGAGCAAGCTGAAGCTCACCAGCCCCCCGGACGAGTACCCCGAGCCCGAGGAGGTGCCCCCGGAGGTCATCTCCATCTACAACAGCACCAGGGACCTGCTGCAGGAGAAAGCCAACCACAGAGCTGCCACTTGCGAGAGGGAGAGGAGTGAAGAGGAGTATTATGCCAAAGAAGTTTACAAAATAGACATGCAGCCTTTTTACCCTGAAAGTAAGTCCTCTGTGTTTGTGCATGTGTGTGTTAACTTAGCCCCCGAGGCTTGGCAGTGCCCAGTGCCTTCAAACACCAGCCCTGTGCATCCCGTTGTGCCACCTTTGCTTGGGTTGCTCTTGTCCTTAGCATCGTATAGGTAGTGGTTTTGTGTTAGGTGATGGGTATGCCTATGCCTGGGTGGCTCTGGGAGTCAGCTGGCCCCCCAGTCCGCTTTGAAATCACCCCAAAGGTGCTTCTGCTTTCCATCACCATGTACCTGGGCAGGGTCCCGAGCCCTCCCCAGCACTGAGTTTAGCTCCCCCACAGCCCTCTGCAGCCTCTGAAAAGAGCCAATATCTTTCCACTGCTGTTGTTTCCTTTGGAGTGTCTGGATCGGGCAGGTTTCCATCTCTCCATAACTGAGAAGAAAAGGAGGTCTTTAAAAAAGAAGTCACGGGCGCCTCTTCTGTTGTCCCACAGACTGGTTGCTGTTCGAGTTGGTGCTCGGAGAGTACAGGGACATACAGGTCCTCCCCCCTCTTCCCACTTCAGCCAGCCTCCCCTTTCAGTGCATGGGCGCTTTCACTTCAGGTACAGCCAAAGTTTTCCCTTCTGGGTAGCCTCGGTTGTTGGAACCTGTCTCAGCCCGTCTGCCTTTTGCTGTTTTTAACGACCTTCTGGTTGATCCATGCCACGTTTTACACTAAAAAAAGGGGAGAAAATGAGAAAAGAGGGGAAAAAACCCCTAAATGTTCTGACCAAGTCCACTTAGAATGATTGATAATCACAATGACATGCCTTTTTGTTTTGGTGGTGAAGGTTAAGTGTATAGAAGAGGAAAACAGAAAAAGCACTGCACCCCCTTAAAAGAATCTAGCTCATCACCACACTGAGGAAAGTGAAATACCAGAAGCAGAAAATAACTTCACTGTTCACATATCCAAAGCCCAGTTCCTACTCCTTTCATTTAGCTCCCTTTTCCCTCTCTTCCCTCCCCCACCACTTGATGCCCTATATACTTTGCTGCCTGTTTCTGAAAAGCACATACCTCTTTGCTTAAATAGATAATGCAGCCATCTTGGTAACTTTATCCTAGAGTTTCTAATTGCATTTTCTCCTTATTTATTTTTAGTTTAGTAAGTTGTAGCTCTGGGGCTTGCTCCATCTTGCATGTGATAGTCCTAGGATGCCAGCCAAGGTATCCGAAGCCCGTGCTCAGTGCAGCTGCCTCCCCTTTCTTCCTTTATTCTTAAATGACAGCATCAGGTACAGGACATCCTGGCAGTCAGAGCCGTTTTATTATTGTAATTATGGCACCATCCTTAATAGCCATGATAAATACACTCCACCCTTGTTACCCTCGGGTAAGAAATACTTTAAAAAGGGTAAAAAAAAAAAAGGCTATTTGGAGCCAAGTGGGTATGAGCAGAGAGGTTCAGTGTAATTCATAGTGAGAACACAGACATCGTGCCTGTTTTCCACGTTGGAATACTGTAGTAGTTTGCTGGTGGTTTTGGTGGAAGTCAGCACTCTGAGACCTACCAGGTTGTGCCCTAAGCAGAGCATGAGCCCCTATGGGCAGAGGTTAGGGACAGTGATAGCAGTGCCTTGGGTTTCTGGAGTTGACCCCAGAGCACAGAGTTGTAAAATGCACCCACCCTGAGTATGTCTGTCCTGTTTCCTCACATGAGCAAACTACAAAGGACCAATAGTCCAAAATGCAGCTGCATACTTTCCAGAAAATTAAAATATCTGTGGTGTGTGACTTGGATGGTGCTGACAAAAAGAGGGTCTATTTTTAAATCGCTGTCAGAGAGGCCAGATTCATGCTGAAGTATCAATAGGAAGGGTTTGGAAGAGCAAAGGAGATTGCAGGTATCTACCAACAGAGTGCATCAGACGTTTGGGATTGGAGGGGTGGTTAAGCCGCCGATCCAGTACTACTGTGCAAGGGCTGTCGCTAACATCAGAGTAAGTAGGTTAACTGTTTTTCCACTGCTCTCTAGTTATGCTGGATGGAGCGAACCTTTCCAAAAAAGACAGAAGGGAAGGAATCGCTCCACCACATTCTAAAGGAAGAAATGGAAAGCGCAGCTCTGGCGGCCTCAGGCGCTTTCTCCGAGACGTCTCGGAGCAAGTATTTTTAACTCTATGGATTCTGCTGCATCCAAGGGGAGAAGGGGATCGGTGTGAATGCACTGGAGGTCAAAAGCTGCTGGAAGGCAGGCATGGGAAAGAGCAGCGGTTCAGTTTTTACCACAAGTTGTTAGCATTCAGTAACTGACTACAACCCAAGTATTACAAATATGCTCTAATTATACTCATAGTCAGCAATATATCACTACGGATCGCTGATAGGTCTTTGTGGGGCATCTTGTAAAGTTCAGGCTAAATATTTTTAGCAATGAGGAGATTTAAAAGGAAAACTATAAGAGATATTGTATATACCCTAAGGCATATTTTGTCTTAAATATTATCCTTGGCCAACTGTACTGTATAAATACAGTAAATATGAATAGAACTGGCAAGATGCCAATCTCCTGGGATGAATTTTAGTCAAGAAGGTATTTATGGGATATAAATAATACTGTGTCAACATTTAAAGAAGGGATCTGATTAGTTTTGAATTTATTCATATTAATCTTTTCACATGCTGTTAGTTTAAGGCTCAAAGTGAAGTTATGCTAAGGTTTACCCATAGTTTGTACTGAGGAAGTAAGGGGGCATCTGACTTGACAGTCCACTTGAGGTTAAGGACACATCGAGTCAGAGTATATATGGATATTTAGTGAGGCGAGGACTGCCGGACCCAAAACCACCAGATGTGAAAAGATGGAAAAACCAAAAAGCTCCTGTCTGTCAGGCACGCCTGCCTGTGTTGTGCTTGCGACAGCGTGGGTAAGGTACTGAAGGTCTGAATCTCTCCCAGGTCCTGCTGGCAGCTGGAAATTGAGCTATTTTATAGAGTGGTTTGAAGAGGGGCTGGGGTATGGAAGCTGAGCACATCAGAGACAGATCTTGTGAGTTTTGTGCCCAGGTGAAGTTACCTGAGCAGGTGCTTAATACTGATTTCTGTGAAAGGTGGATCACTGTAGAACTTGGTTACTTATCAGTTCTTCTTTGATTATCTAGTGCCTGATAATGAAGCTAGTTATTTATTGGAGGCTGAGTGATAATCACCATTGTACTGATAATAAACAGGAATCTAATGCAAGTACAGTTAAGTATTGCAAATACTGATGCATAACCGGGATATTGGAGAAGGACAGGCAGCACATGTATGTGGGGCTGGGGCCCAGTTCTGTCATCTTCATTCATAGCAGCTTTTATCAAGGTCAAGAGCCGCTCAGTACTGATGACTTGCGGCTAATGCAGGTAAAGTGTTAATTTTTCTGCATTGTTGGAGATAGGTCTCTTAAGTACTCAGTAGCCTAAGAAATCGCAGTTCGCCTGGGTTTGTGCCTGGGTTTGCATGGACTTTAAAATACTTCAGTATGAAGGAGCTTCCATAGGTTCCAGATTGCACTGAGTGGTAGGATTAGTCTTTTCAGGCGCTTGGTACCATGAATATTGCTTTACATAGACCCATCATTCTGCTGAATATTTGCCTCATGAAAGACAACATTATAAACTGGCTGAACACAATGACGTGCTTCTGCTTTATCAACAAGGACTTGATTTACCAGCAATTATACATATGTGGGCTCCTTGTCTTCAGGATACCAAAATTGCTCATGCAGGAGCGCTGTGCTCGTGTCTGCTGGCACTGACTGTATCATTACCGTGATGTTAACATCAGGATGGCTCATGTGCATTTGCATTTAGCAGAACACACATCTTAATCTTTCAGGGTTTCCTATGTTGTTGATTACAGGGAAATGGTCTTTGAAGGAATACCTTATTTAAAAGCCTCCTAGCTAGCTATGCTGGCCCTATGCTGGTTATGCTCTGGAGCACCTGTTGTAGGGAGGCGCTTGCCAGGTTTACTGTCTGGTTTGCAGAGGAGACCTGAAGCAATACAAAGGCTTCCCTGAGGAAAGAAGTGAGAGGAATAGTTCCTTGCCCATGAATAACACTTAGTGCAGTCTTCCTGGGTGGTGATGTAAAAAACCCAGGAAATGGCAAATAGCTTTAAAAAGGGGCAGGGTCATTTTCTGGCCAGTAGTCCCCTACATTCTAAGGGGGATAATCAAATAACATGCTCTGATGCGCTAACGAAGGGTAGCTGAAATCTAAGAGAGCTCTCTTCCACTCTTACAGAGCAGGTGGTGGGGGGTACCACTTGTGTGATCTGCTTGCCTCCTGAATCAACAGCAGGGCACCACGCTGGGAGCGGGGAAGGACCACAAGCTGGTCTGGCATGGTATGTGGTTGCTGAAGCCTACAGAAAAGCCAAACACCCATGACACCCTTCTTTAATGTTGCAAGGTCAGCAGACCTCCAGGACAAATGTAGGGCTGTATTCCCAAGTCCTTTCCATAACCCTCCTTAAGTTTATCTCTGGTGTCTGTTTTAAAGAGGCACTTTAAACTCTTAATTTGGTGAGTGAGAAGGTTAGACGTGCATCACTACCCCTGCTGCTCCACAGCCCCAGCCTGCTGGCACTGTGAGTGTTGTATAGCCCCAGGGACCTATCTAGCAATGTGCCCTTGTCTTCCTGTACATCTCTTGCCATAAGCAGGAGTGCCAAGAGCTCATGCCATTCTTTCTGGTTCTTCTTCACTGCAGGACTGAATGTGAGTAGGTGATGGTGTGAGAAAGCAGAGCATCATCTTCGTTAACTGCTGGTTTTACCCTTGCTCATCCTTGGTGCAGTGCGTGAGAAGAGTAGTGGCCATCAAGATGGCTGTGCTTCTTTGGAATTACCACTTCCAACATTTTGCTGTCAGTTTGAGATTCCTGTCTGCACCAAAGATGAATGAGAACTTGTGGCTGTCATCCTTGTTGAGCTCCTTCAGTATGGTTCTGAAACTTGTGCAGAGCTTCCCACACATGAATGGACCCATTAACATTAAGGCTGTGTGTCTGCCTAATTAGCTTCCCAAATCAGGGCCCAGTTTGTGGTGCATTTGCAGGAATGAACAAAGCCATACAGTTCAAATCCCTCTCTGTGCATTGAAATCTGTCATTCAGGCATCAGAGGCCAGTGGGAAGTAAATGCTTTACGGGGTTTTTTAGAGAGGAAGGATGCAGCTCTTCAGTACTCCCGTGATGCCAAAGAACACTGACCCTGTTGGGCAGCTGCCTTCTTTTGCCTTTGCAGTGTCTGTGCTAGACTGCTCCTGTGTTACAGATAAAGAGAGGAACCCCAGGGTATGGTGACAAAGCAAGTCATGAGTGAAGACACACAAATGTTTCTGCTCCTGTTGTGAAACTGCATGCTGCCTGTTTTCAAGCAGGCAGTTTTTAGCTTGAGGATGATACGCTCCCCAGGTATTATTTGCTGTAATACTGTGTTACCAGTGTTTCTGCTGACTTGTTGCAACTAAACAGTTTGTTTTGGTTGCTGTTTAGGGAAAGTTTGCATCCTGCTTTCAACCACAGGCTGTTGCTTGTTTCCCTTTCAACCTGTGGTGTTGACTAGTAGGTTCCTAGCTCCAGCATCGCTGTCAGTTGGCTTCCTGTAGTAGTCTTATCCGAAGGAACTGTGTTTCTTCTTAAAAAAGCTCCCCAGTGCTTGTCCTTGCTGTCCTTCCTGCTGTGAAGATTGTAGCTGGACACCCAACCCTACAGGAGGTAGGGCTGCAAGGTGTAGAGGAGAAACTTACAGATTTCTTCAGGGCAAGAGGATGAGGAGTTAAAAAACCCGTTAGTGTGGAGGGCTGTTTTACTTCCTGTCAGTGTGACCAGTTGTTTTTGCATGTATGAATGACTCATGAGCCTGTTTGCTACTGTGATTCTCCTAGCTTGAATGGCGCAGGATTGGCCCTGGAGAAATGAAGTGCTAGACCTGGCTTCGCTAGACCTGTCTCATGAGCAGGTTTTTACATGTTTTTGGTGCACTGCAAGTTGATCCAGAGTAGGAAAGTTGCCTCTGTGGGTAGCATAGTGTTGTCTAAATCAGCCAGGTTTTCCAAAGGGATCCAACCGCATGGCAGTTCATGCATGCTGCTTGGAAAGCTCCTGGCTCCAATGAAGTACATCTTGTGTTGCCATTTGGGTTTGCTGGCATCCACGTTTGGTTTCCAGGAGATGGTAGGCCTCACAAGCACGCCTGCAGCACATTAATGGCTGAGAGTGTGGGGACAACATCTCTCCCTCGTTCAGGTTTTAATTTGGACAATGGGGGTTCCTTTTAATTTCATGTATGATGCTCATTGACATATTCAGGACCCTTATTGTAGAGCTGAGCCTTTCCCCACTGAGACCCCCTTAGGGAAGGAGCCTCTTTTTGTTGTTATACAAGACCTCGCACAGTGTGATGGTGACTTCAGGTTATTATAAATAACTTCATAAAAGATGAAGCGATCTCATAGCTGACCCTGCTTTGAGCTGGAGGTTGGACTGGATGTCCCTTCCAGCATGAATTAACCTTGTAATACTGCATTTTAATACAAGAAAAACAGTGCTTGTGTTTCAACTTCCACAGGGTGGTCTTGATTCAAGCATCACCAAGTTACTAAATATGTGTTGTTTTCTGTCAGTTTCAGATTTGTCCCTTGCTTTCTTGCACAAGAATGCTCCTGTTCTTCGTTCTCTCTGCACCCATTTTTCTTCTGCTTATGTATACTAATCTATTACATTAGAATATTGCTTTTCAAATAAGCATGATATGTTGAATGAATATAGACTTCTGTATTACACTTCAGCAAAAGCTGTGGCATCCTTTTAGGCGAACTGAGGCAGGGGAAAGGGAAACGTGATACTGACCTTTCACTTTGCTTGTTTGGCTCCTTCCCACCATATCTAACCCACACTGCACTGACAAATACCGCATCTGTCTTGACAGGCAAGTCCACAAATAACCATTCATCCATAACTTGGAGCTGCTGTAAGACTCCTTATGGGTTGCTTAATCTGACAGTTGTGCATTTGAGCAGAGACATTGAAGAAAAGACTGCAGAAGGACCGTGAGTTCAGTCTGACTTTGTGAAAACTAAGAGGGAGGTCTTGCTTGAAAGAGGATACTGTACTAAAGTATATGTGTGCGTGTGTGCCTGTGTGCATACACACGCGTGCATGTATTTAAAAGCATTAAAACATCTGTTGTTGCCAAAGCCCAAATTGGAATGTTCTGGGAAAGATAATTTAATTTTTAGCTTCTGGATTCATTTCAGTGATGGCAATTTCAACACTTCCTGGGGAGAGTCTATCAGTGGTTATGTGCATCAAATGCAGCAGTAAATCTGTCATTCTTTCCATTTCAGTTTTTGAGGCTTACAACTGTTATTTTTCCCTGTTTGGTTGGTGTTAGTATTCAGTGTTTTCATCTCTTTTTAAACTCTTGCCTTGAATTTTAAAAGATGAGCTAAGCCTGTTGAAGTTCCTTCTCTTACTTGTTTTTGTTTACATATAGCATTTGCAATCCAGCAGCTAGCTCAGCTGAAATAGCGATGGTAACTTGTATTTACCATAGCAATGAGTGGAAGACGGGAATCACAACATGTTGGTTTTCATTCCTTGGGGTGGGGAAAAAAGAAGCAAGAAACAACCAGAAACACTACCCACAAAACCCCCCAACCTTGTGGGTGGACTTCGTACTCATGAGGCTGAAAAGCTAATAAATCTTGGCAGCACTGACTCTCTTGAAGTGGTGGGAGAGTACCTAGCAATCCCATACTTGATGAAGGCTTTGCGCAGTAATAGTAATCCTGAGCCCACAGATGATCTCCAGTATCTCAAATTGAAAAGAGATTAGTCCTTGCTTATTTGAGTAGACATTGCACAATAGGTATAAAATGACTTTTGGGGGGCTTTGGACAAATAGTAAAGACTCCAGGACTGCCCAGATGTCTGCTATGAGAAAGAACATCTGCAGAACTTTCCATCTTACAAGTGATGTGTAAAAATGATGCAGCAAATGTAGCCTTTTTGATGCTAGCAGGGACAGCGACGCTGGGGTCTGGCATTCACCGTGGCCTGTGGCAGGCTTTTGCTCCTTGTCCCACCTCTGCTTGGTCCCAGGGCTGTCCCAGGTTAGCAAAGCTGAGAGATGTCTCTGGTACCCCAAGAATGTGATGATGGAGGAGCACTTCTGTCCTCTGTATTGCAGTTACTGGCCTTTGTACTTTGAGGATTTGATGCAGGAATCAGTCCAGTTGCTGGATAATACTGAAACAGCACTTAATGACTACCTAGTAAGCAAAATTTATGGATACTAGGGGTCAGATCCACTGACACATGTAGCACTGGCAGCTAATTTCTTCATCCAAATGCCTGTAAGGGGTACAGGGGATGTTTGCTCTCAGGGAAGGATAAGAGATGTATTATATTCTCCAACGTGATGTGATGTTTTAAACTGCCTGGAGGTGTGTCAGATCCGTGCAGATCCTTGGTGTTCTTATTCTCACCCAGTCTCTGAGAGATCCAGCTCAGTTTTTTTGGCTCTTGTAGTTGGCTCTGGGCCTTCCTGGCAGCGCAGGGGCTGTATATGTCTTGTGCCAATCGCTGCTCTGTACTCAAGCTTTTCTTGATGCGCGCTTTGGAAGTGAAGTAGCCACATTTAACATTGAGGTATGCTGAAAGATGTCTGTACTTTTCACTTGTGCTTGCTGTGCATTTACTTAGTGTATAATGGCAGGCTATTGCAGCAGCCATACATACATCTGTAGGTTTGTGAGTGAGGAACAAGTTCCAGCTTTATTGAAAAGAATCTGCTGTTCTGATCTGGTGGTGTGATAGGAACTGAGAAGGCTCCCTGCCAGGATATACAGCCTGGAAAGAAGGGAGCTAAGGGAGCAGCTTTGTCCCAGTTAGGATGGACTCGGAACAGACTGTTGGGTGTCTGAGCTTTCTCTCCCTCTTTGAATCTGGATTCCCCCATCCCAGCTTACATTTCTTCCAGATGCTGGGAGCCATGTATTTGGAAATTTCACATTCCCCTTGCTAATCAGGGAAGAAAAGAGCCCCAAAAGAATCTAGAAAAAGAGACCCTTATAAAGGTGGCCAGAGAATGAGTTAGAACAATATCATATGTCTGAAGGAACTTACCTCCTTCCAAGCTGGAGTCCTATTATTTACCCACTTTATTGGGAGACTTAATTTTCTCTGGCTGGAAGCGTATTTGTTGAGGTAGAGTCTGGAAAGGAATCTGCCTCATGCACACTTGCCACAAGGCCAGCTAGCTATACATGTGATACAGCCAGACCTTTCCATTCTTCTGCCTTTTGAGAGTATGTTCCCTAGAATAGGGGCCCTGGTCCAAAGCCTGCTGAAACACTGGAAGGCTTTCCATTGACTGCAAAAGTCTTTGAATCAGGTATTAAGTGCTGTTCCTTTGTTTCGGGGAACGGACACATCTTCAAGATACATTGGGATGTGTTGCTGTAATGTGGTGCTTTCCCTTTTATTGAGTTGCCACTGGAGATGTTCTTCTGCATAAGGCTTTGGAAGGGAAAAAAACCCTCACTTTTTAAAATAAACACCTTAGTAGCTTATTGATGGAAGCATTTGATGGCAGATGTCATCTGGGAACAGCATATGGCAGCAATATGGCAAGAATGCCAGAATGCAAAGGAGGCATGAGTTCATGTCCTATACTTCTTAGGTATTCCACATCTCCCTCTGTCTAAAACAAATGACCGTATGACTGCAAAGGTCTTGGCAAATAAACATGCCATAATATATCTCTGTCATCCTCCCTACAGCGAGTTTTTGTCTAGAAGCTAATCACACCACATCCAGAGGCTTCTTATGAACACGTGCAAAATCAGACCTCAGTGCCTGAAGCAGGGAGGAATCTAGAGGCTGTGAACAAGAATGTGGCAAATCTCTGTGCATTGGACTGTAAAGAAAGGTCAGGGCTAAGCCAACAGGGTGGTTTTGTGTTATCAATCAAGTCTTAAAAGTCAGTTCTAGAGAGGTGGAGCTGGGAGAGCAACTTCTGAAAGTTAGTTTGCTGCATGACGTATGCTGAGTTTACAAGCTGGAAAGCCAAGTAGTTTAGGAACAGATGCAAGTGGCTTTATGTAAAGCCTCTCTGACTAGCTGTGTCTCAAAGTGGCTTATGAAATAATAAGTTAACTTTTGAGGTGCTTTTTTGCATTGATGAAAAACTGGAGCAATTTAATTTGAGTCAGTAAAGCCACTCTCGTTTTTTTCCTTGTGGGCTTGAAATTCCGAGTCTGTGCAGTGATTGTTTAGGCAAACAGAACAGTCATTGTGGCTGGGGACTTCAGCAGCACCTCAAGAAGTGGTTCCTTTGTACCCTTTGAGAATCCCAGCTTTTTGTTCAGATGAAGTCTGAGTCAGGTAAATCTGCTTTGTTGATTAGAAATGTCCTGGATGCTGTTTTGTATGATGTTTGTACTGCTACTATATAGTTTTCAAAGCCTGGGAGGACTTAACATCCACCACAGGTTGTTGGGCTTTTGTTTGCTTGGGTTTTCTTTTTAAAAAGAAAAGAAAAACCTTGATTTGTCTTTTAGCCATGTGGTACTTCCCATGTTGTGGTGAGATGAGGTTGGATCCCAAGCCATTTGATGTAGGACATAAAACCAAAAGGCTTGGTTCTTGTTTAATCTAAGGAAACTACAGAGCCATAAAGTGCCTTAATGTAATGACAGTTAGACATACAAGAAGGTTTAAAATTGAAATGGTGAATGGTGCCTTAGAACAGGGATGAAATGAGTATCTCCTTCAGCTGAGATATTGTTCTCAGCTGAAGATGTTCCAGGTCTCTTCACACTCACAGCTAATGGCTAGTTGATATCATATTGTATTTTAGAAAGGGTGAGACTGTTGTTGCTCTAGGAGGCTTTAAGTTAGAATGGACATTTAGGAATTAAAAGGCTGGAAGCCATTAAGATGGCCTACTGTTCTCCCCACCTGCATTTCTCAGCCAAACTAATTCCTTTCTGAAAGAGAGTTCACACCATACCTGATAGATTATTCTGGTGATTAATTACATTCACTAGAAACAAGTATCTTGGTGTTTTAAGTTGTTTAGCTGCAAGTTCTAGCATTCAAATCTGGTTTAAACCTTCACTTGCTATTTTGACCACTCATTACCAAATTTGTGGAGATTGAGTAGGTACCCACAGGAGAAGGAAGTTTTGCAGATGGGAACTGATGTTCCTGAAAGCAAGCTGGGATGGTTGCTGGAAGACTCATGAGGCAATGAGGCAGCCAGGAGGTCAGCATGGGCTGTTTTACCCAGCTTTGAGTGTGTTTCAGATCCGTAGATTGTGATTGAGCCACAGCTCTTTTAAGTTTAATATATTGTGCTCTGTGAGATACTTCCTGGCCTTTTCAGTTATTCGCATGGTTTCCCTCTGAAACTCCTCTGCTTTATTCATATACTGCTGAGATTGTGGGCAGCAGTACTGGACACATCATTTCAACAGTGACTGTGGCGTTACCAAGTACATGCATGTTGTAGACTCTGCTCTAATTCAGTATTACACAGGTCATGCAGCTACTTTCAGCTGTAGTTTTGCCAGGAGTGCTACAAGGAGAAGTAAAATTCTTGCCTGGGTAATTATCCATCAGGGTCCCTTACTACCCAAGTCCTTTTCAGAGGTCCTGACTCTCAGGGTAGGGTGGAGTCCCCTACTCTGTAAGTATGGTCTAGTTTCTCTCTCCTCTAGAGCTGTATTTTTTATATGGATTCTACTGACATTTATGTCTTGATAATTCAAGTTTCAAGTCACTGTATTCAGGATGAATTGTCATCTTCTTTGTCACATCTGTATCATTATTTTATGTGCAATTGGTTACTAATGGTTTGGTTTCCTTCCGGGTGATGGATAAAAAATATTTAATAGTACAGTACAGTAAAATGAATCTTATGGGACCTACTTAGAAGCTTGTCTCTCAGTAACAGTTTGCTGTCTGCCACTGTATTTTGAGTCTCATTAAAATGCAAGGCTTTGATTCATTTACTGCCTGGCTATGTTAGTGTCCCGTTGTTTGTGTTTCCTTACAAAATCATTATGTAGCACCAGCTTAAATGTCTCGCAGCTACCCAGGCAGATGATACTAAAACAATTGTCTTACCAGCAGGATTGCCAGTGTGACTCAGTAAGATACTGGACCAGTAGGGTATGTTTTTCTTGGGCTGAAGCTGGTTATAATCCCTTAGCTCCTCTGAGCTGATTCCTATTCTTGTGCTTTCCATAATTTTTTCTGAGATCAGTGTAAGGCTGACTGTATATGTGAGGTAGCATGGGTTGCCCTGTTTGGGATTGTGTATTAGCAAGTATGTTCTGCCTAAAATCCTTAAGGATTTAACAGTGTTTGGGATTTATTGAAAGCCAGTTTTAGTGATTCAGGTGGTTCCTTGGACAGCTCTTTAAAAAGTCTTGATGCAGGTTATCTGGTCTTGCTTTTTTACAGTGTCTGATGGTATTACCTATTGTTTCAAGACTACCTGAGTTGCTGCTGGAGTAAAAAACCAAATCTTTCCGTCTCGTGATTGTCTGGCTATTTTGGATACAGAAGTGTATTTTATATTTCTGTAATTATTTCAACTGTTTTTATCTTGTAATAGATGAATATCACTAGCAAACTTCCTTAGTACTTCAGTAAATCTCATCTTTACATTTCTTTGCCATAAAGCTGGTATGCACATATGATTTTTCTGACCTGTTACCTGCAGTTCTTATTTTCTCCTGTAGTAGTTCTCGGCAGCTATTTTTTTTATTTGTAATACATAGTTGCATTTTTAAATTTTATCTTCTTATGGTTTCATTTGGTTTCTGTCACAGGCAGTTTTCTGAGCAGTCTTGTTGATTGTAGAACTGTGTCCTTTGTAGCATACATCTCGGTACCCTTCCCAGGTAGGCGATTCGAGACAGCCAGCACATCTTCATCAATGTCAAGTCCTGCCTGACCAACCTTGTGGCCTTCTATGATGAAATTACTGCATCAGTGGACAAAGGAAGGGCTACAGATGTTGTCTGTCTGTATTTCTGTAAGGCTTTTGACACAGTTGATCACATCCTTCTGTCTAAATTGGAGAGAGGTGGATTTGATGGGTGGACTGTTCGGTAGATGAGGAATTGGCTGGATAGTTGCATCCAGAGGGTAGTGGTCCATGGTTCAGTGTCTGGATGGACACCAGTGATAAGTGGCATCCTTCAGAGGTCCGTCCATATTGGGACCAGTACTGTTCAGTATCTTCGTTAATGGCATAGATAGTGAGATTGAGCGCACCTTCAGCAACAACATGAAGCTGAATGGTTAACAGGCTGGAGGGAAGGGATGCCGTGCAGAGGAACTTGGACAAGCCTGAGAAGTGGGCCTGTATGAACCTCATGAGGTTCTCCAAGGCTAAGTGCAGGGTCCTGCACCTTGATTGGGGTGATATTGTTACCCTCAGTATTGATACAGGCTGGGGAATGAAGAGATTGAAAGCACCCTGCCTGACAGAGTCGGTTGCCCTTGTGCTGGCAGGAATGGTGCCACCCGCAGCTCCCTGCTACACAGCGGGAAGTAGGTGGTGATGGGTTATATAGTGCTCATACAGTTGGCTGGCAGCCCATCCCTAAGAGTAGTGAGGGGCCAGACACTCCACTGTGAGGTTAGATCTGTTGCCAGAAACCATAATTTTGGAAGAAAAGTAGTGTTGTTTGGTTTCTTTTCCACGTTCAATAGCACAAAGCGTGGGTGACCTCCAAGTTACTGACTCAGTTGGTGACTCTATGTTGCAAAGTAGTTAGTAGAGGTGTTCTTACCCCACCCAGAGGTCTGAGCCGTTCTATAAAGAAATTTCACTTACGTTAAAAATAGCATAAAGGGCATGATGGATCATAACTTATCCTCGTAACTGGGACTTAGTAAAAGGACCTTGGAATTAGGAATATCTGTACTTAAATAATAAGAGTTGATGCTGTCATTGAGTGCATCCTCTTAATGCTAAATTGGAGCTAACTAGCAAGTATCTTCAGGGATATCTTTGAGAGAATGACCAGATACTCAACATTAATCTTCTTTCTGATAGCTATGATGTTATAGCATGATTTGGGGTTAGTTGTACAAGAAGCTCTGTAGATGAGCTCCTCCAAGCTTTGTTGTACTGCGATGTTTGCTCCGCAACTCCTTCCACGTCTATCTCTGTAGTAGTCTCTGGGCTCAGCAAGCAGCCACATTTCCCATGCTAAAGCCCATGAAGTTCTTCAGGACTCTAGCTTTTTAGGAGCTTCCTAGACTAGTTTGGGTGAAAGGTAGAGAAAGGAGTTGAAAGCTGAGCACCTCCATGTGTGCATTTCCTGCATGCAGGCAGCACTGACACTGTCTTCTACTGACTGAAGAGTTTTCTCTAAAGAGAGGTTTACAATCTCTGTACTTTTCTGTTCCTGAGTTACACTGGACCAGGGTGCTAATATTTTTAATTGTAGTTCCTGTTACAAAGCAGGCGAGATTGCATGATTTTAGTGTGATTAAAACCTTTCACTTCCTTCTGTCTCTAGCAGTCACCTATTACCCATGGTCTTTATCTTAATCGTTTAAAGCTGTGTTGCCTGTGCTTTGAGTCTGTGAATCTTGACTTCTCTGCAATGCACAAAAAATGCAGTTTTCTTTTGTCTTTTTTCCTGTTGCATTTTTACTTCTTGTACAATTCCTTTTTATTCCTTATTTTTTTCTTTCCCTCCCCAGAGTGGAAGGATTGGACCATCCAGTCTGCTTTTCTTGAAAATGCCTTGCTTTCATTTCCTCCTCCAGCCAGGGAATGGTTTGGAAAGGCTGTTCCTGGACCCTTGGCTGAGCAGGAGGAGGCAGCCAGCCGTGCTGCTTGCCAGGGATACAGGAGTGCTTCCTGGCAGAGGTGGGGCGAAAGGAGCAGAGCTGGTGCCGTGGGACTGGCTTTCATCTCCTCCACTCTCTGCAAGGCACTCTTGACATTTCCTGACTGCTTTTAGGTCTCCCAGTCAGAATAGCTGAGCAGTGAGGCCACTCATTGGAGATAAAAAAAGAAGGAAAAGAGCAACTTGCCTTTAAAAATAGTGATAGATTAAAAATACTAATTTGTGCTGGGCAACCCAGTGCAGATCTCTGTGTTTGCAGTTTTGAATACCCAATAGGGGAAGATGGGTGCTCCTGTGTGCCTGGCCACATCACTATTACCTTGTATGAATCCCTGGTTTTTGTGTAATGGTCCAGTTCTGATTCTTCTGTTAGGAATAAGATCTAGGTCTATGGTTTATTCTCTTCCATTATATTTAGCATATCCAGAGAAGGGCTGTGAGGATGATCAGAGGCTGGAGCAGCTCCCATATGAAGACAGGCTGAGAAAGTTGGGACTGTTTGGCCTGGAGAAGAGGAGGCTGTGTGGAGACCTCAGAGCAGCCTTCCAGTATCTGAAGGGGGCCTATAAGGATGCTGGAGAAGGAGTCTTCATTAGGGACTGTAGTGATAGGACAATGGGTGGTGGGTTTAAACTTAAACAGTGGAAGTTCAAGTTAGATATAAGGAGGAAGTTCTTTACTGTGAGGGTGGTGAGGCACTGGAATGGGCTGCCCAGAGAAGTGGCAAATACTCCATCCCTGGCAGTGTTCAAGGCCGGGTTGAACAGAGCCTTGGGTGACATGGTCAAGTGTGAGGCAGAGGGTTGGAACTGGATGATGTTTAAGGTCCCTTCCAACCCAACCCATTCTGTGATTCTGTGATTTAGGGTTGGATGCACACTGTGATATTGATTCCTGTAGCCTTTTTTTTTTTTTCCTTTTTCTTTAATTATTATTATAATTTTCTGTCTTTTTCCTCTTTTTTTCATTGTTCTGGGTACATTTCTATTTGTGGATTTGGTTTTGGAGCACTGAGCATTGCAAGGTATTAAGCCCTATTGCTGAGATGAAGTTTTGGACAGGAGGAGTGTTTTAGTATTGCATTCTGGCTCTGGGGACCTGCAGACAAGTTGCTGTCAGCAACTTGTTTGTGCAGTATTCTTTGAAATGAAATTCTGCAGGTTTCTGCGTAAAATCTAACTAAGTGTAATTCCTTGGTCTCTATTGTTGGGACTGTTACCAGAAATTCATGAGTGAGAAGGCTTGACTTCTAAGCCTTGAAGATGTAGTTTGGGAGCATCTATCCTCGTTCATGGTTTCATCAGAGACATGTTTCGGAAGAGGTCCCAGTGTGAGAATTACTGTCGTGGAGAAGGCTTTCTGTTATTTGCCTCCAAGAATGACATGCCAGAATCTGTCATGCTGCCTTCAGAAGTGATACATTTCACTGTATGTGACTGGTTCAGCTTTTACTATGAATCTTGAACGGAGTAAACAAATGATGAGAGGTCCCTGGCTTGGCCTAAAGACACAGCTGCCTGAATCACCGGTGACAAAAGGTAATTCATCTGAGGATCTGATTGCTGCACATGCATCAACAAGTGATGGGAAACCTCAAAGCAATATGAAGCCTCAGTGTCATGATGAATCTTCTCTCATCCTCCCATGCAGTTTTCCAAAGTGGAAGAAATAATTCGTTTGGTAAATGGAAGAGGCTTTGTTTTATGTGCTTTCGTGAAAGCCTGGCCGTAGTAAGACGAGCTTTGCAAACTTCTAGTTTAGATTGTTGCAATTCATGCTTCTCAGGTGGGACACAAAATTTGCTGGCGGCTGGCTTGGCTAAAAGCAGCCACTAGTACCAAGAGCAAATACATCCCATGTGCTATGCAGATGGCATTTGCTCCTTCAGAGTCTTAGGGGTAAGAATGCATGTTTCTGACTGGAAGTTAGCCTGTGAGAGGCTGGGATGCCTTTGCCTGATAGACTTTGTCAACCTTAAGTAAATACCAAAATACCTATCTTGCTTTTAGCATTATGAAGCATTTTGGGTACTGAGAGCTAAACAGGTAGGCATGAGCACTCCTAATTCAAGGGCACAGGCAGCTATTCCATGTTGTTTACAACTTTTTAATCACTTTTGACATGGAACTCTAAACTACTTATTGGTGTCACCAAATTAAAAAATCTATGTGAAAGCAGTCTTGTTCTGTGCTGGAAAAAATATAAAAGGAGAAAGAAGTTCACTCTGGATAGTCCTTCCTGCGACCTCTTTTCATCTTATTGAGGGGTGCTAAGTAAAACATCCATGGGTAGGAACAGTCCAATTGGGGAGGCTGTAACTGCCTGCGTTTAGTGAGTCAGGGCTCTCCACAGCTCCCATAACGGAGATCATTTTCTTTGCTCCCATTCTGGTTCTGCTAGTGCATCAGCCAACTTTCACCCCATATTGCAGCTGCTGACAGAAAGGTTTTCTGATGTGTGGAGCCAAGGGCCAACCACAATTTGTCCTTGTATTTACAGGGATCATTTCACTCCAGTAGAAGTGCAGCCAAATATTTCTTGATAGAAACATGCTGCATCCATCTAACAACACTATCCAACTGAGACATTGTGAAGAATGCTGTAATACTTGTATTTCAGTAGTTGCTCAAACCCCAGTGAGAGATCAAGACCCTGTTGCATGAGGCGGTGTTGATCTTGCAGTACTTCTCCCAGCCCTACAGACCTTCATGTCTAAGATGACAAGTCAGATAATGATGCTCCGCCGTGTAATCAGTTACGCTACAAAAGGCATGTGTACTCAAAACCAGAGACTTCATGTGATCTTAAATATTTCTTCATGTGACGGTGTTCATTATCTTGCTGCTGCGCTAGTCCAGAATGCTTATCTAGGAAGTGATTGTACATGAGAGTTGGAGAAACTTCATGTGTCATTCAGTCCTATTGGTGGATTTTTTTTGGTTTTCAGGGCCAGACATTAGTCTTGGCCTTATAGCCACAATAACTACAATTTCTCATGAACAGCATGGTGACTCTGAAAAGAGAAATTAAGAGTCAAGAGGATATTTTCCCAGAAGATTACAACAGTTATAATGGAGGTCAAACTTTTGGCTTCAGCTATTGGACTGTTTTGCTTTAAACTTGAAATGCACATCAGTGAAAGCAGCAAGTTCAAAGTTTACATGAAATAATGCCAAAGACTAAGGGGGAAAAAAGAAAGCAGCATATCATAGTAATTTTACTAAAACTTTGCAATCAGTCTTCACACTGGATCTAACTTTTCAAGCAATATTACAAGCAATCCCAACGTAATGCAGTGGAGGAAAGCACTGTACAACTTAGGGTCCTAGTTTGGGGAATTTAATACCAGGGAATGGAACATCAGTTATAATTATTTACTGTGTTGTTTTAAGCATGGACTTGATGTTAATACCACAGAGAATTTACTCATTATGCGTGCATTATTACACATCTCAAATATCAAGGTATAAATTCCTTTAATACAGGGCTTATCTCTCTAACGTAAGGAGCTGTTATGGTTTATTAGCTGGTTGCAGTATAGTTGCAGCAGACTTCCAAGTCATCCAGTTATCACAGAAGGAACATGGAGCTGGAGGGACTTCCAAGAGGCTGCTCCATTGGTTCTGCATTAGAAGAGGGTGCAGACTGTAGCTGTGATATTCCAGATAGGTATTTGTGTAACCTTTTCTTAAAGGCTTCCAGTCACCATCACAGCCTCCCTGTGCAGTCTATTCTAGTGCATCATTGTTATGCTTGATGGTTTTCGTGGTGTCTAGCACAAACTTTCATTGCTGCAGTTCAGAATTACGCATGATTTATCCATCATAGAATCATCATGGACATGGAAAATGGGTCATTCCCCTGCTTTTTGTGGCAGCTATTTACATACCTGAAGGCTGTTTTTATGTAACACCTTAGTAGTCATTTTTGTGTGAGCAAACCAAATTTACTCATTAGCCTGTGTTTTATAGCTGTGTAGTAATCTCATTCCTCTGCAGCACCTAGTTGCATAGATGCTTCTATTTTAACTAGGAACCTCTGGTAACTGCTTTCTCAGAGCAGTTTTCTAGTCTTGTAGCCTACCTACTGTATGTTTTTTGTCTAGACCACATCTCCTTCATTTGCTGTTGGGCATGTCACTGTCCAAACTCACTGAAGTCAAGATAAATGTCACCTGTGGTTTCTCCTCTATTTGCAAAGCTTGTTATCCAGTCCTGAAGGCACTTCAGGTTGTTTGGATGCTAATTGCTTCTGACAAGTCCATGTGAGCTGTTACTCAACTCCTTGTTTTCTTCCAGGTGCTAACAAATAGTTTGGTTGAATATTTTTCCACTCTTGTTCTGTCTTTAATTCCTCACTACTACTTATTCTCCTCATACACTCCCCTCTTTTTTTTAATAGGTAGTATAGGTTAGAACCTATTCCAATCTTCTGCTACTATGTACTTGACACTATATTTAAAACTATTTTTTCTTATGTACAAGTGTTACCGCTACTAGAAGCAATAAGGAACAGTAAAGTAGGTAAGAAATAATGTTGCATTTTGTGCCAGCTCTTTTCAGAAGTTTAGATAAGTGTAGAAAACTGTGCAGATGTCCACAGTCCTCTACATCCAAGGCTGTATATTAGACCCACTTTGCTCGTAAAAGAATGGAGGGAAGGACTGAATGCTTCTATGCCTTTAACCATGGCTTATGTTTGGGGTTTTTTTACATCGCGCTATGGCTGTTGTTTGCACATGGTCAATGAATTTGTTTGTAGCTTGCGATGAACCTGGGAGAAGGGGGACAGACCTTGGGAATCCCTTCTTTGGAAATATATTGCAAACAGCAAACTGAGTTGCCAACTGTGTGTGAAAGTCACCTGACAAATTTCAACAGTGTCATGATCAATCCAAGGGATCGTGAGTAGCGTTCTCTATTATCTTTTACTCAGGAGTCTCCACAGATGCCTACAGGAGGCAATTGAATGAGAAGACTCAGCTCTGACCCTCCCCATTTTGCATTATTGTTGTTCCCTTTTTTCAGATGGAATTTCAAAAAATGGATGCTATGAAAAGAATGGAGAAATAACTTCTAAGCATTTTCGCTCAGACCTCTGTTTTGAAATTACCAAATGAATTCAGAAGTAACTTTTTCATACTCGTTTCAAGAAATCAAAACAAAGCTGTATCATTGGCTAGGTTTGCTATTCCAGAGCATACAATTGATATGTATGAGAAACATAATATTCTGGGGTTTTTAGGCTTTATTTCTTTGGATAGGGACTACTTGAGTTTTATGCCAGCATAGTCCAGGTCTCTAGGACAGTGGTGCTTCATCTCCTCTGATTGTTAGTGATTTCCCAGCATCATGTTTTCCGTTGGCCTATATTTGATCCCATGGATTATGTTACTTTGCACATGAGCTCATCTTCTTTACCTTTCCTTTCTCTTTCCTTTTGCTTCAAGTCTAAGTGGCTCCTTTGCTGTATCCACATGTCCTTCCCTCCACTTTTGGGATAGATAGCAAGGGAGAAGGGGCCATAATGTGTTTGCTTAAGGCAAGCAGTGCCAGTTTAACCCCAGGAGTAGTTTATCATAAGTAGGTGCTGTTCACCTAATCATTAGATTGGCACTACGATAACCTACTTTCAGAATGAGCTATGTGCACATGAACTGGATTCTTAACTACCAAAACTTGAAGCTGTTGTGTCCACTGAAGGAACAGCTGCCCTGATTAATTCCGGTTGAGCTGAGGGCATAGTCTGCTTCTAGTGTGCTTTCATTGTATTTCTTTTAATTCCTTTTTGAAGTCAACTGCAGTGTTTTAATTTTTCTAAGTGGCAAACCTGAATAGGGTAGATACCATATTTAATGGCATATTTAATCTCCCTAAAACTTGCTGGTGTTTCTGTGTGAGAAGTCACTGAGTAGTACTTGTTTCTAGACAGTTATGATTAAGAGCTTAGCTTTATACATGGTGGGGTAGAAAGTGAGGTTACAAAGGATCTGCTTGGCAAGTGGTCTGTTCTGCCACCACTGCTGGTGTGTCATTTTCCTTTAGTCTACTTCTAAAGGTCAAGCGTAGATGTTTTTGGAAGTTGCACTGTTTTAGAGGCCATGTGGGTTATTGGTTTAAAATAGACACTTAACTGCCAGCTACAGTTAGATGAACTATGGAACCACATCAAAACAAAGAGAAACTACATGGGCCATCACAGTCTAAAAAATATGCTAATTAATCTGGGGGGGGTGGTGGTGTTATTTTCAGTACTTCATGTTACTCTTTCTGGTCCACTCAATTGTGTTCTCAGTTTTGATCATCCTGAGGCCAGGAGTGCCTAAAAAAAGTAACACGGCAGTTCTGTAACTTCTCTTAGTGAGCAAGGTGGACTACAATGTAACGATGTTACTGCCTTAAAAATTACTGGTTGTTTTTTGCCCTGTTCCATTTTGACCTGTTACAGTCGTACAGCTATTCAGTCGTTGTTCTCCTACATTAGACTCTAGAGCCTTGCAGTTAAACCACTTTTTGGCTCTCAGTCATATTAATATTTGCAATTACTTCATAATATGTTTTTATGCTTTCTAGGTTCCATAATGCTTTTGTGTATGTAAAATAACCTACTGTTGTGTAAATTTGAAAATGGCAAATAATTGTTCTTTGTTATTTGGCATGACTGTAAGGTGGGTAGCCGGTGTCCCATACTTCTCATTTGAGTCTGTGATCCTGTAGTATTACAGTATCTGTGTGTCAAATACACAAAGCCAGGAAAAAAACATCGTTAGAGATACACCTGTATTTTGAAGACACCTCCATTGTGAATTCTGAAGTTCCACCTCTGAGATGTGGAGCTTTTCTTTTTGATAGTAGGTCAGCCTGGGGTTGGGTAGATCTAGAACAGTCCTGAAGCATGCTGTGTTTTGCGTAGATATGTACAATATTTCACTGTCAGGTGTTCTTTTCTATCAGTGCATAGAAGGACCCTGACACCAGGGTGTGCAACCAGTACTTCAAACAAAACACCCAACTCCACAGCAAACTCTCTGGGCAGTTCCCAGTTTCACAACCTATTTTACAGTGTGATGTTCCTTCTGAATATGGTTCTTAAGAAGCTTGAACATCCTGTGTAATTTGTGCCAATGTCATTTGACTGAAGCAGTAAAGACTATTTCTGCAGCCCTACTTCTGTAGGCAAAGGTCAGCTTAATACCTGCAAAGCCTTACCAGTAGGAAGTAGGAATAATGCATGTAGAGAAGAATAGTTTAAACTTGCTGTGAAGAGCCACCATAGTTTTCATGCTCCTTTGAATTAATACGCTTTCAAATCATTCTTTAGGTTATTCCAAGCAGCCATTGATGCATTCCTAGTCTGTTTTGATCTTTCAGAAATGCAGACAATTGACTCTGTAATTGCTATCCATATTCATTATCACAGTCATGGTGTTGTATGATGCAATTTGTGGAGCTCTTTCACTGAATATCATCTCTGTCTTGAGTCTGTGTTATTTTTGGATACTTCTGAATCATAAATGGTCAGAACATATTTTTCTAATATTTAGTTGGATATCATCTTGTTAGTCTGAAATACATATTCTTCTATATTTTTGGTTTCTTCATGTGTGTGTATGCATGCCTCTTTCTCTAGTGAATTTTGTCTTAAACATTGATGCCTGACCAAAGAAGCACAAAGTAAGTTGCTTGCAAATATGAAGCCAGTTTTTCTGCAATTATTGCAAAAATTGTAAAACAAAAGAGGTGAAACTTAAGGTAGAGGTGAAGCATTTAAATTGATTGAGCAAAAATTACCAGTAGAAAAAGCAGGCAAAAAGTCATCTGTTGTTAAGCTCAGGTGTAGTTCCATTTTCTTCGCAGTACTGTGAGCTTACTCAAGGTGTGTCACCCAGGGGGGGCACAGCTGTCCTGTGCCAAGTTCTGTTTATGTCCCATCAGTGTGTGATGAGGCTCACTAATAAAAAGGAATCCGAAATTCAGTCTTGGCGATGTGTATCTAGAAGCCAATCCTCTGCAGGTGAATCTGAAGCAAGTGGCCATACTTGGAGTGATGGATGTTCATAGTGTCTCGAGGAAAGACGTTTTATCTTGCGCTTTGGAAAATCCAACTGGATCCATCTAGCTGTTTTATTTGGACACAGAAGAACTATTCTAGCCTTGTAAACCTGAACGCTTGGCTATGAATAGCACAGACAAGAACTGAGTGCCCACTATGGTATGAACTTGTGCCATTTCCTCATGTGTTAACCTGTCACAAGGAGAAGTCTCACTATTAACGGTCGAGTGTCTGGAATGCCATGTGTTGCCTTGTGTATTGCGAAAGGAAGCACGTACTTTCAGCAGCAGTAGTGAACTGTACCATTCTCTGTTCTCCTTATTCCCCACCTCTCCCACTGCAGACGCTGGAAGGTTAACGTATAAAAAGTGCATATATTGAAACAAAAAACTTAATCCTTTTTCAATCTGTATATAATTTTACTCCAGACAAGGCAACTTTCCAGATTTACATTAACCAGTGAAATTGGATGGTTTTAAGACTCAGAAAGCTGTCTAGGACATCTTACTATTTAGCCTAAAACATTTCAGAAAAACAATTTTTTTCCTTTTTTTCCTTCTTACTATTATTTTTTAAGAATATCAGAAATGGCAAAGTTTTGTAATAGCAGTAATATATTAGAACTCAAAAAAATCAAACTCTTCACTATGTTCTTTTTTTTTTGGCAATACATTTTAAAAAACCTATTGATTTATTTAAAATCTTATCACTGTTCTGAGGCAAGCTGGGGAGGCTCTCTCTTGCTCACAACAGCATTATTTACTCACTGCTAATGTGCTTGGACCAGTAAAGTTTGGAGGTTACAGTTTAGATCAGACTGGAAAAGAGTGGGTTTGTCTGTTGGAGTAAGTCACTTTTAGTTGTCAGTATCTAGAATATTTCTAGCATTGGGTTAAAAAAGAAGAGTTCAACTGGAACAGCTGTGTCTGGGAATCAGTGGTCTTCCTGTTGTCTGGGGTCAGATGCTAGTCTGGGTCAGTGCTGAGTGTTGGTCCCTTTTCAGATTCGAAGGAATTTTGCTTGTTTCTACTTTGTATTTTGGGAGGTAAAACCTGCATTTTGGTCCAGGGCAGCACAGTTCCAGTTCTGGTACCAGTTCTGGCTGAGGTTTGACAATTACTTAACAATATTTTGTTTCTCTCACATCTGATGTTGAGCTGTCATCTATCTGTTTCCTTGGCCATCTTGCCTTCACAACACAAGGTGGGAATCTTTCCGTGCTTGCCTGTCGGTGGCAGACCATGGCAAGATACTGTTCTCTGCACCCATGGCAATCTCTCTTTATCTGCCAGTATAAGGAGCAGAGTGGACTTTCATGCTTCTGAGGATTGGGTCAGCAAGGCACAACTTTGTGCCTCAACGTATGTGAGCACCATATAGCCTATATGTAATTAGTAAATTTGTCTTTGCTTTAAAGTTTCTATCGCAGAATGAGGTTACTTTTGTTATTAACACTTCCTCTCTCAGAAAAAATTGGACACCTCTATTCTCCATGTACTGTGTAGGTGTCATAGTTGGGTCTTTGCCTCTTTTACAGACACTACTAATTCAACGGTGTTATGGCTTCAGCCCATTTGGGTGGGCAGTTCTGTAACTTGCAATAAGAGGAAAATCCATTTATGTATACTTACAGTGCCACAGAAAGTTCTGAGACCACTGACTGCCCTGGAAAGAGAAAGATGGATTTCTTTCTAGCCTGCATTTTGAGTCCTACACAGTGTATTATCATTTTTCCCCATCATGATCTTTAAATGCTTCTTGAACAAGTCAGTGCATCTCACTTCAGAAGTCTTTGCAATGTAGTCAGCTCTACCATTCAGAACTAAAAACATGTTGTTACTTAGGCATGGCCAGCCATTGTGTTCACATGGAAGAGAGGTTTTAAAGCTGAAAATCCTGTCTCTTCCTAACTTCTTGTGCTTGACATGAAGCATCTAATCCATGCAGTTAAATTAGCAGGAGCAAACATTAAATTCAGATGAGCTCTTTCAGCCTTAGGGGCTCTAGCAGTTCTGAACAGAGCACGTGGAAGTTTGCAGTTGTCAAGACTGAGCCTGTATGGACAGAACCCTAGGTTAGCAGGTGAGAAATGCTTGGAGTTTCCCTTCCCAGGCCATGCTGTGTGGTGCCATACAATAATGCTTTATTATAAAGGGAATTTGAACTTAATTGTTTATGACTCTCTTCTTATTCTTCAATATCAGCAGTATGCAATGAAAAGGTGAGGGAAATGAATCCTCTTCTGCCTTCGTAACTGTGGATGATAGCTTTGAGTAGATGCCTTCATCTTCATCCAGAAGATGGCTTCCCGAGTTCATTCAGTTGTTGGACTACTTATATATAAGCAGGGCAGTGGTCAAATGTGTGCCAGACCGTCCACGGAGGAAAGGCCTTCAGCTGGCTCTCAGTGCTGTTCTGTAAACCTTGTTGTGAAATGTCAGGTCAATGCATTGGTCCTTGCTGTTGTGCGGATGGTAATGTCATAGGGAAATTCCTGCAGGAGGACAAAACATGGCAAAACAGCCTTTATCATCTTTCCCTTGTCTTTAATTTATGAAAGATGATAAAAAAAGATTTATTCAAGACACTGTGCTTTTTTGGGGCTCTAAAAAGGCAAGTAGCTCTTGTCTCTTCCCTTAGGAAGGCATTTCTTTTAACTATTTTTTTGTTTGGTAAATGATGTTTATACAGTCCTGGGATTTAATATCTTCATTTGAATTGAATAAAGCCAGTTGAATACTGCTTGGCACTAAGCAACAAAGTGCATATGTTGAGATGCCAAGAAGAGACTCTGCTGGGCTGTAGATGCTTTGCATTCCAGACCTGTTACCTTGTAAGTGTAATATTTACCGCATTTCAGTCCAGCTGGAGATGAAGAGCAGGCCTGTGAAGGAGAGGAGAGTTGGAGAGATTTTAAGCTGGAGGAAATAAAGCTTGAATGAGCTGGTAGAACATGCTAAATTTTTTCTGGGTAACTGACACATGAAGAGCAATCACTCATGGCCAGTTTATTCAGGCTAAAATCAACATGCATGGCAGTAAAGGAAAAACAGAAAAGGGAAGGGGGGAAAAACAGAAAGGTCTACTCTAGCCATGGATGAAAAGCCTCTGTGAACATGAATGAATTCTTACAAGGGCACAAGAGCAGTTTTAATGGTTTTATTCCTGTGCACACTTTGCTTTTGTACCCAGATGTCTTTTGTACCCAGAGGACTTTTCATTTAGAGATTGTGGTCCGTGGTTCAATCAGTGCTTGAAATCTTGTTTACAAACAGAGCTGGTAAATGAGCAGATTGGAATGCCTGGAACTCCTAAACATTTTTAATCTGTGCAAATCATAAAATCCAAAGCCTGAGAAGAAACGAGGAAGCTTTGCAAAACCATCTCAATATTGCATGTTTCAGTCCCATGTGAGTGCTGCTGGAGAATGATTTCAGATTCTTGTCTACCAAACTGACGTATCAGGGAGAAGCTGGATCCAGTTCAGTTGGACTTTATTGGATTATTCCTTTATAGCTGAAAAAAAATGCTACAATTCCAAATACGATGTGTAACAATTGTGCAAATTCCTTAATCCCGTTTTCCATTCATTTATGTAGTAATTAAAACCATAGACCTGGAAACTATTTTCACAGGCAGAGGCCTTTCATTTGCAGAGGCCTATTTTGTATATTTTGTATTTTTTGTGACTGTATATTCAGTTTTACTCTCCTCCAGAAGAGAGTGAAACTTGATGGTGTTCATTATGAATCTGTGCATTGGCTTGGTTTCTTACAAGTTGTATATTACTCCACTGTACCCATGACAGTGTAATTGGGGGGGTATTTCATTTTGTTCTCCTTTAGAGGGCACCACAAAATGCTCTAATGAAAGATAATAATAAGCATAAAGAGGAAGGAGAGTTTTAAGGGACTAATTGAAGAGAGGAAATGGCCGAGTGGTTTAAAGGAATGAAATGGTGGGAGAGCTCCAAGTGAGGTGAGGCAGCAAAAGTAAAAGAACTGCCACCAACTGTGATGAATAATAGATGTGTGCTTAAAAGCTGTGGTCATGGGGCTGTCTAAGTATGCAGATGGAGGGAGGAGAAGCATAGTTCACTGTTTGTTAGGAGACAACAGTTCAAAGGTTCATCACCATACATGTCATAGTCTGCAGCCATAGGTAACAGGCAGCACTTTGTGCTCCAGACCTATGGCAGTAGGATGCTACCCCTTCTAGGTCTGTGTTAACAGGAAAAGCAACTTAGGACATGGTTTATAGTATACTCTCATCTATGATGGGGCATAGACTGCTGCCCTACTGGGTTTTGTGGGACGCACTGCTTAATTTGATTCCTGTGCAAGGGATGTATGTTATCCAACTTCTACCAGTTAAAACTGTATTCCCGATTTTACAGAGCAAATTTTGGGAGAATACTGGATGGCTCTGTCTAGACTGGAATTTAATTGCTGTGCAGATGGGAGGTGCATGAAGGATTTGGTTCTGTGAGCTCTTCTCAGGCTGAAAACCTTCGTGAGGGCTAGATGCATCCCATTCTCCCCGCTAGGGGCTTTGGGCAGGAAGGTGTTTAAGCACATGGCTGTGCAGGAAAGCTAATAGGATGACTTTGGTAGGGCTGTGTTTAAAGTGAAGCCAATGCCTATGCTCTTTCTTTGAAGCAAAGTGGTAGGCTTCTTTCCTAGTTGTTCTATTACATATTCAGAATGATTTTACCACTTACCTCACATACGTTCACTTCCAGTTGGTTAAACCACACTGCAGATGAATAAGAGGGGGAAATAAAACATCTGACTTGAGAACAAGAGAAATGAAACTTGGATTATTCTGTGTGAAGGTAGAGACACACATAAACACAGCAGAATGAACAGCTTAAACTGAGTTGTGAAATAGCCTGGGAATGTCCTTTCCCTGCCATTTCCTTGATTTCAACACCACTGAGTTTGTCATGTATGACGGCTTTGTGGTTGTTGTGACACTGTTGGAGAAAATTGGATTTGGGGAAAGTTTTCTTAGTTCTTTAAATAATTCAAAATGTTTTCCAGTTGTGTGTTTCCAGTGCAGCTTTGTTCTGTAAAGTTCTTGTAAAGTGGATTTTTTGCATAGAGTTACGTCATAGTGATGGTATATAATCCTTAGGACATATACAAGGGGTTTCCAGCCATCTGCTTGGCTTTCATAATACTTGTGACTAGAAGCCCTTCCCCACAGAAGATGAAAATGCAGATGCATACTCACAGGTTTAAAACACAGCTCAAGTCATCCAGCACTAAAGGCACAAGTCGGAGCCTGTGATGAGCGTGTTTGCTGTTGAAGTGGATGCTGTACTGAACTGATGTTTAGTGAATGGCCATATTTTACAGACATAGACATATGGGTAACCACGGCTTACCTTAAAAGAAGCTGTCAGTGCAAGTGAAATTCAAGAGAAAGGAGCCAGGAAGAGGAAAGATTTTAAAACATAAATAAATGAATATACATAGACTTCCCCAAAGGCATGCACATACACCTAACCTTACACCTAACCTGCTTTGAGACAAATCATAGAATAGTTAAGAAAAGGTAGAATATTTTCTTAGATAAAAACTATTTTTAGGTTACTTAGGGGTTTGGGGTATGATGGCTGCCTAGGGGTTTTTAGGCACGGCAGTCTTTGTGTCTCTGTGTAAAGCAGCCCTATGTCTCTGTGTAAAGCAGCACAATATACAAGTGATACAGCTGTACTTGTGATCGCGTCTGATTCCTCAGCCCACCAGTGGAGAGGCTTCCTGTTAACAGATTGCTTGTGAAGATACCACTTCTAGCATTTAACTAGAAGAAAGTTGGGAAATCATAGATAGAATCCCAGACTGGTTTGGGTTCGAAGGGACCTTAAAGCTCATCCAGTTCCAACGCCCTGCCCCGGGCAGGGACAGCTTCCACTAGACCAGGGTGCTCCAAGCCCTATCCAGCCTGGCGTTGAACACTGCCAGGGATGGAGCAACAATTTCCAATGAAAAAGGAAAAAGGTCTTTGTTACAAGGAAAACTGTGAGACTTGTGAATGGTGGAAGGTTGATCTGTTTAAGTCACTGAATTTAAATCGGTTCACTTTAAAAGCTAATCTGAAAAGTGCCAGCAAGTCAGGTCTTTGCCATTGAGAAAGGTTTGTGGTCATTTTTAACTTTTTGCCCGCTCCCCCTTTTTAATAGAAGATAGGCAATTGTACTTGCAATTCTTCCTTATGATTCCTAGCTGAAAGAGGAGCAGCCCTTCATGGAGAGAGATGAAAGACACTAGGAGTATTTTTCTTGCATTCCAGTGTAAGCAGAATAGCAAAGTACATACCTGAGAAGCTTCCAAACACAACACACATCTATTTACATATTTGATTTCAGTGGTGATACATGATAACCTGGGATTTCATTCAGAGGATCCTGATGGGGATTTGAAAGGAGTTCTTCCCTGAATGTTCACAAAATAACTGCTGAAAGCTGAAGGACCTTTTGTTGACAGAGTGAAGTCACAGAGAACAGGAGGCAGAGAGGCTGGAAACAGTTGTCTTGTGCTGAAGATCCTTTCTGTGCTTACAAGTGTTGGGGTAAATTCCTGGCTCTTTTGAAAGCAATGGGAATATTTTGTCACTGACTTCACTCGGTTTCAAAGAGGCTTTGGTAACTCTGTAACTTGTTCTAATGCCTGTTGATGGATGCAGCAGCTTTCCTGTTAGCTTGTCGTGCATCTTCCAAGGAGAAGGGGATCTGTCAGCTCCTCTTGGGAGCGCATAGACACAAGCTTGCTATGATGATATTCGACCTAGGAGCAAGAGATGCATTGAAGGTGTTTTCTTTCTCACTATTAAAGCTGTAGTGCTGCATAAGCAGCAGTGAGATTATAGGGGGAATATGTTTGAGAGAGCAAGCTGTTGTTCTGTTTCTTTACCCTGTATGTTTAAATCTGACACAAGATTAACATTTCTTTGTTGAGAAACAAAGATAGCAGTATGGGTTGTGTTTACATTCCCCCTTGGCTCCTTCAAATGATGGGTGATGTGTAAACAGGACTTTGAGGAGAGGAGAGTTGAGGTCAGGTCTTTCAGACTTTCTAAAATGCTAAAAGATTTGTGTGTGCTTAAAGATGGTCCAGAATGGAAAATTCAGCATTTGCTGCTCTCCAGAATACTCCCGAGTAATTAGGTTACCCCAGTTAAGCATTGCTCAATAGCTCAAAACTTAGACCTGAAAATAGCTCTCATGTGATGCATTCAGTGGTGTTCGTGTTACCCAACCTCTGCATTTCAGCATGGATGAGAGAAAACAAGCCAATGGCCTGGAAAGCTTTAAAGGCAAGCAGAGAGGAGGGCCTGATGAGTTCATGTAAAGGAATTTTTCTTCTGAAGATTCATATTAAAGCAGTATTAAAGGCAGGGTCAGAAAGTATCAGCTGCCTGAGAGGGACTTGTAGGTGTTGCTATGTGAGGTGCTGTTTCCAGCTACTCCAGCTTGTGCAAATACACAAATAGCCTTCCTTGCTGGGGGAGAAAGGTCAGGCATGGGGCTATGCTACATGTGCTGCTTTGTCCCCAGAGGGGCCATCCCCTGTGAGGGACCCCACTCTCCTTGTTAAGAACTGGAAGTATTTGGCAGTGGTCATACCAAGTCTGCCTGGGTTGGAGTTTTGGATTTATTTTCCTGAAAGAGATGGGACAGAGGTTTCAGTGATTTCAACTGGCTTTTGATCCTGCTCCAGCTTCAGAGGTTTGAATCCAGCCAGTTGATTGTAGGTTCAGTACTCAGTCTGACTCTTCTATAAGTTAATACTCAGTTTAGTTTATAGCAGAAGTAGTCTTCTGGACAATACTCGGCTTTTCTTGTTGCAGAAGAAGAGTGTGCTTTCTTGGAAGAATTTGGTCTTGTTCAACAGAAAGTGCTCTCAAGACAGGAGAGTTTGTAAGAGACCAGGGTTGTGGCTTGTAATTGCCTCAGGACTGTGCTGTGGCTGTAAAATACTAATAACACAAGTTTTTGCAGTCTCTGTGCTAGATTGTCTTAGCCTGCATATGAGGATGTAAACTCACACATGCAGTCTGTAGGCTGTACGTTCAGGTGTTTTTCTGTATGTTTCACAAGTGTTTCTTTTTTGTTCAGGTCAGCCTTCATAGGCAACTGATTTCCTCCAAAATAAATTGTGTAGCTTGTTTGGAAGGACTTTTCTGAAGTACTTCTTAAGTATCTTCTTTGCAAATGAGCAGTAGTGGGGGACAGGGGCAGAAGGTGTAGAGAGAAGATTAGACAAGCATGGCAATACACCGCAGGGCTTACAGTCTCCCCCTGAAGAGGGTTATTCCATGAGCATTGGTTTTTGATCACAGGCTGGTCTGTTCTTGCTGCCTCTGTTCTGACAGCGTGTCGCTTTTGTGGGGTATTTGTTTTTTAACGGTCCAGTCAAGGAAAACACAGGAGCTGATCCCACTGACACCCAGCACAGACCAGGGCACCAGTACATACATCTGACTGTATGGACCAGTTAGACGAAGGCTGAAGAAGGTGAGAGAGTTGGGGTTGTTCAGCCTGGAGAAGAGAAGACTCCAGAGAGACCTTAGCGCAGCTCCCAGTGCCGAAAGGGGGCCTGTAGGATGGGGAAAGAAAGACTTTTTATCAGAGCTTGTTGAGATAAGACGAGGGGTGATGGTTTTAGACTAAAAGAAAGGATATGCAGGCTGGATGCGAGGAAAAACTTTACAATGAAAGTGGTAAAACACTGGAACAGGCTGTCCAGAGGAGTGATAGACATACGTGGCTACCCTCCAGCTCACACAGACTGAGATTATGCTTTGTGGGTTTGGGCAAGGTGAGCTAAGGAGGAGGCAAGATTTCAGGTGATGGCTTTCTCTTAAGTGTCAGCAGCCACAGCTGGCAAAGAGATCCAGCTCCACTGCAGTCCCAAAACCCAAAACTGATTTTTGAAAGATCACAAAACCAGGCCCTTTGAAAATCAGTCCAGACGCATCCAATTGGAAGCTTCATTCTGGGACATTTGGGAAAATTAAAAAAAAGGCATCAACAAAAATGCCTGAAAATACTGGGTGCTAAACACTTGGAATCCAGTTTAGTCTTTAAAGCCTGGTTTAAAACACAAAAGAGGTTAATCACTTTCTGCTTGCTGCACATGAGCATTCATAGCATGGTCTGGGAAGGGAAGCTGGGTCTTTCTGTGGGAGCCTGCACCCATGTTACCTCTCCATCCCCTTGCAGCAGCAGTGTGTGAGGCAGCGATGCCTCTCTGTTGTTCCCAGAAGAATGATCCTGTGAATTTTGTCTGAGGCTCTTGGTCATCTTCACGGATAAAACAGGATGCTCCTGCAATTTTTCTCTTTGGTATTAAATTTGACTTCCCTTTAGCTTTTGGGTGATGGAATAGTTGCGAACCTTTGGCAGGAAGGGTTCATTCTGGGGAATCTGTCATAGCTCCCATAGACTTTTTGGTCGTTGATGTTGCACCTCATAGGAGGTGAACAAACATACATGGCACCCATAGTAGAGGGAGAAGAGAAGCCGCCATAGGTGATCGTGGAAAGTATTTTGTCTTCCTTCTTTCAGGGGATTTTTTCAGGCTAAACAGTGTATTTCAGACTGAGCCTACAAAGACTTAACCCCTTTTTTTGTACCAAGAATCCTATGCAGCAGTTTTGCTATGACAGCACCAGTGTCTTGAGTTTTATTTAACTACTTTTCTTCATGAGAACCTAACCTAAACTTCAGTTTATCTCTGTGATTCTCCAGTGGCTAATCACAGTCTCGGTGTCCCTTATTGTGCCAGTCACATTTTCACCCAAAGACAACTGCAGAATGTTTTTCACCATTACAGAAACCAAGATTACCAAAAACAAAAGTGTAATAACATCAAAGTCCATCAAACTCCAGAGCAACAGGAGTACCTTGAAGGAATTACTTGGATAACTGGCAACCAGACTGCCAGATCACTGTGCTGTTGAGGTCATAGCTTTGGCTAGTCATCTTTTGATTCAGGCTTTGCGAAGCAATGAGGGAGTCGCAGCAGAAGCAGAAAGCCCTTGTCAGATTTTAAGTAAGAAACACATAATTTCATAAAAATATCTTCAGAAAATTCCATCTTTGCTTCACTGTACCTATCTCTTCAGTCTGGAGAACGTCCTGGGCTTGTTGTTTACTTTTCATATGTTGTCATAGAGCTTAGTGGGTTTTTAAAGAGCAATAGCAAGTGATTCAGCAGCGGAAAATACGTTAACTGAAATCATAGAATCTCAGAACTATAGAATGGTTTGGGTTGGAAAGGACCTTAAGATCATCTAGTTCCAACCCCCTGCCGTGGGCAGGGACACCACATACACATCTTCAGGATTGGGTACTGTTAGTGTAATGGGTAAAAGAAAGTCATGCTTAAAGAGCTGCAGTAGGAGTCCCTGTAGTAGTGAGGCTTTGTTTCTTTGGGTTATCTCCAAGGGAAAATCACCTCATGACTCTAAATTCCACTGTCTTAGTGAAGTTGTATTGAGGTTTCCCCATGTGACTGCAGGGGAAGTGATTGCATACTAACAGGTCCAGAGATCGGTGTCCATAGTAAAAGAGGGAGTGGCTTCTGATTTCAGTTTTCAGTTGTTCTGATTCTCAAAAGGGTTGTTGCAGCAACCGGGTCCTCAACCTGTTCTCAGATTGGACTAGATGATCTTTTGAGGTCCCTTCCAATTCCTGATGTTCTGTGATTCTGTGATTCTGTTTTTCTGATTAAGAAAGCTCTGTCTTCCTTTGTGTATGCCTGTTCCTGTTGTTAAGTATCAGCATATCCATGTGCAGTAAATACCAAGATTGAAGTTAACCAGGGAATGTGGAATTATGAACCATCTGCACATGGTTCACATCACAGTTGTGAACATCTTTTGCATGGATACATTTTGTATCCAGGGATTATTCAGTGAAAGATTCCTATCTGCCAGTTTCTGGCGTGGGCTTTTCACTAAAACCATGTGTAATAACAGGTATCATGTCTTAAATTGTGCTGTTGGTGCATGCATGCCTTGTTCTGCAAGAAGAGCTGCTCCAGAGCCACTGGGCCTTTCTGACATTCAGTGCAGTGTCCCTCCTTAATAGCAAATAACTGATGACAAATGAAGGTAATAGCTCATTGGCAGCTTTGTAGGTAACAACTGGAATATATTTGGAGCAAGTCTCTTACATTGCTTTTGTGCTGCCTGACTTTGAAGCCTTGAAATGAGAGGCTGGAAGTGATCTCTGAGCGGAGAGCGGCACAAGTGTTTAATGGATGTGCTCATAATGCCACAGCAGGATAGAGTTTCAGAGCTAATGGAAAGTTGATGTACAACTGATTTACCTCTGAGGGCCAACCCCAGTTCACAAATACAAGCTGTAGGCCTCTGTAATTTGGTCCACTGTATTTGCATATCCCCTTTCATTGCAGAGTGACAGTTTGCAGCAGGATTCTGCAGCCATGTCAGGGTCAGGAGGGGTGAGCAAAGTAATTAGCCGTGGGTTTTAGGAGCCCAGATGCATTAAACAAGTTTCTAATTTCTTGGTGAGACTTTCCTTGGAAAAGAGAGGAGAATTTGTGACCGGAGTGTACCTGACAGGAAGGATGCAATCCTGCTGGAATGATGTGCTGTTACAGCTGACAAGCTGTCCATCCTTCCAGCAGTCTTGCTCATACTGCTTCACTTACCTTGTCCTTAAAGGCAGCTCTCTGTTGAGCAGAGTAGAATTCATACAGGAAGGGAAACGTTGTCACATTATACTGCTTGTTACAAGAATTGTAGGATTTGCTATCAGTTAGCTGAAATCTAAACAGCCTAAATGGTCCGAATGGTTAGAGGGGTTAGGGAAGCTTGCCAGAGCGTAGAAAGCATAACAACTGCATTTAATAGCAATCAAGTTACTCTTGTAAATATTTGCATGTGCTGCTTCAAAGCCTACTACGTGGTCATTCATGTACTGCAATTAGAAAGATGAGGAGGGGAAAAAAGAGAGGGTGAGAAGAAAAGGGCACTCCATGTTTTGTAGCTGCTCTAATAAAGAATGGGCAAAGCACCAGGAAGAAAAGAAAAAAGGAAAAGAAACCCTCCAAAGTTTAATAAACAAAAAAGAGAATAAAAATAAATCTGTGGAGCATTTATTACAAGCCCTTGGTGGAAAGATTAGATTGATGCTCTCAGCCTTTCCTGTGTGGGTGTATGTGTGAAGTCGGCCTGTCTGGCCTCCTCCAACAAGAAAAGTTGTTTACATTTCCTGACTTGGGCTGTGCATATAATTGATTTTTTTTGTTATTGTTTCAATAGCAGAAATGAAAATTTAGGGGCGGGGAGGGAAGCCTCCTTTGGATACAATTGAATTGAGGTCCTTTTCCTCGCCAGAATGAAAGCCCGACTCTCAGCAGAGCTGTGTCAGAGTGTTTTGTTTCTCCTGAAATGTCAGTACATGCAGTACTTGTGAGGGAAGCTGTGGAAATGCAGGGTGCGGGGCTTAGTTCAGCAAACACAACTGTGGAAGGCAGAGTCGTCATTCGTTTTGCACAGGAGATTCCTGATTTGGGGAATATCTCCAGCATGAAACAAACTCCTTCCATTCCCACTTTTGGTTTAAGGGAGCTTGACTGCATCTTGCTGTCCTCCCAGCCTCAATGCCTGGGGGTCTGTGTCCTGTTTTGGGCAGTCGATCAGAGGATGTGTTCAGTCTCTCCTGCTGACAATGCTTCAACCTGGAGCAATACTGCCCTTCAGTATTTGGGGATAGGTCTCCTGCACCTCTCCCATCAGTGGTTTTGGCCTGTCAGAGCAGGACCGCTTTTTGTCCTAGTTGCTGGCATGGAAACTTAGAAGATGCTGGACAAAGTAGGAGACACAGAAACCACAGTGTCGTTATGCACTCAAACGCTTGTATGCCAGAATATGCTTTAACCTGGCATCTGTTAATGTGGACTGTCCTGTGTAAGGCAGCTGATGAAGTTTCAGGTCATTCAAGGGAAAAAAAACCCAACACCACCCCCCACCCCCCAGAAAAAACACCAAAAGAAAACACCCAAAGAAACGCCAATAACAAAGAAAACCCCAAACCAAAAAGAATAAAACCCCAAACTTGTGATGCTCGGTATTCAGCAGGCTAAAGGGAGGAGGAGGGATGATGCCTTTGCCCTCCAACTGTGTTTTATAACTCTTGTCTCAACGGTACTGGGATGATTGTGATTATGATTATTACAGCTGGAAGTCTTCAGTTTTCTGAGGGTTGAATTAGTGAATAATTTAAAGATGATAAAAGTGGAGTCTTTCATTGCGTTTTCTATTCCCTCTCTCCAAAACAAAAGGAATCTCTGTTTTTCTAGCTACAGGGAACATATTGACTTAATTCCACTCATTAATGATAATAGTTCAAGGCATACTTAAGGAGCCTCATCTGCAGCAGGGTAACTGTGTTTGCAGACTGACTTGGTCAGAGTCATCCTGGCATCCACTGGAGTCACTGGGCCAAAACCAGAGGGGAGTCCAGAGGTCTCCAACTGAGTCTGAACTGATTGAACTGTCAGGTTAAGGTGGAGTCGCAAAAGAGAGATAAATGGCAGCATCTGAGATCACTTAAAGGCTAATCTAAACGCTTGTAGACTCCATAGGGTTCTTCCCATTCCCTTGAGGAGAGTTGCAAGTATCAATTCTCGGTCTTAATATTGATTAATTTTCACATAATCCCCAATTCTTCAGTCAGCCATTCTTTTTCAAAGAAAGAGTTCCGAATAGTAAAAAACCCTTGGGTTTTAAGTTATCCATAAATAATGCTTTTTCCTGAATTGACTCCTCATGGATACTGTCATGAATGATCGAATAAAGAAACCAAATTTCTATGTGGGTTTCTGCAAGGTACAAAGTTATTTTAAAGAGAGAGATGAAGCTTCTGTAAGACAAGAACTCATTCTTATTCATGGTGAGTATCCCATGCCTGCCTTCCAGTGGAAGGTAAATACTTGATCATTACGTATACAAATGCACATATTGAAACTGAACCATGCACACTACTAGAGTATTCCTCCTCTGTCTATATTCTTGATATAGGAAAGAGAGAACGGTTCAGGAGAATCTGGTTTGATACCTATTCACAGATTTGTAATATATATCATCTAAAGTATAGAAACTGAAAAGAAAGACTACAAATACAGCACAAGAAAGTTCTAGAAATAAGTAAGAAGCTAAATAGAAATCAAACTGACAGTTAGACATGACTTTTCAATCTGAAATAAAGTCAAGATGAACAGGGTTTGTGTGAGCCAGGGCAAGCAGCTGGCTGCTAATTTGGCTTGTCCACAGGGAATGAAATGATAGGTTGGTGCCTCAAATAAATGACAGGGAAGGACAATCTAGAACTCATCCTGGAAGCATCAATCCTATATATACACGTTATTATGCCAAATTGTATTCCTAGTAGAATTAGGTTTGGCTGAATAGCAGGTTGTAGTCTTGGAGTTTCCTACAGCATAAAAATAAGTTGAAGAGATTATTCCTCTTAAATGAAGAAATCATCTCTGAGGCAAGTAGCTTTTATAAGAATTAGCATCGTGTATTGAAATTAAGATCATCCTTGCATAAAGTTAAGCTTTTCTCAGAAGACCTTAATTTGGTATTTTTAGAGAGACCAGCACTAATGTGTTGCTCATGAGAGAAGGGAATAATTTGGTGTGGGGGTAATCTGCATCCATTTTTCTTTTACTTCTCATTGTAAGACTGTAGCAAGTTTTCTGCCAATAAGCTTGGTAGGTGAGAATACTGATCATGATGCTTTGGGGTTTATTAAGCACTGCAGATGTGAAAATCTGAGAACCTTTTTTTGCTTCTTTAATTAAATGGGATCATAAGGAAGCCTGGCGCTTCCTGTTCATATTTGTATTTCTTACCCATTTGACCATACTGAGGGTCTGCTTTTGGAAGTGCTCTTTCAGAGGACTTCTTTAAGTATTTTGAGAGCTTGTCATCTGTCACTTCGAATACATGTTCAATTGAGGCCAAGATTACTTTTTTATTGTCAAAGATTTTCTCATAGCTAGGATTATTTTCAGGAGTTTTTACCTCTGATTATTTAAGAGAGGGAGTTTGGCTCAATTATGTAGAGGCAGCATGTTTGTGAAGTTTGTGAAGGCAGAAACTTTGCTTTATTCCTTGTGTGACTGCCTCGTACTTGGTATTTATTCTGTAGTCAGTTTAAACTTAGAATTGTTCAAAGAGCTCCAACAAGTCCTTTATTAAATGTGTAACTGCGACTGGTGTAGCCTTGAATAGCTGGGAGCCCTGTGTTGCTCAGAAGTTCTGGTAATGGCAGCCAGTCTAGAAACATTAAATAATTGGAAGAAGCTCTTTAAGTTATTAATATCTTATTGAGATGGTTAAATATTATTAAGGATTTATTCCTTTAATCGTTCCTATTTGGAAATAAAGGTAAATGTACTCGACTCGGCTTCCCCCATTTCTTTACATAGGATTGATGACTTGGTGTGTGTTACATCTATTCAGAATTAGGTTATCTTCCAGAAGAAGGCTTTTTATTCAATTAATAGATGTCTGGATTAATGGCCTGGGTAGCCAAGGGAGGCAGCAGAGCACGTGACTCGCTGGGATTTCAGACAAGACGTGGGACTTTCACAGTGTCTGAACTGCTCACCTCCCTAACATGAGGCTGTCATCTCCTGCTACTGCATGACAAATCTTGCCTTAATGTGGGAAACCTTCATGTTTTGTAATTATGATCTGGAGTCTTGCTGCTGACGTGGCCCCAGGGAGGCCTGTGAGCTTCACTTCCTCAGAGAAAATTCCCCTCCCCACTCTCCAAATACTATTTTCCTCTTTTCTGTTATCCACTTCAGTTTTCACACTGTAAGAGGAGAGGTTTCTTTTCATGTTGCTGGCCAGGATGGGGTGGAATGGCCTCAGATGATTCCTGAACCCTTTAGGGTAACCTGTGTTGTGCAGAAGGGCTTTGCTGCTTAGCCTCAGTCAGGGTTTACAGCTGGAAAGGAGGAAGAAGACTGTTTTGAAACCTAAACTGATATGTTCAGCACTGTTATGGAATACTTGGGTCCATTTTTCTAACTGCTTTTTTCTGCTTTCCTCCTGATAAATGGTGAGGGGTTTTATGTTTATGGCTTTTACTCCTTCCAGGTGGTCAAAATCCATGTAATCCAGTTTATAATAATGGAATCACAGAATGGTTTGGGTTGAAAAGGACCTTAAAGCTCACACAGTCCCAAGCCCCTGCCACAGGCAGGGACACTTTCCACTAGTGCAGGTTGCTCCAAGCCCAGTCCAGCCTGGCCTTGAACACTGCCAGGGATGGGGCAGCCACAGCTTCTCTGGGCACCCTGTGCCAGGGCCTCACCACCCTCACAGTAAAGAACTTCTTCCTAATATCAAATCTAAATGTACTCTCTTTCAGTTTAAAGCCATAATGTCTAGTGTCTGCTTGCCTCTTCCCTCCCTTTCTTTTTTTCCTGCCTTTGTCACCTTAATCAGAATGAATATTTTGTTCCAGTAAAATCCTTTAATAGCTAAATATGAAAAAAATCTGAAGCTGGCAAATTTATGCTCCATATTCTGGGGGGAAATGGTTTTCAAAGAACATACAGATCAGATGAGTTGCTGTTACTTGTTGTCTTCGCAGATTCCTGTGAAGTCTGTGCAAGTCTGAAGGCATTTGCCATATGCCAACTCCTGT
This sequence comes from Psittacula echo, assembly GCF_963264785.1. Classification (NCBI taxonomy): domain Eukaryota; kingdom Metazoa; phylum Chordata; class Aves; order Psittaciformes; family Psittacidae; genus Psittacula; species Psittacula echo. The sequence continues at coordinate 14,195,139 of NC_137738.1, read as the reverse complement.
GATTTTTCCCAGTTCATAAGCATCCGGGATTTTCCACCACTATGTTGAAAGAGAGGAGTTTTAAACACATGACCTGAATATAGAGTTGGAAATAGTTGTTAATCTCTTTTAATATGGTATTCCTGTAATCAAACACATATGGGGCTGGTTTTTGTATATTAAATTGTTAATAATATTAAATTGTCCATTGGAAACTGAATTGTTCTACAGATATTTCCCTTACTGAGGCTGTCTTGTATTTCAGTTTGAAGGAGCACTGTATTTTATCATAAAATAAAAAACTAAAATCATACTTCTTTCTTGCAGATGCCATCCCACCGAGCTATTACAGCCTTTACTTCCGAATAGTCAGATTTGACGTCTCGGCCATGGAGAAGAATGCCTCCAACTTGGTGAAGGCTGAGTTCAGGGTCTTCCGCCTGCAGAACTCAAAGGCACGGGTCTCAGAGCAGCGGATAGAGCTGTACCAGGTAGGTTGGCATCTCACACACATCAGCTCTGTGTCTTTTTGTAGCAAACCCACCTTGTACCCATATAGTTGGTGGAACAAGCCATTGGGAGAAGAAACTGAGTCCCATCTTTCCAAAGTAGCCTGTTGTTTCATAGAATCATAGAATGGTTTGGGTTGGAAAGGACCTTAAGATCATGCAGTTCCAACCGCCTGCCATGGGCAGGGATGTCTTCCACTAGACCAAGTTGCTCAAAGCCCCTGCCAGCGTGGCCTTGAACACTTGAAGGCCGGGTTCAATTTCCCTTGCTTTTCCTAGAAAGGACTTTATTCAAAATCATATGAAGCTGAAATGTGCAAACTTCTTGCAGTTATGCCTCAGGACTCCATAGTTTCATCATGTAATGATAAAGGACAGAACAAGGCATCAAATAAATAATTCCCAGGGTCTCTGTCTCCCAACACCTGGCCTGTACTGTAGTTTAAATAGAAGTCAAATTCCATTCTCTGGCCTGTGTTCAGAAGAAGCCTGTTAACCATTCCTTGTATAAATGGCATTGCTAATAATTGAGTTTCAAAGCTTAGGAGTTTCAGACCTGGCTTCTGTATGATAACCCAGGGGTTGAGGAAAGTGAGTGGACAATGCAGGGATTGAGGCGTGAGGAAGAAAATGACCCTGTGACTTTCTCACTCTTGTCGATAAGATTAATGTCATTTAGTCTTTAAAGACTTTAAAGCCATTAAAGTCACAGAGAGCCTGTGTATTTGTGCAGATACTGTCTAGAGCATATTTCATCTAAAGCATAGTTCACTTTGCTGAGAAACACAGCAACCAAAAGGGGCTCAGCTCCCAGCAGTTTTATATGGAGTAAAACTCACAGTTGTTCCAGCAACCTGGGACTTGTTCAACACCCCAGACTGTTCCAGAAACCCCTGCCAGATAGAATACCACCTTGTAAAAGTGTACTGAGGCCCTCTATGGCTCTTTTCTTGCTGCCCTCCTTAGCTATGCCTGAGCACTGTCCTGGCTTTGACTGTAGAGTCAGGTTCAGATCCAGTGGGTGCAAATTTGAGTTAGTCTTCTCCCTCACTTTCAATTTTCACCTTTTCCTGCCTGTTCTGGTCAAGTACAGGCCAGAATTGGTGCAGAGAGGGGGAATTTGGTTTCATGTGCTTGCTGAAGTGTCGGTATAAGCCAGCCTTAGTGGATGACAGCAGGAAAGGACTGGTTAGACATTGTTTAAATGTAAGAGAAGTGTGATTCCCAGTTGAATGTTGTTCAGGTCCACAAGTGGTTACTGAGTGCTTGGCTTCATGACTGCAACCTGGATGCCTTCCTGCCCAAGACCAGGCTGGTAGAAAAGTTGCATAAATAACATGTCATTTGTTAAAAGAGAAAGCTAAGAGTCTTTAATGAGAGTCACTGGTGTCACCTATATATATAACAGAGTCCTGTGACACTGCCACACCAGCCTGCTGAAACGATTGTATGTTCTGGCTTGACATTATTGTTCAGACATCCTAAAAGGAGTTGATGGCATCTCCAGGCTTTCTGTTCTGCTTTTGAGACCTGTTAGCCAGGAGTACAGCTGTGGTTGCCTGAGCTCGGTTCATCGCTGTTCTGTGTTTGAGGAACATGGGACACAAAGGGTTCAGCAGAGGTAGAGAAGAAAGGGACTTTGCTTGGCTGGGATTTCACATTGTGATGGGAAACAGCTGGAGTTTATTTGCGAGAGCCTGACTCCAGCAAGCCTGTGCCCATGGAAGTGACTGACACCTGCATCCAGGGCAGGTACTCAGGTCCTTTGGATAAATATATAGCTCTGAGTAAGGCAGTTTCTTTTTTAGGCTGGGTGGGGTATGCTGAGTGAAGTGTGAGGTGAGTAATGAGTGCAGGTTTTTGTAGGATTAGTTCTTTTCTCCACCAAGCAACAAGGCAAGCCAAAGGCAGCGAGCTCTCGGTGTGTGTTTGTGCCAGGCATATTGTGGACATGTTACTTTGCTGTAGAGAGGCAAGTTGTCTCTGAAGTATTTCCCTTGCAGAGCACCTATTAAAATGATAAAAGCTGCCTGTTAATTTCTCTCTCTGCTTTACTTCTTACAAGCTCCTGTAGCCTTCTTGTGGTGGTTATTTTCCTCCTTGCTTTTGGCAATACTTACTTCTTGCAATCTTGTATGCAGCTTTCCCCAAAACCTTGTACAGAGGCTGAATAGCTCTGTGATGGCCAGTCTGAAGCACATGGGTTTATTGCCGAGAGCTCTACTGCTGGAGCGTCTAATCTCTAAATACTGAGTTCCTAAATACTGCTGCAGCTAGTCTCCATCACAGCACATGCAGTGTTTAACAGGAAAAGCAAAAGCAGGGAGAAATTGAAGAGGAAGGACCCATAGTCCTTATGATTCCCTTCCAACTTGAGATATTTCATGATGTATTGTAGGACAGTGCTATAGAAAGCATCCTAAAACTTAGTAATGAATTTTAGAGATTCAAAAGAAGAAAATCTAAGGAGCTGAAGGTGAGGAAAGATGGGTAGGAGGCATTAGTATCACAGTGATGCTAGATGAGCTTCAGGGCTGTGTAATGATGTGTTTATAGTGCAGATAGGGGTGTCTGGCAGTGGAAGAAGATACAAATGTTGGTTGTAAAAAGGGAGAATGAGGAAAATGCTCATTTCAGTGGAAGTGGGAGAGGCAAATACATTCTGTAAGGGTTGAAGGCTCACTTAGATATCTTTGCTTCCAGCATGAAAAGCCATGCATGGTGAGTGTGTCTTGCAGAGGAGTTTACTAGTGGAGTTGGCATGTGCAACAACCACTCCTCCATGCGTAAGCACTACATCCTGTCTTGTGAGATACATGCAGGGTTTGCCAGGGCTGTTGTGCCCGGAAGGAGCAATGTGGGGTTTTGTCTTGCATAAGCAACGCTTAATTATTAGGGTGTTTTTCAAGTTTCGGGTTGCCTGGTGTTTTGCTTTGTTGAGGAGATCTTCTTGATGAGGGTTTTGGAAATTCCTCTCATACCTGTAGTTTCAGGGAATGGTTGTTCTCCTCTCCCCTCATCTTTCTTAGTTGAGCAGGAAGAGAGGGGCAGAAGCCTTCTTTTTGTGGTTTGTAGAAAAGTGACCATCCCTGAACACATGCAAGTCTCCTAACTGCTCCCCAGGAGCTCTCAGATTTAGTCCCATGGCAGTTTAATAGTGGTATGTATGCTGTTGGTGCAGAAGGGATGGTATTATTCTGAAGGACTATTTTAGGAACAGCCAGAGACAGATGTGCAGGATAAATGGAAAAAATAAGCAGAACATAAATATTTTGTTTCTCCTCCTGATGCTTTCTTTGTGTGGTCCTCTGACCTTATGGATCTACCCCTTAAAGTGAAAAAAGAACTACAAGACTGCACCTTTTCAGCTGAGCTTTCCTCAGGCTATACTTGGCTCCCTTTTCCAAACCACATCAGAAAAGGACTTTGTGTTTTCCTGCAGCCCTTGTTTGCACTGACTCGGGAAAGCAGTCTGGGGCTACTTGGCATGTCAAGCCAGGGCCATGGCCCCTCACGCCTGTCCCCCAGTGCAGCAGCAGGACCCTATTCCTACATCCGAGGCAGGATTGGAGCAGGGAGCACCCCATCGTATTCATGCTGGGAATGAGTGACTGTGGGATCTGTTTGCCAGGTCTTGCTGTCCCCCGGGTTTCTCCAGACAGTGGGTCCTGGAGATTAATTCTCTTGGAGGTGCCCTGGATGAGTCTGTCACCAGTGGGCAAGTGATAATATCTGAGAGCAGAAATAGCTGCTTAAATGTCTGTTTTCACCCAGCGTACTTATCTTCGTATTTAAGCAATCCTGTGTGTGTTCCTGCACAGATGGGAAGCGCAGTGCACATATTAAGTAGTCTTAGGATGGAAAATAATAAATCTCATAGAAGTAGGAATTAAATTTTTTCTATAAGGCTCATATACAAACCTCTGTCTCTTTTTGGCTGTGGATAAGAGAAGCCACAAGGAATTAAATCCTCTAGTCTTTCCTGTTGTTTCTTCTGTCTGAAAGTGAGGGTTATATGCTGGTGGTGCTGCTGATCATCAGCACATTGGAGAGTGGGAAGCCGGAGGGAAGGAAGGAAGGAAGCAATGCTGAGAGTGCTCTCCCGCATTTCTCCTCCCATCCTTCTACTGCGCCAGGTTCACTCAGTGCACCAGGACTTCAGAAAATATTAAGAGGATAAACTATTTTTGGGGAAGGGAGAAGGAATAATATTAAATAAACAAGTTTTAGCATCCTCTGGTGGCCTTTGCTATGTTTTTAAAGATTTATGCCAAATGAAGGCTTTATTGGAATTTGATCAGGTAAAGCTCAGTTGTTACGGGAATGTCTTTGTTCATCAGTTTTCTTGCCTGCTTTGAAGCCTTCGTCACATGTTTCTTTTATTAAGGTGCGTCTGTATTTATGAATAAAGTCCCTGCACCCTTCAAAAAATAAAAGCTTGTCTTTTATGAATAAACATTCCAAAAAATAAATAGGCGCCACCACAAAGCTGGATGAGTGAAAACCCTCACAGGGCAAAAAGCCGTCATCCAGAGAGCATTGTGGTATCTTTTTTAAGGTAGTTTTGGTAGGTACAGACGGTCAAGCAATAACAACTAATAATTACTGCTTACGGAAGTGGTGCCGTGTTTTGTTAATACATCATAAAGCATCATGCAACGGAAGTGCTGGTTTTGATCGTCATTGCCGTCAGAGGCTGCTGTGGGTGTGGGTACCTGAGAGGCTGTGGGTCAGGGGCATGTGTCACAGAGCGTAATAGAGTGCAGTTTTGGAGCAAGCAGTCGGTGCCAGGTTGAAGCCTGGGAACACATTGGATTGCAGTGAAGAATTTGGAGCAAGCAGGAGCAGACCGTTGGTCTTTCTGTGTTGAGAAGGGGCCTGATCCATGCTGTGGGCTCCTATGGAGCTTGCTCAGGGTCTAGGAAGAACCATCTGCTTTCCAGACAGTGGTAACCCCCGTTTCTTTAAGGGCCTCTCTCACTGCTTGGAGGTATGAGCAGGAAGATGCTGTGGAACATATTACCCCATTATGAGTCAGATTTAAATTTAAACCACAGTCGGTTGTTCAAATACTTTCAATTCAGACAGTGTTTTGTCTTGTTTTTCAGTTAGGGAATACGTTTAGAGCGAGCTACTATAGATGTGGGCCAAATCTCCGCGGTGCAAATCTGAGGCAATTTACACTGACTGCAGCAGAGCTACTCGAGACTGATCTTCGTATAATCCGGAACAGAGGGGCCTTGCTCTCTTTCCTTGCCAAAAAAGTGCCGTCTCTAATGCCACGGAAAAAAATACCAGGAAGCAGGATTTGTGGCTGCAAGCTGGCGCAGGAAGTCTGTATTACAGATATCACCTGGGGCATTTGATTTTAATCTGCTGCCATCACTGTGACCCACATCTAAAGGAGTATATTTGGATCTCACAATTCATGTATTGCTGTCCTGCAGCCAGACTCTTGTGATCTGAAAAGTTACAAGGTTATGTTAAATGGCAGACGTATGGTACAGTGCTCTTTGAAGTGCCAAACTCAGTATAAAGTGTGGGCCTGATAACTTTCTATTCTACCAACTTCCTTCTCCTTCCCTTGCCTCCTCAGCAGCAGATCAGGACCACAGGAAGTAGATTTGCAGCATATTTAATCAAATTGCTGCTTTCTCTTTGTTCTAGAACCCTTTTTTTGGGGGTTGAAATACTGTATTCCCTACCAAAAAAGTCAGTATGCTGGAAACCATGTGTGCAATCCTTTGGCAAATAATCTGTGAGCATGCACAAGGGAAGTATTTATCGCTGTGTCGTATTCACTGCGATTTGAGAGCTTATCTCAGATGCAACTACCACTTGCCAGGAACAGAGCAGTTATTGAAGATGACTTAAAGAACTATACAATATCCCTGTTAGCTACTGGCATAAGCCAGTGCATACTCCCAGCTCAGTGCTGCTGTGCATAGAAATCTGGGGCACTGAGCTGATAGATTTATTGCTATATATATATATATATATATGTGTGTGTATACATTATACATTGGGAAAATGAGCCAGGAGATGGCATGTCACTGTTGGAGGCCAGATCCACAGGGCAACTTAAATATGTCTATACCAATGCCCGCAGCATGGGCAACAAACAGGAGGAGCTGGAAGCCATTGTGCAGCAGGGAAATGATGACATGATCGTCATCACAGAAACATGGTGGGATGATTCGCATGATTGGAGTGCTGCAATGGATGGCTTACAGGCTCTTCAGAAGGAATAGACAAGGAAAAAGAGGTGGTGGGGTTTCATCAACTGCCTGGAATTTCATGTTGTGAGAAGGTTGAATGTTTGTGGGTGAAGATCGAGGGAAAGGCCAACCAAGCAGATATCCTGGTAGGAGTCTGTTATAGACCACCCAACCAGGATGAAGCTACAGATGAAGCATTCCTCAGACAACTGGGAGAAGTTTCACAATCGCTTGCCCTTGTTCTCATGGGGGACTTCAACCTACCAGATGTCTGCTGGAAGTACAACACCGCAGGGAGGAAACAGTCCAGAAGGTTCTTGGAGGTAGTGGAAGATAACTCCCTAACCCAGCTGGTGAGTGAGCCAACTAGACGAGATGCATGGCCGGATTTGCTGTTGGCAAACAGAGGACGGGTGGGTGATGTGATGGTTGGGGGCTGTCTTGGGCAAAGTGATCACGAAATGATTGAATTTTCTATCCCTGATGAGGTCAGGAAGAAGGTCAGCAAAACTGCTACCTTACCCTTCTGGAGGGATGACTTTGGCCTGTTTAGGAGGGTGGTTGAGAGAGTCACTTGGGAAGCAGTACTGATGGACAAAGGGGGCCAGGAAGGCTGAACACTCTTCAAGAATGAAATCTTCAAAGCACAGGAGCAGGCATTCCCCATGTGCTGAAAGTCAGACTGGTGGGGAAAAAAGCCACAAGTTGAATCATGACTTACAGAGAACAATGCAGGCAAGAGAAAGGAAATACAGAGGGGTCACTTGGGGAAGAAGACAGCATGTAAGAAAAAAAGTCCAAATATTCAGGTAACAGAGAAAATTTCATGCCAAAGTGTTGCAGTAAATGCATGTGAGTATGAGATATGGCTGTCGGTGACAGAACTGAGGAAGAGGAGGGAAGATGAACACAGGAGTATCCTGCAGGATCTGGGGGATTTGGCTGGAAGACAGGAGAACCCACTCTGTTTTTGTTGACTTTGGCTCCTCTTTGTTGATATTTTAATAAAACACAATGTGCCTCTGGCAAGTTAAAGCTAAATGCTAGATAAGTTTACAGGATTTTTTGTTTTGTTTTGCTTCGTTTTATATAAAATCTTTCTTTGGAGCTATCTTAAAATCTCCTAAACAGCAGGAAATTGCACTCAATATTTCTGAATCTTCCAGGAGAAGGACCCCAGACTCTGTTCTTATTTACTGCTTATACAGTGCAGAGTCTTCCTGCTTGCTTAAGCATAAATCAGGCTGAATGGCCTCAGGGCTGTATCCCCAACTTACATTGCACATGTATCTTCAGTGGCAGGAGGAAGGCCCTGCTTAGGGAACAAATGGAGGGGAAATCCCTTTTCAGGATCCATTCTCTCCCCGGAGCTCATCCCCTTACCACAGGGCATTACAATGAGTCAGTCACAGCAATTCCATGACATCCTTGACTTCCCCTCCCTTTCTGCCATGCTTTAGCTGCTCATCTCTTTATCCCCCATTGCTCTTCACCTTCTTTTACCTTTAAGCAAGTAATGGCCAACACTGTAAGAGAATCCTACTGCAGCTGTAGCCCATCCAGATATAAAACGGGTTGGGTTATGTGTGCAATATGTTCTTTTTATTTGCAAGTTTGCATGAAGAACGTGTCTGGCAAGTTCTGAGCAGATGGATCAGAGAGCTATGGGGTTTTTTTAAAGCTTTGGCAAGTACTCCATACCTTTGTATTTTGGCAGGAGCTCTGCATCTCATATACTAGTCTCTAAAGATTCTGCCCTCAGTTTAGCCTTATTCGGAGAACTTTGCAAGTAATGGAAAGACTTCCATTGATAAGCAGGGGAGCTGTAAAGCCCTTTTAACTCCATAGCACTGAAGGCAGAATCTGAATTACTCTTTTGCAGAAGTGGTTACAAGAAAAGGTTATTTGCATCGAGATTTTTGCACTCAGCCTCTTGCATTAGTGGTGATAAGAAGCACCTAAGATTTTGATAGCCAGTAGATTCCTAGTTACCTGGCAAAAGGTGTAATATGGAGCATTTGCAATTTATAATGTATGTTTCCACATATAATGAGTAAGAAACTGGAGAGATTTACAACAGAATTAAGGGTTTACTTATCCTTGTGTCCAAGACAGGATCGAAGACATCAAGCTCAACCAGGGAGTGAGAAAGGATTGGGAATTAGCATGGTCTTTTTTTAACCTAGAGCTTCAGAAAGGGCTGGATGAAGTCCCTGCGAGCTGTCTGAGGAGACACTTGTAATCTAGAACCAGGCAGTGAGTGAATCTTTCAGTAGGGTGAATAGTACGTAAGAATTTGGAAACCTCAAGTGGCTGGTTGTGGTTATTCCACTGCAGATGGTTAGGCTGGAGTCCCCCGCAGGTTTCTTCTAGTTCAGGTTCCCCTCAACAGCAGTTTTCAGCCATGATAGCTGTACTTACTTCTACTCTGATGTTAGCCAGCATTAGCATGTCATATACTACTGCATTTCATTGTTTGCGCTTACTTACTTTGAGCTTACATGTCAGGTTATTTCCATTACTTTAAAAGGTGCTTGAAATTCCAATGGATAATGACTGATAAGTAGGAGAAAGACTGGTGAGCCTGCCAAGATGCTGTAATACTCAAGAACATCACAGGAGTCTGACGTGTCAGAGAAGAGAAGGGAAGGAAGGAAGTTACCAGGGAGCCAGCAGCATCTGGAGGGAGGAGATCAGAATGCATGGAAAGGGAAAACAGATTAATAGCAGGTTTTTACAAGATAATGTCATATTTACTGCTATTCAGTGGTTGCAGAACCCACACTGCCTGGCAGCAGTGACCATCCCAAGTTCCAAGGCAATGCAGCAGACAGGACAGGTTCTTTTAAGTGGCCATATGATCTTACTATGTTTTGAAAGTTCATCAACTTGTTTTAAGAAACTTTAAGTCACCCAAAATATTTCCTAACAGTTGGCAACTGTAATTCTCAAACCCAGCTATAAAATGCCCTTGTTGTTGCTAAAGCTTGGCCTTTGATGTGCCCTAGGGTGTTCTTGGCTGCAGCTGATCTATGTCATTGATGCATCAGCCTGTGTACCATCGCTGCTGAGCCACACTCAGTTGTTTTTTTGTTTGCTTGCTTGCTTGCTGCGGAGCTGATGAATTTATTAGCCAGAGCTATTCCACTGTAAATTATACTTAACTGTGATTTCCCTATTATTCTGTATCTGATTGTGTAACTGTAGAAGACCAGAAGTACTTACTGACCAGACTATCGAATCTGAAATAAACTGAGCAAATTGCTGTTCTGGAGCTCTAGTTATTTGAAAGAACCAGTGTGTCTTTCAGTTTTTTTTCCTTTTAGGTGTGTAATGAGTCATGAAGACAGTCTGTTCTGGTGTCTGCTCTCTGTGGTTATTATCTAGAATACATACACTGATGTGTTCATTCAGTTATCCCCTGCTTTAGCTGCCGGTATATATTTGAGAAGGGGTGTAGGCAAAGGAAAATTTGAGCAAAATAATTATGTTTCTATTAACAGAGTCTTGGGTTTTGGAGGTTTTTTGGGTTTGTTTTTGAACCAGTATAATTACAGTGACACTGAATGCAGCTGCTCTGCTTATATCAGCCTCTGATACGGCCCATTTTTTAAAGGAGCCATATTTCTGCTACTTTTGCAACTGTTCTGCCTTGTTTGTTATCATGAATTATATAGTGTTCTCTGGGTAATTTACAGTTTTATAAATACGAATGAGGACAATTCTTGTGCTTTTATTTTATATACAGAACTGTGTTACTTGAGAATGTAAATGTGTACATATGGATAAACAATTTAATCCTCTGGTATTTTAATGAAGATTCAGCTACTTGATACTTAAATATGAGTTAATGCTCTCCAGTTGATCTGAAAAATAAGCATAGCAGGTGGCAGAAGTAATTTAAAGATCAGTATTTTCTGGAGACTCAACTTGTCATTCTCCTGAAACCAGTTTGTGACAAAATCAAAGCTTTTCACTGCTGAATGCCCTGGCCATGGTGATTTGGGATATGCTCCCAAGATAGCGTCCTGGTCTGGCCTCCTCTAACGGGCAAGGAGGAGCAGAGACAGATCCCTGCTGGCAGAGCAGAGGGTGTCCCTCTGCAGAGGGAAGAGAATGCCTTTGCAGAACCAGTGAAAAGCAGATTTCTGCAGGATTTATACAATACCAGAAATCTGGCAGGCCTCATGACGGTGGCATGTGAGCACTGTCATCACAGAGATCCCTGACTGGGCTTCCTCAACATGTGTAGCTGCACAAGCAAAAGCAATGCTTTGTTTGCATCTGGCTGCTTTGTGAGCCCTGTTCTGCAATTAACTGTGTTATTTGTCTATTCTCATGCTTGGTTTTCCTTGATGATATATGCTGACAATAGCTGCATGTATGTGATATCTAGAGGATCTTCATGGGTATTTGTGAAATAGTTTTTTCCCCAAGGGTTGCTTAGAAGGTAGAAGTTTAATTGATGAGGGAAAGGTTAATTGATGAGGGGAAGGTTAGTAGTAGCCATAGAAGATATCTAGAAGGCAGGTCTTAACTGTATAAGGTACTTTGTCAAGAAGTGATTAACAAGCATTTTAGCTAACTATTTGATTTCCTGTGAAAGGGAGGCATCCTGTACAGAAAGAGGATAGACAAAACCAAATTGTTCTTACAATTTAGATCATTGCTACTGAATGAAAATCACTTGCTTACTGGGCTAGAAGATGGATAACCTTTTGGTAACACTTGTACATTTATTCAGCTGAGTCCCACGTGTGATCTTATGCGTATGTTCCCTGTGTAATCCTTTATTAGAAAAGGCAGTGTTGGATTATCACTATATTGAAAGTGAGACCAAATAAACAGATATACCTTGAAGATCATCCCCATGTTCAGATGTTTGCACAACCTCAATTCTGAGTTTGTTGATCTTAAGCTTTCACTCACACATGCAGTTGTGCATCGCCAGCTACTTTTGCATGCAGGTATTTAAATGTGTTACTCAGAAGTGAGTGAGATGAGGCTGTGCGTGTGGAAACTCTTATCTTCTACTCGCACAAGTGATTGAAGCTGTCATATCTACATGCAGATGGTGTTGGTACTCCCCCCACCCCAAAAGCCCTAGCCATCCACATCGTGAGCCATAGATACACCAAACATTTTCTGCCTCTTTAAGGGGGAGTGCATGGATAAGTGCCAGAAGGAAATGAGAGAGGATTAAAGGGGAAGTTTAGCTCAGTCTTCCTTCTCCCCTGTGGTTTTGGGTTCCCCCCCCACACACACACCCCTTGTCTTCAGTTAATATTTTTAGTGTGCTGAAAACTCTTTTGCACAAAGACCTTTTAAGCTTCATTTTCCTCCTGGAGGTACGAGTTGTTCATCAACATTTCTGATAACAGTGTTTGATGTGGTTACAATGGGCTAAGCATAAAGGTAAGGCAGTGTTTATAGGAAGGCAAAGCAATGTTTATAGATAAAGGTAATATCTCTTCTAAGACCAATCAGTGAGTTGGAAGAAGTAGACAAGCTTTCAAGCACAAAGGCTGCAAGGCACAGAAAAGGCTTTTCTTTGTTTGTTTTGGTTTTTTGCAACTATTTGATCTAGTAGAAAGAAAGTATTGGAAATACTGAAAAAGAAGTTTTTTCAGTGGGAATATATACTTGAGGGTGTATTTGAAGAGAAGGGTATGTTGCTGATGGGGAAGGTAAGACCAGAAATGTAGTGCAAAGGGCAAAGATGCAAACCAACAGGGGGAAATGGCAGAACAACCCAGAAAGGCTTATCTCATGTAATAGTTTCTGGAAGACTCACTTGAAGAACCTATTGTAGCTGTAAAAATTTATGGTGGGTTCCTACAAAGAGGACGCTTTGTTTAGCACAATGTAGAGTGCAATTGCTTCAGTGTGGATGGAAACACATAATTCAGTCTAGGAAAAAAAGTGAGGAGTCATTCATCAGATTATTTTGTGGAAACAGTAGTCTCTGAGAATGCAGCATAGGATTTTATCCTCCATTAGCTTTCTACACGTGAAGCAATATAACAGAAAAAGAAGTTAGAAATTATGACTCTAGATCGTTCTTGCTTACATGCAGTCAGGTTGTTAAGATAGTACATTGCCCTAACACCGTAAAGATACTTAGCCCAGGAGAAGGAGATTGAAGCAGAGGTGCTAATTTCATTATGTATGGCATTCATCACACTTAACAGCCTTTTGCTTATGAAACGCTAGTGCCTCTTTAACCCATGATGTCAGTTGTGGAAATTCTGCCATACTTAGTTTCTGACTTTTTAGCTCATACCTCATAATTTTCTTCCTGAACATGCAGCATAACAACATGAAGAGAAGCCTTACTTTCAGATATCATAGATACCACAGTATGGATAATATCAAGCTCTTTCAATCCACAGTGTCTATCCAGTCCCACAGTGTCCTACAATTGAGAACCCTGCAAATACTTCTCTTGTCGTTCTGTTCTTCAGTGAGGATGAATGTTCTTTTTACCACTGGATATGCGCAGTGATGATTTCTTGTACTTTTACAAATGCCTTTCATGCAGGGTGCACACTGCCAGCCCTCGACTTTGTCTTTTGGTGGCTATGGGACTGTGATAAAGACATTTTATTGTGGATACCGAGGCACAGCTGAGTCTTCAGAACATATCTTAGACCAGTTATAGTTAACATCAGGAGATTGCTCTTGTCACATTATTTGCTTTCAGATCCTTAGATCACTGCCAAAACTGAGGTATGCAGTTTCTGGAGTCTTTGGAAAGATATGACTGTGCAGAAAGGAAGAGAAATAAGCCAAGTTCTTGTGTCCCATTTGCCTCACACCCCTCCACGCCCCAACACATCTTTGCATAATGACAGCTGCATTACATCCTTAGAAACACTCGAGTTGACCTGATAAAGACCAAAGGGAAGGCAGAGTTATATTTGTACTTCAGTGGGACTTTCCCAGCATTGGTTACTGATTCTCTCATCCCTCTGGCACTTCTGAGCAGTGGTAGTCCCCTCGCTGCTGCCAGACGCTCTGTAAACAGTCGTTCAAACACTTTGTTTGAAGGTTGCCTCATAAAAAGGAGTCCCAATGTTCAGTGTTTGCGTGCCCTCAGTGTCTATTGGAGAACTCAGCATAGCCTACTAGGGGCACTTAGTACTTTTCTGGATTTGGACCAACATCTTCTCATCTCTTTTTGCTATGTATGTTGATCAGAAAGAAGTCAGAGAGTTTGTCATGCTGCTGCTGTTCTCATATGACAAATATTGTGGGAGCTGCACTGTTGGCCTTTGAAAGGTCCAGCACTCCATTGAAAGAAGTAGGGAGACTTTGCATGTTGGACAAAATTTGGCCTTTTCAGGTCTGTTTTTCTCCTTAATTATGAAAAGCCTAATTTTATCATGATGACATCATTTCACACGTCTTTTGAAATATTTTTCTTTACATGTATTACACAGTGTCACCATTGTTTTATTCCACCAGCGTTTGCTAGATGTCAGATTGGTCTGGGCTGAGAAAATAAAAGGAAACAATGAGACATTGTCAGTTACTCATTTGGAGATGGATTTGGATAGCTGAAGAGAGGAAGAACCCGAAACAATATATGAAGTTGCACATCTGGCGTGCCAGAAGTTAACAAAGTGATGTTATCGTATGGCATCTTGACTGGAGGTGACTTAATGTTGCATGGCATTCCAGCCTCCTGCATCACAAAACTGTCAACATAGTGATAACCAGGAAAACAGAAACCTGTTAGCAGCTGACAGCCTGGTTGGTTTTGTCCTAGAGTTAGGGTAAATAGTAGCAGGCTATGCTTGTATGTGCAAAGGCACTCGGTGTATTGTTCAGATAGGGGAGGACTGTGGGCATATGAAATTCTAGGCTCACAGTGCTGTGTCTTGGGTTCCTTTTGCACAGATATTTATTTTGTTGTATGCTCAGTAGGAAGCTTGGCTGAAACTTGATACAAATACAGCTGGCATCAGTGTTTGGATGAAAGCAGCATCACTTTGTTGTACAAACCTATGTGTGGCCACAGTTCATGCCAGGCCGGCTCTGCATGCCCCCAGGTTGCCTGGATGGACAATAAGTTTTCTTCTGTTTAGTGTATGACTAGTACCTGTATCAGAAAGAAGGCTGGGAGCATGAGTAAGGCAATGCCATACAGATTAGCTATGGGTGATCAGTATCTTCAGTGTACAGATACATTGTACAGGCTTTACTTTAGCATGTGATATTATGCTCTAATCAGTGTATTACTGAAGAAGGTAAAATAGCCTCTTCTAATGTTCCACTTACTATGGTCTCTTGACCACTGGTGTTGCAGGGCAAGTTTTCATGGCAGTCTTTCTGTGTGGTTTCTCTAAGAAAGGAATGTGGTGGAATGTTTGCTTGGGAGCATAAGCTGATTTCATTTATTTATGTTTTTATAACACTTACCTTTCCCCATGCACCCTAGGAAAATTCTTTCTGAAAATGTGCCCGAATGTACATCTGTTCCATAGAGGTTTGAGCTGTAATAGTTTCTTCTGCTATTTTATAATGTGGGTAGTCCATTGTAGTAAAAATCAGGTAAATGTTAACCCATAGGCCATCATATTTGTTGTTTCTTGCAGGTTCTAAAATCTAAAGAATTATCATCACCAGGACAGCGCTACATCGACAGCAAAGTAGTTAAAACAAGAGCTGAAGGAGAATGGTTGTCTTTTGATGTCACTGAGGCTGTACACGAATGGCTCCATCACAGAGGTGACAAGTGCTCTTTGCCTTCATTCCTGCCCTAACTGCTTCTCCATTAACTCAGCAGTATTTCAGGGTCATTCCATGTCTAAAAAAGCAACTTACTTTTATGTTTTGCAGACAGGAACCTTGGATTTAAGATTAGCTTACATTGTCCATGCTGCACCTTCGTGCCTTCCAATAATTATATCATCCCAAATAAAAGTGAGGAGCTTGAAGCAAGATTTGCAGGTAATGAAAGAAAAAAAACTTTTTTAAAATGTTGTGGTGCTTACTAATGAGGAAGGAAACAGCCGTTACTGCCTTGCCATATGGTATTCAGCTGATTGAAAACTTGTTCATTTAAGAATTTGAATTCTCAGCTGGTAGGACATGGTATTGAAGGCACAAGGGTAAAACTATCAGCTGAACTATTCTAAAACCAGGTGGCATGAATAAGCCATCGCCCTCCATTAAGGCAGCTTCTATGTCCTTAAGTGTCTGTATTACAGTTTGCAGCATGCACACCAGATACACTGCGGGGTGTAGGGAAGGCTGTTACACAGTAGACCATCCACTGTTGGATAGTCATGAGAAAACTTGCTGAATGTTTTCAAGGTAAACCCTTTGACTGCTGTCCATCCTAGCACTGTAGTGGTTCAAGCTTAGGACAGAAGGCTGTTGCTGGAAAGTAGAGTTAGGATGGTGTTTAGCACTCATGTAACTGCTTGCAGTAGATAGCTGTGTGAGAGTTTAAGTGTTAATTTGAGTGTTAAACACAATTAAGTGAATTTGAGTGTTAAATAGTACTCATTGTGCCAAGTTTCCAAAGTACAGGTAAGGCAGCAGCTGGTTGCTTTGCTTACAGAGCACCTTCCTTTGTCCTCACTGAGTATAGAGGGTCACAGTCTTTGTGAGTACCTGCATACGTACTTGCAGCTCTCCCACTATCTCCTGCTGCTCTTGGGTTTGTTGATTTGGGCTTTTCTCTGATCGTAGCAGTAATATTTTAAATTACTCTGAGCAATGGCATCAGTCACTTTGGGAAGAGCTCAACAGTAGGTTCTAGACATGTATAAATGTCCTACAGTGTTCTACTGCCAGTGCATTGTGGGGTTGAAGAAACAGCAATGGTATGCCTGTCTGTATGCTCCTACTTCCAGCAGTGAAAGTCTGATTTTCATGTGAAGTCAACAGAACTATGTTAGTTAATATTGATTATCTCTATATATCTATATTGGCATGTGGAATTTATTGCTAGATATTGGTATATTAGTTATACACAGTATTCTTTTATGCTGACAGTTAGCTTGGTAGAAAAAAATGGATTGAGCGGGCATTAAAAAGTAAACTGTGTGTAGTTAGGGTTATGGTTATAAGTGCTTCTTATGGACAGCAGACAAGGTGGTATGGAGTAAATATATCAAGTTCACATAAGCTCCCTTGTGTTTTTAAGCCATTAAAGTTTCAGTTTCAAAAGGGAAATGTTATTTAATTGACCATGCTGTAGTTAACCATCCACCAGTACATATAAAACTATGGCAATATTAGAACCCAAATTCTGTTTATGCAGCTCTCATTAAGTATATCATGATTCGGTTCATTTGTTTTCCAAAGATCTGGCTATATTGTTTATCAAGTATTAAGCTTTTCTAACCATTGTTTCACTGTATTGGAATTTTTCTCTAAGTAAATCCATGTATGTATGATTAAAGTCATCATGTGTATTTAAAAAGTTTTTAGTATTATATTTAGTCGCTGTAATTGCAAAATTTACAAAACCAGAAGTGTATCTTTTTAAATAACATCTGCTTCAGGAGATTAATTTTCAAAAGGGTCTTAACAACAGGCATAATGTGAGCTATGAGCTTTTGCCTGTGCCATTGCCATGTTCAAGAAGCTAGTAAGGCAGTTAGTGTTTCAAGAGAAAATACAAAATGTGAAGTCATGTACTGACACTTTAAGAAGAAATATTTTGATCAATGTTCTTGCTGTACCCATACAAACGAAGGGGCTAGAATAATTTTCTGGGGAAAATTAGTACATTTATATAAACTGGCAATGGGAGACAGAGAATTTACAAGATAATTCAGATTGAGAAAACTAATGGGATGGAATTGAGCAATGGGAAATGCAGGTGAAGTATCCAGAGCAGCTTTAATGGTGTTACAAGGTTTTCAAGGGTACATAGCTGTTAAAAGATGGGAATACTGCCCTAAGTGAAGTTGCAAAAGCATCATTGCTTTCGGGCACTTGAAACTAAGCAATGCAGAGGCAGTGATTGAAATAATCTTCTGTTACTCATTTCAACATTCTGGTAAACGTGCTGAAAGGCCATTAAATGGCTAACCAAATGTGGGAGGGCTGAACAATAGATAGCATGAGAACTGTGAATATCTTAGGGATCTTGGGTTGAAATTCACCCCCACTTGCCCAGTGAACATGCTGATGCCAGCATTTCTGAGAAACTTCTTTTTTAAGAGATGGTTTATTTAATTTGTGAAGAAAAAGCAACACAATGTTTATCACCAAAATGTATTTTTTGAAGGTATTGATGACTACACATATTCCAGTGGTGATGTGAAAGCTTTAAAGTCCAATAGGAAAAAATACAGTGGGAAGACCCCACATCTTCTGCTAATGTTATTACCCTCCTACAGACTTGAGTCGCAACAGCCCAGTCGGCGGAAGAAGCGTGCTCTAGATGCTGCCTATTGTTTTAGGTAACTATGCATCTATATTCCATATACTTACTCAGTAGTACCAGTTTGTGAGGTGTAATGCTGTTGCTTATGATGTTTCTTTACAGTTGGCATGTATACAGAGCTTGCACCCTCATTTGTGGACGCACGGGGTCTATGTGCAGCAGGTATCTGCCCAGCAGTCTCCAGTCTCACAGAGACAGTGGCAGATGGGAAAGGTTGTGGCCTTAGAAAGCAGAAGCTGAGTTCTATCTGGGATGATTCCCAGACTCATCAGCCCCATAATGACAGCCAAATTATCGCCTCTGTTCTGCTCACCTACTTAGAGAGGCCACTTAGTAGAACCTGGAGAAAAACACTGGTCCTCCAGGGAAACCATTAGCTATGTCTGTATAAACAAGTCCTGCCGTGTCTCAGCATTCGATTTCAGTTACAGTATAAGCTACTGTTTATATGATTTGTTTGTGAGTTCTTGGGACTCAGACCTGCCTGCCTGCAAAGCATCGTTCAGGGAGCAAGGAACTGGATTATCTTTATTATTCCCTGTGTTGTCTTTGTTATGACTGATGTGTTTATCTGCGTTTTATTTCCCAGGAACGTGCAGGATAATTGCTGTCTGCGTCCACTTTATATTGACTTCAAGAGGGATCTTGGCTGGAAATGGATTCATGAACCTAAAGGATATCATGCTAATTTCTGTGCAGGAGCCTGCCCATATTTATGGAGTTCAGATACTCAGCACAGCAGAGTAAGTAATATTTTTTCTATATTTTAGCTTCTATTTTATAACTGCAGGGTGAACTATGTTTCTAGGACTGACTTCAGCACCAGTGCCCAAAGCTTGTATTTATTGTGCCAGCAACTAAGAATGATGAAATGTGGCCATTTAGAGTGACTTCAGATGACCTCGAGCTAGCATTGAAGCAGTAGGAATGTAGTGGCCTCGAGTTTTTATGTTCTTAATGTATTCACTGATACAACATGTAGGTGGATTGGATGCTTCTGGGGAGCATGAGGTTGCTGTAGCTTTAGGAGGCTGCGTGAGAAGGGACCTTTGATGATGGAGAATGAGTGGAAGATGGCACAATAAGTTTGGTCAGCAAGGACACTGAGGGAAGCATTATTAGAGTAACAAAAGGGCTGAGTCATACTACCTAGTTACCACCTACTATGACCTTTCGTTGAATTTCATAAAAATGTACTGATAGATGTACTTCTTTTACTCCAAAATACATATTCATTTTTGTCCTGAAAACTTATATGCAAAGGAGGAACCTTGTATCTGGGATACTGTCATAGTCATCTGAGATAGGACTTCTTATTGTAGGGATTAGATGTAGTATTTTAGCCAACTACCTTAGGATGAGTAGTACTCTGCTGAGAAGTGCTTTTTTCTCTCAACTGTCAATAAGGATGTCTAGACAGTAAATGCAAGAGGCAGACTTATGCACCACAGTTGTCATAAAGCAAGAATTTCACCCTCAGGTCCACATTAAGAATGATGTCTTCTTTTTTCAAGCCTCCCTTAAAATACGAGATCAAAGTCAGCCAGCAGGGAAAACTCTTCGTGTCCAATGGGCAGTTTGTTTTCCCTTTGTGTATAAAGCCATGGTAGCATGTTCATCCTGAGCTTACAGACTCAGGTATAGATATCCTTTGTAGCTGTCACTGGCTGTGGCATTGTACTATTAACAATATCAGCAGGCAGAGGTATAAATTAAATAAGTATGTTTCCGTGCTGGTGTGGAGTAGTAGTGTACACGTTTTGGAGCAGCACTTGTTTTTAAAGGAAAGAGGAAGAATAACTGTCATGGTCACAAATATGTGGTTTGGATAGTTGCCCAAGGAGTCAGAAGTTGCTTAATAAAGTAGTTAGTGTTGCTGTCCTGAACAGATCTTCTGTCTCTCTAAGCTGGAAATGTTGTGTTGAAGTTCTAGGAAAAGGTCACTTGGTGTTTGGCAAACACATTAATGGCATCCTCAGAAATACCTATGCATCATCAGTGGGTAGCCCTGCGTACTTCCCTTGCAGAGAACCATGTATATGAATCCAACGTGACATAAAGCACCAGTGCTGCTAACTTCACCACAGCTGGATCTCAACAGGAGTAACCGCAGCTTGAGTCCTGATGCTTGCAGGGTGGCATTAAATGAAGTCAGGAAGAGCAGAGCTTCTGCTCTGATGGGCTCTCTTCTCCCTTTGCTGCACTTGTAAAGTCAAAATCCTGTAACAGCAAATGGCAGTCTGAAGACACAGATAAAAACAATCCAGTTTTTCTTTCCGTATCAATACAGTGTGTGTGTTTATTCAAAGGGCTATGCTTTCAAGGCAGGCTCCAGGCATGAGGTTTAAGATTATGGATAAAAACTTAGGAAACTCAGGCAGATCGTGACATCAGATTGAACAGAAGAATCATAAAATATGTTAAAATCCAGGAATCTTCATACTGCTTCCGCTGGGATTTCTTTCAGGCACTGTGGGAGGAAGCGATGCAGGAAGGAATTTTCTCCTCAGTGACGGGAAGGCATATGAGGTAGCTGTCTTAAATCTCTCTGTTTTCCTTTCTCCTAGGTACTCAGCTTATATAACACCATAAATCCAGAAGCTTCTGCCTCTCCATGCTGTGTGTCCCAGGATTTGGAACCTCTCACCATCCTCTACTACATTGGCAAAACACCCAAAATCGAACAGCTGTCCAACATGATCGTAAAGTCTTGCAAGTGCAGCTAAAGAATACCCCTGAAACAGTGTGATGTGTGTGTATTATAACCAAGGAAAAACAGAAAGAGAGAGGGAGAAGGAAAGAAAGACAAATGAAAACCCAGGTTCATCAGTGTTAAAAAAAAAAAAAAAAACCAAAAAAAGAAGAAAAAAAGTGGTACTAGACTGAACTGTTTGAGAGTTTGTTTTGTTTTTGTTTTTAAACTGGCATCCGAAGCAAAACATTGAAGGCCTTTATCCTACATTTCACCTACACATAGCGTGAGATAGACAAGAAGCAAAGTTAAAGGAAAAAAAAAAAGAAACCTTCAAAAAATAAACACTGGAAGAAATCTGTTAGTGTTACTATGTGAAAGAAAAAAAAACAGGAAAATCCCATGAAGTGGAGTTGCTGTATCTGTCCCGTGCCTTACTTGATCTCTCTGTATTGTTACGCAATAGGCATCCTACCCATTCCTCTTAGTTGTAGAGTTAACAGTGCATTATTTATTTGTGTGTAAAAACTATCAAATGAACATTTCAGTATCACCAGTGGAAAAAAAGAAAACCAGCCAATGAGGACAAAGTGGAGACCAAATAAACTGCCAGAAATGCATATTAAAGCCTAAAGGAACACGAGCTCAAACAAATCAGAAAAGTAATGGTTAGTTTAGTTCCATTAAAATAGAAATCAGTTATTATTGAGAAACTCTGCCTTTAAAATACCTGATTTTCCATGCCAGCTGCCTAGAGAGGCTTCTTGTAAGGTCTCGAACCCTTGTTTTAAATACTGAATAATTTACTAATAAAGGACACTGTTTCAGTCTCAAAAACAAGTCTATAAGATTTTTTTTTTTTTTACTGTAAATGATTTAAAATGTCAGTTTAGTAAACCAGTGAAATATTTAACATGTACTGGTCTAATCTTCAGACCTTAATATGTTGCTGTATAGCTATGCTATGGGATTTTTTTTGTTCTTTTGGTATATGTAACCATACCTAGAGTATTACAATAGGTGGGTAGTAAAAGCCAGCTTAATTGGAAACATATCTGTAGATCTCTATTTGTAAACTATTAAAAAAATAAGTACTTTATGTGTAATGTGTAAATTTTCACCGTATTTTTGTACTCTGTAATACTGTCAGCTCTCATGAGTTTGAATTTGAATTTGGGGCTCTTTTTGATCACTCAGAATCATGTGTTTCCCTCTAGCTGGCCAGTATGAGTAGAGTCCCTATATTTTGACTTGCACTACAAATACATGTTTTATAATAATTGCTATCCATGTGCTTTGTATATTGTTCATCATTATGACATAAGCTACCTGACTCCATTTGTTTTTCTGTTTTATAAAAAGGATGAATTAAAGCAGTCTCTCCCCTCTCCCCCCATTCCCCTCCTTCCTCAGTTGTTCCCATTTATAACACTTGGAATCACAATGCGGTTCGGATTCCTTGACCTTCTTATTTCATTTCGGCTATAGACATTCAAACAGATGGGCAGGGAGCGAGATGTTGCAAGAAGAGATGTCCCAGCCTGGCTGAAGCGAGGCGAAACCTTGCAGGGAATGACATTCACCACTGTGCAGAAGGCTGGTAGGAAGCATCTTGACGCAGCTATGCTGCGAGTGGGATCAGTTTGTGGTCAGAGGCTATGTCCTTGGCATTGCACACAGCAGGGACTTGTCCCTGCAGTTAGTCTGTGGGACTGATCCTGCTCCTGCTGCAGGGAACAGAGATTTGCCTTTAACTTGGCACGGCAGGCCCCTATAGGCTATCGGTGTGTGAGGATTTGCAGGATCAGACCCGTGATTTTTGCAAGTTTGCCAATTTTTGTTTTTCAATTCAGTTCACATTTAAAAGCGTCTTTTAAAAACTAATAAAAAAGGAACTTGGGGTTCCCAGGATTTGGTTGTTACACAGGTTTAAATATTATAGGAGTAAAAAAGCAAAAAAGAAAAAGTTCCATGTTTAAAGCTCATTTAAAAAAAGCTCCAACCTAAATTAGCACAAAACATCTTGAAAAAGGCACATCCAGTTCATTTCACATGACAAATGGGTTTTGCACAGCAGAGCTGGAAAACCACGTTAGAAACATACTACTTGGATGAGAAGGACTTTTTCTGTCATTGACCCAAGCGGTGTCAGGAGGACATTCCTGAGCTTGATGTTGTCAGCTCCAGTTTTGAGAAGTGCAGCATTCCTTGGCTTCAGCAGAACACTGCTGCAAAGCTGAAGGACCACAGTAGCTTGCATACACACGGCTCCTCGGGACTTCAGGAGAGCCTGTACTTATGGCTTAGATGGAAACATAGCCCCACAGATGATCTAATCCCACCCGTTGACTCAGCGCAGAGGAGGAGGTATGTTAGACTTCTGATTTATTTAGTGAGTTGAGATGAACAAGTGAAAAAATGTGTCCTGCTAACACTTGCTTGAGCCAAACTTACTCCAGTGAGAAGATGCACTGAACTCAGTGAAACTCCTCAGGGTAGGAAATACTCTGGATTTTGCTGGATACGGCAGCAAAATTAGTTTTATCAGGTTCAGTACGAGAACTGTGTTTTTGTTGGACAGGAAAGGAGACAAGGATGAACGCGTTTTACAGAACATAAAGATGTTTTTGCAATTCCCTGTGATGGGAATGCAGCTCGAAATAAGTTTTGAAGCTTGAAAATGTGGAATAGGAGATAGTGTAGTTGTCCAACTATACTCACTATGCGCTGGACGCAGCTGAAAATTTCGGTTTGGGTTTAGAGTTTTGCTCTAAATTTAAGTATAAAACTTTATTTCTCCAAGTCATTACCCCAAGAGCAAATACTTTTTATTTTTACTTCTTTTTTTCCTCAAAATGCACTGATGGTATTTGAAATACTCTATTATAAAGCTCCTACTTTTTGTTTGATTTTTTGTTCATTAGGCATGTATTTCCCTTTGATTACCGAGGATGTTAGGCCTGATCCTACAATGTGCAGAACTCATGGGTGAAACTCCCCTCTACAGAGTTGGTTAATGTGAGTGCTAAGCACCACTCAGGTCTGATGTTACTCCCCTTGGATGATACTGAGATGGATCTGCAACAGGGCTCTGTGGTAGGGGTCTTACCATGAAGAATTGCCACTGTCTAAGCAAAGTCCCTGAGAACTGGTGGGAAATGTTCAGTACCTGGAAAGATGGGATCCAAGGGGTTGACTAGGGCTGAGAGGGAATCTTAGCACTTAGCTGGGTGGGGTAGGACAGCCTTTTTTATGTGTTTAGCATGAATACAATTGTACGGTTGGCATGGTTTAAAGGAAAAAAAACCCAAGGAACTTAAAGGACAGCTGTGTTGTACTTTGGTGATCGATTACTCTGTATTTTAACACATTGTATGTCTGTTTTTGTGGTGCTCTAGTGGTAAATAAATTATTTCAATTACATGCTGATGTTGCTTTCATATGGTAGTGTTCTTCTGGCATAGGCAATTCCACAGCTCTGGCTCAGCTTAAACCATGCAAAGCCTGATTCAGTGTGTGATTTTAGTGTGTGCGACCTTGGTGTGGTCCAGCACAGGCTGAGATGAACAGTCATCCAGGGTGAGCGTGAATCACATCTGCTCTGAGGATTGCTTCCCCGTCAGCCACTGCAGTGTATGTGCTGGTCTATAGACAAGAACTGGCTTCTGCTTTGACTGCTTTGAGCAGCCTCTGCTGTCCCATGTGTGTGCAGGACTGGTTATTGCCCTGGGCAACCTACCCCACTGCCCTACTGTGCCTGATCCCTCACCAGAGCCATGCCCTGGCCTGGCCCTGTCACTGCAGGCACCAGTTTGGGGATCTTTCCTCTCTGGTGCAGGATCTTGTTCCTCATGTCTGTAGTGCTCTGGGAAGTGAGAAAGTCATGTGTTTCATGACCTTATAGCAGCCTTCCAATACCTAAAGGGGGCCTACAAGAAATCTGAAGAGGGACTTTGTACAAGGGCATGTAGTGACAGGACAAGAGGAAATGGCTTTAACCTGACTGGGTAGATTCAGATTAGATATAAGGAAGAAATTCTTCACTATGAGGGTGCTGAGGCACTGGCACAGGTTGCTCAGAGAAGCTGTGGCTGTCCCATCCCCGGCAGTGTTCAAGACCAGGTTGGACAGGGCTTGGAGCAACCTGGTATTACAGCTTTTCTTTATCAGTTTTTCTGCATCTCAGGTCACTTAAACAAACAAAACTGATGGGAGGAAGGTCTGCAGGATTGAATCATTACTTTAAAAGTTGATAAAATTATACATGAAAATGCTTCCAGACCAGGGACTGATGATGAAAAGGGGTGAACATGAGCACTTTCTGGTGCCTTCTCTGGATTCTAAGGGGTGCATACCATTTCTTGGCATAAATGAAAGAATATTTTTACGTCAGATTGTTTAGTGTTATTGTGATAAATCATAACAAATGGACTGCAAGGCCTGTGAATATGTTTTAAGGATGCAACTTGTGATAAGCATTAAAAACAATCTTATCTGTGATGAATACAGATAAGATACACTCCAGCCTTACAGTAATCTACCTTAACTGATTTCAGTGAGATTATACTACCATAAAACTATAGTCCTGTAAATTTTGCCAGATACCAGTTTTCATCTTATCTATTTTGTATACCCAGACATGTGCTTTGGAATGGATGTAAGATGCCACCCCCATTCTTATCCCAGGCAGCCCTTATGCAGTGAGGTGAGAATACTTTGCAGTACTGAGTAATTTCTGCTTTATTTCTAAAATTTCCTGAAGACCAGGAGGGTTTGAGGAGGAATGTTGATTGGAAATTCTATATGGGAAAGTGGTTGTGGTGCCTTGTAACTAAAGAGGGAAAAAGTGGAGGGAACACAGTGTGCTAAGAGGGGTTTTATAGCATGGGGCTGAAAAGATGGAAGCTCTCCCACAATAATGAGATTTATGTAGAATATTTTGATGCTGGGCTCGCCCTTTCCTTTTGCTAACACAGCCTCTCCAGACTTGTATCAGTGAAGCCATTGCTGCTCCGCTTGAATCAAATTGTGGTTAATAAATGTGGAATATATAGGAAAAAGCCCAAACCATGTAAATGTCTTGAAAACCCTTTTTTAGGCCAAATTAGATCAGACGGAACAGATTCTATGAGGAGCCATGAGTTCTGGAAGAAAATAAACCAAGAGGTTATGTAATTATATGTGGTTATAAAGTAGATGTGAAGTAATGTAGTTGGCTTGTCAGTGGGTATGGGTGTAACAGTAATTTCTTCATCTGTATAAAAATAAAATTAAATGGAACAGAAAGCTGATGAGAACTCCCAATCAAATTTGATATGCTCATTTAATGAAGTAACCTGCTGGAATCTAATACAAAATCCCTGGGGTATAAACCTTTCTTAAAACCTATGGTGGTCCAAGAAACAAATATTTCCTTTGAATGTGGTGTAATAGTGCCAAACCAGGATGATGGCAGGAATGGAGGAAGGGTCAGTGGTCACTGATCCCTGGGTCTTGGCACTGTTTGCATGTATTGTAGGCAGGTCCCAATTAAAAGATCCATGCAACTCACAGCAAAAACATTTGCCACAAGAAAGGGAAAAAGAAAGATAAAAATGGCAAATGAGACCTGATTATAGTACATGCAAAGTGTACATGAAGTACATGTACTTCGCTTTTTGTTCAGTGAAGTACACCATGACTGAAGGGAGTTCTTACAAACTATTTGGTCCAGCTAACTAGAGAGGGATCAAACCAAAATGTTAACATGTGAGTACACATTTTACCAAGTTGAAAATCAAGTGTCTGGGGCTCTGATGTAGTGTTCAAACCTGAAGCACTTCTATAGGATTCAGTTGGGTCCAATCCCTGCAACTGGTTCGTAACCAAACTTTAATCATCAGATTCACTGCTGGGGTGTGTAAGGCTCTGAGCTTAACATGCCAGAAGTTCTTGCACTTGAATAGCTCTGAGCATGCCAGATGCAAGTCTCACAGAATAGTCTTGTATTTCTTTTTTTCCAAAGCACAAAGTTGTATAAATTTAATTGTCATTCATAGTAATGGCAGTCAGAGACAGTCGAAGTGTCCCTACAGTCACAGTGGTTCTCAGAGAACCAGTGACAGTCACCACTCCTTAGGTCACCTTCTTCAGTGATTAAAAGAACAGCATTATGGGACTATGTGATGGGGGTTTTTGCTATCTGATGGAACCCATTTAAAGAATTGATGGCTTCATTCCAGTTCCTAGTGTAAAATTGTTGGCAGTCTCCAAGGATATGCAGACTAATTTCATCCATCAAAAGCAGAAAATATCTTTATCCGGAAAAAACCTGCTTTTTTTTCCCCTTTGGAAAAATGTAAATACACAGGACAAAATATGCAGCAGTTCAGAGCAAGTTATGCATTCCTCTGCAGTGTGTAACCTGTTCTCAAAGAGGTGGTCTGGATCAATTTGTGAACATTTGAGAGGAAAAGCTGGATTTGGAGAAACTCTGAAATATGTTGGTTCTTCTTCTTCTTCTATGAAACACTCCATTACAAAAAAAAGCCAAAAGACTGTAAATAAGAATATGAGCTGAATTTTTTTTTTTCCCATTGATATCCAGCTGTGATGGATGACACAGGAGGTGAATAACTGCAGATCCTGTGTCTCAAAGATAGCCAATCGATGTATACAAAGTTGGGTCACAGAAAGTGAAGCAGGAAAGATGAACACAACAGAAGGTTTATGTCAGTGTAAGTATAGGCCCTATATAAAGCCACAGGAAAACTGGACTGGTTTTTGTTGTACTTTTTGCTTTGGGCTTGGCTGTGCTTCCATGGGGCTGTTTCCATTCCTCATGCTTTGTCTTGGAATAGGGGCTTCTTTAGGGAGGGAGGAATTTACCTAGGAATAACTGAAAGTCACTGATACATTTTGAGATCATTATCAGTCGGGATAGCTGTTAACATGACCTTAATTAACGTTTCCTGTAGCAAAACACCTCTAACTGCTCTTCTGGCATCCATCTCATGCTTTAGCATTAAAAGTTGCTCTGGGGCTTTGTGGTAACAGATGGTGCCTATCAAGTAGCTGAAATCTCAGCAAGTATCCCAAGGACTGAGGAGGAGATCTCAAGCATTAAACCCCAGGGCTCCTTTAGTGCCACATCCCTTAAAGCAGTGCTGTAATATCCCAGGTGCTCTGCACGCTGGGCACAAAGCAGAACCTCAAACACACTCTCAACAGTTGGCTATTGATGTAAATAATGCAAAAGTATTGTGTCTTGGTCTCCACAAGACCCTCATGGACTTATTCAAACAATACCTCGCTGGTGAGACATTCTTCCTCCTTATAAGCAGGGTAGGATGAATCAGTGATGCTCTCCCACGCCGGGGGACATCTGTCCTCAGAAGCCAGTGGATATGTATATGCAAAAATACATTTCAGAGGGTCCGTATATGGAAACCCCATTTACACACTTGCAAGCAAGAATGCACATAGCAAGAAAGGACAGAATTGATTCATGCTTAGTCCATTTCTGTGGATGCAAAGATTTAAGAGGTGCATATAAATTTAAAGACCTCTTTAAAATTTGCATTGGACTACAGTCCAAAAAAACAAGGGGTTTTTTTTTCTGTATTTGTAAACCTCTCCCTCTATTTGCTAAGTATCTTTGCACTTTCTGGACAGCTTCAGTAGTTATATTGTTAGCAGTCTTACTGTATGGCTCGCAGGAGGGAAAAAGGAAATTTCAGAGACTTCCGCTTCTGCGATACTCCAGCCATAGCAGGTTGGTTTTGCAACTTGTGTTGCTGGATGCAGGAAATTGCTTTTGGAGGCAACTGAGTTGAACTGAGTGGTCTTATTCCCAGCTGCCTTACTTTAGCTTTACTCCAGCACGACTACTTCAACAGGTGACATAAACCAGGCTTTAAAGTCATTTTGCTAAGAACAGTCAGGCTCAGCTTGCCATTTTACTGGTGGCTCCACACAAAGCCTGTGTGTTTGTAAAGTGTTTCAAAATTGATTGCCACAGTAGCCTACATGAAAGCATCTGTATCATACTTGTGAGTTTATATTTGAAATCTAGAAAAATGAAGAATATGATGATTTTCTGAAGAAGGAAATTGATCTTACCACTTAAAGTGGTGTATTTCACAAGGTGTTGCTGTCATTTTTATCTCATTCAACGGTATTGAAAATAGCATTCTTTAATGCTGGATTCAATTCTTGTGCTGTTTATTACATAGAATCATAGAATAGTTAGGGTTGGAAAGAACTGTAAGATCATCAAGTTCCAACCCCCCTGCCATGGGTAGGGACACCTCACACTAAACCATGCCACCCAAAGCCTCATCCAACCTGGCCTTGAAGATGGGTATATTATATATCTAGAGCTAGGGGAAACTACCCTTTTCAGCTGCTTATAGCTTTTGGAAATAGTTTTCAGGCTGAACGTTTGATGCTGGAATTCAGCCCAGAGAGAAATTTATCAGCAAGTTTTATCAGACTTTGGTGAGGTATCTTTGACTTCTGAGAGAACAGGTAAGTATATTTGCCTTATCCTCTCCAATCAGAAATGCTGCGCACTCATAGCTCAGCTTGAGAGCAGAATTCGGTCATTGGCACTCTAGGTTGTTGGGGTCATACAGTCAGATTATTATATCAGCTTTCATTTCAAACATGAAAGCAAGTTTCCTGTGTTCCTGACTGGAAATAAATGCTTGAGACCATGAGCTGTATTGAATTAACGCGGTGACATCTACTTGAGTCTGCAGAATAACTGAAACAGAGCACGAAACAGAGTGAAGTTGTGCTCTTTGCACATTTTCAGTGGAGAACATGCTCTTTTCAGAAGAGTGGCCTCTGCCCCAGGCCTCCAACATACAGCAAAAAAGCCTCCTAAGTGAAACAGTCATGTTCTTGTTTCTTTGATGCTTAAGAAACAAGAATGAAAACACCAGGTTTTCAGGTTCTTGTTGAGAAGAAAAAAGAATCTGAGGAAAAAGAAATATCTAAACATCTGAACCATTTTCAGCTTTGACACTGTTCTCTCCAGGATTTTTTTTTTTAAATCAATAAATATATTTGTAGCATGAACTGGTCATGAACTGTAACATGAACTGTGTAACATGAACTGTGGAAGTGTCCTAATGGCTAGCCTGTCCAGAAACAACCCAGTCCCCTTTTGTCTGTGATAAGTGGGCAAAAAGGCCTTAGTGTAAATACTCTCCACCAGCTAAGGGGAAGGGAAGGCAGAGGAGTGTTTAGCTGCACTTCTCAGCTCCATTTAGGCTTTTATTCACTGTTAAGTAGTGGCAACCTGACAAGAGAATAAAGCCATGATGGCCCTTTAAGATCTCAGCTGAAGACAAGCTGAGTTCAGACAGTCTTGATGTTCAGCCACTGCCTCATCTAAGAGAAAATCTAAGCATGAGGGAACCTTATTTAGCAAAAAAAAAAAAAATTACCACAAAGAACAAGAACTGTAAGCTGCATCCCCGGAAACAAACAATGAGAAGGTTTTATACCAAACAAAGACCTGCTTAGGAAAGTGCATTAGAAGTGACTGTCTCTGTCAAGGCACAAAAACTTCAAACATGCATCCCTAGGCTGGCCAGGCTCTGTGTGAGAACAGCTTCATCACAGTCTAATTTCAGCTTCATCATGATCTTGGGTTACTTGGTGGTACGCATCTATCTTTGAATCTTGATCTGTTTCTTTGAAATCTTTTCAAGAGTAATCTGTCACAGAACGTGACTGTATAAAGGGAAGAAAAGTAGCAAATGCCAAAGTAAAAAAATAAAGGTCGATCAGACTCTTCCTGTATAATTCATCATTGCACATTTCCTGCTGGGATAATTACAGAATTTGTTTAGAAGACTCTGATTCTTCTGTTTTATTCCCAAGTTGTTGTAAATTGCTTAACAGAGGTTGTATACTCAGCATCTTTGTACTAAAATAATTCCTAATCCATACCAAAATTTTTCATTTTCTTTAAGGGAACTACTTCCAGGGGTAAATCAGGCCAAATCATTTTCTTGTATCTCTTTCTTCTGCAGCTTGTCTTCTGAGGTTTGGCTGAATCAATGCCATGTGTGAATGGTACTGATTTTCTTGTATCTGATGTAGGTATCTCTTGAAACAGTAAGGCATTGAACTCTGTCCATCAGTTTGCCGTATAGACCATCAATAGCAAGGAGACATGCATGTGACTTTGGCTAAAGTGGATTGGCTTGAAACTGAGTTCCTCAAACTGACAGAAGACTCACAATCTCCTAAACTTGGAGGCATATTCTCCGAAGTTTTTCCTGGGGTCACTTCCAAAGTTACCCCTCCACTGGAGGCACCTTTCATGATGGAAACAGAGTGGGAAGGCCAGAAAGAATGTAGATCTGTTTATAGAGTTGGGAGCCTAAATGTATTCACAGCTAAGGAATCCTCATGTCAATACAGGTAACCATACGCATTGACGAAGTAGGGCAAAACTACTATTGTTTCAAAAAAACAAAGACATCTCAGCAGAAACTGTATGAAAGAGGCTTATTAGGAGCGGGACAAAAACATTAGCCCCAAGTAAATCATAAAGTTGACAGTGCTGAAAAGCCGTCTAATTTCCACTGTTCAATTGACATCCTATTTGTTTGATTCGTTTAATAATTATATTTCTGGGTTTTTTTCTTTGTTCAAGAGAAAATTTTGTGTATTCACTCGGCCTTCAAATCCAGCACTGGTTCTGTACTTAAATGAGACATATTGTGTTTTTATGTTCCCAGTTTAATGCGGCAAGCAAACAGAGATCAAAGTATCTTGAGAACTACGTTTAATTATAATCGCTGCCACAAATGCCAGAGCAAGATGTGGCTCTTTCATAAAAGAAAACACAGTAAAACAATATTATGCAGTTTACAAATTCCATCAAACCACTGTACAAATAAACAATGCTACTGAATCACACAACAAATCATCTTACAATTAGGCCACACAAGACCATCTGGTTTGCAAACCAGCCTTCAAGCCAAAGTGGAAAACTTTGAAGATAAATATTGCCATATGTGGAAACCCAGGAAAAATATTACTTACTAGCACGGAGCATCATTTTGAAATGTAATTCTCTGTGGGAATTGAAGATTTCTTACTGAGGCTGATATGTTTTGCAAGAAACCTCACAAAATGGAAGCATAAGGTATTACAGATAGGCCCAGAGACTGCGAAGGAATGAAAGCACTTTTAAAGCAGCTGGATTCAGCCTGTCTGCTGGTTGAGTATCTAAGTTAATTTGGAAGTTTTAACATCTTTTTGGTCCAGGACATTTATCTAATTGCGGAATGGAAACATCCTGTTATTTCTCAATCAAAGTGTAATGATAACAGCAAAAAGTAGAATTTGGTCTACATGAGCTTTGAATGACTAAAGTAGAATTATTTTATCACTCTTTATTGTACCACTGGTTGGAGTTTCTTCACCTGCTGATGGACAGCTTTGCAAAGCTCCAGGACTAAAAAGCAAGATTTACCAATGCAAACAGATATGTGGGAAGTCTACTTCCAGTTACATAATGGCTGTGCAGTTCACAACTGGAACTCAGCATTTTCTAAACACCAAGGCACTGTAAGACACCTAAAAATAGAGACCAGCAATCAAGATGCCTGAAATAATCTTCCAAAGGTGTTGATCAATGAGCATGTTTTTTCCAAAGTCAGTGGTAAGTTTCTCCTTAATATTGATTATGCGGGGTCAGGTCCTGAAGCACAATGGTCAAGACAGGAGAACATAAAAAAAGCAGCAAATCATAAAAAGCACAAACCCAACTCAAATCCACCTCAACAAATTTTGATTAAAAAATACAGAAGTGTTTCATTTGTTTGAAATGTACAGTCTCTATGCAGTCCTGTTGCTTTGCTCCCAATTTGTTTTGCCTTATGCTATGAAAGACCATGAGCATGTGACATGCTTTGAAACAAATGAATGAAAAAGAGTTAAACTATTAAAAAGGATAATTTAGGACATTTATAGAATGATAAAATACCTGTTAAACTATATCAGTTTATGTGCATTATATAAGGTATAAAATGGCTTGAATGCTTATAGCTGACATCTCTGGCTCATTAAATGTTTTCTTTCTGTCACAGGTATTTCACATAGAGTTGATCAAAGGTTTGGATTCTGCAGAAAATGGCTCATATGTTAAGAATAACTCAGAAGTGCTGAAGTCACAGTTTTATTCTTGCAGGGTTGCTAATGAAATCTGTACTTTGGTACTGAGGTTTCAGAGATGGTTTTAAGCAATGTTTTTACAAACTAGAACATACCTATAAAAATGCTGTCCTCGCCCTCAGTTTTCATTCTCAAGGGAAGTATAATATCACTGCAGTTGACCTGCTTCAAAACTGTTCAAATCTGTTGTGTCCAGTGCATCATCCTTTATAGAAATGATGTAAAACTAACTGTGGGTTTGGGAGCTTTTGCTTCAGTTCACTAAGAAGTGAAGTAACGCATAACTGTATCACAGCTCAAACTCTCCTGATGTATCCCGAGCCTTCGTGATGAGTCTTTGCTTGCTGCATTAGTTCAGTCCAGTGGTTTCAAGGAAGGTCTGATTTACGTCAGTGCAAGTCTGAGCCAAGCCTTGATAAACCAGAATGAAAAACAAAAGTGTTGTTGGCAAAACTTTGGGTAGTCCTAGCTTTGGGGCACCAGAGTATTTCATCATATGTTCAATGGGCACTGCATGTGACTGGAAACACTACTATGCTTGGTGTCTATTAGTAGCTCATGAGAGTGTCTCACTCTCTGAAGTCTCTCTAAAGGTTCTTTGAATCACATGGTGCTAAAAGAAGGCCTTCTTCATCCAGTGTATAACAACTGAGTCTTTTCTCAAGTGTGAAGGCCAATTTCTTAGTTTGAGGTGCAGTCACTGCATTTGTAGGCTGTTTGAACTGAATAGCCAGTGTGGAATGGGAGATTTCTCCTTTCGGCACCACTGGGCAGTGGTTTTCATGGAGATTCAGAAGCTGATATACAAAAGTTTGCCAGCTTACATCATCTGTAGATCCTAATTTTGTTAAATTGATGCCATGGATTAAAATAGCAAGCAAGCAGGCTGTGCAGGTTTTCAACTCATGATCTTTGCATTACTTACTGCTTTTCTAACTTAGAATGTAGCAGTTATTTTGCAGGCATTGACAGTAGCCCTTTACATACACAGAGTGTAGAGGAAGACATGATCTTTGCCTTTGCACTAGGTAGATAGCTAAAGCTGTGGAGAAAACCAAGACAGTTTCTCACTTAAAAGGGTTTTGTCTCCAGGTGACATTAATCTCAGGTTTTTCTGTCAGAGCTACACCAGTTTATCCTGGCTGAAGATCTGCTCATGGCTAGGCATCAGCAGTGACCCTGAGATGGCTTAAAACATGTGTGAGTCACAGAGAGTTTGGGATGGGAAATTTGGAAGGGATGTGCTGGGGTAGGGCAGGGTAGGGTAGGGTAGGGCAGGGCAGGGCAGGCAGGAAGAGTGCCCATGGCTGGGGAAGGAAAGTACTTAGGGTTCTGCATTTTATTTCTGTGTTTCTTGCCCTGCTGTCTCCCTGTCTCCTGGTATTTCCACCACAGTGCAGCCCTTTAACATGCAAAGAAATGAGTAGAAAGAAAGAAACCTTCTCCCAAGTGCTAGATTTTGGCTGAAATGTGAGCTAGACATGAAATCTCTCTCATCCTTGCAGAGGCCTGTCTCTCTGCAGCTGATGCTGAATTGCACTGAGTCATGGTGAAAGACATCATTAAATCCTCCAGGCCAAAGAAAGCCTTTCCAGCATCCCAAAGGGGATTCCCAGCCACCTCACTCATGCACAGAGCCTCTGGCATCCAGTGGCTTGCCCAGATTTATTTATTTATTTGATTTATTCCCCTCTGTTTTGACTGGAAAAGATTTATCTATCTCCTCCTGCAGCTCAGGTCTTTTCTTTCAGCTCCTGCCAAATCCCAAAGCCACATGTTTGGGAGTCTTTTTGGAGGAGGAGCCAGCTCGCATCCCAGCTCATGGGAAGTGACTGGACCTGTGAGGAGAGGGATGAAGTGCCATGGCTGGAGGGTGAGATAGCAGGTTGGAGCTGTGCTGTTTGGCAACCCGCAAAGGATATGGGGTGGAAGCTTCAGCCTGAGATGTAGCTTCAGCCGTGGGCTGGGCTTCCAGCTGGGATGGGGCCTCCTCTCAAGTGGACATGATCAGAAGGGCAGATAGGATGGAGGGAGATGGAAAAACTGATATTCAGTGGTACTGGAAAATGTGACCAGGCAGTAAATATGACCCCCAGCACCTCACATATGTTAGTGAAACACAGTCACAGAAAGCCTCTTTTCCCCTTGCTCACTTGTGTGGATGCAACACTAGTGAGTGCCATTCTGGCTGGGACAAGACTCTCAGCTCCTGCCACAACCACTGGCACCCATGGAAATATGCCAGTTTTCTCCATCTCTGTGCTTTTGCCTCTGCCTTGTTTAGGAAGCTGCTCCAGTAGTGTCTCCAATGAGATCAGCTGTTTATGCATCCCCTGCAGCCAGGCTGTGGCAGGGCAGAAGTGGTCTCTTCCTCCCCTTTGGGGGCTCATGATGAGCCCCACTGTGCTCCCCTGTATGAAAGGAGAGCACTGTCAGCACCACCTAGATCCAATGTCCCTTCCACGCACACTGCTGTCCTGACATTAAATAAATAATGAAAGAAAAAGAGACAGGAAGGGAGTGAAACGTACACCCTCCATTTCACACAGTGTCCAGAAAGCCTGGCAGTCAGCATCCTGCTGGCCTCCCTCCAGGCAGGTATTCATTACATAGATTTGACTTTTTAAATACGATAGAAATGAGAGCTGCAAACTTAATATGTTTTTCTTCTTGGGAGATGAGGGGGCAGGAGGGAGGGGAATAACGTTTACCTCATAATTTCCCTTTCTCTTCCCCTCTCTGTGTAAGCCACATTATTCTTTCTGCAAAGGTACTTGGGGAAACTTGCTAAAATTTTCCCTCATGCTTGAAATTTACTTACCCTGGGTAACAGGAAATGTGGTGTCTTGTGATGTAGATTGTTATACCAGATGGTAATCTTAGCACATGCTATTTGTGTAGATCTGCGGTGCAAGTGAGTCATCATTCGTATCTGACCTTCACTGCTGTGAAAATATTTCTTTCAATAACCACAATAACAATACAAATAACAATAACAATAACAAACAACCCAGCATGGTTTGGCTCTGCCTGGCGTGAAGACAAGGGCACACTGTGAAGCTGGGGAAGGTGGGTCCTGGACTCCCGATGAAGCACAGTTACAATCCCTCCAGAGCAGAATCCAAGGCTCATTATGAGTCTTTCCATCAGTTTCACTGAGCTCTGGATAAGGCCCAGGTTGTGTTGCATCACATTACAGCCTCCTTACGTTCCTTACTCTGCACTCTTCCATTGACAGAAAGCGCTTGCCCATTTTCTGCTGTATAGGAAGAGGGACAGCCATATAATCAGACACCAATAATGGGACTGTTTGCTGCTCTTTCCATGCTCTGTGCCATGCTGCATATAGAAGACAGAAGACCATGGGATACATTACCCCTGAATCACAGCTATGTTTGCAATTTCTGCACCTGAAGAGGGAGAATTTTTACCTAAGCCAAGTAGCAAAACCCTTTGGTATTTTGA
Source organism: Psittacula echo (assembly GCF_963264785.1). Taxonomy (NCBI): domain Eukaryota; kingdom Metazoa; phylum Chordata; class Aves; order Psittaciformes; family Psittacidae; genus Psittacula; species Psittacula echo. Next base: position 14,158,686 of record NC_137738.1, on the reverse strand, counting down.
TAGGAGGCATTAACTTTAGCTAGAGCCTCCCACAACGCTTGTGTTCTATATCCCTTTCCATTGTATGCACGGATAATTCTTAATACAGGTTCCTGCCTCAGTGAATCTCCAGATCTAAGCCCAGATCCTGCAAGGACTCTACTCATGCAGGATAGAACCCATACACTGAAATTACAGTTGTTATTTGTGGTGCTACTGCAGTTCTGTAGAAATACAGACACAGTATTTAACTCCAGCATTTCCTGCAGCAATGAATTCCACTCTGGGAAGAGGTATTTCCATTCCTTTTCCTGAAATTGTCTTTGGGATTTCAGACAAAGAATAATTTTTCTTTCCATTAAAATACTAGATATCAATAGAATGTGATTTATGGCCCTTTGTAACTATCAAAACCTCACCCCTTTCCAGACTCATTCTTCTGGTCTTATCAGCACCTATGTCCTAGGAAAAAGATGCATTTTGAACCAGGTTACCTATTGTTCTTAGAAAGTTGTCTGATAAAACAAATAAAGCACTAAGTTAGGAGAACCCAGAAGCCTATCACATGCAAAACTTTTCCAAATCAATTACAGCTCACATCTGATAGAGTGAAAGTCACACTAACAATTAGATCAGGAACAGGTGATTAAATTCCTCAGGCTTCCCAAATCACAACACTAGTATTTGTTTCAAAGACCTTATAATTACTGCACTTAAAAGGCTGTTATTCAATACTCTCCTCAAACTCTGAATTGCTCCTGGTGTTGACTTGTGGTACACAACATTTTGTTTGTGGCGTATGCTATAGCTGATCAGTGAATATGACCTTCATCACAGCGTGTACATCTTTTCTTTCCTTTGTACTAATCCTCTCTTTGAAAGATCAGAGTAGATAGATATTGTAGAAGAGGCAGTAGATTTGATTAAAAGCCTATTAAATCGGGAAAAAAAACTTTCCATTTTTTGTGGATGTCAATGGATTTTGTGACTGATTTTGCTGGATCACTGTTGCAATAAAAATGCCTGTTTTCTAATGCTGAACTATACTTACCTCCCAACCAGGGGAGTCAGAGTGACACATACATTCATCTTAGCCTGGTCCGCATTTTTCAGTTGCTTTGATGTCTTCAGATGAGAGGATCTGACAGAGACTTTGGAGTGTTGTGAAATTATGTATTTCTTCAGCAGCCTGTCCCATTCAAGAGAATGTCGCATTTGTTGCACTGTCCTGCTGGTAGCAGTGATAAAGTTCTTTAAAACTGAGGTCCATTTTCTTGGTCTCACATTCTATATATGCAGCCCTTGTAAAAGGCAAAAAAATTCCTGATGTTTGAAAAAGTTGCTTTTGGTGCCAAAGCAGACAGAAAACATCGATCCTCCTGTAGAAATGCAAGGGGAATAAAGGTGCTTCTAAGGGGATAAATGTCACTCTTATTTCCTATTCACTGTTACTTTGGTTACTGTTACTTTTAAACATTCCTAGCATTTTGCACGTAATAAAGAAAAGTGGCAAAATCCTTGTTCATTTCTAGCCACTGTTTTCAAACCAAAGCTGCTTGTGTCAAAGAAAGGTGTAAACATCAAGATCCATCCACTCCAGTATAGCAGCTCATCCTAGGTGGAGCTCTCGCTACCCTACTTGTTGAAGGAAAGATATACAGGAAACAAAACATAGAATAAATATTAAGCAAGCACAAGGAACTTGAAAAACATCACCACAAGACCCAGAGATCTGCCCATTATCATTCGGCATATAATCACCATCGACTGTGTTTCTTCCTTCTGTGGTTTAGTCCATGTTGAAGGTCTTACGTATGGTCATGCTATGATATTACATGTAGTCCTCAGCTGTGGAGAGTGCATAAATATGACAGTCACAGGAGTTAATCTTGCAAAGTACTGTACTAAGGAGTTGGGTCCTGATGAAGACAAAGATAACTTATTAAAGCCTGCCTCTTGCATCCAGCTACTGTCATCTATTACCCTCTACTGCCATTTTTTCACTCCAAAAGTGTTCTTCAGAGGAAGCAAACAGCTGGCACTCCCCACCCCCTTACTGGTGCATCCACATCAGGACAAAGAACTCACCTCCAGAAACATAACCCTGGTTTGGTTGCTGTCCTGTAGCTTGTGTTTCTTTTATTTATTTGGGAATCTATTTTAGCTGAGTATTTAAATGTGCAATAAGAAGAGCAGCACAGCTTCTGTGGCATGATGTGGGTTTGGTTCCACTCAGCAGGTTACAGGTAACAAAGGGAAAAAGAGCTGCAACTTCACACTTGCCTGAAAGCTTTGTGTTTTCCTGCAGGACTAGATAATTGATAGCTGCTGCCATCCTGTCATTTTTAGGCTGAAATGCTAGGCGCAAATGCAAAACTGCTGTGTACAGATTGCGGTTATGTGCACAGGACCTGACCTTTCTGTTAGGAGGCTTCACATGCGCCTTCTCAGCATAAGGCTGGGCTGGGATCTCTGGGTTTTTCCTCCAATTCCTTTTCTTAAGGAAAGCAGACTTGTATGTTCATTGGTAGTGCATAACAAGAGTTTACAGAGCATCTGAAACATTTTCTGCCCATAATCGTTGCCCATGAGTGGTCCTAGTGTTGTGTCTTGCAAGACAGAATGTGTGGGATTTCATTTGCACTTTTATAGCCTTTTAAAATGGCTGACTTACTGCTATAGGCTTGCTGTTTCTGAAAGCATTTTAGCTTTTATTTAACAGTAGCATTTGTACTGTGGCTTTCTTATTTCTTCCTGAAAAGATAATGAAACTTATTATTCGTTTTCTTCCAAGCATTACATAAAGTATCATCCCTGGCTGAAGTATCTACAAATATGGCAGTCTTTGATGTTCCTCATTTGTCTGTCATTAGTAATATCCTTTAGTAACCTCTGGCTAAGGCATTTTTCGGATATGCAGTTCTTCTGGTAACTTATTTACTCAGGACAGTTTAATTCAAAGGCAACATCTGGATTTCCATGAAAGTCAGTCTTACAGCTTAGCTGACAGAGGTACCACAGAGGTCAAGTGAACTGCCTGTGGTGACACTTTAGCTACTATTGAACTTAGGACTTTCCTGCTGTGCTGTAAATGTTAGACTCTACTCTGTCCTCAAAAATCATATTCCTGGGGATGATCTTCTTTCCTTGGGCCCTGATTATATCCTTCCTTTTTCGTGTTCATTTTTATGCCAGTTTTATCTGTTCACTGTATCAACCCTGTAGGACTGTCTTAAGAAAACACTGCTTGACCTCTTAGCTTTAGCTCTGCATTTGCTTCCAAATCATACTCCAAGACTTATTGTTTTGTTCAGTCGATAGACATGGCTTGAAAGTGTCCTTGAAGCCCGTGAAAAATGGTTTTCTGTTCCCTATAAATTTCTGAGATGCACACATATTTCATCATCTGCGACTGTCTTGTGAAATCACATCTTGTCAAGAGGCTTTTAAAGCCATAAAAAACACCATACAAACCAAACCTGTATTGTCTTCAGCTATTGCTTCTGTGCTAATTAAACAACTCCCTGAACAAACAGTGTAAACTCTCTAATAAACTTGCAATGAAAGAAATATTCAGAGCCCCAGTGATTAATGAGCAGATGTTAACAGGCACGGCAAACTTATGGGAAACCATTCCTAATAGTGATGTCAGCAGAGAACAATTCACAGACATAATTACTAAAAAATTATCAGAGACTTCCTTGTCAAGTATTTTGTATGTTTATAAAGCTGTTGGTGACTCATTTTAAGCAGTCTGGGAGACTTATTTGATTTGGAATTGGGGTTTTATTATAGCTTAGCTGTTATGTAATAGTTTACTCAGACGAAATGGTCAGCTATTCTTCCATCTCAGCATCATCCTTATGTGTGCACTGAGATTCCTTGTAACTCTCTCAGCAAATCATATCTGAATGCTTTTCCATACTTCCAACCCTTGGAATACAGTCGTCGTTAAATCTGAGTAGCAGAACAGCCCTTTGCTTAATTACCTGTTAGATTGTCTGCCATCCACCATAAAGTTCAAACACAGTGGTGCTCACCACAGTTCCCTGTGCCATATAGAGCAGAACTCTCTCACATACAAGCAGCATAGGGAAGTGTTGCCTATGTTTGTTTTAGAGGCTATTTCATAGCAGGCAGAGCACTGCCATCTATGCAAGGCAGGTGCATTCACTGATTTCTTAGGCTGCAGCACAATCTGCAATTAATGCTGCCTGTCTCTACAGTGTCATTAGTGTTCAAGCGAAGTAATCTGGATGTAATTTTCACACTGGCACTAAAATGACATTTCAGTGATTCCACGAGTTTCTTTTTCCAAGAAATTCCAGTACAATCAGCTATAGAATTATGCTCCTTTTTATTTGATTGCTTACTGTCATTCCTTCAGACAAGCTCCAAAACCTGAACTTGGAATTTTAAGGTGAGCACAGCTGCCCTCCGCTCCTGGCTTTGCTCCAGGAGGTTTTAAGCATTTTATGTAGCTGAGATGCAGTTGGTATTTATAAGAAGCAATGAGAATTTGGGGTGTTAACGACAGAATTTGATTTCTGTGTCATATATTTTGGTGGTGACAAGCTGTGGCAGATGAATAATGCCCACCCATACCAGATTTAGACTTGCAATACCAAAGCATGCATGGCATTACCAGCAAACCATAATAGTTTTGGATCAATGCTCTGAGAACTCTCTGGAGCAGGCTGTTGGTACTCCTTTGCATACTTTCATGTTTTCTCATCTGCAAATGTTATTTATATTAAATTTAAGTTATCATTGCAGTCAAACCTCAACACAATTTCCTGGAGAATTATTTCTCTGCACAAACATGAAAGCTTCTTAGTATAAAAAGGTTTTGCAAAGCATCTCTCACTCGGACTGTAATCACTTTTGGGCAGAAATAGCCTATACTTTTAACAAGCATAGACAACACCCTGTATACCTGCAAATTACTTCTAGTACAGATGAGGCCCTGTTGCATGCTCCCAGCCTGAAAGGAACTTCAGAAAGAGTTGTTAGGAAAGACGTCTTCCTGGTGATGGCACTAATAGCTGTCTAGTTCTCTAGATGTCCAGAGTACTCAACAGCACACAGAAAGGGACTATTACAACAGGGAGCAGAGGTGTCAGAGTTTGTTCCACTCCTACTCAGTATACAAACCCTGCTCAATTGCCCTGCCATGTCTTAGAGGAGAAACGCCTCAAGGAGTTTGGCTTCCTTAAGTGTCCCTAGAAGACAGTAGGAGCTGGGTGCCTAAAACCTACTCTGCAAACTCTAGCCCTGCTCTGGCAGCAAAAATTAGCAAATGACTTCTGTGGCCGCAGCTTTTAAGGGAACTTTCCAGAAAATGATGAAAACATTTTCAGTGCTCAATGTCAATGTGTCAATGTCAATGTCAGTTGAGTCAGTGGCTCAATGTCTGGATGGACGTCAGTGACAAGTGGCATCCCTCAGGTGTCTGTACTGGGACCAGGACTATTTAACTTCTTTACTGATTACATAGACAGATTTTCCCCATCACCACATCAGTGCACAGAGCTCATCAGGATGCGAAGGGCAGGAGAGGCAGAGGATGAAGTGATCCTGGACCACCTAAGCCCTGGTCCCCCTCTCTGAACACAGACAGCTCCCATGTGCTAAGGAGAAAGTTTCTGCTGAAACCACACTGTGCAAGGCAGTTGCTGCTCCTGTTTTTCTGCATATAGTTCAATTCAGCCCAGTTGCATGACACAAGCACATTGGGCTTGTGTTTAACACTATACTTCTCTAAATATATCAGCATCCTAATGTGATAGAGTAGCAGAGTCATGCTACAGCTTTTTCTCTTTGCAACTGCTTTTGTAGCATTACTGGGGAGCTGTTCATCTGGAGAACACCTATCCTGGAAAACATGATAGTGTCAGTGTTGGAAAAACTAGCACAGTGCAGAGAAAGGTTGATTTCTTTTCAGTTTGCGTCACCACGTGAGACTTGCAAGGTCTTATGAGGGTATCCAGAAATGTATTAATGATTTGAATAAATGACTGCAAATGATTAGACTTAAGACTGGGGGACTTTCTGCTTTTGCTACTGTGTTCAGGTGTGGAGCTCCCTTTCCTGTCACTTGCAGTGGGAAGATGGCCTTTGCAACAGCAGTGGTAAGACAGAAGCACTTGGTGAAATTCATCTTTTGCAGAGGTCCTTCCTTAAACCCCTGCCTTAAATCTCCCAGAGCAGAGCTGAGTGTGAATTTAGCAGTAGGAGAATCTCACTCATTCAAAGCAAGTCCAGGGGCACATCGGCCATCTTGAGGTGAGTTCCTGCAGGAGCTGAAGTGACCCAGCTGGGAAGTCCCAGTGACTGAACATACTCAGCTCTCTGTCCTTCAATGGCAATGCTGCCTAAGAGATGGAAAATTTGAAAGGGACAAGAACTTCTAAGGGTAAAATGTTATTTTAAGCACACAGTGTTTTCTAAACTATTTACGTATCTAAGCTATACTCATCTATGGCATGACCAAGCAAGGTACTAAAGCCTGTAGTTAAGCATGCAAGCACTCTAATCAACTTCCTGTTACATGCTCAGAATTGAGTCTCATCATTAAATGCTTTCCTCAGTTTATGCTTTTAACTGGCTTTGAAAAGCTCATCTCTACACTGCTGAAATGCATGTGAGTCATTTAATTCAGCCTGGGCCTCAAGTCAGCAAGCTTCAGTCCGTAATATTAATTTGAATAGCAATTATTGTCTTCAATAGGTCTTTCAATTACAAAATACTCAGCCTTTTTTCATGGAAGAGGCATTAACAGTTTGGTAAATGGTAATGGCAGAGATATTTAGGGGTATAAAAGAGGTGGAGAGAATGACTTATGTATGTATAGGTTTGAAGCTGCTGCTTTTGAAGTGACTTCTGGATCAGAAAGTTCAAATTGTGACCAAAACAGTAAAATTTGGGGCTGTTCTTGTTTTGCAAAACTTTGAAGTAACTCCCTTTCATGTATTGAAGTGTTTTTTAATTTCAGTAAGACCTTTCATAAAGTTAACATCCACATTTTTAATTTCTTTTCATTTTTAATGGTTATTTGTCAGAGAAATGTTGGTGAATTGTAAGTGTGAGTGTGTAAAATGAGCAGTCATAAAATAACATTGTAAAATACAAGAAAACCTGAACAACAGGTACTTTGGAGCAGTGATTTTGTTACTTTTTGTAAGATATGTTTGAAGGAGAAATGAATTTAACCAAATGGTTAAAAAAGCAGATCCACTAAACAAACTGTGCTTTGGACTGTTTGTATCTAGCTGGAGACCAGAGAAGAGAGAAGGGAGGTGCTCAGCTCAGCGACTGCTTCAACTCTATAAAAGAGAAAAGAAGCTTTGGGGGTATCCTGTGCCATAGAAAGAAGTGTGTGTCAGATCTGTATGTGCCTTTATATTTATGTGGTGTGTGTGGGTGACAGAGAAGGTCCTGGAAGCAGAGACTAAATGAGGGATGTGGTCCTGGAAAGAGAAAACTAGAGAAAGGCCAAGCAGCATTGCTGAGCTGGATCCAGCCCTGGGACATCACTCCAGCCAAGGAAGCTGTGAGTTAGATTGAATTTTTTTTCTTAACATGTACATTTTTATTACATTCTGAGTAATTTCCCACAACATTCCAGCCTTTTTAGAAGGGGGAAGGATGGGAGGCTTGAGAAACATCAGAACTCCTTTTTTATTTTTAAAGAAATTCCCTATCTCTTGAGAGCATAAAGCATTTGTAAGGTTTCTTACCCGTATTTAAAGAGCTAATGATGACATAACCAAATAGACTATAAAAGGAGCAGCAGCTGCTCAGTGAGAAGAAACCATAGCGGGCAGATCCTCAGCTGGCAATCACTGGTGAAATCAGATGCAGCCTGACGGATATCAGTGCCTGATCACTCACAACAATCAATAAAGGCTACAAATAGCCGTTTCTCTGCTGAGTGTTCTGTATACACCACTGTAAAGTGAGCTAAGAACATGTAAAGGGAGTGCGCCTCGCTTTAACTGTGTTAGGAACCTGGGGCCAGCTGAGTCACTAAGATCTCACAGCGAGGATGTGGTGAAGGCAGGGATAAAACATATCCTCCTGCTAAAAGCATGGGCCCAGCCTCCCTCAGTCCTGCTGGCACACAGACTTGGGTGAATCCTTGCAAACTGCTCTTGGTGGTTTCCCTGTGCTCAAGTTATAGAGGTCAAGCTGTTCACAAAGCACACTGAAGCAATGTCCCCTTCTGTGCTCAGTTTTGATAATTTTTTGCTGCTTATGGTAATTGTTGCTATTATTTGTCATTGTTATGGTCTGTTTTTAAGTTTATTCTGACTGGTTTGACTTGTTAGAAGATCTGGGAAATGGCTAGAGCCTGGGGGTGATTATGGTAAAACTCACTAAATAATTCCTGAGTACTGTGGGAGATACATCCTCCCATCATAACATTTTTATGGCAAGTTTAATGTTCAGCTCATCTGGAATACGCTGAGAGAGCCACACTACAGGAAGCTGTCAGGGTTACTGATGATTTTTTATTCTCTTTGGAGAAGAAGAAAACACAGGCTTCTGTCCTCAGTGGATTCTGTGATTTGTGAAGCACTGAAAGAGATCAGATTTCTACAGAAAAGGAATATCCAATGGGTAACTATTTGTGCCAATTCCAGTTCAAACATAAGCCTTTCTTATACAAATAGTTCATAGCAGAGCAAGAGGTATTAAGAGGGATGTGAGCTGTAACCAGAGTGGAGGGAATGCTAATATTTCGTCCGGCCTGGGGTTTGGGAGGTGGGTTTATTGCTGTTTAGAATAAGAATCGAGAAATCCTGGAACAGCGCTGTGCTTTATTTTTGTTCTGTTGTGAAATTCCACCCTTACAGCACAGCTCTGTCTTTCTGGCCACGCAGGAAAATCAGTTTCTTTCCCAAATGGGCTAGACTCTTCATTTTATATGCTACCTCATGTTGTGGGCACTGCGAAACCATACCAATCCAGGAAGTGGCAGCGCAAACCTACCGCGCTCCACCCTTCATAAGTGAATTACTGATGAGGGGAAAAGGTGGAGAGGAATTTACTACTCCTTTTTAAGTGGTACAGCCACTCTCTTCTGCCACATGGAGCACAGGAGGGGGTAGAGACATATTTCTGCCCCCACCAACTCTCCCCCCTTCCCCGCCTCCTCTCTGAAGAGTTGATCCTGTGTTCCCTTGAGCAAAGAGGCTGTGATTCTTGGCAGACTTCATGTCAGCTACACAGGTCAGGGGGAAGTCATTGCTTCCTCCTCCCACACTGCTCAGTCGTGTTAGGTTAGGACAAGACTTTGCAAGATGTTGCCCAATATTTGCAAATGTGTCTTTCCCATAAAGTAAAGGAAGAAACTGAAATGGGCCATAAACCTCAAAATTCCAGAAAATGAGGCTTTTTGGTTGATAGGTGAAAATGTACCAAAGTATATTATATAGGGAAATTGAATATAGTTGTGGTTATGGCTCTGATCTGAGGATGGGGGGAACTTGAATTCTGTTCTTGACCATGCCTCAGACTTCTTCTGGCTTTTGATTAGGCTACTGAGATGCTGTCTGTCTTTGTTGCTGTTATTGCCCTTATATTTTGATAACTTCCTGTAATTTATTGATAGATTTGAACCTGTAACAAAAGAAAGGCCTTTATTTTCCCAGCTGGAAAGAGATTATCCACCTGGGAAAGAGGAGTGGGAGAAGGCTTTCCTGCAGTAGGGCAGTATTGTGTGCCTTTATTTTAAAGCAGCGTGAGACAGTCAATAAAAGGCAAGCTGGAACATTGCATAAACCCTCAGTATTGTTGTAAGTCTTTATTTATACAGATAGCAGTACAACTACAACTCATCAGTAAGACTACAATGAGGATCTTTCATCACAGGGATAACACTGGGACTTAGGCTACGATATTTAAAGGAGAAGAGGAAGTAGGCAGGCTAGTGGAAACATTGCTGAGCCTTCTCTCCCAAAACTATTTCTCTTAGATAATTATATTCACCATTAGAACTGTAAAATTCAGTAGTATAACAGTCTTTCATGTCTTATCACTATTAGGAATGATGACATCCCTACAAGGATGGACAACCACAAGAAGAGCACACAGCACTCAGCTAAGGAAACATGGTCTGCCTGCTGTGGAAAGGAACTCTGCATTGGCATCACAATCATCAGTGACACTTTCCTCTTAAAAAGACAGCCCCCATTTTATCAGTCAATAAAGTTTTAGAATAAGTAAGACAATAAAGTTTTATAAACTTGGTAATTTCACTGCCTACCTGCTCTACACTTAGAAAGTATTGAAAGCCAAGCAGGCTTTGCTGCATGGTGGCTGAAATTCCCTCTCCCTGAAATTTCCCCCTCCCTCCCCACCATCTCACAGGAAAATTCTTGGTCCTGATGTAGTAGCAGACAGCTAAGCCACCGCCTATCTGCAGAGCATCACTGGTGGCAGTGTCTGCTCTGAAGGAGTTAGCATTGACATCTTGCTCTCTTATTTTTTCCATAAGCAAGACACTCCAAAGCCAACTTACTCCTAGAGTTCATTCCTGCTGATAATGCTGCTGTCCCTTTGCAAAGCTTTCCAATTAGAAACAATTACATGGGGACATTTCTGCATGTCGTTCACACCTTTCCATTTGAGATACTCTGTCTTCCCCAGGTTATAGAGATCATGCCTGTTGCTGCTGTTCTTAAATGCCTGGAGGAGCTGGATGCCATATCTGATGGTATGCTCTTGCAATGGCACTGCAGCCAGACTGAACTAAGCTTCCAATAATAAGCACTGACACTAACATAAATATTTGTGGTTATGCTTTCCATTTTTTCCTTATAGGAAACAAGTTAAAATTTTGAAATACTTCAGTGATGTGATCAGTGGACAGTAGTGGGAAAGAATTTCTCCAAAACTTGAACTGCTATCAAAATAAGGAAGGAAGATCTGAAAGACCAGAAAATACTTTTGTTAATCAGGATATGGCACTTTCCAACATCTGGATGTTAAAACAAGTGTTTTGAATTCAATACTATTAACATGTGTCACTTAAATGATTTTTTTCCTTCGGAGACGATTGGGTGGTTACCATTTCTGGCAATGGTTTTGCAGTCTGTTGCTTACATTACCCGACCCGTGGTCTTTTTGTCTTACGATGTCTGTGGGAAAACAAAACAGAACAAAACAAAAAGCCAGCTCCCCCATTCTCCCCCCTTCCCCCAGCCCTGGAAATAGCTCTGGACCCAGAAAAAAGCTCTAGGACTGAGTCTCATCCTCTCAGTGAACCATTTTGACCGGAGAGTAACCTCATGGGATTTATACTGCTTTTGACTATGACATCATGTAACCCCAAACTAAAAAGTATCTGATTCTTCTGGATATCAAAGAGACATGATTAAACAGAATACAACAGACTGGGAATGTAGGGAAAAAAAAAAGAGTTTGAATAAAAGGTCAGAGAAAGATCAGGCATCAGCTCTCTCTCTCTGCAAAATGATAAAACTAACAGGGAGTAGTGACTCAGCTTCCCCTGATCAAAAAGCTCCTTTCTTTGCAGTGTAAACAACTGTAGTCGGTGTTCTTGAAATCCCAGACTGAAACATCAACCAGCACTGGAAAATAAGATTCCCCAGAACGCCTTCCTTATGCTAGGCATAGCCTGTCACTTGTATTTTCAGGGGATTTTATTCCCTGTGACAGGAGTTCACTGTCCAAAAGAGGATGTTGCATGAGTAAAAGGGAAAGAAGTTTTGTGTGTGGACTGTGACCTCAAGAGTGTGAAACAAATATTTTGTTTCAAATCATCTCAACCCACTTCAGCAACAAATTGAGTGACCACTATTATAAACCAGGGGAAAAAAAATGTAGGGAAGTGTAGCTTTGGAGGAATGTATAAAAAATTAACCTAACAAAGACAAGTCTTCCAGGCTAAAGCTTGTTGTCTAATTTTTTTTGCTGAATAACATGTTTTGAAGAATAAGAGACCCTTGCTCTTGCCAGGTCCCTGCAGCTAGATTTTATAGCTACAATGAACAAGTATGCATCTGTGTAAATGCTCTTTAATTTTCTTTTTACATCATATTTACACTGCTCAGACAGTAAAACTGCTGAATGTTTTAATTAGCACTCCCATGGCTATGAACTCGTTTGAAATTTGCAGGCGATGTGAAAGGCTGGCGCACAAATAAAGGCTGTTAGTCGCTAGATGCTCACAAAGTGGGCAGGATGTTTAAAGTGCACCGATTGTATTTGTTTTGGGCTCAGGACTGACTGTACAGCGGATAGTGTGTGCTGGGTGCCAGATTCCTCAGCCCTTACACACAGCACACGCAGACCTGACCCACAGCGTGGGCAGTGTACTTTGGACTCGCACTGGCTCCGACATAGCGGCTCTAAGGAGTGAGCAGTGCTCAGCGGGAGCTCAGGGTTGCAAAGTCAGGCACGGTGAGAGCCACAGCTTGTTCCTGCTCAAGGGTTGTTTCGCCAGCGTTTGTCACCTGCCAAGGCAGAGATGGGGAAAGTTTTGTTCCCAGAAGTTTCAGAAATTCCCCAGCGAGGCTATTAAGAAGAAATCATCATTCGAGTGAAATGAAAGCTTGCTGTGGAATACTTGGGGTTGTTTTGTAATGTAATTTTAATGCCATTTTCATAGGCTTATAGAATAAATGAGGCTGGAAAACACCTCAGGAGGCCATATAGCCCAACATCATTAAGGTATTTTGCATGTAAATGTGGAGCTGGCAAAACGTGCCAGCTGCAGATTGTCTCTTGTCTTTATTCATAGAACACATACAACTGCACAAACTGTCTAACACTGGCCTGTCAATTCATTTCAGCCACAACACAACCCTTGGGGAGGAGAGCAGCTCCTCTCTGCTGTTTGGCCTCTGTGTTGACTCTATCAATAGAGTTGTTAGTTGTCAAAGAACCATCCTACAGGAAGAAGACTGCAAGAGATGACCTAACACAACCACTGTCCCTAGGCAGGATCAAGAATCTTAATGCTATGTGAGCTTGCAGTGTTTGCAATGTAGACATTTTCCCCCAAAGACCTAAACTGAAACCATGAATGGAGCTGTGGCTTTTGATGATGTTCCTGGAATTTGCATAGCTAAGATTCTAATCTGACAACTAATGGTTGATCTTAGCCTGGACTTAGCATCCCCTAAAGACCAAGGGAGTGGCCTTTCACTTGGTGTTGGAGAGAAAAAGGAAAAATATTGGGACACAGCAAGTAAATATGCTCAGGGACTTGAGAAGGCTACTAAAAAGGATGAGAAAGTTGAGGAGATAGCTAGAAAAAGTATGGCATGAAATAAACAAAGAGGGAAAATGGAGGTGAAAGAAACTAAGACAGGAGGTGACAGAGAAAAGAAGATTTCTCCTATGTTTCTTCAGACAAAGAGACAGGAGGACACAGAGGAGATTGCACTGCAGAGGGTATTCATTGCTTCTGTGTGTGCTGTGTTGTGAAGATTAGATTTTGTCTGAAGAGCTACAGGCCAAAGAGCAAAGCAAAAAAACCCAAACAAACACAAAACAAACAAACAAACAAAAAAACCCCAAAACCAAAAAACTATCCAGAAATCTTCTGAAACAAATTCCAGTTTCATTAACGTTATATTTAAGGTAGTTTGGATCTTCTAATGTTAATGTAATTTCATTGTCCTAGCCGAATTGTGGTTTGAGGTCAGCTTTTGATTCTTGCCATCTGGTGGCGTGGTGCTGCACTGCGACCATCCTTCAGTTCCTCCTCTGAAGATACAGCAGCTGTAAACAACGTACTCATAAAGGTCTCACAAAAGGATCCCAACGAAACAAACCAAAACCAGTTTCTTTGATGATTCCCTTCTACAATTTGCAGTTTTCTCAGGGTTTAGGCCTTCATTTAAGATCTGTTTCTCTTTTTGCTTCCCCAGTTCTTAGTTGGAGCCCATGCCATTCCCAGTCTGGACCCTGTGACAGACGCAGAGAACCTCTCTCCAAATCTCTTTCTAGCCTGATGTCTTGAGCCATTTCCTGCTTGCATAGACATACTCTTCTTCTTGAAGCTATACTTGGATTTGAAAAAATTCCAGTTCATCATAGTCTTCCCTCTACTTCAGATGCTCCTTTGTAGTGCTAAGCCCATGGTTTTAATAGTCCTTTATAGGTAGCTGTGCAGTTCAAGTTCCTGTCCTCCTTCCTCTGTTATCTTTCCCTTCCTATCCTTCCAGGACTATACATTTTTAAGTACGGGATACTCTTAGGCAGAGAGAGTGGACTGCCACATCCCACAGACTTTAATAGGAACCCCTATATCATTGCAGTGCTTTTTATTGCAGCAGTCCACATGCAGGAGCCAAGTCCCAGAGAGCTATCACAGGTGTTTCCTATTTTTCCTGTTTTAAACATCGGGCATGTGTGTTATTAGTGACATGCTATTGTGCTTCAAAGTGCTGGAAAATGATTCATGTGTAAAGGTGTCTGCTGCCAGCTTCTGATCCAAGTTTAGCAGTAAACCGGTTAGGAGAACTCATGTCTCTTGCAGTAGTTCTGTCTCAGTAATCCTCCTTACTGAGAGGCCTCCAAGGAAGACATCTGAAGCTTTGCTGATTTTCAATTCATCTCAGGCTTTCCCGATCATAGTAAGAACTGAGCTCTGTTGACACTAGGGTCCTCTCTCTTCCAGTTTGCCAGAATGATGACTTCATTCTGAGCTTGAAGAACTTGGAGGTCAGTCAAAAAGATGTCTTGCTAACTGGCTTACCTAAGCCTGGCCTCTCTACCTGATAAGCCTGCAATCTAATGAGGAAGAAGTTGAGTGTAACAAGTCTGCAGAGAGACTGTAGTTCTGTTTAATAGCATTTCAATAATGAATTTAGCCTTTCTTCTCCTAGTTGTAAGAAAAATCCTCAGATGCCTTAGTTTGTAGAACTCATTGCAAAATGTTTAACAGAGGAAAAAATGAAATAGGTGTGTTAAACTAAGAAAAAGGAGAAAGTATTTTTCAACTCAAGGTTCATGTCAAGGTTTTGTTTGACTGATTGTTGTTTCTTAAAAGAAAATAAGTATACAAAAAGCCAAATGAGAGCCAGGTGAAACCATGAATAAAGAACAGGTTTCTTTGCTCTAGGATTTTCATCAAAACCCACAAGCTATGTCCGGATACCTGCATTTTGTGCATCTGTGTGTCTCCTTAGGACAATTTAAGAAAGCTTGGACTGTTTGTAGTTGAATATGGAATATATTGCACTTTGCACTGTCTGAAGTGTGAAAAAAAGCTTTAGTACTATTAGATCACCCAAGGAGAATTTAAAGAGGTTTCAGCAAATTCTTTTCTTGAGGAAATATCTTTTTTAGCTTTGATGAGTTTGTCATCGTTTTCAGGAGGAAGTTCATTGATGAAGAACAATAGCATTTCTAGTTAAAATGTGCCCTGCAAAAGTGGCAGTTAAATGCCAGCTCTCTGTTGCCATTGGCTAGCACATCATGAGCCCTGTGATGACTGATCAGAGCCATATGGAGAGCAGGAGATGCACAGACTACGAGTGTAATGAAGAGCTAAGACTTTGTGTCTGCCAAAGGGAAAGCCTGGTTCCAGAAGGATTGTGGGTTATCTTCTCATCATGTCGAGAGCTGTCCTTGAGAACCACAAGGACTAAGAGTGCATCATGTTTGCAGCCAGCCTTTGTATGCATATAGGATGTTCAGAACTGCCTATCCCCTTCCCACTTCCATCTAGAAACGCAAACATCTAACATACAGCACTCTGTAAAGTGATTGCATAGATCGGTTGATGTAACAAACTGCAGAAGTGCATCAAGTAGCTGCTCTGTGTGTAGGGGAAGGAATTTCTGCTGTCTAGTGCTCTGTCATATTTGTTTCTTTTTCCACAGTATCTGTAAATGTTTTATCCTAGAGAAGACTACTCAAGCTAGGGAAAGGCAAGGGTAGTGTATGGGAAATGGTGACATAAAATTTCTCCTCACTCAAGTTTACCACAGTCTCCCTACAAGACACAGCTGCTTGATAATGCATGCTAGGAGTCTGAATTGTAACACACACCAAAAGACAGAAAGAGTGGCTACATACCAAAGTGTGAAAGAGTCAGAGATGGAAAAAAGGCTAACAAGAAGGAAAATAGACACCATGTTAAAAACTGGTTTCCTTTCAGAGTTTTGACTAATATCTGGGGGCCAACAATGAGCATACCACATCAGACACCCTTTTCACCTTGCCCAAAGTGATGAGCTCATTTCTGCAGATTGCCTAACACTTTGTTTTCAAGCCAAAAGTATCAGGTTTACACTCAAGTAACAAATTGTTACAATGTGGGAAGAAGTTATAGACAAAGTACAAACCTGTGGGATGCTTTAACCATCTATGATTGTGTCTGTTAGACTGTATAATAGGAAAGAATCCATGCCAAGGGCCATAGCTCCTACCAGGGGGAAGATGCAATGGTGCAGTGCCATTCATTCCCTGATATTTCAAGAAATTTCATTAATGAAGAATAACTATTTATGCATTCAAAGATGCCTTTGGTGATTTCATATGCTTTGTGGAGTTCATCATTTTAATCAGAAGTAAGCATAGCTTTGAAAGTTGTGGGAATATGAGTGCTGAATACCTTCTTCCAAGATGAATATTTGCCTCTTCTGCTCCTTGTTTCAATGAAGAACTGAAAACAAGCTTCAGTGGCCCAGCAGCTGCCTTCTTTGCATGAATCTGTGGATGAACTTCCCTGTTCATTCTACTCATTAAACCTCACCTACTCACTTCATTCTACAGTTCTCAGCTAAACTTTGTTAAATTAAAGAGCATTTGGGCTTAAAGAAAGACGATTAAGTTGCTTCAAGATAAACCAGCTTTTAGTAGATCCTATTTGGAATTCAGCATTTGCTGACTCCATATATCTTCAGTTACTACCTAAGAACATGAATCCCTATTGAGTCTCCAAGGAACACTTTGAATATTTTAAGAGTATATTTTAGTTATGAACTGTAGCATGATAAGCTCTCTCCCTGTTTTCTACCTTGGCAAGCACGGTAAGTATTTTGGAGGAAATTGAACTAATTGAGCTAGCATCTGTTTCTGCAAATGCTTTTTGCTATACAGTTGGGTGTTTTTAGGGACACTGCTTCCCTGTTTACTGAAACTCCTCCCTCCCTCTGTGTTATTTTAATTGCTGATTGGAGATGATTGCTGTAAACACATGAAAACCAGACTCACTTTCTTCATTTTATAAGTTGAAAAATGCATCTCTAATCCTGGCTCAGAAAAAACTTAAAAGATAATTCTTTTGTTTTGATGGTTTAGACATTGGAAGAATTTCAAATCAATGCTCCTTCCTCTCCCTCTCCCCTCCCACCCCCCTTGCTTGCTTTCTCTCTTGATATCTTATTGAACAGGAAAAGGGAGGGGGAAAAAATGCAGGGCTTGAAGGAAAGTCTCAAAGTCATGAGGTACAAATCCTCTTTCCATATTCTTTTCTTGTTTCCATTTCCCCAGGGTCCTTGAAGGCAAAGATAAAAGTCTCTCAGATGGCCAACAAAGTGTCTCTGCTTGATTTTACTGAAAGGGAGAACATGAGACAAAACAGACGCCAGTGTGGTTGCCATTTAAATTAGCTTAGAAAAGTGTGATGACAGTCTCAGCTAATTAATAAATCATTATTACAATTTCATATATTAATATTCTGACTACAACAAAAAGTCTACATGTCTTTGAGAATACTCCACCAGCCAAATACAGCTTTGTTATAAGTCATTCAACAGATGATTTCCTTCTGTTAACAATATTCTTCAGAAGACAATTTAAAGCCCCAGAGGAAAAAATATATATTTCTACAGTCCTGCCATAAAGAACAGAATTTGGGAAGATTTCCTGAATTTAGCTTCTTTGCTGCAGGTTCAGAAGTCTTTTTTCATTTCTCAACTGAATTGACTCAGTCCTGAGCAGCTTAAGAGGGCAGTGTCTGTTGTTATTTATGTTTTATGTTCAGTATACTTGCTTTAAGGAATTAGTGAGAGAAACATGATGCTCCTCATATTCACCTGGTGGATATCATCCTGCTTTTACTGACCTTCCTCCTACAGAGCCTCTCTTTTCTGTCCCATGTGCTTCCTTCCCACTCTCCAGTAAAATTCCTCTGAATGTTTGTCTGGCTTCAAAAAGCTGGGCATCTCTGTGATAGGAATTCATAGGTATTGATGATGCATTTTGATGATGTGTGAATCACACACACCAAAAAAAAAAAAGAAAAGTGATTTGAGTCCATGGGAATTATATTGAATTGCAATGAAGTGTTCCAATGAATTTTCAGATTCTGAAAATGTAAATAAATAAATAAATAAATGAGGGTGTGGGGGAATCAGTTAAAAAATTCTAGAACCACATATTTTGGATTCTTCAAAATCCCCCTCCCAGTTTATTTTGTTAAAGTTTTTTATCAACAGGAACATGAATTTGAAGGTGATTCTGAATCCCCTGGAACTCATTATTCCTTACCTTTCTGGTTTGCATGTTGCAGTCTTTAGACGAACTGATGAAAGCTGGAACATGATTTCAAGGTTCTAAGTGAGCAAAATGTTGAGCATAATCTTAAAATGCTCCATTTAATTGTAATTGCAAAATGTTTCATAGTGCCAGATATCAAATAATAAAAGTTAATAAACCTACCTGCTTGTGAATGTGAATTAACCTGTACCATGCTGCAAGCTGCTCTGGCTAGACTGCTTCTGGTACCTGAGATAATTCAAGTAAATCTACCATAAGTATCTCCATAGTCCATCAAGCAAAAAATATTTGGGTAGCAGGTTGACACCTAATCCTCCTCTTTTACTCCTATAACAATCTGGAAATACTTCCATTGAAATTAGTACAGTAAAATCAGTGTGCAGTATCTTCTCTGAGGAACAAAAAAACCCCTGCCCTAAGGTTTCTGAAGTCTGGGTAAAGTTTCAAAGTGAAGGGCACCATATGTCTCTAATATTCTTTGGTGAAATGAAAATATATCACTGCTGTGGCACTCAACACTACAGTCACAGTTCCCTATAATAATATGCCAGGAGGCAGTGGAGCAGGCAGCCCTTTCATGACACATTTCATCCCTAATCCTGACTCTCCCTGCCTTCCTTCTTCATTGCCTCAGCTGTTTGAGTGAGTTGCAGCCTCAACAATAACGTGTTTGTAGTATTGTTAGCTGGCTGCTCTCAAACAGTTTTGTAGTATCAGGCTAATAAATTTACCACCAAGAAGAGACTTTTCCAAACAAACATTTCTCAGGATGACATAAAAGTATTGAGATGTTGTTGCTCTGCCACTCTTCGTCATCTTTGAATGATCATGGGGAACAAGAGAAGTGTACAATGACTGGAGGAAGGACAATGTTTCTACCATCTTCAAAAGAGCCAGAAGGAGGACCTAGGAAACTACCTTCCAGTCAGCCTTACCTCCATCCCTGGGAAGGTGGTGGAACAGGTTATTCTGGAGGTCATCACCAAGCATGTAGAAGAGAAGATCACCAGGGGCAGTCAGCATGGATTCACCAAGGTGCTTGATCAATCTGATTGCCTTCTATGATGACATGGCAGGATGGGTTGGTGAGAGGAGAGCAGTGGATGTTATCTGCCTCAAATTCATCAAGGCTTTTGACACTGTCTCCCATAACATCCTCAGAGGTTAAGCTTAGGAAATGTGGGTTAGAGGAATGGACAGTGAGGTGGATTGAGAACTGGCTGAATATCAGAGCTCCTGTTGTGATCAGTGGAGTAGAATCCAGTTGGAGACCTTTAGTCAGTGGCAGTCCCGAGGGATCAACACTGGGTGCAGTCTTATTCAACTTGTTTATCAATGACCTGAATGAAGGCATAGAATGTACCCTCAGCAAGTTTGCTGATGATATGAAGCTGTGGCAGAGGCTGATACACCTGAAGCTGTGCTGTCATTCAGCAGGACATTGATGGGCTGGAGAATCAGGCAGAGAGAAACCTAATGAGGTTCAAGAATGGTAAGTGTAGGGTACTGCCCTTGGAGAGGTTGGGGGCTGACTTATTAAAGAGCAGTTCAGCTGAGAAGGACTTGGGAGTAAATGTAGATGTCAAATGTCAAATGTCAAATAGTTGACTATGAGCTGGCAGTGTACTCTTGCAGCCAGGAGGGACAAGAGTATCCTGAGGGTGCATCAGGAAAAGTGTGGCCAACAGGTTGAGGTAGGTGATCCTCCCCCTCTATTCAACCCTGGTGAAAACACACCTGGAGCACTATGTCCAGTTCTGGGCTCCTCAGTTCAAGAAAGACAAGGAGCCACTGGAGATAGTCCATCAGAGGCCCCAAAGATGCGCAGGGGTCTGGAGCATCTCTCTTATGAGGAGACACTGTGGGAGCTGGGCATGTTTAGTCTAGAGAAGAGCACACTGAGAGGGGATCTCAGCAATGCAGATCAGTATCTCATCCTGTGGGTGTCAAGAGGATGGTGCCAGACTCTACAGCTGTGCACAGTGACAGGATAAGGAGCAATGGAGGGTTGTGGAGTCTCTCTTTCTGCAAAAGAACTCCAGGGATACTCACACTTTCCTCTTTTGCGTGGAAAAAAAGACTTTTCAACCACAAGAAATTCACCTGTATGATAATGATTTCATACAAGAATAATTTAAACTGTAGCACCTTCCTCATTCTCAGGTGGTATGTGTGCAGAAGGGTTGTATGCCAATGATTTCTCTACTGAGAAAGTAAACTTTAGATCATCTGTCTCCAAGAGAGAATACTGCAGATTGACAATATTAAATTTCTTTAAAAGGTAGAACAAAATACATGGGCTTATAAAAGGATTAGAAAATTGTATCCCAGATGGAAAATTTTATGGGTACAGAAAAAATCGTGTGAGTGAAATACCAGTATCATAAAATAAATAACAGGAAATATGGTAATTTATATGATAGAGAAAATTGTCACTTTCAGAATTGCCAGAAAGTCGACAACATTTCACCCATTTGACTTCAGGAGTGAACTTAGACCTCAGAGGCTCGAAAATGTATGAAGAGAAGTGAAATAAAATAACAACTCATGAATCCAATAGGGATTTTACAAAGAAGAAAGCAATCTGTGCAAAAAGTATGTTATAGAAGTTGAGAATGCATGTAATCAGAATTTAACTTATTCCTGGAAAGTGATTTAGAATATGCCAACTAAATTAAATTCCTTTCTGCAAGATGAGCAATTAATGGAGCTCCTAATTTAAAAAGCATCACAATTCAGAAATGGTCTTTAAGCCTTTTTAACCTCAAGCATATGTTGAGAACTCACTGAATTCAGCTGGAGATGAAAACAACAGAAGGTCGAGCTTGTCTACTTGGTAATGTGCATTACTAATGCTTTATTTTTCTGGGGTTCCTAGCATCTCATGAGAAAAAGGTGTTTCACAGATATTGGTGTCAAATATTGATGGCCAGCCACAAGGGCTGGTTAGTCATCTACTAACTGATCGGTCTACTGATAGCATAATTTCTATCTGACAGGCAGCAGAGTTACAAAAGGAGAAGCAGCGTTGCAAACTTTCTCCCTGCTACAGTGGTCATAGAACAAAGCAGCCATCTCACATTGACTGACCTTCCAATGGCCAGTAATTGTTACCCACCCTTAGACCATAAGGAAAAACCTACCACTGTTAATTTCTATTTTAAGTGCAGTGGAATGCTGCGGTCACACTGATACTGCTCTGTAAACGCTGTTGGCAAGTGATAGTATAACATTTAATGGCAATTACTGCATGTATAGAAACGATACTTGCCACTGGGAAGCAGTTGTTGTAGGAATGCTGCTCCTGCTCTCGCAGTTGCACTAAAGCTTATTAGAAATTGCATTTTCCCATTTTCTATCCTGACATTTGTGTAATTTTAGCTTCTATATTTTGGCAAATATCGCCCTATATTTTTGGCTCACCCCTAAGTTATCTGAAGCAGAGCAGTGTGATTCCAGGCAAAAGAAGGCAGAATTGTCTCAGAATAACAAGCAGATTTTTTTTAATGCAGTGCAAATGGTTCATACATTATTTTTGCATGAATCAGACATTTATTTTCTAAAGAGAGAGAGAGCGAAGGGTGGGAGGAGGAGGGCAAAATCTTTTACTCAAATCCTCTCATAGTTCATTGCTGAATATCAGCTTCTAGCGACAAGCCAATGTATGCTAGGCTTCTTGGTTATTGTGCTTTTGGACATTAGCTGGTTTGAGTCATGAGGGTGTGTTAGCTCACCCCAATTACAGAGCTCTACTAGAAATGCTAAAAACAGGCTGCTTGAAGGAAGAAAGGGAACTTTTCAAGCATTCACAGGGCATTCACATGAGTTGCAAGGGCAGGATGAAATCATACAGTTGCCAAAACCCCAAAAGCAAGTAGCAGAAAATGAACAACTAATAAAAGGAGTCCTAAAAGTTCTAGAAGATGGAGACTGCCTTTCTTTTGTACTGTGACCTTTCTTTGTGTTGTACTTTCAACCGTAGAGCTCTACAGACAAGATGGCACCAACTAAACCTAAAAAAATTACAAACTGCCAAGATAATTCAAAGAATAATGAGGTTACAACAACTGCAAAGGCACAAAGAAAACTGATGTCAGTTATCTCTTCACAGAGCTCAGTGGGAAGGAATCAAATGCTTAGCCTTTAAAATGAATGGGTCTAAAATCTGAGATCACAGGTCTGCTTATCAGGACTTGCTGATGTGCTGGATTATGCAAAAATCACATGGATGAGGCTTTGCTTATGTTTAATTTTGTAGAATTAGTTCTTTTCTTCTGCAGCACATTGTATCCCTTTTAGACTGAAGGGAGAAAACTTGTCATTTGCAGAGAACTATTTGAATGAAACTAAAATAAAAGGAATGTCAGTAATAAGTTCAGCTTTCTAATAGGACAACTCTTGGTACTTAACTGTGACTTGGACTGAAAGGCTGCAGGAGTAAGAATTGGGAAATCTCCTTATTATACTATGTGTGTTAAACCGGCCTTGGACCCTGATTGCTAGGAGCTGACTTCTCCTCACAGCAGATGTACAAGGAAGTCAGGGAATGTGTATAGGCTTGGCTTCTTCCCAGCCTTTGGCCACTGTGGCTGGTCCTAGAAAGGTCAAGAACTACCAGTATATGTTGATTTTAAAGGGACACCCTTACAGAGAAGGAAAAGAACAGCAGATGTCATTAGCACCTCAGAGAAATATGTCCTTTGCATACATCCCTAGGGACTGCAGTATGAAATTGTGGCAGTCCTAGCTGTCGCAGCATAGTCCCAGTGAATTTGTTTGATACATCAGATTGATCTCTGATGGAGATCAATCCCCACCTGTATTGCTTAGTTTCCTACTCTCACTTTTATCTGGAGTCATAACTGACTCTCTTTCCGGATGCTGGAATCATGGCGTTGCATGGAAACCTGTTTTCATTTCAAGGACTATACCCATTTGCCCAACCCATAGGCTCTACGAAGCACTGTGCCATTGAATAAGGGTGTGTGAACCATGAATGGGTGACTGTTAGAAACACCTCTTGCAATATAAACACTTCCGGAAAAAAGCCTCAGTTTCTCTCATCTTCATTAGGAGCTCTCCTACATACACATACCCAGCTGCTGGAGCAGGCAGGGACCTGTCTTCTCATTTAGGCTTCAAATCCCACTTCCCAGCATCCTGGCAAGCTCCGTACCTGCCAGGGACAGCATGCAAAGGGTGTCTGATGTTCAGTGATGGCCCTGCAGGAGCCACAGATAGAAAGCAGAGGCTGCTGCAGTGTACATGTGCATGCCTGAGCAGTCTGCTTGGGTGAACATTTAGTGTAACAATGGCCTTTGTCCCTTGTCAGCCTACTTGTTGTCTTGAACTCTGATTTGTGCGTGTTATATGCACAAAAACACATTGAGCTGAGTATTTCTGGGAGGTGTGGGGAAAGGAGTCGTCCAAAAAAGTCATTTTATAATCTCAAAAACAAGGCATCAACCACTACGAACTCAGACATGTTATTAACATACAGACAAAAGCCCATGTAATTTCTACACTGATCTCATGACTTGTTGGGCTCAACTCATAATTTTCAGGTTTTTTTAAAGTTTATAGTACATATTCTTTTGCTATGCACCCAGACATTTTCTTCCCTGGGTTATTCCCTTGGCTGCTTGTACAAGAACAAATCCAATACACTGATTACAGTACCAAGCTTTCAAATACAGAGCAGAAAAGAAAGTAAGCATAAATTCCTCTTTCTACCCTTCATTACCAACTTGACCAACACTGCTCACAGCCTTTACATGGTTAAAAGAGGCCGTAACAACAACAGATTGGACTCATCTATCTATACTGTCTGTCAGCAGTTTATGAACACCACACTTTTCCTGAATTATTTTACCTCTTACTGTATTACAGCATCACCTCAGTGGCTTAGTATGTCCAGTATCCAAAAAAAAAACCCCAAACAACAATAAAACTTACACAAAATAATACTATTTAATGAGGTATAGCCTGAACCACACAATTCATAGATAGCCATATGTCTGGGGAGATGACAGTTTTAAGTGATGAGTCTTGTTGCATGTGCACCACATTCCTTGGGAACCTATTGCTTTGATTTAAAAGGTACGGTGTAGTTGGCTTGTTCTTTCCAACATGTGCTAATGTTCTGTGTTTTTTGTTGTAATAGATTACTTAGCAAGTCATACTAATGTTTTGGAGGCAAATTGCTTTCCCATGTTTTTTATTATAAACACTTGTTCTGGTCTGGTTCTGTGAGGAACTGTGTACTTACAACTGCAAATTAAAACCATGATAATGGAAGGCACGCTACGTCTCACAGATGTGCAATGGTATTGCAGGATCAGTCCCCTGGTGTAGACAGTGCAGATACTCTGAATGTGGAGCTAATACTAATGACTCATTAGAGACACTGCACTGGATTATCAGAGCACATAGGAGTAGCAATTAATTTTGTCAGGAACCAGAGTGAAAAACTATAGGTTTGTTTGTTTATTTGGCTGTGTGCAGCCTAATTCCTGTCTCTTTCTTAGTAACAACAGGGAAAATGTTTAGGTCTCTGCTTCTCTAGTGCTAATGCAATGTGTGTTTAAAACTCTGAGATTTACTGTATTCATAAGGTCATCTTGCTTATACACTACTTATTGTTGATGTCCCCGTATTGATGAGATATTGTATTTTACTATTCACTTGGTAACATTTAAGCAAAGTTTTGAACTCCGTATCAGTGCCATGTGTAGATGTGTATGTACATGAGTATTTGCATTGGCCATGAGCAGTCAAGTGTGTTTATTTTGCGTGTTTGCTTTCATGGCAAACATCTTCCTTCCTATCTCACACCAGATAATGCATCTGCTAGGCTGTATTTGCAGATATTAAAGTGTGTATCTGAAGACCAAGACCTTTGTGCCCCCTGAAAGCCTTTACAATGCTCACTTAAGTAAAACATATTGCTACTGGTTATTTATTATTCACTGCAAGTTTTAAAGGAGAGAGTTAAACTCAGACCCAAGGGAAGTAGGTACAGCTCCATAGTACTCCATGTATTGGTGTCTATTGTCCCAGGCTCTGGATCCGGTGATTAAGAAGTAAGTACCCAAGAAGAAAAGCACTCTGCAATGATCTAGTTGAGTAATTTATAAATAGCTGCATGCTGGCTTGTTGCTCTGGGTAAATATGTGGAGAGGCCATGCAACAAATGAAATTCTTCTAGGTTCATGGAACTTAACTAATGTCATAAGAAGGTCCTCTTTCTGCTATTTAGTGCTGCTGTTTGGATTTTATAGTGTCTCCCAAAGGAATGCCATTTTGTTTTCACCATCACTCCTTATATGTTGCAATTCTCATCACCATGAAACAATGAGGCTTATTTAGTCTCTTAGTTCCAGTGAAGAAACTCAAGAGCTACCTTGGGAAGCATCTAGCTGTGTTGAAAATAAACTGAAGTAATTATTTGAATGGCTTGTTGCTGGATCATGTTTTCTGCTCACGAATCAAAAGATGAGATGAAAACAATGCAGAACACTTGGCAGGTTCAGTGACTTCGTATGGTGCAAACCTTTCCAAGGTAATAGATAGGCAGATAGTAGTTCACTAAAAAGAGACTGAAGAATGATTTTTTTAATGATTGATAAATAAAGGATGCCAAAACCTCAAACACATAGTAAATAAAATTGTTAGACATGGATGGTAATTTATCCGCTATGCGCTAGAGCATCCATGCACTTTCTTACATGAAAGGAAGTTAGACCTGAATGTACGTAAACAAATATGCACAGATATGCTGTGTGGTTGGTTATGTGGTGCCAAAATGTAGTCCTTTGGCAGATTCTTGCATTGATATTATGGAAGGCTATATAGATCATTCTTATCTTGTATTAATATGTCACACCTTTATCGTCCAAGAAATTCAGACCATAATTGAATACTTCTCCCTGAAACTGTTTGTCATTCTCTTCTGAAGCATCTAGCTCCTTAACCTCTGTTTCTAGCTATGGCTCACAGTCCAGGTGAATAGAACTACTGAAATTTCATAAGAAAATCTAGCCTTAAGAAACTTCCACCTTAATTTTGCAAGTCCAGTGAATGTTGGAATTTTATCTATGCTGAGAATTTTGGAAGGTTTTTGCTTAAAAGAAAAAGGTTCAAATGACTGGAAATGTTTTTCCTCTAGTTTTGGGAAGTGTTTCCAAAATAAAAAAAGATTCAGTGAATTTTGGGGTTTAGGTGAATCATTTTACACTGTTTTGCCAGTTCCAGAAAGAGCTTTGGTTCTGGTAGTAATGCTGTAAGTATGCATATATATATATATATATATATGTTAAATATACACAGACTCCCTGCTGCCATCACATATCATGTGGTTTAACCCAAATCTAAAACTGACAAGGAGTAGTATGCACCTTCATATTACATTCCATTTAACGGACACCAGTGAACTGGACACTGTTGTGTCTGTGTCTGCTGTGGCTTTAGCTCCCACAGACAGAAGTAAACAATACCCAAGGCAAACTCTGGAGAGACTGAACTTCCATCCACTCTTCTTTAATCTCCATCCAGTTGGGCAGCTTGGGAGTACTTCAAGAATCCATACTGTATGTGAAAGGGAATCCTAAGCCCACATTTTGTTTTGGCTTTTTGGGTTTGGGTGTATTTTTTTCAGTCATCACAGCCTTGTCTTTGTAACATCATCCCCCTTTGCTTTTTGGTTTTGTGTATCTCTAGGTTTCATTAATCATTGGCACTTATATCATATGTTTCCACACTGGAAGAATATGTGGTGAGAAATCCACATTCGGTACAAATGCATTTCAACTGCTTTGTGAATTATGTAAGGCTGAGTTTTAGCCCCCTCTAATTATTACAGGACTGCATAGCGGGTTGTCATCCCGTCTTTATTTCCAGCTCATTTGCATCCCAGTGGTGGACAGCACGATCTGCTCACATGCACAAAGCTTGCCAGAGGCTTATTGTCTCCCAGAACAGGGACTCTTTTGTCCTGTGTGTTCAAGGTCTTGTAACGTCCTGTCTCCAAACAATAGCCAGAAATCAGCATCAATAGTCATTGCAGCCAAAGCGTTTCAGCTGTTATATTAAGGTTTCATCAAAAAAATTCTGCATCTAAGTCATGTTAGATATCTATAAAATATAGATTGCACACATGTGAGCAGGCTGGCTTCTTAGTCCATAATATAACTTCATATTTAGGCTTGCAAATCTGTGTGAGTGTAATCTTTGATTTGTGGGTGGCATTCTGCATCCAAACACGCAGTATAAATATTATTTATCCTTTCAGTCAAGTCATTTACGACTATCTGACTTTAAAGAAATCCAACAAGATTCCAGCTTGAAAACATAATAGTCATAACTGTCCCCCCTCCTTCCCTGCGAATTGCATTTCATGTTACGAGGTTCTCTTTCAAACAGATTGTTTTGCAAATTCTAAACACCTAACAGTTAATTTGTAATATATTCAGAGTACAAGAAAATATACAGAAGGAAGTCAGCCTGGTCTCTGCCAGGCAACTGAAGAATTGGAATTCTTGCTAAAGTTGTAGAGAAAAGATTTTGCAAATAAGATTTCATAAATCATTGCTTTGATCTCTTAACCCTTTCTTCATCGGTTGTTTAAATTGGGTAAGTTAATGGCTCATATTGTTTTCTCCACATCTGAGTAATTTTTGTTATAAAGATACCTGTCCAAACCCACTGAGTTGCTTTGAGCTGTGAAACAACATTAATGGTTCAGGGATAGAGGTGTCTAAGGAGTCAGTGAAATTATATATTTTTGCTTGACTTCTTTTTCTACACCTTTCCAAAGACCTATTGAGCCTGAGCTCAGTAGTTACACAACCACACTTGCTTTTGCAAACCATGTAGTGGAGACGTACTCATATGCTTGTGGAGATTACATATACATATAGATATACAGACAGTAAGTAAATAGAGATACAGACATAGGTACAGATATATAGTTGATAGGGGGAGAGTTAAAGGTTGAAATAGATGTAGATGTATGTGTATGTAAAGACACTGGTAGAGTAGCATGGCCAGAATGCAGAGATCGACTACCAGGGTCGTTGCTCCTGGCTCTGTAACAGGTACACAGACATGAGTTGTGTCTCATTGACACTGGAGCTGTTATAGCAATGAGAATCGGACCTTAGCTTTTGCTAAAAACTTTACAAAACTCTACAAATAAGTCTAAAAGTCTGCAGTAAATTAATAAAGTTGTGGCTCTGCGGGAGTTATGGTTATTGCCCTGTGCACAAGAGCAATTTCACAGTAATATTTGCAACAGAATTTGAATTCTTCTGCTCCAAAAATGAAGGGCTTTGACTAACTGGGAACCTTTAGGAACTGCTGACAATATGGACCTCATAACGGGCTATGGGCCTTTCCTGGCTGTGTCCTGCAGAGTGAAGCTGATTCCCCAATGTACCCTTTCTTGCAACACTATAATTCGCTCTTTGGAAATTTCTTTTTACGGACTTTTAAAAGTTTTCAAATTCAATTATTTTTTTAATACAAATTACTCCGCATAGAAATTTGTATTAAATTGGATACATTTTTTCATTTAAAGATTTCTGAAAGAGTCATGTTAATGCAACCAGGTAGAACTGAACTTTGGCCCTGCATTGGTTACCTCCAGGGAAATCCATCCTCCTCCACTCAGAAGGATTTTCAGTGTGAATGGTTGTACTTTTAAAAGTTTCCAAGTGAGAAATTTCCAGCAATACACAGAGTTTTGGCAATTCGTGACAAATTAATATATTTCTTTTTAAGGAAAAAGAATGGAAGAGGGATTAGAACATTCTTGGTACAATGCACAGGACAAATCCCATAGGCTACCAGGCACAAGTTTACATATTCACCTCCTTGGTCAACAGTCAGTAAATCAGCATATAAGTACTGGATAGAAAAAGAACTCTTTATAGCTGCAAATTAAAGTTAACATTATATCTTAAAAATGAAATTGGTTATCTGATGCCAAATATGCTTGTTAATGGGTATCTAATTGTACCTGATTTGTCTATGCATGATTTACACTCTAACACAATTGTCTTTAGTTACCTAAAGCATCTTGGTTTA
The DNA here is from genome assembly GCF_963264785.1 of Psittacula echo. Lineage (NCBI taxonomy): Eukaryota > Metazoa > Chordata > Aves > Psittaciformes > Psittacidae > Psittacula > Psittacula echo. The sequence goes on along the minus strand of NC_137738.1, from coordinate 14,129,136 downwards.
TCTGATTATCTGGTAGCAGTAATCTCTTATCTCCTGAGGTACTGGAACATGACACAGGCTGTTCTTGCATTCTATTTATGTGTAAAATATACACACACCAATCAATCTTGCCTTGAAATTGCAGCTATGAGGGGCAAAGCAGAGCCCCTGGGGGGAACTCATGGCACACAAGTGTTCTCCCCACGCCATATTGCCTGTTGTGGCAATCAGTGTCCACTTCAAGAGGCTTTTTCCTCTTCCGCAGAGCTGTGCATGGACTAAATCCCTGTTATCTCAGTGACTAATTCCTACCTACATCAGCTAAACTTAGCAAGGACTTCTGCTGATGAACCCCAGTTCTGACTGATGACAAGGAGAGAGCCACCATGTCTGCTTGCTATGTATGTATTTTATTCAGGCTGGATAATTCTTTTTTGTTGTTGTTGTCTGTTTCAGGCTGTCCCAGCATGAACCAAGATGACTGTGCTAGCATGCAGTCCCTGACTCAGCAGCACAGCAGTGTGAGTAGACTTGGCAGATGAAAACTAAGACAGGAAAGAGTGGAGTGAAGGGACTTGCTCAGCAGACAAACCACAGCTCATTTCCAGGCTCTTTGACATGTACAGGGGCCTGACCTTTGAATTGCTGTTCTTGTTGTACGGTACTACCAAAGGCTTTCAGACAGCAAGAAACTTCACTATACACTGTTGTAAGCCACTGAAGGAGATAGCTGCTAAGAGTGGCACCTTGATATAGCCTGCCTAAGAAGACAGAGTTATACTGAACAAGCATGTTTGTATCTGTGTTTCCCTCAAATTTTGCTGGTTCTGTGCGTGAGGAGGGACAGGGATGGGCAACAGCAGGAATTGCTGCAAAAGGGAAGAGAAGGTCACTGCTTCTCTCTCCCCAGGCTGAACTCCCATGGGACTGCTGCCTCCTCTGCCCCCTCATGTTTTCCTCTGTACCCACACTCTTTCAACTTCTCCTCCATCCAAACAGCATTCAGTCATCATGACAATATGACACCATTTCTCTTCTCTTTTCTCTCCCCCTTCCTTCTTTGCCCTGTGGGCTGGATAGGAACCCCAGGCAGAAGGTAATGTGTAGGAAGGAACAGTATGGCAGGCATGGTGGTATGTCACAATATAAGGAAGAGGCACATATACAACACACATAGCTAGTTCCTATATGTGAACAGCTAGTTCACATATAGGAACTGGGTATTATCCTTTAAATGGTCTGTAAGTCCTTTAGTTACCCTTGTCCCTGTCTATAAGAACTTTCCAGAACACTTCCAGGGAAACAGTTTAGTGAAGTATTGCATATTGCCTTCACTAAAGCTGAAGTTATTCAGTCTTCTTACTGTGATGTTGTGTAGAGAATAAGTAACACAATATGCTTACAGAAATTACCTGCTGCCTTCCTGTACTTGTTAAAAACATGGACAAAGTTGTTTGGTCTGTAATCCCTCGTCACACCTGGAAGTGATCTCTCTTTCTGGTCCAACGTTTGTAGTATGTGCAGCTAAACAGGTGATTATGATTGTTAGTGTTGTCATGCTCTCTTAAGATTCTATTCTAATAGAAGGCAGTCATAAAACAATATTAAACATGCCATTATTAAGTATGCTTACTCTTTAGCCAATTGTGCTATCAGTGAACTGACACCTTAGCAAAAGTTTGAGAACTTTGAAAAGCAGAGAGTGTCATATACTCAGAAGTATGGGGGCAGTCTGTACTGAAAAAAATGATGGCAGATGTATGTTTGCTCAACAATATGATTTATGATTACTGAAATTGGTGTGATGGGAAAAATATAGTGATTTTTTAAGCATTTTGGGATTATTTTCCATTGTAACACTGCCATTTTTTCACACCTCTGACAGAGGGGACCTTCCCATTTCCCCTTTCTTAACTCTTGCTTATCTTTCAGAGAAAGAGCATCATGTTTTGTATGCCATCACTCCAGCTGGAAGATATTCATCAGACACACTGGGATTCCCTTTAGATATCACCTGACAGCCTGTACACTTCGAAAGTCAGTAATTTCATTGACGTTAGTCAATAAAGGTATTTAGGTATTTAGTCAGCTCACATTTTTACAGCCAAATGTCACAAGCTATTCACTCACAGGCACCTGTGCTTGTAACCCTTTGTGTGCCCTCATGCACGTGTTCTCAGATGCGTTGCTTCCATAAAGCTATTTCTGCAGAAATGTGAAACCATGCACTTTTATATGGTTTCTATTAAAGTAATGTACAAGATTTTTCTCATAGGAAAATGCCTTTCACAGGGAATTACTTCTAAAAGGGTTTTACATTCAGAGTAAAACAAAACCCTAATAAATCAAACCCCAAAACACCCAAACACTTGTTTACATCTGTTTGAAGAGTCTGTTCAGGGTACGGTGGGATTTCTGTGATAGCTGCTTGCAAAGGGCATTGCACAGATGTACGTTTCCACAGCTAGGCTCCTACACAGCCAAATCCTCATGCAGGGTGCCATGGACAATGTCACAGCCCTGTGCTGCAGCTCAGACTTTTTTTGACTTTGTCAACACCCCTCTATCTTCCACACAGCTGCAGTACCTTCCTAGCCCATGACCATGCTCTTTATTTGTGACAAAGCCCACTATTACTGCAAGATAAGTGAAAGGAAGCATCTTATATCTTTTAGATATAAGAAAGAAGTTCTTCCCTATGAGGGTCTTGAGGCACAGGTTGCCCAGAGAAGCTGTGGCTGTCTGATCCCCGGCAGTGTTCAAGGCCAGGTTGGATGCGGCTTGAAGCAACCTGGTCTAGTGAAAGGTGTCCCTGCCTCTGGATGAGTTTCAAGGTCCCTTCCAACCCAAACCAGTCTGGGATTTTATGATTCTATGATCTTCTCTGAGAGGATGAACATGATGCAAGCTCTTCCAATAGCAGTGTGCCTAATGAGAAACACTGATGAGCACATTCCTGCCTTCACAATGATCATAGGCATTTCCAGGCCTTGTGCGAGGCTTCTTGCATTCAAATGCCATACCTCATTCCATGAGGACTTCAACAGCACCTCAGAAATGAAGGGTGTATCTCTTGACAAATTTCCTATGCAGCCATACACGTGGTTCTCAGGGAGCTGCCTGCCCTTGTCCTTACAGATGGCAGTAGGATATTTGCGCTTTCTGCACACGGTTTTCCCTCTTTTGTTAGTTCACCATACTTCCTGCCAGGTGTCTTGTTTTCCACAAGGTTCAGGTTTGTTTTATTTTGTGGCTGAGCCTATCTAAATGAATATCTCCATGGAGATGCTCAAAACCTGAGTGTACATGCAGCTGACCCTGCTGTAGCTGGCAGTAGATTAGATGATCTGGGAGGTTCCTTCCAACCTCAGGAGTTTTGTGATTCTGTGAAACAGAAGCCAATATAAATTTTCCTACCATATATAAATGAGATTTATATCTCACACTTTTTGATTATTCTTATAACTGACTTAGAGGAAAACAGAAAATAGTGTAGCTCTTGCCTGAAGATTTGCAATCTCCCACAAGCACTTAATGACACAGATGATGAATACATATTTCAGATCATGAATGTTTGGAAAATATTAAAGCGTTTTTTGGTGCACAGCTCTGCACTGTCATTTTCCTCCTCACTTCTGCTTCACGACTGTATAAACCAGAAACTGTCTTAACAATGTGCTTAACACTATAGAATAGCGTATGTGATTTTTCTTGTGCTTGTTAGATATAGTCTCCTCATCTTCCCAGTTTGTCATAAAAATAAGTGACCCGCTTTAGAATCAGCACAATTCTTTCTTAGATAAAACAACTTTTTCTGATGCAAGGAGATCCAATAGGTGATAAATATAAACTCTGAAACGCCAGCCTAACTATATTATCAAGGAGCATAGTGCCTTTGAGTGAGATTTGGTGCATACTTCTATTAAAACAGGCATCATGTGCCCCAGGCACTGTCTGCTTTGCGGTTGAAGAGGAATTTCATAGTCACCTAGTGTACAATGAGGTCTCCATTGAGATTTTGAAATCTGTTTAGAAAATGTAAAGGATAGATTGTGCCCACTTGAATGCTGCTCAAAGTCTTGTGTCCCAAGCTACCACCAGAATAGAAAGAACAATCTTCATATTTTGCATGAGCCACTGTAACAAACAATAGCAAGCTGGCCAAACAGGTTTTAGCACAGTTAGTATTTTCCAAGGCATACTTTTTTCTGTTCAGAATGGGGTTTATTGGGCTAGGTAGCCTATCCAGTCACCTGCTATTTCTCACCTCTGCACTGTTGGCATGAACACCTCAGTCTTAATATTTATTTCAGCTTTTAGAAAAGAGGTTGTATATAATTCTGCCTGGCATTCAAATTATATGTAATGCATCCTTTGGAATGTTTTGCTTAAATGCACACAAATATCTGGAGACTTGAAGCCTAAGCCCTATTGTCCAAGCATATGTTGTGTGAAGTTAAATACTTCTTTGTTTAGCTATTAGTTTCTTCTCAGCTGCTGCAAGAACATCTGTTACAGGCTGCAAGCTACTCTAGCACACAGAAACAGCCTACCTCCCTGCTTTTCAATGCTTTTCTTTTTACTTATTTCTGAAAAAGAAGTATTTATCCTTTCCAACTTTATCTATTCTATGATTCTATGATTCTTTACATCACAAGAGAGAAAAAAAATGGCATAGGTGCTTTCAAGACAAAGGAAAAGACAGTGCTGCAGAGAAATTGCCCTAGAAATAAACAGAACTGTGAAAGGAAAGGGTGTAACATGGAAACAGAGTGGTAAGAATAAGCACACACCTTATATGTTAGAATATTTTTTGTTGTTGAAGACATGTCACTAAGCACCTTTCCTGTTATGGAACAAGCTTTAAGGTTCTGAGGGACTGACTATGGAAAAGAGATTGGAAAGGTGCTCTTGCAAGAATTTACTCAGCACTACTGTCACTAAACGAGCAGAAGTCAGAGAGTAGAAACCAGAAGGGGAAATAAAATAGCCAGACAATTTCTTTTAAGCTATTAGCTAGTTTTATTTAGGAGAAAATAACCCAACAAAACACATTTTAAAGCAGAATTTTGAATAACAGTGGCTAACTCTGTTAGGCAATTTGAAACTTGAATATTATGGTGGAAGACTGTTTCTGCCAAAAAATTTAACAATTAAACTAACAAGCAAACAAAAAGAATAGTCACACTGATGATGTAGTACTTCCTCAAGAAAATACAGCAGGTCTTACCAGACTGGGAGCTGAGACACATGCTGTTTTCGGACCTGCCTGACAAATTTTAATATGGATTATAGAGAATCAAAATTGCTACACCAATTCAGAGTTAAAATCAGGATTAACTCTCCAGACTTTTGACCCCATTGCTCCCTCTGCATTTGCTTTGGTGACTTTTGAGTGTCAGTTCCCTTTCTTGATTTTTATATTACAGTAAATGTACCCCAACTTTCAGACAATTTTTTACCAGCAGTACAGAAAGGTATTCTCCTAAGTACTAGAAAACTGTCTCAGAGAAGAAAATTTCTCATATACATTCAGTGTACACAATTAAGATTTTGTCATTAACTTTTAGCACTGTATTATATTAAGCTTTTACAAAAGTGCCAAGCTATACTCATAATGCACTTAATTAGGATGCTATCATCTAATGTGTACTTATTTTTAGACATATTCAGATACAGAAAGTTTCGAGAAAGTTTAATGTGTATTCACTGCAATCGTACATGGTGCCTTCCATAAATGTCACTTCAAAGTGAAATGTACTTCGAGTAGGAGTGATTCTCCCCTTCTGTTTTTTCATTAGCAAACACAAAATTCCGGAAAGTTAATAGATGACGATATCCAAGAAATCAGTGTTAAACTTTCATCATGACAATATTTGCTCCTGTCAGCCTGAAGAGTTAATACAATTTCTTGAAAATAATTTTAGGAAAGTATGATAAAACATGGGAATATCTGACAGTGGAAATGCAAGATTTGCTCATATATAATTAAAATGTATCAGAAGAGAGCCACTGACACATTTTTCCAATTGTCTGTAAAAGGAGAACTGAAGACCTACAGCAGGAATATAGACGCATGCTCTAGGGACATTTCTGGCTTTCAGATTCTTGCTTTTCTGCTGCCAAAGACCAAAGCCAAACATATTGCTGAGGCTTTAAGACAAATTTTTATCAGTAAAATATTTTATAAAATAGATATTGAATGACTGCCAAAATATCAATTTATTCTTTTATGTCCTTATTGCATAATAAAATAGTTATGTTAATAAAGGCTTGCCATCATAAATTAGCATAAAGGAAACCACCATTCACAGTTGTTAATTAGCATTAAACATTGTGATTAAAAATGAGGGTACTCTATGCCCTTCCTTCTTTAAGTTCTCTTGTCAGGCAACAATGCTTTGCACAACAAAAGTTTTGCAGAGGTAGATTGTGTCAGGAATGTATGACACTCATTCAGATTTTGTTTTTTCTGAAGTTATTTATGAGTAATTGATGTTACCCAGTTGCGTGACCAGAATCCAGTCTGGTGCTGTAACACTAATTGCAGCTGTTCTCAGCCTAGGAAAGATGCTGGTCCTATGTAGCATTTTCTCTTGCACACTTTGAAAGTGCATGTTATTGTATTAACTTATGCAGTTCTTTCACACTCAAAAGCATTGCTGGTTCATGGAAATAGTTTAAAGACTAATTGCTGGTGGTGTTAAATTCCTTGCTTGCAAAAGCTGCAAGTTATCGCTTCAACATTAACAAGAGCTCATTACTAGCACCAGTAGGCTAAACAGTGAAAGTTAAACACATGGAGAAGCCTTTATTCTGTAGCATGAAGACCTGAATGATACTGCATTACCACTCCTGACCTGGCAATTGGCAGGCAAGGCCTGGCATTGAAGCTTGCTTTCAGAGCAAGCAGGGTTCTTGATTACTATTTGCTACTTTGGCCTTCAATTGAACTTCAATTTGATCCACTTGCAGCTGATGTTGAATGTGGCAGATAATATCCTGGCTATTTAATATTTGACTATTTAAGGTGAGATTTTCCAAATGGGCTCAGTGCTGGAATGACCCTTCTCACACTGAAGTTACTGCTATTGAAATATTTATGCTGCTAACAGGAAAAGGCACTGACCTTTAAAATCTTCTTTATGAGCTTGGACTCCTGACATGGCTCCCTGGCGAAACCAGCACACAATAGCAGGTGCAAAATGCACATTTTCAATGGCAAAGTCCTGACACAGTTGTTATTTCCCTTTTCCTCCTTTAGATACAAAGTATCTGGAACTGTGTCAGGCATCCTCTAAACAGGGAAGGTCTCTACTGCAAAAAGAAAAGAGTCTGGATTTGACATAAGGTGACAGGCAGCTAGAAGGGATGGTGATAGAAGAAAATAACAGGGAAAGAGTGAAGAGGAAGGTCGTGCAGTGATTTGACTAAGCACTCGTCTGGACTGATACATATTTTTCCTGAAATAGAAAGTTGTTTCATTTTAGTCTAGCTTCCCTTTCATCCATTTTTCTCTCATCCAATATCAGAAGCAATACTTCTTGGACCTTTAAATGCTGTGATTTCAATAAAGCTATTCAAAAAAACAAGGGTCTCCTTGGAGAAGGAGGGAGAGGAAGATGAGCCAGATGTCACTTGTTAAGCATATGGGTTGAGGAGAGTGAAATGAAGATCTGGATGCTTAGAGAAGTATCAGGGTATTCAATCCTCCAGCATGACACACTCAGTCTTGTAAATAATTGCTAAGTGTCCTCACAGTCATGCAGCTCATGGATTCCACAATGGTGAGAGCATAAGGCAGCCTTAAAAACACACATTTGAGGTGACTGATTTGAACTAGGAAGCTATCCAGTTTTGATGTCAGGAATTTTTAGTAATACCCACAGCACTTGGATGAATGTTCCCCATGATGAACTGGGCTCACCAGCAAAATAAGTACCCTATACTGAGTCAAATAAGGTCAGCACAGAACTTAGGCTTCTTTCTTTGCCAAGATTAAGACCTCGATACAAACAGGTCTGTGGGGCACTGGAACTCTCCTGTCACCTTCTAATAATGAGAGTTAGCTGAAATCAAGGTTGAGCATAAGACCCATCTCCTTAGAAGCAGATATTAAAGGGATTAGTTCTTATAGTATCAGAGTACATACAACAACAGGACTTTGTGGACCAGGTGCTCCTCTCTTTCCATGCCCCACAGCAAAGAGCCATGCCACAGCATGAGTGATATCAGGGTGGAACTCTGCTTCCCAATGCCATTCCGGATCTTCGGCCCTTCTCTGACCCTGCAGAGGGCTCAGGAAGCAGGTGTGATCCATCTGCCAGTTTTCTGGAAGTGCAGAGCTTTCCTGGCAGCGGACATGCTCTAGAAGCCATTTCTGAGCAGATCATCCACATTGTGCTGTGTGAGTGATAAAAGATAAACCTGGCCAGTTAGAGAATCTTTTCCACTGTATTTTAGCAGGAGAATACCAAAAGTTACACTATTATTATAAAACATGCCAGTCAGCTCTTCAGTGGGTAGAGCTGCAGTGATTTACACCCAGTTGAGAGTCTGGTACGTTGGGTCACTATACTTAAAATTAACTGGCACATCTGTGGGAACAGTAATGTTATATGTGGACTCATATGCCTATAAATGCCCATCCATTTGCAAGATTCGCGACTGCTTGTGAACTAAGTGCTCCTCCCTGCAACACTGTATACATCACATACTTGAACATGATAATGATGGGAACAGACGTGGAAATATATAGATTGAACAGGGACCTGGTTAAAGGGCTGCCTCTCACAATGCCATGCCGGAAAAGAGTGAAAAAAAACATCAAAAGAAACAGAAAATATCCTTCTCATTTAAAAGAAACCACAACTTGTTCTAAATTTATTGTTAATATTCTCATTCCCTACACAGGCCTTAAAAATGAACATGTTTTAGGAACACAAAGCTCTCACTGTCTGCTGAAATGGCAAAGTCGGTTGCAGCCAAAGTAAGATTTCAAGATTTCCACTTTGAAGTGGAACTTGAAGTTAATAGGCTGGGCATGCCCTGATACATAGCACACAGCAGCATACCTTGGTTGAATCATAGAAAAGATCTATTAGGTCATCTTTTCAATTTCCCTGCCAACATAGGGTTATTCCCTGCCAATTCAGGATTATTCTCGAATGTTTTCTAGTCTAGCTTTAAATGACTCAGGCTGTGGGGTTTCCACCACTTCCCCTGGGAGGCTATTCCACAGGCTAATAGACTGCTGTTAGGAAAATTTTCCTGATATGCAGCCTGAATTTTACTTTGTTCCATTGCATCCTTGTTCTCCTTGTTATAAATGTATTACACTACCCTAGGTAATTTGTCTCCCTGAGCGGTGTTTATGACCTTCAAATACTTCGAGATGACTTCAAAATCCACCTTAGGATAGATCTTAAGTAACATTATACACTGCTGCTGTCATACATAATATATGTGTAGCATCAATTATATGATCATACTTAAAACACATTCATATTTTTGCAGTCGTGCTGTGAGATCCTCCAACGAGGAGCACATATTGCACCACTTAGTAACCCCAACCTTGCCTCCCGCTGGTTGACAGCAATTGTTCTCCTCTAAATGACTGAAAAGCACCGACAGCTTGAAAAGTGCCTGAAGCTACTCAATTGTGTAATGCTGACTTCCACCTGTGAAACCACAATACACGATGGGTTAAATTAACACAAGTATTTTTAGTATTGCCTTTTCCATGCCTTTTCCACATGGGTATTTCAGAGTGCTGATGGGGAGCTAAGGGGAGCTCACTGGGGATGGGAAAATAAGGGGCAAAGGCAAATAACTCTGCATATGCAGTCCTGAAAGGGTGGAGACACCGTGATTTAGATGAGTTTGGTCTAAAAGAGCACCATGTATGATTAAAGCAGTCAGGGCACAGTGTGGACCAGCAGCTCCCTGGGGCCAGGGCATGGGGACCAGGAGTGCTTCCCATGGGGCAGGTCTTGCAGCCAGGGTGGTCCCACCATCTCTAGCTGGGAAGCAGGGCAGGATACAGATGAAATGTCATTTATCAGTGCCTAATGAGAAATCTATAATTTAATTTATTGCTGTTTCATTATACAGCTGAGTATATTTTAAAGACCTCTCTGGCAGTGCCAATGCCCACAGGGGGGTGTGAATGACCTGCTGATCCCTAAAAAACAGAGCTCTTCAGCATCTGCTCCTGTACGTACTTTTGTCCTAGAAACTCCATCTGCACTTCTCTGCGTGCTGGCCAAAGGACAGTTGTATTTCCTATAGGCGACGTCTTCCACGGATGTTTTCTATTGTGGTGTGACCATGAAAGAAATTGTGAGATCTTGATCTTCACTGAAGGAGATAGATTCCTTATCCCAAACAAAAAATCCAAGGTTGTTCTTGAGATGACCTTGTCTTTTAATCTCTGTTGCTACAGGGATCACTAGCATTTGTAGGGCCAAGATGTTGAGACCAAAGACACCATCCATTTATACTTTAAATTATTACTAATTTAATTAGTAATAATAATATTACTTTATTAGTAATTTTAATTAGTAATAATAATATTACCCCATTTTAAATGTACTGCTTGGTTCAGAGCCAGATGTTTTGAAAAGAACTTATTTAGTCACAAATAAATGATAAAATTTTAAAACATGTAAAATCAACAGAATTAGGGGACGTACTTAATGGGAGACCTTCATAAGATTCACTGTGTTACCACACACTGAAACTTGTAAGTATGAAGAGTTTTGAAAGTTACAGGATTTTAGCTCAAAAATTTTATTAACAAAAAGTGGAAAACCAAAAGAAAGACGTTTCTTTAGATGTTGAACAGGAAAACATTCCATAAAATACTGTTACAGGAGCAGTAAAAAAACCCCACAAAACAAATCAGAGAATCTGAGAAGTGTCATAGCTCAGCCTAGGAACCTGCACACATGGAACATCTGCTCTTTCTGTGTGACTATTTAGAGCTGCTCCATGGAGGTCAGTAACTCACTGACACCACCTCTTTACATTCAGTTCTATGTGTGCTCGGGGTCCATAAAACACATGTACAGACCTTCTACATGCTTCCAGCACTTTTGAGCCATCTATTCCAGGACCATCTGTCTCATCAAGAACATTTGATGTACAGCAAAGTCACTTTGAAGACCACATTGCCTTTCCCTTAGGTTTATATTGCAGCTTTTCAAGGACCAGGCAAGCAACAAAACACAGTTTCCCCTGAAATCACAGTGGTCTTGGGTAAAATGATCTTCTGCTAATTTTTGGGTCCTGCTCCAGCTGTTTCCCCTTACCTCGCCCCAAATCCTAGTAGAGGGCATTTGCTGTACTGAATTGCAGGGTCACTGAGGAGAAAAAACAGATCCATGTCATACCGTCACCCCTGAGCTGCAGCTAGTGGCAAACAGCTGCAATAAGCCTTGACAAGATCAGCTTTTGGCGGGCACAAGGGTAAGGGCATCCTCTCCAGCTTCCAGATGGGTGAAAAATTGAAAAACTCCACTGAAAAGTGTATTCCTAAGGAATGAGTTCATTGACTAGACGCCGATGGTTCATAGGAATGCAAATTAATCACATCTATTTTGAGCGAGTCAAATTAAAAGTGAAAGATACTCTTTTCTGGCCTTTTATTATTATATAAATACAATAAATTATTTTGTTCCTTAACCCAAACAACATGTAGTAAGTAGCACAAATTATTTCATAGAATCATAGAATCATAGAATGGTTTGGTTTGGAAGGGACCTTTAAATATCATTTAGTTCCAAACCCCTGTCATGGACAAGAACACCTTCCTCTAGACCAGATTGCTCAAAGCCCCATCCAGCCTGGTTTTAAATGTCAAGATATAATGTGTGTATGATTCAAGATTTTGTCATTTCAAGATATTACATGTGTGTGATATAGATTACAGCCTAGTTAGGGTTGCTTTGTGGACATAAACCCTTCTGTTTATTTCCTTGTCTCTTTAACAAAACTTTAAAGTATATTAGCATTTTATAAAGAGCCTAGTACAGCTACAAAGGCTTTGGAAGACCCTATTTTCTATTGAGACTACACACTTAAGTATACCATACATATATTCTTAATGATTAATGCATATATGGCAATGCAGCCAGACCACAGTAAGCTATGGATTTATAAGGGGAGCCATCTGGCCCTTCCTTTCCCTGTGCCATTTCCCCCTGTTCACGGGTGATCCAGCTTCTGCAGAGCTGCATCCACTCCCCCACTGGACAGGTGGGCTAAAGCGGCAAGGAAGATGGTGCAACAGGTTGTGCTGCTACTTGGGGCAAGCATATGCCAAGGTGGGAATATTCTTGGCCCAGCAAACCTCTTTCCTAGCACACTGGGTGGACCAAAAGTGACTCTGGGATGCTTCTGTCTTTAAGGATGCTTCAGAGGCAACAGAGAAACTCACTTTCCCTAGTACTGCAAGAGCCACAATGGAGCCAGACTCTCCAGGTATAGGAAGAGAGAAGTACAAGTCATAAATAAGAAAGTGGCCCAAACAGCATAACCCTTACTCATAGTCGGTAGCATTCTACTTCATAAGCTGTCCCTTGTGGCACTTCTAATTTGGTCCTCAGAGGAAGGTTTTATTAAGTCAGAGTATCAGAGGATGATCTTAGTGTTGAAGACTTAAATTAGACAATCACTGAAAATCTAAGGACCATTAAGGGAGAGAGGGTCAGATCTTGTGTTTCTGTTTTCTTCAATGAAATATGGTTTAAGGCCTTTAGGGATAGTTCATGCATTTTTCCTGATTGGTGTGTGAAGCCAGCTGAATTGAGTCCCTCCTGTTCAGCAGCAATAGAGCTGAAGGAGCTGAAGAAGCAGAGCTGGGAAGATTTTGCAATTGCTTGTTTATTGAAAACAGCAGAAATTGAAAGGCACAATTAAAAGGAAAATATATAATATAAAACCAATTAAACCCATAGGCACCTCTGATGACTGCATTAAAGGTGTTATTATTCAGTGCAGAACTAAATGGCACTAGATTAAGTGCTGGGCACTCACGTTTCAAATGATGCTAGCAATCTGGATTTCTCATTATAAAATTTATGCCAGAATAAGACTCTTGCCAAGGATGATTTAACTATTCAGAGTGTCAAACTGACCTTGTGGCTCATAGAAAGAAAGCATTAATTGCAGTTTCATTGTGCTTCATAACAAATTAAAAACTGGACAGTGTTTCAAACTATAAGATCAAATCATAACAAAAATCTTCTCTATTGGCAGCTGTATTTAAAGATATTATATCCTATCTAACATAAACTAAGCCAGCAGTTTCTTCATCCATTAAATCAAAGGTATTTCTCCAATGATAAGGTAGGAATTGCTCAGAGAAAGGATGTCATTATCTTCCCAGTGATTTCTGCAGTTCTGCTTTCCCAGCATCCAATTACAATGTAAATGTTTGCTTTTCTTATCAGTTCTGTGCTGGAACAAATAAAGTCTTACCAAGTCTTTCAAAGTGATAGAAGGGTATGAGGAGGAAAGAGCAATGATGGCATAGTTGAAATAGGAGGATGGGAAGATAGTTGTTTTATTTTCTTTATTCTGTTTCATTATTCTGCACACAAGAATAAGAAAAAACAATGTTTAACTCATCCAGTGGGATAACCAAGTGCAACAGACACAGGTAAATATGTACCTTAGATCCACTGTTTTTTACAGATTTTATACTTAAGAAAAATCCTCCTTTACCACAGTATTAATGAATGTGAAATCTATATGTTTAAAAATCAGCCTAAAACCATTTATAAAAAGTACCCTAGAGACAATAGTAGAAAAGCCTTGAATGATCTCATTAAGTGTTGAAAAAGTACATAGCGAATATTACTACAACTTGTTTGTGATTCCCCTCCTACAGGCTGTATGCTGTGATTATTCCTAAAATGTTTGCAATATGCTATGGAAATGATTTGATATTTATGGCTTATGATTAATGCTTTATTTGACAGTAAAGTTTATTTGGTGCTAAGTCTCCATCGCTGGATTTAGCTCACATTGCTTACGTAGAGTTTAAATAACAAGGTACACTAACAACTGTTTTTAAGCTAAATATTAAGCTGGATGTGAATGTATGGTCTTGCAACTAATGAATCACATTACATGCTGCTATTTTCCTTTGCAGACATCAGCAGCTCCTATTGCAGGACACATTAGTGCACTATGGCTTTTTGACATGTAAATGCAGTTTTTGCTCCTTATTCTGTACAGATACAATCCTACACTAACTAATGAATTCAACAGTAGAGAATAGGGTTAAAAAGTCTGAGGGATAAAACCTGTGACACCTGAAAGGCAAGAGAGATTTTTGGCTATTTTGTATGCAGGTAGCTCAAGTGCAAAGAGTAAAAGTATTTCAGAATGGTAAGGAAGCCATAGATGTTAACAGAAAACTCTTTCAGGTCACTCACTATTTCCATTCAGGATTCTCCTTCATTGGAACTATAACATTACAATAACAACAGCAATAATAACTTTACTATTTCTAGAGAGCTAAGAATAAAAAAGTACTTTGCATGTAAATAATGACTGAACCATAACTGACTACAGTGTGTGTTGTTGACACGTTCTTTCATGATTCTACACTAGTTGAGATGGCACAAGTTTCTCTCCACAGGGGTGCCTGCCCTTCACCAAGGAACCCCACATCAAAGTACAGTGAAGAAAGAGTTATAAGAGAATGGTGCAGTGTTTGAGCTATGGTCTAGAGACCTACCCTGATTCCTGTCGGAGGCTCCCACAGCCAGAAGAGAGGCCTGAGAGAACAACAAAAACTGCTTAGAGTCAGACTCAGTTGCACTCACCTGTGTGAAGGTGTTTCAGTCTGCCTGGTCTCTGCTGGATCTGGGCTCATCTCATTTGTTGACTTATATCTCTGGCACCATTATTTCTTTGGCAACACATTCTTAAAACCAGACAGTGTCAGGCATCAGGCAGTGATTTACTGTAATATATGTACAAGGCAAATAAAGGGACAGTAGAAGTGTAACTTCTCACTTTATGAGTACATCTGAGATTACAGGCTGACCATTCTGGAATAAATCATTCAAGGTCTCCACATCGTACTGCTATCTATTAGTTTTATTCTTTCTTGCCTGGTTTGTTTTAACGGTGGTGAGTAAAGAGGAAGCAAATTTACTCCTGTATTCTTTTAAGCAAATAAATAGGGAAAGAAAGACAGGGAAAACCACCTTCCTCAACCTGCTGGACACATCTTCCTGATGCAATTCAGGATACAGTTGGCTTTCTGAGTTGCAAATGCACACTTTCTGGCCATGTTGAGCTTCCTGTCAACAAACACCCCTAAGTCTTTCTTGTCAGCAGGGCTGCTGTCAATCAAATTGAATACCAAGCAAACACAGAATATTCTGATAATTAAACATTGTTGAAAGTCAGTTTAACCACAAAGAACTTGAAGTTACACTTAAGTACTGATTTTCTTATTTGTTTTATGGACATTACTGTAGATGTGGTCTAGGAATCCAGTGGAGTTTAAGAAAAGTAACAACTGGTTTTTATTAAGAGCAAGAGATTAAATCAATTTATTGGACCTGAAACTGCATGAGTAGGTGAGGCAACATTCCAGTTCATCTTAGTTCCAAATTACGCCTTCTCACACCGAAGCTCCACAGCAGGATATGAAATCACAAACATCACATCATCAGAACAAATGCTCATTGCAAGATCATGAAGGCAGGACACAATAAATCAAAAGCTCCTGAGACATGCTGGGTTTGGACTTTTCTATAGGCAAATGAAATCGTTTATGGTCTGTCATTGTAAAATGAACCCAAAATTAAGAAAACAAAAATATGGTATGGCCATGCAGAAACTGTAATTTAATATATAGAGTTGGCTAGAAAGCACAAAGTCCCCCCACCCCAAATGCTGCTGCAAATGAGCCTTGATTCAATATAATACTGAATCATAGTCTTAGTTTTAAGTGTAATTCTACCCCAATTCTACAAAGAATTTAAGCACTTGATTAATCTTAAATAACCATGTACGTGTATTGCTGTGCTGGACATATTTATGTGCATTTTCAGTTAATCCACTTCAGCCTCAGTCACATCTCTCTATATGCTTGCTTGCAATGAGCATACACACAAATGAATGTGCCATGCAAGTAGACTGAAAAGGCTTCCAAAGTTATGCAAGTGGTTATTTGCATCAGTTATATTCTTAATGTATTAATAACTGTGGATATCTTCATGCAGCACACTTTGGGAAATGAAAAATGCAATGTCTCCCAGTAGCCTAATAGCAACAGAGCTCTAATTTCAAGTAAAACTGATTAATACAGAAGAAGAAACAAAAATACATTGAAACACAGAAAGTGCTTGAGAAACCGCTGATACACTGTTGGATATCCCACCAGCACACAAAAAAGAGCCCAGCGTAAGCAGGAGGTGTTTTGCTGTGAAATGATTCACTCAGCTCTTGCCATCAGTTATTTTGGTCAAGATGTCTGGTTGCTTGGCATTGTTGCATGTTGTATAGATTCTCAGTGGAAGGTGCCAAACTCTTCTTATTTTAGCATTATTAGTGTCATTACTGTTCTTCTTTTGTTGTGCAGGGCTTTGTTGCTGGTTTCAAAACACTTGATGCTGGGTGTGGTAGGCAGAAGCCCTCACCCTGGGAAAGAGAGTTCTCCATGTCCCTGCAAGTTTCCAGAAGTGGTTGTTAGTTTTTGTTTCCCCTGCACGAGGACCGCTCTGCTGCTTGAGTGCTCGAGATTGCTATAAGCAGCATCAGGAGAGTATCCTGGACAACCCAGTTCCTGCCTGGCTCTGCTTCTTCAGTTGTTGTTGTTTGTGTTGCTTAGGGTACCAAGTAAATTCTGCTGCGGCTTCTCCATTCCCATGCTTCTCCAAATTCTGCTACTACCCCCTGCTGTAATCTTGTACATATAAACTAAATGAATTGCTGCTAGACAAGCCAAATGAGCCTGCTGGCGAGCATACAGGGCACTATTTCCCTAGAAACACTCTCTGTAAACTGAAACCACCTAATGACCACCAACAAAATATTTGCACCTATTCTGACACGTAGACTCGTTTTATTTCTTTTTAGCAAAGATGCAAGCAGAGAAAAAAAATCCCTTAGGATAATGGATTTTTGATTAAATAGATCAGTCTTCAAGGTATCAGTTTTTCTCAGTTGGCAACAAATCCTTACATCCCAAAAAGTTTATTTGGAAATGTACAGATGGAAAGGCAAACAGATGAGGACATATGTAAGTTTGCATAGCTGTTTATTTCTAATTTACGCAAACATTTTCATATGAGTAGGTGCCCCTGAAACTTAAGACTGGATTTCAAATGCCCTGTTTAAACTTAAACATTCTGCATCAAAAAAATTAATAATAGGCGAGAAATTGGCACTGATTTTAATAGAATCTGTCAATTTATACCAGGTGAAGGTCAGGTTTTAAATTTCTTACTCTCTGCTGTTTCTTATAACCACAACTCTGAGTAGATGGTAGAGTAGCACAGCTCCCCAGGAACTTAGGGATGATGGATGGTATTTCTGTGGAATATACTTCCTCTCTGAGCTATAAAACGTAGAAAAGGGAGTGCTGCACCTCTAAAGAACTTGGTGCACGTCTTTTCTTCCTGGTTTTGTGTGTATGGAGAAGGCATCAAATCAAAAGTCTGTCATTCCTAATGGAAAAACTCTCACTTCAGTGTTCAGTAGGTGACCTTTAAGACATCTGTGTAGTTTCACGAGACCACTCCAAAAATGAAGGATGAATTGTTCTTCATTTTTTCCCTTTTGAAAAGGGAAAATAAAGCATCTTTTTGCAATAAGTTCACATTGATCTAGAGTTTAATAAATAAGCTACAGCATCACAAACCAGTATGAACAAATTATACTCTGACTTTTGACTATTTCAGCTCAAAGGATACCTACAGCAGCACTCTAGAGAAAGCCCTAAGAAAGACATTTTTCTTGACCATAATCAGAGAGCAAAGCTACCAGCTACAGTGAGTAAATTTCAACTACCCTATCCTTCTCCTTGTAACATGTTTCTTTATGTCTTATTTTAACTTTTCCGAGTTTGCTCTCCATTGCTGAGAAGAAAGGACCACTAGAAAATCATTAGCTTCACGTGCTTGTAGATAACATGCCTTGCTCCAGTTTTACAAGATATTCATTACTGAAAACAGATTGTGATTTCTGAATGCTTCCCTGTTCTATACTAGCTCAAAAACCCTACAGTTCTGTTTGCACATTCCTTCTTCTGGGTCCATTTTCTCCCCATCAGACTATTATTTTCCTGTAAAGCTCTGCTTTAGAACTTCTCAGGTTGATGTTTCAGACATAGATTAGATGATCTTGCCAGAAGTTAAAGAAAAAGGCTACAAAGTTAGCAAGTGGCTTCCTCTTTTTTTGCAGTTTCTTTTTTTTCATAAGCCTGTGTTAAATATATGCACAAATTCTATGTGAATCTATGAGAATAATTTGAATGCAGGGGAGTTACCTGATTTAGGCGAAAAACATTAATCTAAAATGAAATATGAGTACAACACACTGAAAGTAAGATACATTCTTTTCTTCCAGGAGTTTTGCTTATAATCTATTTGTTTATCATCATGAGATAGCAGTGGTTTAGCAGAAGGCAAAATATTTAAATGTAGATGCAGGAGAGTGCATATCTTCTTTCAGATGAACCATCAATGGAAGTCATATGGAAAAATGAGTATGAAGGACAGCAGGAGAAGTTAGATGGCAGGGGTATATGACAAAGCGAATATGAACCTAAAGCTTTAGAGTCACAGGGAACAGTTAACTACAGGTATGCAGTACACAAAATACAGTCTATATTATTCTATTTGTCCATTTATATAATTCCATACCTCACTTCCTTTTTTCAAATATAGGAATATCCAATGGCCATAAGAAATCATAACTTTAGCAGGTGACTCTGGCCTGTAACAGTAAACAAATGAGATCTGCCTCGCCAACCCTTCACTCTGTTCCTAAACCTCTCCCTACTGCAAGCCCAGATTTGTTCTGTTCACAGCTAGCTATGAGGATAGTACCTCTGCTGCTCACTCTTCAGGACCAAAATCACATGCATTTTGACTCAGGAGAACCCCTCGGCAACATTTTGAAGGCATCTTTAAAATGGTTTTCTTGGTCTGTCTGTATCAAGCATCCTTCCACAGGAAAAAGAAGACAGGTACAAATCCTTCTTTTCTATGCAAATTTGCTACAGTTGGAGGCATAGATATAAACATACATAGATACAGATACATTGATGCAGATTATACAGATGATGTAGAGATAGAGATAAACAGAGACAGATAGAGATGGAGATAGAGACAGAGATGGAGAGGTAGAGGTGATGTAGACGTAGATGCAGATATAGATACAGATATATAGATATACAGATAGATCTAGATAGATATAGATAAAGATATAGATAAAGATACAGATATAGATAGATATAGATGATATAGATATAGTTAGATCTAGATATAAATATAGAAAGCAGAAAAAAGTTAAGGCAGTGATTTGCATCAGCTACAGCTCTTTCAGCCCCCAGTCAGGACTAGCTCTGAATGAGATAGAAGTCATGAGGGATGAGAGCATGATTTAATCCCAAATTATTATTAAAGTGCTATTTGCTGCAAATATCAATACATAATCTAAAGAGATTTCTTCAATCAGATAGATTTAGATACTTTTGTTCAGAATATTTTTAGATAACTGAAATGCAGCTGTATACCTTACTGAGCTAACTGTATTCCTACTCCCCTTATTATACAGGATACATCTGGTTTGCTCATTACAGCGCAAAGAGGAACTGTGTTATTGTACCAGACAGTAACCTGAGGCTATCTGCAATCATCATTTCCATTTTTCTCTTGCTTTAATGAATGTGTCTCCATTACTGCTTCTACTACAGCAAGAGCGGTATCTTTCTTCACCACTGAATTATATCAGTTGCAATTGCATAAGAAGCGTGGCTTAGAATTTTCAGAAAGCTGGGTGAAAATTTTTCACTAGAAATGATTTCTGATAGAAAATGCAGGTTTTAGGGGGTTTAAAATTGGATTTTTTTTTAAGGAAACATGAAATATAGGTAAAGTTTGTAGACGAGAAATCTGGGAATGTGTCATTTTGAACCTTATTGAAATATTTCTTTTAGACAAGGAACAACACTTTGATTTGTTTTGACTTTTAAAATCTATTAGGATTGTAATTTTAATATTAAAACTACACAGTGTGGTCAAGGAATTATATTCTATTACTTACAATACCTGAGTTATTAAAATGTAATATACTACAGTGTTTCAATATGGTCCATTTAAAATGTATTAACAAGGGAATTAATGTCACATGAAGTTGATGCTATCAAAATGAAACACTTCAGTGATTTTGAAGCAAACTTTTGTTCATGTGGAAACATGAACATTTTAGGTTTTACTTCTGATTCAAATAAAAACCAGTTCTGAAATACTGAAATTTCCACTGGGGATAGAAATTCTGTTTTTCTGACCAGTTCTTACTGTCAAATAGATTAGCCCTTTGAGAAATCGCTGTTACAGATGTTCACACCTATATGCATCTATGGATACAGAAAAGAGACATTGTGATTCAAAGATTATTCATTATTAATGGGTATAGAAATCCTGAATACCACAGTTGTAATTCTGCTTTCCTATTGATTTACCACGCAGCGCTCGATAAGCTTATGAATTGTTCTGTTTCATTTCCCCCAAGTATAGCTGGCATAATAAATAATTTTTTTTACTCACTGGCTATTGTGAAAGTTAAAAAGATACTTTTTGCAGTGCCCTTTAAAGGAGTGAAATATTACAGATTGCTATGATATTTTAATATATTCTCCTGTAAAAAACTGAGTTAGGTTGAACATGTTGGTTTGGTTTGATTTGTTCTTTTAAAATCTGCATTAAAAGACGTAAGGATTCGCAATTCTCATTAAGTTGTTGTGATAAGTATTATGCCTATTTTAAACAAGGGTTTAAGTCTTACCTCATGTCTGTTAAAGGAAACAACCCCTGTATCAGCACATGCAGTTTCCATATCTGGGTCCTCTAATGAAATGCATTTAGAGGAATGCTATGGGAAGAAATAAAAAATCATGCAATTGTTCCTTTTAGTCCAATACCCTGTCTTTTCTAATACCAGACATGTCACATTAATATGCTATAAGGGAGTAATTATTAAAAGACATGCAATAACACAATTTTTTTCGTAGTGCCATTTGCTTAATATCTGGCTTACACCATGAGGCAGATGAGCTTATATCCATTGCAAATATTTTAATAGAAATGTATCCAAAGTGACAGTGAATATTTTTATCATCCATATGAATGACCCATCACTTCTTAAATCCTGTTAAGCTTTTAGTCTCAGTGACTTTGTGTGGCCATGTGTTACAGAAGTTAAATACAATCTATGTGAAAAAAATGTTTACTTTTATTCATTTTAATTACAGTATCTTTCAATGCCATCAAATATCTCTAGGTTTTCTTTAAATACAAAAAAGGAGATGGCTTGATTCACCCTTTTATGCCAGTAGCACTTTCAGTTCCTCTTCTGTACTCTTTCTTCTGTTGAACAGGTTTGGAAAAAAAATCTGAAGGCTTCTGGACCCTAATATTTTCTAGAATGAAACTTAAGCAGCAGATTTCCAAAGTTTGGATATGTCTCATATATTTCCACCCCCCTCCACTTCTGGTTTCCATTTAGAAGAATTGTTGAAATACCACGAGGATGGCTGTTTTCACTGCCATGACAGGAAGCAGGAGTGTTGGAAATGTCACGAGAAAGCCTGTTCTTACAAGATTTCCAGCCCAACAGAGCGGTCTCAAGAAGTTACTTTGCATAGTTCAGATGTGGTTCAGATAAACATCTAAACTTTTGAATACTTACACAAGCTGAATCTGAACTCTGAAACTTTTCAGATTTATCTGTTGCAGACACTGACGGTGTAAAATCTAAACAGGACAAACCAACATATCAAATGGCATGGAAGCATTGATCCTCCTGCCCTCTACTCTTTTACTTGCTATTCCTTTATCCCATTATTCATCAGAAATAAATCCAAAGAAACTGATATACAGAGGGTGTCTAGTGAGACTCGGGCTCGAACTATCAGTGCCTTGCGTAGTCAACATGTGGCAAAACAGATTTCCTCAGGAAGCTCTCCTTCCTGAGTCCACCAAATCATTGCTCCTGGGGGAGCATGCAGGAGCCATTTGCCTTAATCCCTTTGGTCTGACAAATGTGAAAAGGGCTGAAGAAGAAAGAAGTGAAGAATGAGACTACCCTTGCAGTCCATTGTGGACAGTAAGAGGGGAGAAGTGCAATAACTTGGTCTTTCTCAGCAGAAAGACACAGGAGCAGACTTTTATAAGTTTTATAAACTTTTATAAGTTTTCTTTCTTTGACCTGGTCTTGCAGCTACATATGGACCTTTATATGGGACCCAACATATGTTAATTATACATAATTTCCAGACCATTATACACACCCTTTTCCTAGTGCTTCGGTCTCAGTGGTGAGCTCTCACCACCAGAAGAACACGTCTACTCAGTATACACCCAACAGTAAGTGATGCATTAGCTCTTAATAAACAGCCTTGTTTTTCTGTATACTAAGTGGGTATTTTCTCTTAGTGGTGACAGCCCCACTACTGATGTGGAAGCTCCAGGAGAAGTAATAATGGGGGAGTGCATAAGGAAATTCTGGAAATTATGCGTGACTATCAAGTAACGAAGTAAACTATGAGGATCTCTTCAGCTGGGGATGCTGCCAAGCCAAAATGGAGTGTTAAAACTCCACAACAGCTGCTGTGCAGGCAATTAAAGGCACACTGAGTGCTTGCTCTGTTTATGTAAGCCTGGAGAGAGTTCCTCTCCTTTCTCTCCACTCTCAATGCTGCTTTAAGCCCAGTTAAGGACACTGGGGCAAAGCCTCATTGCAGGGGCCTGGTCCCCAACACACTGGCAATTTTCCAGTGGCTCCACTGGGCACCCAGTGTGAATGGTGTATCTACATATAAGAATCTATGTTTGAATGGCTCTATAGTTTCTCCAGATGTGTCTTGACATTTGTATTCCCATAGATCTATGGCCAGACATCTGACTTTAAGCATATATCTCCTTGGGATTCTGACTCTAATAATGATGGACAAGCAGGTTTATATAAAAGGATCAGCACAGGCCCTAGCATAAAACTTGAACTGAACTGTGTTCAGGGTTAAAAAAGTTTTCAACTTATTTTCTCTTTTCAGTTGTTTACATGTGTGTGTCCTCTGCTGTTCTTCATCTCAGCTTAGACAAAATACAGAATACTTATTTACCATGAGAAAGTCTGTTCTTATGCCATTTTGAGCACAGATGGAATTAGGAAGTACTAGAGATCTCACAAGGGAATAACTTCTCAAGTGCTCCTAAATTATGATTTACTCAAGTGTTCAGGTTTTCCTGAACTCCACTGAAGTCAGTGGAACTGCAGGAGAAGCAGAATCAATTTGTAAACCTTTTCCAGTTGGTCAGGGCTTCCCAGTGTTTATCCTTCATAATTTATTTCTGACCTCAGACAAAAAGGCTCTAATTCACTTTGATGAGACTAGGCATGGTGAATCAGACCTGCACAGAGCTGAAGGTTGAATGCATGTGTGTATGCATGTGAAAATGCCTTAAAGCTCAGAAAGACAATCCACAGATTCATGTTATGACCCACAGACAGGCATGGAAGGCTAAAGATGTGGCTGAAGACAAGGTAGGTTAAGGATATCTTCACTAGTTTCCTTCCATCTTCCTCTGGCCATCTGGTAGTAGGGAAAGAAATTGATCTAAGCTAATTTTTCGAGCTGGAGTGCTTTATTGGTTTTATACAAAGAAGTCATGCTTTTGCGGAGCCACATTTCAATCCTTTTGAAAAACTAGCAGCTGAAATGGCTTTTTCTTCCTAAGAGTAAAAAATAGCCTGAACTGTAAAAATGCATCCTATTCAACTACTAAGCCTGATTTCATTGTTTGGTTTGTTTCATTGCATTAGAAAAATCAAGATGATGCAGTTCACATGGAATGCAAACCATGCCACTGAATGGCAAATTATATGGAAATATGCCTTTCATCTTAATTACAGGCTGGACAGGGGAATGCACTATATTCTCTCATACATATGAGCTGAAGGAAACTTTCTCAGGGTATTTTTCTTTTACATTTCTGACTCTTATTTGGTTGAAAACTTATCAACCCATGTGATCCTGAGCTGTCTGACTTTCCATGATAAGACTGAAAGTATGTAGGAAATGTTTTCACAGCACTGCCAGAAAAGGTCTGACATGGCCTGGGATATTAAAGTCATAGATTGCTATTTCTTCAATAACCCTTTAAAACACTGTCACTGACTGAAGTCGTAGTTTTATTTTCAGATAGCCGGGTAATTCTAGGAAAAAAAGAAAATAAAAATCCACTTCTAACTGAATGTTTCGTATCTCCAGTTTTTATGTTTCTTCCCTCATACTTTAGGCATTCTGATAAGTCTTATGCTGGGTTGTTTTGTTTTGAAGTAAAAACAAAGCAGGAGCTTTAGCTTTTGAGCAAGGGCCAACTCTCAGTCAAAAGGAGTGTACATGTAGTCCTGAAATCAGCTGCCTCTCTTCAAGGTGCCCTAGGGAGCAGGGATCACTGCTCTTTTATCTGAGAGGACTTCTGTTTTGACCCACTGTCATTCTCTTTACAAACTCAGCCTGATAAGATCTGATTTCACTGTAAACTGTTACATGAAGTGGTAGGCACTGTTAGAAATGTCCCACTGGCATGCAAAAATATTTAAGTGATGCTATAGTTTTCAGAGTACTTAAAGAGACTTTTATAATTTCAAAATACTTTTACACAGTAGAAGCGTACACTGATTGCCTTGATTTACCAACACTTCCAGAATCATTTAGTTCCAATGACTTGGACAAAGTGGATTCCCACTGAGGCCGCTAAACATCACCCTCTTCACAGTTGCTCTCACTCATCTTATCTGGGTTTAAGCCCTTTTGAGAATTGTGCACTCTCCATTTTTAATTTTTCAAAGAGGAAAACCTGCTCCATATTCACACTTTTACCTTGTCATGGATATGTACCATTCAGAACAAGCATACAGAGGCTTTCAGTTCGCCCCTGGGTTCAAAAGCTGTTGGAAATGAGGAAATGTTAAGGGAACTAACATGTGTAAACAATTTGGCAGAGGTGTCCTAAAAATAAACCTTTGGAATGGTACCTAATCCTAGCATTAGAAGTGGACAGAATGCAAGGAACAGTGCAACCTAAGTCAAGAGTCTTTGGATCATTCCAGATGATCTGAGCCGGCAGGTGGTAAATGTAGTTCAATATTAGCACATATCAAGTACTTTGTCTGCAAGCAAGAAACTGATGCAAGAACTATTGTATGTGCTGAATTAAATAGTCATCCAGCACTGCTCTCTGGAAAAAGACCTCGGAGTTATTGTGGAAAAATAATTGAAGCCAGCAGCCAGCTGCACAGCTGTGCTAAAAAGAAGATGACAGGGAAGTAAGAGGTGAAAAATGCAAACAAAATGCCAGTTTCTAGTAGCCAAAGGATAGGAGGGCAAAGACTGCATTTTCTGGGTTAGCCACTTGCAAGAGCCTGTACAGACTGCCAGTGGTTGTACTACAGTAAAAATCCTCTTGCTAAGGAGATAGGGGATGGATAAGAGCAGAGTGCATGGATAAGGCTACAGAGTCTTAGTAAAAGGAGCTCTCAAGTCTTAATCTCTCAAGGCTTAATGCAAGTGATATGCGTTAAGAAATGGAGTCACTGAATAGCCAGAAACTTAAAATGCCTTCTTGTAAAGAGCTCTGAAACTACACATATAAACTTAACATTGCAACACAAAAGTTGAATAATGAAATCAGGCATAGCCATGACAGAAAACAAACTTCACATTTCAAAGTTGAGGTCCTCAACTCAGCTGAAATCATTGAGATGAGGCAGAACTACACCAGCTGAAGATAGGGTTTATCCAATTAGTTGCAGAGGAAGAGCATATATCAGTGGTGAAAGTAGCATTCTTTTTCATAGTTACCACCCACAAAAACTCAGAGAAAGAAAGCAATTGACTTACCTCCATTAGTATGCTGGGTGGAAAGATGCTGCCTGCCTGCCTTTTTGCCCTCTGATAAAGTCTCTTGTAGCTGTTCTTGCTTTGCTGGGGGCATTCTTTCTGAGACTTTTGAGTTGCTTGCAAAGGAGTGTTATTCCCATGGAAAGTTGTTTCCTTGAGATGTTTTTGTTCCTAGATGTCTTACCATCACCCTGTTCAAGATGCCCTTCTAAACTGTGCTTTCCTTGAGGAATTGCAGAGAGCCAATACTAACTTGGGATGCTTCTGAGGGCTATCTGTATTTGCATGAAATCATTATTGAGTCAATATTCAAACCTCTTCCCTCTGAAGCACAAACTCACTGCAGTGCTTTTAACTGCAATTTGAAAGTATGTAGAGGCTAGCTGCTCTGTAAGGGGCAACAGGCTATCCTGGGAACCCATGTAACAACACTGCAAGAGCAAGTGACATTTTCAAGCTTTTCTAGATCATCTCTTTTTTATATTGTCTCAAGTCATCAGGTGAGCTTACTACACAGGTTCCTTATGCTCAAAGTTCAAGGAAATGAAGCAGACCTATTACAGAAAATAAATGAGTCTGAAACCAAGCAATAATAAGAAAAATGCATGTTATTAAAAGAAAAAACATAGGAAATGGAAAGGAAGTAATTAGAAAGTGTTTCAGTATTTTACATTAACTATTAGTATTATATTAATAGGGTTGGGGTTTTCTGTTTGAAAGAAGGCTCTGGGAGGAGAGTAAAAGCTCTCAGCTGTGTGACTGCAAATCATCTGAGAAGACGTTCCACAGTTCAGAAATGAATAGCGGTTCGTGATGCAACCAGTGAATGTGGCTGGAATTTCTAGATGTAATAACGCATGGTGAACCCACAGGGTCAACCCATCTGTAGAAAGGAAGGAAAACATATTGTTGATTCAGGGATGTGGTTAGCACTTAAGGTAAAGGCTGGCCGACAGTGATTTATAGCTTCAAATTCCTTTTCACACTTGTGTGAGAACCTGAACCAAACAAAATACAGACGTTTAATATTGTACAGGATATAAAGTTTTTCAGGGAAAGCTTGCATATTAGGTATCAGAGTTACATCCTAAGTGTATGACGCTACAACATAAATATTTAACATAAAATTGTTATTTTATCCGCCTCTGTAGAGGAAGTAGGAGAGCAGTGAGGGAACAAAACATGCCTGCAAGTTAAAAAGTACCTTCACAGGTCCACAAACTTTATTCACACAACTGAGATGTCACTTGCATACTGAATCAAAAAGATATTCACACACAGGAGTGATCTTAACTTCATGAGTATCCCTAATGTCTTTGGCAGACCATTCATACAGTTCAAGTCATATAATTAGTCATATAATTAAATGTCATGTGAGAGCAAAAATGCTAAATAAATTCATCAAAATTGGATGAAGTACATGATTCTTGAGCTGAGTCCTGACATATTCAAGCGACAATTGGTAGGCAGGTAAACAAGCTACATCAGGGCTGGTTAAATTTTCTAACACTGGATTTCATTGACTTGAAGGAATGCAAAACTTCTTGAAAACAAAGAAGATTTGCTTGAACAAAGAAAACTTTATTCAGGGTTGCCAAAAATGTGTAAAGCAGCAACATAAGCAAAACAAAACAAACAAAACAAAAGAAGCAGTTTAAAGATCATATCTTTGAGCATGATTTTAGCTGAAACAGTTGTTAAAATCCATAATAATTTCAAAGATTTTTTTTCTTAAAACTATGGTGTAAACTTGAATAAAAGCAAAAGAGAAAGCAATGAGATTAAGACTGAAAATTACTTTTAATGAGTACTAATGAAAACTTTAGGTATTTCAGAATGAGCTCATTTGTATGATTTTAGGTGTTTTCCAGTTATGTCACAGTTGTGTGGCATCCAAATATACAATTCTATTGCTGATGCTCACATACATAGGGTCCAGGCATCTAAAAGATCTCCTAAACACACAGATAATTGTCAGTTATTTCTTCAGCTGTAGTCTCCAGATAAAATTATTTTATGTGCATGCTTTGTAATAGCTACAAAATCTGTGGGGTTTTGGCTTTTTCTTCTTTAAAACAAACACAGTCCTCAAACTAAACTTCTGCCAGAAATACATAACTCTAAATATGTCTGCCCTCAAAGAGAAGATTAAAGTAGAAAA
The DNA here is from genome assembly GCF_963264785.1 of Psittacula echo. NCBI lineage: Eukaryota > Metazoa > Chordata > Aves > Psittaciformes > Psittacidae > Psittacula > Psittacula echo. Next base: position 14,100,838 of record NC_137738.1, on the reverse strand, counting down.
GAGTGACAAGATAAATGTTCATCACATTATAGATATGCTGCTGAAAGCCACCCAGATACTTCAGTGGCAAGTAACATAATAAAATGGATATGGACAAGAACAAAATATTCTTCATCTAGCTCAGGCTTGGTTCCATCCTGTGCCATTACACTAGATAAACAGCTTGAGTTTCTTTCACTTCTACTATCAGCTGTTTGGGACTTCGCTGGAGTACCTTGAGGGAATGGCAAGAATCTAGTTCTGCTTTCAGCTTCAGAGCACTTGCCCAACTCGGAGCAACCTTGAACAGTGCCTAGCATTTTTTTCCCAAGAATAGACATAAAAGAGGATTCCCTTTTCAAATATAATCCACTCTGTAAATCCCTGAAGAGCCATTTCACTCAGCCAACATTATCCTCTGGCCTTCCATGGCTCAGAGTGCTGGCAGAGGCTCTACGGCCAGGCTGTGGTTGTGCTTTCAGCAGTGATCACTGTCGTCATTTATAACTCGTGTGGCAGCTATGCCTTTGAGACGTAGGCATGGAGGAAAACCCCCCTGTACAGAAATAAAGAGATCCCCTTGCCACAAAGACCTTAAAAAGTAGCAGCTGTCTTCCCAGTAAAGCATCCTTACTGGGGACAGCTTGTATTAATCCATATATTCCCATACCTCTGTGTCTGGGTCAGTAGCACTATTCACTCTTCATGGAAAGTTTTGCTTTGCTTTGAGCCAAGAGTCAGGCCTGCCAAAAGAGGTATGATAAATGTCTGTTGCCTCCAAGCAAAATAAGAAAAAAAGCTTCTTTTCTCTCACTTCTTGTTTATTTGTTGTTTTCTCCTAGTGAAAGTCCCTCACTATTCTGCTGGGAACATTACAAGCTAGTCTGACACTGTAATTTAAGCTATTTCTAAGACAGTCTCACAGTCCGGTTTGGAACACCACCTTTGATAACCAGATGAATGACTGGAACGTGCTCATAGATGGCTATGTCCTTTTCAGGAAAGACAGGCCAGCCAGGCTTGGTGGCGGAGTTGCTCTTTACGTGAGAGAGCAACTACAATGTACTGAGTACTGTCCTGGCACAGATGAGGAGCAGGTTGAGAGTCTATGGGTGAGAATTAAGGGGCAGGCTGGCAGGGGTGATACTGTTGTGGGTGTCTGTTACAGGCCACCAGATCAGGGTGAGGAAGTTGACGAGGCCTTCTACAGGCAGCTGAGAGTGGCCTCACAGTCACAGGACGTGGTCGTCGTGGGGGATTTTAATTTCCCTGATGTTTGCTGGAAGGATACTCAGCAACCCAGCCACAGTCCAGGAGGTTCCTCCAGTGTATGGATGATAACTTCCTCATGCAAATGGTGGATGAGCCAACCAGGAGAGGAGCGCTGCTGGATCTCATCCTCACTAACAAGGAGGGTTTATTTGAAGCAGTAAAGGTTGAGAGCTGCCTCGGTTGTAGTGACCATGAAATAGTGGAGTTTAGGATCTCGTGCGGCAGGAACAGAATAGCAAGCAGAATTGCAACCCTGGACTTCAGCAGAGCAAACTTTGGCCTTTTCAAACAATTGCTGGGGGAAATCCCATGGGCAAGGCTGTTTGAAGGTAAAGGGGCCCAAGATAGTTGGCTAGCATTCAAGGACTGCTTCTACCAAGCTCAAGATCAAAGCATCCCGACATGTAGGAAATCAAGGAAGGGAGCCAGGAGACCTGAGTGGTTAGACAAGGAACTGCTGGGTATGCTCAAATGGAAGAGGAGAGTTTACAGATCATGGAAGGAGGGGCTGGCCACTTGGGAAGAATATAAGGCTGTTGTCAGAGGATGTAGGGAGGCAACTAGGAAAGCTAAGGCCTCCTTAGAATTAAACCTGGCGAGAGGGGTCAAGGACAACATAAAGAGTTTTTTCAAATATATGGCATATAAAACCAACACCAGAGGCAATGTAGGCCCACTGATGAATGGAGTGGGTGCCCTGGTGACAGAAGATACAGAGAAGGCAGAGTTGCTGAATGCCTTCTTTGTCTCTGTCTACTCTGCTGGAGGCTGTTCTGAGGAGCCCCGCACCCCTGAGGACCCAGAGGAAGTCGAGAAATTGGAGGAGTTTGCCTTAGCTGATGAGGACTGGGTTAGGAAGCAATTGAGCAATCTGGACATCCATAAATCCATGGGTCCTGATGGGATGCACCCCCGGGTACTGAGGGAGCTGGCTGAAGTCATTGCTGGACCACTCTCCATCATCTTTGCCAAGTCTTGGGAAACGGGAGAGGTGCCTGAGGACTGGAGGAAAGCAAATGTCACTCCAGTCTTCAAAAAGGGCAAGAAGGAGGACCCGGGTAACTATAGACCGGTCAGCCTCACCTCCATCCCTGGGAAAGTGATGGAACACCTTATCCTTGATGCCATCTTAAGGCATGTCAAGGATAAGAGGGTCATTAGGGGCAGTCAACATGGCTTCACCAAGGGGAAGTCATGCTTGACCAACCTCATGGCCTTTTATGAAGACATAACAAGGTGGTTGGATGATGGCAGAGCGGTGGATGTGGTCTACCTTGACTTCAGTAAAGCGTTTGACACAGTCTCCCACAGCATCCTCACAGCTAAACTGAGGAAGTGTGCACTGGATGGTCGGGTGGTGAGGTGGACTGTGAATTGGCTGAAGGAGAGAAGCCAGAGAGTTGTGGTCAATGAGGCGGAGTCTAGTTGGAGGCCTGTATCTAGTGGAGTGCCTCAAGGGTCAGTGCTGGGGCCAGTATTATTCAATATCTTCATCAATGACCTGGATGAGGGAATTGAGTGTACTGTCAGCAAGTTTGCTGATGACACTAAGCTAGGAGGAGTGGTTGACACGCCAGAAGGCTGTGCTGCCATCCAGCGGGACCTGGACAGGCTGGAGAGTTGGGCAGGGAGAAACTTGATGAAATATAACAAGGGAAAGTGTAGAGTCCTGCATCTGGGTAAGAACCCCAGGTTCCAGTACAGGTTGGGGAATAACCTTTTAGAGAGCAGTGAAGGGGAAAGGGACCTGGGGGTTCTGGTTGATAGGAGGATGACCATGAGCCAGCACTGTGCCCTTGTGGGCAGGAAGGCCAATGGCATCCTGGGGTGTATTAGAAGGGGGGTGATCAGTAAGTCAAGAGAGGTTCTCCTTCCTCTCTACTCTGCCCTGGTGAGACCACATCTGGAATACTGTGTCCAGTTCTGGGCCCCTCAGTTCAAGAAGGACAGGGACCTGCTGGAGAGAGTCCAACACAGGGCAACTAAGATGATTAAGGGAGTGGAGCACCTCCCTTATGAGGAAAGGCTGAGGGAGCTGGGTCTCTTTAGCTTGGAAAAGAGGAGACTGAGGGGTGACCTCATTAATGTTTATAAATATATAAAGGGTGAGTGTCATGAGGATGGAGCCAGGCTCTTCTCGGCGACAACCAATGGTAAGACAAGGGGTAATGGGTATAAACTGGAACACAAGAGGTTCCACTTAAACTTGAGAAGAAACTTCTTCTCAGTGAGGGTGACAGAACACTGGAACAGGCTGCCCAGGGAGATTGTGGAATCTCCTTCTCTGGAGACATTCAAAACCTGCCTGGACACATTCCTGTGTAACCTTATCTAGGTGTTCCTGCTCCGGCGGGGGGATTGGACTAGATGATCTTTTGAGGTCCCTTCCAATTCCTAATGTTCTGTGATTCTGTGATTCTGTGATATCTAACCTTTCACAATAAAGCCCTGCATCAGAGCATCAGAGCTTCTCCATCAGCTTTCTCCTGGCTCCAGCCATTCACACCACCAGGAGGAAGAAGCAACAGCAAAATAAGATATGGGGAGTCCCATTGCCAGTGGTCCTGTCCCCATTGCCCTGCTGCCCTAGCCTCATGGCAGAGAGCCCCTGGGCAGCCACCATCACCTCCTAGCACCCCTCCTGGGAGCATGGGGCACTGACATGGGTGCCCTTCTCTGTGTCCTTCCTCTGCTTTCACATTCATCCATTTCTGAACCTGTAACTCCCCACGGAGTCTTTCGTATTTATTGTGCTCCACAGTCTGCTGGTTTTCTCCGTATGTTTTTTCCTCTGTCTCTTTTCCTTCCTGGGAGGGCTAAAAGGTCTTGCTAGGGCTGAACTAGTGCCTGGTCCCGAAGGAATTACTAAAGGAGAAACTGATTTTTTTCAGTTTCTGACTTTTTCTATCAGAGTTGGTCATTATCAGTTAAACAAATTTTATCTGAAAAAGGTGAAATTATTTCCTCCTTATTCTATCCCTCACTTTGTGTGAGAGCAGAAATGGTTTATGATTTAACGTGGATGGTGGATGAGTGACTGTCAGAAGGAGAGGAGACATTTCCACAACTTTGTCTAGATTTTTGCTTTCATGATGCTAGAGATTTCAGAAATTTTTTAACCAATAAGCTCATAGCCTGAAATTCATCTGGGGAAGAGCCTTAAACAATCAATGCCACCCCTTCCTGACATCTTCCCCCTACGAAAACCACATTGTCACTTTTAAAAACCAAACCCTGAATAAACAACTGCTGCAACAGGAAGAGGAATATAAAATATGATTTAATGAGAACTTTGACAATTTCAAGAAATATATGGCCAGGGCAAAGAGGCATTCCCCTTAGAGGTGGAAATTCACCAGTCACCAGCTGAGAAAGAGTAAAACAGATGGGACTCTTTTAGTCCAGTCCATTTGATATTCTTCAAACAGATGCATGTTTGTGCCAAACAGCTGCCATTGAAAGATGCACCAGTGTTACTCACATCTGTTGTTTCAGTAATTGTCCCATTCTGCATGAATGAGATTTCCTCCACATAGTCTGAATCAGTTCTACTATTATTTTATAAAATGAGTACTTATGTGGGGTTATCTGAAACTTCAGTGTGGGAATGTCTCCAATATTGCAAGGCAATACCAAAGCAGGACCATAAGCTTTTGTATATCTAGAGAATTATGCTTCTGCTAGCCACAATCTCATGACAGTACTTGCCATATGCCACAACAGGTGTTCATCATAAATTTATCATGAAAAGAGTGGATTTTATCACTCAAAAAATGATCATTCTCCTGTATTGTGAAATGTTTCCAAAAAATTCCTTCCTTTTCAAACCCACCTTTCCTCCTGCTTATTCTTAGAAGTCACTGTTCCTCCTACGTATTCTCCCATACATTTTAAAATGACTCCTTTGCATTGTCATTATGTTATTGTGTCCCTTTCCTTTTGCTCACCCCACACTCTTGAAAAAAAACATAGTCCATTTAAAATTGAAGAATTTGTCCAATCCAAAATAAAAATAACCTGAATAGTGTTCTCAGCAGAGGTTTTACAAAACCTTTTGTCTCTAAGATGTAATTTACCACATAGAATCATAGGGTTGGAAAGCACCTTAAGATCACATACTTCCAATCCTGCTGCCATGAGCATCTTAGAAGATGCAGTATTCTTGTTCTTTGCCGTTGATGTTTATTTGCAGAATCACTGCTGATCATTACTAAGAGATCTCAGCCAGGATTACAGCACCACTCTGGTACATATTGGCTAATACCTGTTAGAAATTAAGATCAAGTCCAAATCACTGCTGTGTCAAAACCTAAAAACCTTTTTTCCTACTTGTAAGTATGAAAAAAGTAGCACTGGGGGATCCAGTCCACCTAAAAGAAAGCTGACCTACTGTAGGCATTGAGAAGAGAAGCTACCCATGTTCATGAAGGCAGTCTGGGGCATGGACAGGATTGAATCTAGTTTGCCAGAGCTCCAAGATCTGTAAAGGATCTTCAATACACAGGAACCAGTTATTGAGCTTTTCTCATACAACCACCCAGTGGGAAACTGAATTGCAACTGTTAGTATCTGAGGTTAATTACTGAGAAATTAAATGCAGATGTAAAAAGAAAATAAGTAAATTCTCTACCATTGGAAAATAAAATTAGATTTGCTTAGTTTTGAAATTAGTGGTCTAGAGGTGAGAGACTGATGGTGTGCCGGACTTTGAAAAGAAGGGGCTCCACACACTGCAGCCAGAGCTTTCCAGAACGAAGTGGTATCAACTATTCTGGGAGAAAATTGACCTTAGTTTTATTACACATAGATGAAAACATGACGATAGTAAACAGATAAGGAACAAACAAAATGATAAGGAGCATTTCTATGTGTATGAAGATGTCAGTATCACAAAACAAATCATCTATTTGACAAACTTTCAGGACGTCACAAAATCAACACTTTGTAAGAACCTAATTCACCGTTTAACAATCACACAAGACATCCTCCTTTCACATAGAATGGCACTGTGTACTTTTCCCTGATAAATGGTAATATGTCATTGATGGGCATCTGAAAAAACCTGCAGGGCTCTTCTCTGATGGACACCCTGGGAAAATACAACTCTTCTCTATCCTTCCACTGATGCCAGAGATAACAAAGTAATTGTGTGCTTTGCTTCCTTATACATGCCTAATGTGCTTTTTTTAGACTGATTACCAGAATCTCCTTAAATGCAGTTGAGCTCATTCAAGGGAGGCCTTGAGTTCCTAGGCTTTGATGTCAGTGTGCAAGCACTGAGGACGCCGCATTGGCCCATGAGTCATTTTCATGCTGTACTCTCTCACAGCATACTCAGGCCTGCCACTGAGCTGTAGGAACAGTCTTCGCTGTTATCGGACTTTTCCAAGACCATGGATGCAGTAATTGCTTCACTCTTTAAGCCTCTTGTGGTTTCTTGCAAATGGCATTCTTTCAAACTGCAGCCAGAAGGAATTAACCCAGACACACAGAGCTCACAAATAAAATAAATTGAACACAAAAAAATCTTCATTTTCTCCAGTAACAGAAGATGCTGAAAACACTAAGGTGTTGGCGGTCAGATGTAATTTTTAGTGATAGTATACAAAAGCTGTTTGCATAGCTTTAAAAGCTAAATGTTCAAGCGCTGTGTATGCTCTGATGGGAAGGTAGAGTCACAATTAACAGCTAGTCCTGGATAATGGACTAACTGAGGGAGAGGAGCAAGGCAAGGACAGCGAAATTACCTTACTCCTTAGCGCTCCAAGCAGGACAGAGCTGCATTCCTCATACCCCCCAAGTCATACACTGGGACTGAGCACAGACTGATCCCCTTCAGAGAAAGCAAATGCTGAGTTTAGTGCTTCCATGGGCAGCTGAGCAAAACCTACAGCTTTCTGGCTGTGAAAGGCAGAATGTGATCCTTTCACCCACAGATGTATTTTCTCTGGCCCTCCTGTGCCACCCTCTGCACTACAGGACTGCAAAGTTCTTTTTCTTCAGTAAATTCCAGCATCTTTTACATGTTTACATTGGGGAATGCAGAAAAAGTGAGCGTATGTTTTAAATGAAATGTAACTACTGTCAGAAGCTACCGAGAAAAATGGAGCTACCACCCAGCTAGATCTATGGGTAGGGGTTTTTTTATAATTTAATAGAAAAATGAGACAGCAACTCACACACGCTACATGCATCACACTTCAAAGAAGAGTGCATATAAAAACATATTTGTGGTGGTGTTCAGCATGCTGAACAAGTTCCATTCAAAAACCTGTATCTTCCATCTGTCTGTAATTTCCAGTGGCTCCACTAGCAACTTGCTGCATGAAAAAGAATCAACATGAATATGAGTTTATATCAGCAGTACTTGTCAGAAAATGTTCCCCTACCTTGCCATGCCATGCACCACCTCATAGAAGCACACAGGGCATTTAATTGCAAATGCTTTGGGGTTTCAGCCAGAAGTTGGAAATTACCATGGAAAGCAGACAATCTATGAGAAAAAAAAGGGAAAGTTTAGCTGAAAACCTAGTTTTCCTTCCAACACAGATTATATAGCAGTGTTTCAGCCAGCTGTGCCTGGAATACTGCTCATACACAGGTCCACAGAGATACACACAGAGTGGCACCAAACCAGCAGATGAACTTAGAGTTTCTGCAAGCTCTGAGCTCACAGGATAATCTCATTTTATAATGGGATAATGCCAACACTTCCATGAAGGAAAAAGTGTGGTTCATGGTACAGTAAATGAGTGAGAGATCATGGGATGTCTGAAGTATAGCTCAGCCACTGAAAATCTCCCAGCTAAAGAGGAGAATAAGTCTTACCTTATTCTTACCTTAAAATAAGGTAAGCCTGCTTGTGCAGAGCTCCATGTTTCCATAGATAGTCTGCTGGCACCCAAGTAAACCCATTATTCAGGTCTCTATGCAGCACTACGACAACAGCATTTGGTATGTTGGTCCTGAGAAGATTCATCCACATCTTCATAGAAATTCCTGCTTTCCAGACTCAGGGATAAGGGAGATGTAAAGACAGAAATCTCACCTATTCTACAGGGTGATTTGAAACAAATTTGGAGTTTTGATTGGTTTGTTGTTTATTTTTTCTAGTTGTTGAGTGAAGCAGTGAAGCACAATGGGTCTGTGTTTTACTTTATAACTGGCCACCCTCATGTGGCCTAACCTTAAGAGTGTGAACTGAGACTCTTGAAATTGCAAAGCAGTGAAATTTTGGGGTAAAATCCTTGCTCTGGTAAGTTAACGATGAAGACTTTAGCCGGTTTAATTAAAACCAGTTCACTGTTTTGTGCCTTGTAGCCGTGCACAAGAGATGCCTCACCTCTTAGGACACATTTCTGTATTAAGCGATTGATCCAGCGCATTTGAGTGAGTCTGAATCTTTCCATTAACACCAGAAAGCTTCAGGCCCCAAAGCCAACACAAATTTCTTGTTGGATTTTGGAACAACTCCCACCCAACTGTATTCTTGTAGTTCCTTCCTTGTTTTCATTCCATGTTCATCCACAACTCTTGAATTAAACAGACAATGTTGAGGGGCATTTCTGTTTGTTCTTTCTTCTTTTCCACTTTCTACTTCTCCAAATGAAATCTCAAGAGAATTCCTGCACTGGTCTCCCTGGGATTTGGTGTCTGTGTGGTGGGAATATTTTATTTCCATTAACAACATTGGTAGTCACATGTGCGCCCAGGGAGTAGACAAGACCCCTGTTGTGCCTAGTGGAAGAGATGAAAGAAGGCTCTTGTAAATATATCTTGCACCTCGTGCGTGTCTAAGAAGGTTCCATATAAATAGCACTATACCTTTTGCACTCAATGGCACTTGAGCACGTTATAAGCAGCAACAGGTGGGAGGCATGTTTGAACAATTGAGAGGGCTGTAATAAGTGTGGTTAGTAGGTCTATTATGTTCCTATTGCAAATTCCACATGCATACTTGGTTGTTTCAAACAGGTTGGGCTTTCTGACTGGATTAGGGGGTTGTTAGACAGGCTGGACAATGTGAGTCTATAGGTTTAGAAAGAACGAGTAAGATGGATATTGTTTAAGCAATTTCAGGGAGGAGAATGAATGTGGAAGAAGTGCCCAGCCACAAAGCTATTTTGTTCAGCTGAGTGATGATGGGCAGCTAAAACGTTCACACTTTGTATTTCACACAGGGTTAATGCTACCCTGAATAGCTGTTTCCCCCCAGGATTGCATAGTACTGCAAAATGTAAAAGGAAAACTAAGTTTAGAGTTAGGATATACAAGGGAAAAAATGCAGATAGGTTTTTGGCACTGGGCTGCATATGAAATGCAAGCCAAGAGCACTTTGAATTTTCTGAAGATATTTGGAAGTGAATCGAAATTACAGAAATGCCTACCTCTGGGAACTGGAGAACAGGGCACAGGAATCTGGAGAACTGGAAAAAAAAACTAAAAAGCACAGCCAAAAACTTCATGTGGCTCAGCACTTGGTTGTATAATGTTGCTCAGCAGGACAAGAATCACAGTCCCTGCACCACAGACCTCAGTCAGGGAGGAAGGTTATTTTCTGTAGTGCCTTCTCATGAAAATCAGGAAGACAATGAAGGAAAGTGTTATTGCGTTTTGAGATTAACAATAATTCATTAATTGCAATATTTGATTTCTGAACTGGAAATGTATTTTAAAGAAAGACCTCATGAACTCGAGTCTGTAGCACTCTCATTTCTTCAATCTCAGTGAACACCACATCTTGTTTGAAATAGGCTATTTCAATAGCTACATTAATTTAGAAAAGATACTCTGAAAAAAAAGAACAACCGCTTCAAAAAGAAAAAGATAGAGAATCAATCAATTTTGTGATGCATTTCAATAGAGGCAATTCATTAAACATAAATGTTTACATTTGAATACTTTCTGCCTGGCTTTTCTCCTGAGTAAGTAGTAGTTCATTTTTTAGGCATTGAATATGCAGGCTTTCAAGCTACACGTTAGAAGCCAGTGGGAGTCTTGGTACTGAGTTATTGGGAGAAGAATTAAGGTCTCAGACATTATATTGATGACTGTCTTTGGAAATAAACTGTCAGTATAAACTCACCAGATGTGAGGCAGTGGTTTGATCTCATATGCAGAGGTATGTGAATCATATCTCCTCTTTGGCCATTCTCAGCTATGCTTCTGTAGAGTACCTTTCATCAAGACCCTATTCAAGTTCTTAAAAAGAGCTGGTTTTTTTCTTTGCATTCTTGCTTATGAGAGAGAATCTGTGGGTTATGGAGGGTATTTTTGCTATATCCATGAAAAAAATTAGGTGCAAATTGGCCTGTAGCCAACAGCATTTCCTTGTTTAATTTAAGAAACATAGTTATCAGATTTGAGTGACACAGTTTCTGGAAGAGAAGTTCTCTTAAAATGCACAACATCTACAAAGGCAACATAAATTTCCACAACTCACCCTACATACATTCCTTTCTGCCTCCTCTTTGTGGAGAAACTACTTCTAAGGATGAAGGGTAAATTCCAGTTTCTTTTTCACTTAAAACTTAACTTTCAAGGAGTCTTAAGGCAGGCAACTCTGAAAATGGTTCTTACCTGTCTAAATCACTTAGGCCTTGCAAGACTGAGCAGAATAATGCCTAAATACCTATAGGAATCTAGAACTTTGTGAAGAAATGTGTGAGCACCTACTGAGATAGCGGGCTTCCAGTCCGTTGAGAACTGGACTGAGATCACTAAGCAATGTTAGAAACAAATACAATAGAAAAGTGATTAGTCACATACCACTAATTATTTTACAGAAACCACTTATATGATAGTGTCATTTAGTAAGTATCAGATCCAAGCAAATCCAAACTGAAAGGGTTTACATAGCATTATTGGTCATCTGTACCCTGCAGTTCTATCTACACTACAATTTAAAGTAAAACTACTTAAAACTTTTCAGATACATCCAATGGGATTAGTGAAGCTATGGTCAAATCTTGATTTTACTAAGGATGTGAAACAATGGACTCGAGTTGCCATACAAGAAATTCTGGCCCAATATAAGGGAAAACTTAAGTCAAGCACTGGAACAAGTTGCCAAGAGGGGTGGTGGCATCTCCATCCTTGGAGATACTCAAAACTGACTAAGCAGCCCACTCCCACTTCACTTGGTCCAAGCAGCAGATTGGGCTAGAAATCCCAAAGACCACTGTCTACGTCAGCGATTCTGCAGCTCAAAGTCCTCCCCAACAGTAGTGTAAGGTAAGAAATAGGGTGTATATGCATCGCTTGTGTATAACACTTCCGTACTTCCACATCACACAATGTTTAATGCTCAAAAAAAAATATGCTTCATATTTTCACTAACACTAAACTTTGGCAATTCTCCTTCAGTTTCTAGCTGGCTAAGGGTTAAGGCTGAGTGGTTCTCAGGAGCCCAGTGCTGGGATTGTAGGGGGTTCCATCTGGTTTTCGTCTCTGAGAGTTGCCTTTTAGCCTGCCTGTGCTCCTCTTACTTTCCCCCTGGCATGACTGTTTGCCTCCTCTGCATCTGAGTACATTAGATACGGAGTGTGGGGGATTAACAGTGCTGCTGGCAGTACCAGACAGAGAATAGCTTTGTAACCATACCCCTGTCTTCCAGCAGAGAAAATCTTTGATGGAGATCTTTACACACTAATGTACATGCAAGAACATAAGCCCTCAGTGCACGCCTTTCATTAGCGTTAGTGATAGTTATGCACATGCTGTGAGAATAGTGAAGCCTGTGTATGAGGTGTATGTGTCTCTGTATGTCGAGCCAGATCCTTCCTTGCTATAAATCTCTGTAACTTAAACGTTGCTTCATCAGCCCATGCTCATTTACATCAGCCAAAGAGAATGTGACCTATGGCATTCTCCAAAGTATATGCTTCTGAAGTAATAATATCCATAGGTCATCAAAATCTATCTGTAGCTCATTGGCTCCTGCTATCTCAAAACTAAACCCTGTGGTCAAAAGGCAACATTTAAAGGCATGTGTCCTTGGAGCATAATTTCTGAATGACAAGTTTGAGCTCTACAGTCGTGAAATTTATCTGCATTGCATCTCAGTAACTAGAAATGCACTGACCTCTTTGGATATTTGGCTAAACACATCATCCAGACGGTCCCCCAGTGGGCAGAACAGTGAGAGATTTGCACAACATCATGTTACATGACATCATGTTGCCTTGTTCAGGGGAGCCATAAAGAGGGTCTGAACCTCACAGAAGCTATCTGTTCCAGGCACTCAGAGATTGCCTAGGAAATGAGTGCATAGACTGTGTCTACAGCACTGCAGCAGGAACAGGCTGGACACTAGCGGAGGACAAACAGAAGGAAATCCCAACGTGCTTTTCTGATAGCAGGTATCTATAAATAATCTCCATTATTTTTTTTTAATTACTTTCAAAATACATGCAGGGAAAACATCAGTTCCCAGTGCACAATGCAGCAGTGAAAAGATAAACTATCAGGCTTTTCAGTGGAGATCTTTCTTATTTATTTATACCATATTAAAGAATAAACATAGTGCTTTTAGTTGAAACCTATTCCTAAACATCCCCGTAGGATCCCACAGTAGTTCTTTCAGAATTATATTCAGCAGTTGACTACTAAAGAAATGTTTTATTATTAACTAACATGTAATTAGTTCATTAAAAAATACCTCAGCTGAATTCCGTGTAACATAATACAGCCTACTACTAGAGTGAGGAGATTTCAGGCTCAGCACAAATGGAAGTGAAATTACAGTGCAAAGAAGTGGAAAGGAGATGGTGCCAGCTGGCAGGGTACTAAGTGTTTCAAATTACTGTATGTTTATGACCTCTGTGTTCTTAAACAAAATTAATTAGATTATGCTATTTGAGAATCTTGGAATGCAGTGGCCCCATGCCAATCTTATCTGAACCACACATCTTAAGTTTAATTAAGATGTTTTAAATTTCTCCAGGTATTCCTTTTATACACACATATACACACATGTGTGTGTTTAAAGTGCTGCCTGTTGGAAGTGATAAACAACAGACTGCAATTCCTGAGGTATGTTTAAGGTGGCTGCTTGCTTAATAGAGCTTGAGGGCTAAATCCATGGAAGGGCTTGGATATGACTTCAATGCTCACCTGCTACTTTATGCCCCCGGTCAAAAATCCTGACCCTCAAGACCCTTGTTCAGCTGCCTCTTAAGTGTGGAGTGTTTACACTTGTAGGCATCTAATCTTTCAGTGTTTAAGTTTATCTATGCTTGGAGTTCTTCTGCTTAGCGTAGCAAGCCCGTTTGCGTTATTAGTGCTGATAATTTAGCATCTCCCACATCTCCAGAGTTGGGTTACCATTCACTAGTCATCCTGCAGGGTGGGAGGTACTGTGAGGGTACCACCAACAGACTGAGTGCCACTGGGAAAAGGAATCAAGAAGGTGGGTGATGGTGCTCCTGCCCAATGCTTCTCCCAAGGTCAGAGCATCATTCACAGGTCCACTTCCTTCTCCAACCAAGGAGATTTGATTCACTTACCATGTCACAGGGACAGTCTTCACCATTAGAGGATGCCATTTGGTGTGTGTGTAAGAGGGACTTTAGAGAGAGTAAATTTGGTCAAGTGAGTCAGAGGTGTGAAAGCAAGGAGATGAGGAAATGCTTATTGCTCCACCAATGGTGCTGTGCTGATTGAAGCAAGGAACAAAGTCTCTGCCTGTAAATCATCCTAATGAATGTTGTTCCTACTACTTTTTGCCTTTACAGTGAACACTCCCCAGTTCTGAGGAAAGCAGAAAAAGCTTCAAAGAAAGGGAAAAAAGCCTTTTGCCTGAAGAACCCTGGAGACTGGGCAGTAATGCATATTCTAGCAGAAAGTGAAATGCGTGCTTAAATTTCATCAGGCTTACAACAGTCTCATTGCTTATGCTAAACACTGAGCAACAGTGGAGACAGGCTATCACCGTATACTCCTCGGGGCATGCTTTGAAAGAAAGAACAATCTTTCTTTCATCCATCAGTTTTGAAAGAATTCAGAAGTATGTCTTTTACAAGATATTTCAGGACTTTGAATTCTCATCAAAAATGGAATGGGAGGGGGAAGCAAAAAAAAACCTCTAGAACTGAAGTGAAGTTTAAACTACTCTTCATTATTGATGTTTACAAATGGGCAGTATTGTGGTTTCCCGCTAAACGTGATGGTCTTTTTGGAGTCCATGATCTTAGGCAAACTCACCACATGCTTAAGTCCCTATATCAGGGCTGCTAATTGTTCCGGGGGGGCTAAGTGCTGATGCCTGCCTGTATGCCTCGATAGATCTAGTAGCAAGCGCTATGGGGAGTGTCTATAGCTCACAGGCTTTCTGCTCATAGAAATACTACTTAGCAGGTATGTACCATTTTATATGCTCAGTGCAGCAATCATATATGTAAACTCAAAGACCTACTTGTATGCGTAGCCTTTTTAAGGGCTTCCTTGCTAGACCTGCTGAAGAGGCACCTCAATACAACTCTATCTCCTAGTATTCATAATTAAAAAGTGGCAAAGCTGAAATATTAATCACTGTCAGACAAGAAATGAGCCAAGACTTCTCCCTGCCTCCAATTCTCTTACTGCTCTGTGTACCATTGAACTGGCAAAGAAAGTGTAAAAGGAAACCTTTGTGACTGTTAAAGAGCTGCCATTTTGGCTAAGAAAAACAGATCAGGTTGCTCAACATTACCTGTTCAGATTGAATGTAGTCAATGTTGTTGTTTTGCTTACATGTATTCTCAGATTCATTTGTTTCCTCTTGACATGCCTCTTCCTCACAGAATGTTACCACCCTCTGATCATGGCTTGCTAGTACGAAAAATGCTAAATCACTAGACTTTATAAAATGAACCTCCAAAGCAACCCCTGTTTTATGTTGCAAATTGTTTACTGTACTTTTTAAAATCACAGTATGACTTCTTTGTGAAGCCCACTTAAGTGAAATTGGAAATTAGATGGAAACTTTGGAGCAATCTGAAAACTGTGAGAGAAAGGTATGGAGATCTTCATAGGGATTCCCAACATTCAAACTTCATATTTCATCGTAATAACAACTGGGTACTACTATCGGTTTTTATGTTAGAGACTACAGATAGTGTCCTTATTTGCAAAGAAAAAAAATTCACCAGCACTTTTTCTTGATTGTTTTGCTTTGAGTTTTGGGTTGTTTGTGGTTTGAGGCTTTTTTGCCTCTTACTCATAGCAGGGTAAAAAAGCTAGCTAAGAAAGGTGAGGGCAGTCTTCTGCACGTGAAGTTGATCAGGTTTTCCTAACTCCCACAGTCTTCCTAGACCTTTCCATATCTATTCCTAATCATTCCTGGACCAAAGTTGACTTCTTCACAGTCTGCATGTTTGAGTCAGAATAATGGAAAGAATGCATTGTGTTGGACTGGTACAACCCTTTTACCTCGGTACAAGTATGTTGCTTCACTAAAACATGATTGTTATTTCCTCCTCTTTGACAGGGACTTTTCAGCTAATAGATCAGCAAATAAAATGCCTCTGGAACAGAAAGGGAATAAAAATTACTCTGGTAGAATGCTGTGCTGTTGACAGGTGATTTTTCTAGGAAAAATACTTGCCTAGGGGTAATGGGCATAATTGGATACTGTTTTACTCCAGCTTTAATGCCAGGTTTTGCAGACTCAGACAAGGTCCTTTGAATTCAGCAAGCCATTATTTAAAATAGAAAACAATTATCTAGTGTTCTGGCTAATGTCTGGTAAAAAGTAATTTGATTAACCAAATATGAGAATGATAGGAAGTGTTGGTGTTGGCTTGTCCCAGCATTTTCCAAACAGTAGAGCACAGTAGTTATGCAACACATTTCCATGCAATGAAAGACCTTTTTTTTCCCATGTTGTAAAATGGATGATACTCATATCATTGTGGTAAATGTATATGAGTGGGATACTGGTTCCCATTGCTTTCATTTTTTAGGCTGGCATCTGGACAGTTTCAGTGTGGCCAGAATTAGTCCCACAAGCTCAACTTTTGTTCTTTTCCCTCATGGCTTTCATACTCCTGGAAAAGTCAGGCCCTTGTTGCCATGGCTAGCAGTAGTCTGATTTGGAAAATTTATAGGAAATACGTTCAAAGTCAATGCATTAACAAAATCTGTGGGAAATGGATTGTGCTCAGTATCCAAAAGGCACAAAAGCAAAGGTGGGTCACAGGCTGACTATGCAGAAACAGAATCACTGACACAGATTTCAAGGCCATGCACCTTTCCATGAAAACAGAAAATAACATCAGAATGATCATGACCCTTGTTTAAAGTATAAACCCTCCAAGCCTAAAAGATGAAGGAATGAAAACCAACATACTAAGGCTAAGTGTTTCAAATTTCTCTTATATCTTCTGTTTCAAATCCAAAGAAGATCTTGTATACTTATTTGTCTGGTGAAATAAAAGATGATTTTTCTGCTGGCCTTACTCCTTTTTACTTCACCCTGAAACTCCCACTTGCTCATTTATTTACCTGTGTTTATTCATATGGAATCTATGTTTTTCTTTTTCTTCCTCAAGCCACAGACAATTATTTCTGTATGTTATTAAAAAGAAAGAAAATAAAAATCTGTGATTCTCCCTAATTTCTTCCCAGAAAAAGGCAAGCTGTCAAAATGCACTCTTCGAGGCCCGAGTCAAAGACATGTACAACTTCTTTTACAAGACTGCCTCCTCTATGAGGGTCTTTTGAAGTCTGTTAACAAGGGAGCATGGCTCCTTTGTGTCTTCCTCCTTAAAACTGCAGTATCAGGGCCTTCTTGTAAAACCTGTCTTCAGGGCTGAAAGATGAACTCAGATTATCTCCAAAACTGGCACCCATCAGCATATGCACATTTTTGGTCTCTGCAATTGTGCTTGTATGCAATATTATCCAGAAAAACCCATCTGCATACATAAATGAGATGCATTCTAGGTCTCTTCGTTTTTATAAGCTCTGGGTTTTACATTTATGTTGTGAACTTTAGCTCTGGGAGTGACTTGCATAAGAAAACTTCTATGATTCAGAGCATAATAGCTGAGTATCTTTTTGACTGTTCAGCAAGCGGCTTTATCACAATGTGATCTGGTTTCAACCGTTTATACCTTGGACCCTTTAAAAGCAGTGATTCTGTGGTATGCCTGCTGACCAACGACGACCAACTCCAGGGAAGTAGTGCTGAACACTATCAAAACTTTGTGTGTTTCGCACCTCCTGTTACTGAACGAACTGTAAGAAGACCAAGAGCTGAAAAATAAAACACAGTAGTTATTCCTGACCTCACAGCTTCTGGCACTGCTTGTTTGAGTTGTTTTTCAGCCAAAATAATTCCCTACTCTGAGCACAACTGTGAAAATTACACGAATTATAATTTTCAGTATGTACAGTCACTGTTATATAATGCAGCTCTATTAAAGTGTAATGCAGTCTTTACTTCTAATTAGCACTGGTTTTATTAATGACTGCATATTGGCCATTGTTAATATCAAAGCCCTGTGTATTTTCTGCAGTATAAACATTTAACCCATTCACACTTCTGTTCTGAAGAGCTTACAACTTAAATAGACAAAAACATTATTCTTTTGCAGACAGGGAAAAGAAGCTGAGAGAGATTAAGTGACTCTCTTGAAACCATGCAGAAACACTAAGGAGGAACCATGAACCAAATCCAGTTCACTTGATACCGTGTGCTGTATAATAACCTTAAGACAAATCTCCTTCCACCACTGATTCTTCAGTTACTACTCATTACAACAGCAAGTAGGCTATGAAAAATAACGTTGCAAATTAGATAAATTTTCTAAGTGATTGCAGTATACCGTTACAATCACAACTGTAGTCAGTGTGTAAGTCTCTGCTGTCACATTTACTGTTATAAGCTCTTTGTTGCTAGTACTTTTTAGATGATTTTCTTAAAAGTTAGCAATAGTCTCAGTGATTTCAGTGAGGCTGCTATCTCTCCCCATCTATTCCCAGCAGGACAGTTCTTTCTCTGATCATACATTCAGCAGTTCAGAGTGCACTCAGAGTGAATCAGTGAATGGCAACGGCAGTTCAGACCACCACTACAGGTTCTCCTCTCCTGTCAGGAATAAATTATCGCTGTGCTCCCATGAAGAGCAAACTGATCGCCTTGAGATGCTCAAGATGCACTTCTGTAGCAGTTGCATCTCATAAAAATACTCACAAGAGAGTCTACCCCTGAGTTCTGTCATAAGGACTTCATTCTCTCCTTTCAGTCCCAACCCAGTTCAGACACTGAGCACAGAGACATTTATTAATACCAGACATTGCAGGTTTCCTATCCTTTTATAAAGATGACATTCATGCTGACTGTTAGTTGAAACTTTTAAAGAGAACAATAGGATTACTTTTCCAAAGCAAATATAACTACTCAATATTGTGATTATAGTTTCCATGCCTGAATCAATGCAAGGTCACAGCTCCCTCAATGCTTGAAGAGGATACTGAGCCATGGAAAAAAATCTGGGCTGATATATATTTGCTGAGAACAATATCAGATTGTTGGTAGACTCTCCCCAAGCACAGCTAGCAGACACTATGCAGATGTTCTGTGGGCTTGTTCGGAATGGGCATGAACAATGTTTAAAAGCCACGAAATAATCTTAAACAGTTGTAGCTAAAAGATCTGCACAAAGCTTGCCAGGGTTCCCAACTGCAATGAAGCCCCTTCCAAGAGCACTCCATCCTGGACTTACAGCCTTTGCCATGATGGGCAGACAGCTGGCAGGGACTGCTGCTGATGTAGCGAGGAATTCACACGTGAGCATCAGTCAAGAGTGATGATAAGACACACACACAAGTACTAATATTCGAATCAGCCTAATTTATAACAGCCTATGCTGAGACTGGTGACAGTGCATATAGGAGTAGATACCTTCTGCTTTACAATGAACAAATATAAACTGAGTAATAGCTTTTTCACTGCCCCAGAATAAGTAGCCGCTCTTTGCTGTCTGTCCAAGCTAACAGCTTTGGTGGAAGACCTTTAAACCTGTCATCTTCTTTCTGATATTGGGTTAATCCCAGGTAAGAAGGAAGCCTTACACAGAATAATTATGTTTGCAGACAAAAATGAGCAAAACCTTGGACAAAAAATAGAAGATTGTCTTAAAAAAAAAAAAAAAAAAGGATTTTCGTATTTAAAAAAAGCATGTGTGAATCCTTCTGTTCACCTTCTGCCTTCTGAATCTGCTAGGTTGTTCTGGCAAACTTCTGCCTGCAACCAAATACGTAAAGCAAAAGTGTTTTAAATCCCTGTGTCGAACTGCACTAGAGCTTCTTAATGTCTCAAACTCATGAACTAACCAGCTGGTGAGATTATCTATCAGATGTATTCCATGTTTTAGATACAAGTATTCATGGATTTAAAGAAATTCTTATTTCCAAAACTTTTCTGCTCCCACCAAAGAAAGTTTATGCTCTTGAGAAATAGATGTGACCAATACATTCACTCTGTAAGCAATAGATTACATACGTACAGAAATAAACAGCCCATTTGAAAAACTTCTACCTTCAGTTTGGTGCTAGGTAGTCTTGGTTTTCAGCTCACAGGTTATGCTGTACCCTTTCTCTCTTTCTCTCAATACTGTGATCTCTCTCAAGGTGATGCCAGCAACAGATTTGATCATTGTATCTCTAATGCCAGCCAAAGCTGAAAATGTCAAAACCAGTGCATTAACAGTTATTCAAGATGAGAAAAAATAGAAGACAGCAGCTATCAAGGACAAGGAAGGTAATGGGCAGAAAAAGAAGTCCAGGTACATTTCTGTCTACACAAACTAGTAAACAGTACTGCAAATAAGGCCGATACAGTGACAAGAATCCACACTGTAGCTGCTAGTGACAAAGAGAGGTGCATGACCTGAGACTGACATATACTAAATTCTGGCTGTGGGTAAGGAAGAAGGAGATAGCAGGCGCCATGAAGAAACATCATCAAGATCAATGATGATGAATAACATCACCAAGATAAGTTCATGCCCCATGAATACAGAGCTGAAAAAGAGGTTTGGGTTTTTTTTTCTGGAGGATTACTGACCTGTTCCATGCTGATTCAAATTCCTGCTCTTTGCCTGCTAAATTAGGATGAGATTATGATCAACTGTGACTATGGACAGATTTATGCCCACATCACCAGAATAGCAGTAGTAGTAATGACTTGTGGCCCACACAAAGGAGATATATCTTGGTTACTTCTTGCTCTCTGATCTAATTTGTCCTTCTGTTTGATCCGTATCCCAGACCAACACACAATGTTAGGAACAGAGTCCTGTTGTGACATGGCTGTATCCTTTTCCTATACCTTTCAGCAGAACCCACACGTTTGTGGCTGGGGAATGCCCTCCGGTGCCTCAACCCCAGGACCCCAGAGTCCTGTCCAGTCATACATGGCCAAGGGGATGAATGGAGACTCCATTCTCTTGTGAACCAATGCAGAATGGGAACCAGACATGCTGCAGCTGTGTTCTCATACAAGATTTCCTGGCATGTGAACAACACAGGCATTTCTCATGGTTTCATTTAAGACCTTTGCAGAGGAAGCAAAGTCACTGACTCCTTGAAAGGAGAAGGAAGAACACAGAGCCAAGCTTTTAGTGCAAATTAACAGTGCTGTATAAAGTCACCGTACAGTACTCTGTTATTCTGTATCCATGAGCCTGGCCAGAGATGCCAAAATGTGGAGTGTGAAATAGGATTTTGGTTAGATTTCATATGAGACATGGCTAAATAAGCAGAAAAAAGGGCTGAGCGCATATGGATGTGATATCTGGGTGGTGAAAGAGAAACTGCCTGTAAACTGGACCTCCTTCAGGAGCAGCTGCTTGAGGACAAGGCTAAGCCTGAGCACTCTTCAGTTGGTTCAAATAGAAAGACACAATTTAATAGGATTTTGGATTTCTCTACCTCATGGAAAGTATTGACAAATTCATGTGGTCATTGTCACACTCAAAGTGTATTTTATTACATTTAAGCATAAGGCTGATGAATGTCTTTATTATTATTACGTCCATTTACGCAGAAATCATGTCAGTCCATCTTAATGTGTGGCTATTTGGCCACTATCTCTGCTTCCTTTTTGATGCAGAAATGTTTGGTATTGCTCCCACAACTTCAGTAGACCCATCAGGACAGCAGTAGGGGACAATTTGCAGAGTGGGACCATGTGATCAAGAGTCTGGAGACCTGGGTTCTGGTCTGGGCTTTATCACAAATTTCCTGTGGACACAGGATAAATTGCTTAGTCTCTCACTCCTTTACTTTCCCTATTTGTAGGATGACAAAAATCACCCATTTAGCAAGGGAATTGTGAGACTAAGATAATGATTCCAGAGCCTGTTGATGTTCATATGTCTAATCACTAAATAAGCAAAACGTGTTACAGCTATTATTTATTTTACTATGTGAATATTGCCAAAGCCTGTAAATTTTCCTCAGAGTAGGTGAATTAGCTGTTCTCCTAAACACTCAAATAAGAAACTGTCACCAAAGAGACTATCATATCATGCTTATGGGAAGTAATTAATGAAAGAACAGTTCAAACTGGAAAGGTAGAATTTGGGATTAAAATCCAGCTATTTAATATTCACAGGTCACTGTCCGTGAACAAGCTGCTGGTGGAAGAATCTATGATCTGCCGATGTACAGTTTACTAACTGGAAAAGTAAATAATAGACTTTATTAACTAGTCACATGTGTTCCTGGATTCCCAAATTTCTGATAGCAACTTAGAGCTGAAATACTTGACTAAAAATCCGAATATGTATCTCCTATCTTATTATTGTCTTCATGAAGCTATGCTTTTAAAATAAAGTAGAAGCAAGATGTGGCACACATTAAAAACCCAGTGTATTTTTGTCTTCACTGAAGTTAATAATTTGTATTTCTCATTGGTTCGTTGTCATGACTTTTTCAGGATTTTACGGATAAACTCTGTTGGTAACATTTTAAATTTACTATGTTTCCAAAGTTTTTTGATAGAACTATTTAGCAAAAGGGAAATTTAAATACCTGCTGCCACAAGCATTTTGTGAGATGTTAATTTCTGATATGACTAGTGACATGAACCAGGGTATTTATATTACTTACATGTGCAAAACACTCGGAACTTCACAGTACTTCATAGATCAGTTCATGTACCTGGACATCACAAACCAGAAAGCATTAACACCTGCTAAACACCCATATGAATATTAGAAGTTCCCAGTATTACACAAGCATTAAAGTTTCCTGCTCCACAATATCCAGGTACATTAACCTACTTCCTATATGACCATAAAGCAAGGTATTTGGAACATAAACATTCAAAAATACATAGAGAGAACCTGTTCCAAATTCAAGAGGATGCTGGAGACATTCCTGCTTCCAGGGAAAGGATACAGAGGAGCAATTGCACAGCCTAGCTCACAGGTCTCTCACCTTGTCCAAGCCTGGGTTTAATATGTTACAAACACTATTTAACATCTCTTTCGGAGCTTTGTCTATCCTGCTTTTACATTTTAAATCAAGAAGGAATTTTGCAAGAAAAATACAAAGTTTTTGAAACAGCCAATAAGAACATGGGTCATGAATATGGAAGTTCATCTTTCATTTAATTTATGTTAGATTTTAATAACCTTGCAGAGGCAATACTCTAAAGTACACAATTCCAATATTGACATATTCTTTACAGTATTGACTATCAGGGGTTTAACTCAACATCTGACTGGAAATGCAAAATAAATTCTGACAGTCCTCACTTCCATATAATGAAACAAACGGATTCTTTTCTTTCTTCTCTTCCCCATCTAATTTCTGCTTACTAATCTTAGTGTGAAATTCTGTGCTTGAAATAAGAAAAAAGTGGACAGTGTCTCTTTGTCTTCCAAAGTACAATCCAGCAAGGTGCAAACTTTCTGTATGTGATATTTAGTATGCCTAAAACTATTAATGCAAAATCAAGCAGAAGATCAAAAGGTGCAACAGGTTAAAAGTGATGTGTCTCATCCTTAAAATGAAGTACAGATGGAACGAGTGACAGATAGTGTTATATCTACAGTCAAGGAAATAAATCTTTTTCTATAAGAATCTTGTTTTCAGTTAACACCACATCAAGAACCGATCATGAGGAATTACACTGTAAATTATCTTAAGCTAATTTAAAATAAGACTTCTTACTTCATCCAAACTTCTGTATATATTGCCATTGCTATCTTGGCAGGACTCCAGAGAGCTACACAGCTTCTGAAGCCTGGAGAAATTAATCGGGATCCCTGGTCTGACATCCAGATTTATCATCCAGATTTACATATGCTCCAATCTATAATTCAGGGAAGCAAAGCCCATTAACCTTACGTGATCAGATTCTGCTCCAACAGGTGTTAAATATAATGAGAAGTCTGTACTTGATAGTTTGATTATCTTTTTGTTGGACATGCTATAATGATTATAGTTTATATTTATATGATTATACTTCTGTATTCATTTGCAAGCATTTTCCCAACTTCCACTTATCATGTAGGCGCAATTTCCCCATCACTTGGTGGCAACAGAAAGAATAAATTCTTCCTCAAGGACCCATAACCAAAGAGATTTTTCAGTGGAAACTTCTCTTGAATTCTTTTTGCAGAGCTTCTGCATTCAGTGAGAGCAAATGAGATCTGCACTCACTGCTCTCTGAGTATTTGGGAGTCGAATTATCCTGTACAAAGAGCCTGCAGCTGTCAGAGCAGATCCCAGAGAAATACGCCAACATTTTCACAGTGCAAGAGCAGATGTGGTTGAAATTGTTGACACGAAGCAAGGGCACAAGGTCAAACGCAGATTTTCCATGTCAGTTTTTTCAAGTGTCTTTACCAATTAAGGCAAGGATGGTACTTGGCCAGGTGATATAACACAAATCTTATGAAAGGCATAATTGGTTGGGGAACAGAAGCTACTGTAATGTATTCCAGCTTGTAACAATGCAGCCTCATGTATAATGGGCTTTTTTATCTTTATTTTGCTTTTTAAATGTTATGAATATGTAGTACAAGGCCTACTCTTAGTCTTATGAATGCATGTACACGCCCATTAATGTTAATGGGAATCATGTCTGATTTTTAAAGGAAATGTAATCTTGACCTCCTCCCTAAGCACCCTATTTTACTAGGTAGAGCTGGAGCGGCAAAACCTGTTGGCATCCTGCTTGAACCAGTGGGTTTGATCTGCACCATTCTTTTACAGAAGATATTTCAAACACTTTCTTACAGAAGAAATGTCATCTCAAGTTTCATACTGAAATATGGTATGTGGCTGTTGACCAACAGAGATATGTACTGTACTGACCAAGAAGACAGCATACTAGCAGTCCTGAACACGAATAGAAGGGTTCAGCACTACAGAGGAGGAAGCTAGGTTAAAAAGTCATGTTAAAAGGAAATTAGATTTTTCTGAGTCTCAAAGGTATACATGAATTTTTCAGTTCAGTGTGAGGCTTCTCTAACTTTTAAAATGAAAACTGAGATTCTCTTATAATCCTAAAGTTGGGAGCAATGGAACTATAAGGAAAGCATCCTGTTTGTTGTGAGATTCACAATCAAATCTCAGCCTTTGGCAAGGCTGCATGCTAGTTTACAGTTAAGAGAACTCATATTCCAAGCAAGTGTTATTTGCTGCCGTGTACTACACTCCTGGGTCTTGGTGCTCCAGGACACTGCTTGAAGTCAACTGAGCTACACTGGCATGATACTGGATCAATTCAGTGGTGAACCAGACCCCAATTTTTATTGACTTTTCAGGCAATCTGCCACTTGGCAGGAGAACTTAGATTTAAAACATAAAAGCCGTCTTAAAGCATAAGGGATTCACTAGTAACAGCAACTGAAAAGCTGAAATTGAAACCAAAAATGCACAGTACCACATTACCAACTCCCTGAACCATCTTGTCTCTTTTACTGCTTTCTTAATCTCTATCCACTGATCATTAATCATTTTTACTTGGACTTATAAATGAAATTAAATATTCCATAATTTATTTTCTTAAACCGTTATTTTGTAAAAGTAATATTTTAGTTCATGCAACCTTTTTTCCTTACAGAACAGATTGTGGTTGCATTCTACTTTTTCAGTACTCTAACTTATTTTGAATATTTTCAATATTTTTAACTTCTGGACAAGTGACAAATATTAGAAATATGAGCTGGATTGAGTAGCTTTTGCCAGACAGATTAAATTCTCCTGAGAGATTTTTGCTCCCTGCAAAAAACTGCTATTTCCTGGAGTCTGTATGAGCACAGTTAAGTTTAGGGTTTGACAAATATTCATGATATTCATGTTTGTGACTTGGGCATTTTCATTCTACAGAGATTTTTGTCAGTAAAATTCTGTTGTTCTAGAAAGCAAAGTGGAAAGTGCAAAAACATTGTGGAATCAAACAAAAATATCATTTTGTATTGCAAATTATGTCTACTGTACTAGAAAAAGGATATCTTTCCCAAAAATAAAAGTTTCTTTATTTTTGTTTCTTTAATAGTCTCTAAGGGTCTCATTTCAACCATCTTCAGAAGCATCCATATTGCACACCCAAGAAGACTCCATAGTCTACAGTAGAATTTTAGATAATTTTGAGAAATTTTTCACTTTAAACTTTTCATTCTATAAGTGGGATTTCTTTTGTGTGCAGTTGGTTTCCCAGGTTTTCAGGAACTGATATTTGTTCAGGTGTGGTGGCTCACTGTTTAGTAGCGCTATGAGATGAGTTTGGTGCTTCCACTGAACTTTCCAGAGGATAAGCAGAATAAAACATTTTGCATTGGGGAGCACAGTTATCTGCTACTATAATAAAGAGATAATAAATGGTTTTAAGTAATGATAAAGATTTAGACAATGGTGGTGAAGACAGGGCAGCAAAATAATGGGGATTCTGAGCAGTTTCTTTTTTTCCTATTCAGAAGGGAACAGAAAAGCTATAATAATACTGTTACTACTACTGTCAAATGGATTCATTGTGGTTTTTCACTTTTTGCCAACCATTTGTGATAAGAAGCCAAGTGATGAGAAGCCAAGTGAAAGGCTTTCTCTTGGCTCTGTATTCTCTTATTTTTGATATATAAAGTGACCTTGTAGTTTAAGAAATAACCACCAGGAAGTATGCACATTGAAGAACATTGCTCTATGTTGAAAAAAACTGACTTGAGAATGGGTTCCTCATGGTGAGAGCAATTAGAGAGACAAACTTGGTAATCTAACTTAAGACTTGCAATACATTGAATGCCTTTAAGGAGTACTAGATAAGGATCAGTATCTGAACTCCCATCCTAAATTCTCACTGTGACATCACCCTGAAATAAAACATGGAGACTAAAATAT
Organism: Psittacula echo; assembly: GCF_963264785.1. NCBI lineage: Eukaryota > Metazoa > Chordata > Aves > Psittaciformes > Psittacidae > Psittacula > Psittacula echo. The sequence continues at coordinate 14,074,249 of NC_137738.1, read as the reverse complement.
ATGTGTTTCAGATGGGGAGACAACTGTTTTAGAGAGACCTGAAATAAGTCACTAGGACTTTACAAAAGGAGAAAATACCAGAAGTTACTTGTTTATTAGGGCCTGAGTCCTCTCAGCCAAGCATAATGTCTAAATCTGTATTTGTGTAGCTGTAGATGGATGGGGCCACAACTTGCTGAAGGCTCAAGCAAAAAACTGCATTAATAGTGCCAAGCAGAAAAAGCATAAGAGGTGCCCAAACTTGAAAATCAGTAAGTAAAAATAAGAAGCTCCAGTCTGGGGTATGGCATAGAGCCCAAGATCTATTTGCTGCTCTAATTGTAAATTTTGGGGGGGGAAATAAAGATAATGTCTATGTTGCTTACTTCACCCTATCAATCTCATTTTATTCAGTAGAACACTCCTTTCTTCTAGCCTTTGTCTTATCTATTTAAATAGTAAAATCTTCAAAGTCATGATCATTTCTTGAGAAGTCTGTGTTTCTGCACTTACAAGCATGCTGAGGGCCATAAAAGTTAATATATAATGCACAATAATAGAAACAGTAGAAGGTCTCATGAAATACAAAGCCCTTGAAGAGTACAGAGATATTTTTGATGTCTTTTTTGGCTTTTAGTCCATAACATCCCATATTTTGCTGCTATATGACAGTTTAAGAAGCCAATCATGGTGGGAAGCAGCAGAAATAGCAAAAATGTATCAAAGAGACTTTTTCAGACAACTCAGAAGTATCTTTTTCACCTTCTACCCTGGGTAGACTTTACTAATTTTTCATACAGTCATTTCATTATTTTCATCATATACTTCGCACCTCAAGACTGCCTCTGACAAGAAAGAAAGAAAAGTCATTGTTGTAGGCTATTCCCTTCTGAGAGGAACAGAGGGCCCGATATGCAGAGTTGACCCTCATCATAGGGAAGTGTGTAGTCTGCCTGGAGCCCGGATCAGGGATATCACCAAGGCGCTCCCCAGCCTGGTGCACCCGACAGACTACTACCCGCCGCTGGTCTTCCAGACAGGTGGGGGGGAAGCTGCTTCCCGCAGCCTGAGGGGGATGAAGAAAGACTACAGGGCCTTGGGGCGGATGGTGAAAGAGTCTGGGGCTCAAGTGATCTTCTCCTCACTCCTTCCATCTTCCAGTGATGATGTGGGACTGAATGGGAAAATTCAGTCCGTAAACAGTTGGCTACGAGACTGGTGCTTTAGGCAGGGCTTTGGGTTCTTTGATAACAGCTGGTTTTATAAGGCTCCAGTCCGGATGATGGCACGTGGGAAAGGTTTAACTCACAGAGGCAAAAGGATGCTGGGGCATGAATTAGCAGGGCTCATTTGGAGAGCTTTAAACTAGATTCGAAGGGGGATGGGGTTGTAACTGGGCTTGCCCCAGTGGGGCAGCACTCTAGGATTGATGAAGACTGGGAGGCCTCCTATAATCCTAGGGTGAAATTGGTGAGCTCAGCTCCCTCCTTGAAATGCCTGTACACCAATGCCTGCAGCATGGGAAATAAGCAGGAGGAGTTGGAGACCTGTGTTAAGTCAGGAGATTATGATCTGGTGGCAATTACAGAGACGTGGTGGGACAGCTCACATGACTGGAATATACTCATGGAGGGCTATGTCCTTTTCAGGAAAGACAGGCCAGCCAGGCGGGGTGGTGGGGTTGCTCTTTATGTGCGAGAGCAGCTGCAATGTACTGAGCTCTGTCCAGGGACAGGGGATGAGCGAGTTGAGAGTCTGTGGGTGAGAATTAAGGGGCAGGCTGGCAGGGGCGATACTGTTGTGGGTGTCTGTTACAGGCCACCAGATCAGGGTGAGGAAGTTGACGAGGCCTTCTACAGGCAGCTGAGAGTGGCCTCACAGTCACAGGCCGTGGTCGTCGTGGGGGATTTTAATTTCCCTGATGTTTGCTGGAAGGATACTCAGCAACCCAGCCACAGTCCAGGAGGTTCCTCCAGTGTATGGATGATAACTTCCTCATGCAAATGGTGGATCAGCCAACCAGGAGAGGAGCGCTGCTGGATCTCATCCTCACTAACAAGGAGGGTCTGGTCGAAGCAGTAAAGGTTGAGGGCTGCCTTGGTTGCAGCGACCACGAGATGGTGGAATTCAGGATCTTGTGTGGTAGGACCAGTACAATAGCAAGTAGAATTGCAACCCTGGACTTTAGCAGGGCAAACTTTGGCCTTTTCAAACAATTGCTAGGGGAAATCCCATGGGCAAGGCTGCTTGAAGGTAAAGGGGCCCAAGATAGTTGGTTGACATTCAAGAATTGCTTATTCCAAGCTCAAGAGCAGAGCATCCCGACACGTAGGAAGTCAAGGAAGAGGGCCAGGAGACCTGCGTGGCTAAATAAGGAACTGCTGGGTATGCTCAAGTGGAAGAGGAGAGTTTATAGGTCATGGAAGGAGGGGCTGGCCACTCGGGAGGAATATAAGGCTGCTGCTAGAGGATGTAGGAAGGCAGCTAGGATGGCTAAGGCCTCCTTAGAATTAAATCTGGCCAGAGGGGTCAAGGACAACAGAAAGAGCTTTTTCAAATACATAGCTGATAAAACTAACACCAGAGGCAAGGTTGGCCCACTGGTGAATGGGATGGGTGCCCTGGTGACAGAAGATACTGAGATGGCAGAGTTATTGAATGCCGCCTTTGTCTCAGTCTATTCTGCCGGAGGCAGTCCTGAAGAGCCCTGTACTCCTGAGACCTCAGATGAAGTCAGGTCACTGGAGCAGTTTGCCTTAGTCCATGAGGAATGGGTTAGGGACCAGTTGAGCAATCTGGACATCCATAAATCCATGGGTCCAGATGGGATGCACCCGCGGGTGCTGAGGGAACTGGCAGAAGTCATTGCTAGACCACTCTCCATCATCTTTACCAAGTCTTGGGAAACGGGAGAGGTGCCTGAGGACTGGAGGAAAGCAAATGTCACTCCAGTCTTCAAAAAGGGCAAGAAGGAGGACCCGGGTAGCTATAGACCGGTCAGCCTCACCTCCATCCCTGGGAAAGTGATGGAACACCTTATCCTTGATGCCATCTTAAGGCATGTCAAGGATAAGAGGGTTATGAGGGGCAGTCAACATGGCTTCACCAAGGGGAAGTCATGCTTGACCAACCTCCTAGCCTTTTATGAGGAAATAACATTGTGGATGGATGATGGCAGAGCGGTGGATGTGGTCTACCTTGACTTCAGCAAAGCATTTGACACAGTCTCCCACAGCATCCTCATAGCTAAACTGAGGAAGTGTGGCCTGGATGATCAGGTAGTGAGGTGGACTGCAAACTGGCTGAAGGACAGAAGCCAGAGAGTTGTAGTCTATGGGGCGGAGTCCAGTTGGAGGCCTGTATCTAGTGGAGTGCCTCAAGGGTCAGTACTGGGACCAGTATTATTTAATATATTCATCAATGATTTAGATGAGGGAATTGAGTGTACTGTCAGCAAGTTTGCTGATGACACTAAGCTGGGAGGAGTGGCTGACACGCCAGAAGGCTGTGCTGCCATCCAGCGAGACCTGGACAGGCTGGAGAGTTGGGCAGGGAGAAACTTGATGAAATATAACAAGGGAAAGTGTAGAGTCCTGCATCTGGGCAGGAACAACCCCAGGTTCCAGTATAGGTTGGGGAACGACCTGTTAGAGAGTAGTGTAGGGGAGAGGGACCTGGGGGTCCTAGTGGATGGCAGGATGACCATGAGCCAACACTGTGCCCTTGTGGCCAAGAAGGCCAATGGCATCCTGGGGTGTATTAGAAGGGGGGTGGTCAGTAGGTCAAGAGAGGTCCTCCTTCCCCTCTACTCTGCCCTGGTGAGACCGCATCTGGAATATTGTGTCCAGTTCTGGGCCCCTCAGTTCAAGAAGGACAGGGACCTGCTGGAGAGAGTCCAGCGCAGGGCGACAAAGATGATTAAGGGAGTGGAGCATCTCCCTTATGAGGAAAGGCTGAGGGAGCTGGGTCTCTATAGTTTGGAGAAGAGGAGACTGCGGGGGGACCTTATTAGTGTATATAAATATATAAAGGGGGAGTGTCATGAGGATGGAGCCAGGCTCTTCTCAATGGCTAACAATGATAAGACAAGGGGTAATGGGTATAAACTGGAACACAAGAGGTTCCACTTAAACTTGAGAAGAAACTTCTTCTCAGTGAGGGTGACAGAACACTGGAACAGGCTGCCCAGGGAGGTTGTGGAGTCTCCTTCTCTGGAGACATTCAAAACCTGCCTGGACACATTCCTGTGTAACCTTATCTAGGTGTTCCTGCTCTGGCAGGGGGATTGGACTAGATGATCTTTTGAGGTCCCTTCCAATCTCTAACATACTGTGATACTGTGATACTGTGAATATGGAAAAGGACAGGCTGATTATGAGGCAGTAGTCTCCAAAATTAATAAGGGGCTTATCTGTTTTCAAATAGTCATATCAGTTTGGCTGAGAATTTTCAGAGACATGGTAGATGCCAGTTTTGTAACTGCTCATTGACTTTCCTAGATGTTCTATCTCGTTAATAGATCAAGACAATAGTTCCAAATTTAACTGATTGGGAAACAGGAAGAAAGTTGACTGAAAACATTGTATGGAAGGGCTATAATCTGCAAAGGCTACAATAGGGCATTTTCTAGCTGAATATTTGTAGTGCTGTTTTTAAGAACTCTGGCTCTTTAGAATACACAAAGAAGCAGATAACAAAGCCTGAAGGCTAAAAAATTCCCTGTTCCGTTACTATATCACATGGCCAACACATGATGAAATTCGATTTGTACCCTAGACAGGAAAACAAATCCATCAAGACGGTGATAAAACAACTGCCAAGATACAACAGTTCACAATATTGATGCTTGTTGTTACACCAAATCCAGAATATCACAGCATTTCAGTTCTTATTTCTGCTTATTAATCTAAACGATAAAACAAATGGTAATTGAATGCAGTATTTGTAAGAGAAACGATTACCAAAGAAAGTTCAAGAAACAACTTAATTTTTATGGGATTAAACTGTTGACTGAAACATAGAAAGGAAAAAGGGAAAGTAATGGTAAACCTGGCTGAAAGACTTGTTTACATCTCTGTAATTTCCTGTGTTTCATCTGGTTGTGAACTCCAGAGACTGAGCTATTCCTTTGGGCTTCAGCATGTTTCTAAGTTTTTTCTCTATTCCCAAATATCCACAGTTAATGGCTAGTGTAAGTTTTCTAAAGTGCTTTTAGATTTAAAAGCACGTTTCACTGCTTTTTCTGTTAAATTTGCCATCTTAATGAAGAAATAGAGACACCAAAGTTTCCTGATTCCTTCTTTAGTGCTGGTATCCTGCTCATGTGGGTATCTGGCATTCAGTGCTGCTGCAAATTTATTTCACTGCCAAACAATAGATTGATTCTTCATACATAATATATATTATATACTATCTGTGTTCCCCAACTCTTTCAGAGATCTAAGTCTCCATCCCCAGTTTGTGAGAAGGATTGTCTTTCATACAATCCTTCCTCTGGAGTTGGTAAACCCTTTCCTGCAATTTTTCACAAAGTATGAGGAAAAGCGGATGGTATCCTATAGTGAAGGGGACACTGACTCAGTCTTGAGAGCATTTAACTATAAACTAAACAACAAAGCATCCAGTTGTGGTGAGGTTTCAAAAAATGAAGGATTAAATTACACAGTCTCTGTCACAAAAACAGTAAGCTCAGTCTGCTAGTCCTTTCCTTTGCCTGCCTGTCTGACTTCTTTCCTCCTTTCTTTTTGTATCTATCTCTCTGAATCATGAGCTCAAACATTGCTTTTGTCTATTATTTGCTAGGCAACTACATTGAGCTCCTTTGGGAACTGGTTATTAATTAATAGAGGTTTTATGGCTCAGTAGTGAAGATACATATATTCTTTCATTAATGAAAAACATTCAGCATACAGGAAACCTGGCAAGGGGCACTTTTACTTTTCTGTGTGCTGTACAAGTTCCACAATCATTGAATACAGCCAACTATTTTTGCCTACTTCTAACCTGCTACAAAGCAGTCTACAAAAGTAGAATTTTCTTCATAAAAAGACCTGCGTACCTTGATTTTGATTATCTTTAAGCAGCCTGTTGTTTTGGTACAACTAATTTTGGGAATTATTACTCTTAAACATCCCTTTTATGCCAGGTGTGAGACCACATATTGTAACCAGGTTCCTGAGGAGGAGCATGTGGGGGAACGTATCTCAGTTGAGCAAAGATTACTTCCAAATCTTTCTCCCAGTTGAGTTCTCCCTGAGGCCCTTCTATCCAAATTTAGCTATTAATTATTTTTTCTTTTTAAACTTTCACATCTGTTGAACACTGGGAGATTCTACTGACTCTGTGGGTGCTCAGCAGTTCAGGCCACTTACTTTCAAAGAGTGTAAAATTAATTTGTGAATCTAAATGTCAAGTATGAACCTTTTGTCTTCGTATGTGGGATATCATAGACTACTTGTGATTAATAAAACGTGGGGCAACATTTGCATAAAGTCAAGCACTTAGTTGAGCCCTGTGCAGGCCTTATGAAGTGTAGCGTGTGCTTACAACATTGCCTGGAAAGCCATCCTATTACCAAGCTCAACCTGGACTTAAGGTCAGATTGTGAACTAGGTATTAAACAGAGAATGCGGATGCACTGAATGGAAAGTTTACAGTTTTAGCAGATGGCACTCAAGATCCTGGAGATTTTTACTTCGCTTGTTGACTTAACAATTACAAATCTCCACAGTCTCCACATCCCTTTTCAAAGGAGCATCTGTTTTTCATGGTGCATTGAGGTATTAACTATTTGAGGCACCAGGTGTTTTTTACAATCAGATTTAAGGCCTGACCCTACAGCCCTTACTTGAAGACTGTTATACTGTGCAAAGTGTCTTTAATAACAACAAGAGGGAGGAGAGGCAAATGGCTTGTTTATTGTCCGTGACTTTCATATCATATGTAGTCGATTAGACAAAACCTGTAGTTTGTTTGCTTCCCCACCAATTAACTTCACACATTCAGCTTGAGATGTGAAGATCTTAGCTGAGTTTTTCCCTGCAATGAAAAGCTGCAGCAGCTAGAAGACTAAAGTACACCTGCAGAACACATTTGGCTTGCCCAGATGTAACTAACTGGCCCCGAAGACACCAGTCCTGCCTGTGACACTAAGGGTGGCTGCAGTGATTTATGGTACCAACTGCACAAACTGATGCTACACAGGAGGTAAACAGGGGTATGAGGTGCAGTGTACTGTCTACTCCTCTGGCCTCTAACAGCTGGCCCTAAGTGTGCTTTTAACTTAGGTTTTCCATGACCTACCTTAGAGCAATTCCACTTCTTTTTTTTTTTTGCTGTGGGTGAGAGCTTGTGTAGCGTTCTGCTAACACATCACTCAGTGTTTCAATCTTCCCAATGGGGTATGACTTTGCAAAGCACTCAAAACACACTCACCCTTCATCTGGAGGTGAGGGTCAGAGACTTCATCTTTCATACTAGATACTGGTTGTAATAATTAGTTACTATAAGACACTCAGATGTACAGTGTCAAGGCTATAATGCCCATAGAAGTTCAAAGAGTATGAAGTTTGGCTTATGCATTTTAAGTAATTCTCTTTGTCATCTAAAGGTTTGTTAGATTTGAATGGAAATGGTGGAGTCACATTTTCCATGGGTATCCTTTGAGATTTGTATTTGTTGCTTTTTTTTCCCTCTAGGACTCAGTTATCCAGTTCTAATTCATTTCTTTAGGCTCAGCAGAGACTATAGTTTTTTATCAACATAGATTATCTTCCTAAAAAGAGGCAGGGACTTGGTGAGATAAGCAGGGGAAGCCTGTCTCTGCAATGATTGTGCTCTGGATAATAAGGAGAAATTATATCCCAAATGATAGCTATCAGCCTCACAATATTCAAACCCACTGGAAATGAATGGACTAATTAGAACAAAACTGCTGCTTTCCTTTTCAGTTTCTTAGTAACTTCAAAAGTATTTTTTTGGTTATTTATCTCAAGGCTTTACATGGCACATGATACAACAGTTCAGTGAAAGTCCAATTTTCCACCCACAACATTTACTGGAGTGCTGTAAAACCGAAAAGCTGGAAACTATTTTTCTCCTGACAATATGCAGGGCCCAAAAACATTTGCAGTCAAGAGGTTAATCCTTACTTTAGCTGTGCTTAGTGCTCAAAGCAGGTGAAACACATTGGGATAATAAGGTAAGAAACCTGTGGAAGCCAAGAGTTTAAATCAAGGAGATGTGAGGAGGTGATACATGGTACCTGGGAAGAGGCTTAGTTAAGAAGGGGAAGGGTGCTTTTCTACCTGTGTCTTAGGACTTATTCAACTTACTTTTTTGTTCTCTCCCTTATTTTCCTTTTTTAATTTGCATTGTCTCTCTAATTTGGAAAATGGAAGATGATTTGCAAAAATTATTGTTGTTGCTTAGAAAGAATATCAAGAGTACTGTTGTTCTTATTACAAGAAAGCTACATCAAGTGGCCAATGTCTTTGTCCTATGGAAGTTTGTTACACTCAGAGGGGAAAAAGTTGTATTTTCTAGGAAAGCAATTGTATCCTAATGATGTTTAGAGAAAGAAAGGAAACTGGCAAAAAGTAAAATATAGCCTAAGAGTAAATGGCAGGCCTTGTGGTTTTGTTACAGTAGTTCCTTGTTAAACTAAGTTCTTCCAGAAAATTATGTTTTGTTGGGGATTGTGAAATGTCTATTTAATGAGAAACAAGCATGCTATCAGGGGCCCTACACAGACACTAACCAATGAACAATGTCTCCAACCAGCACCATCAACAGGAATTCAAATGCAAGCAAGTGCAATGGGAGAGCCTATTGAAAACAAAAAGGCATAATGGGGCAGTGAGGCAAAACTATGAACAACATAATTGTTTGGGTTGAGTTTGTTTTGTTTTGCTTTGGTTTTGTGGTTTGTTTTATTTTTTATTTAGTTCTGCCTGGTTCAGGGAATTAAAGCATCTCAGTTTGGAAAAAAAACCCAGTGAGAATTGTGAAATAGGTATGTCATTTTCAGGAATTCTGCAGGCAGTATCTGACAAAGAAGCTGTCCCATATTAGAGGATATAATTATTTGTTTCTGTGAATTAACCTAGGTTTTCTGCTCAATTGGTTAAGGACAACAGTTCTGGGCAACGCTGGGGCCTAATAACTTGTACCATTGTAGTAGATGGTGATCATACAGATACGTAGATTATGTGGACTCCTTAGAACCTAACTACACAGGAAGGAAAATAGCAAATAGGAAGGATCGCTCTTATTTTACATGTCAGATACAGAAGTCTAAGTCACTCAGACATGTAGAACAGAATAAACAATATCACCAGAGCTGTTCTCTGCTATCCTTACTGCAGGACTCGTCTTTCTTCTTTAACAGAAATACGTATGTTAAAGGAGAAAAGGAAAGCATATACTCTGAAATTGCAATTAGGAATTATGTTTAACTATTCAGGAGTACCTGAGCTTTACAAAAAACTGTGGCAAGACATTACCCTGAGCCCTACATCCTTTTTGCGTAAGAAGTACGCATAGCAAAGAATCTTGTATGTTAAACAGATCATCAATAATACAGGTTGCTAAGCCATACTAAGGTTAAGATCCAGACCAAACTGAACTTCAACTGCAGAGGCAAAACCAGAAAGCAATGAGAGAAAATGGTAAGGCACATACAGGAAGCAAGAATGGGCAAAAATGCAAGACCTTGAACATCAGAGCCAGAAAAAAACAGAAATAAAAATTGGAAAGAAGCAAAAACTGTGAAGAGGAAGGCAATATGGCATGAGTATATATGCAGTAGGCAACGTGAAAGAAAGGAAATAACTTGGATTCCAAAAATGTTCACGGTAAAAAGTATCTGACAATGTCATGCATCTAGAACATAGAATCTAGGTGTAATCAAATGAAGCTGTGACTAAAGATGCCAGCTAATTTTTCTTACCACCAGCTGTATAAAACCTGTTCATGAGGTGATATATTATCTTTGCCAGCATGTGTGAACATCTGCATGTACATTTAAAAAAGTCATTGGCATGAATTTGCCTTTGTTGCAGGAATGAGAATTTCAGCGATTTCTTCATCCACAAAAACTCAGTAGAGAGGAAAATCTTAACCAGTGTGCTACCAATGGTATTTTTTAATAGAACAGTAATGTAATAAGCATAAGGGTATAAAACCACAATATAAATAAAAAACATATTCTATATCAACTTATAGTAACTATCTATATATTAATACCTATGAAATGTAGTATTTAGTAAGAATGATATTTTGAATGTAATAGAAGGAAGGACACAGTATAGCAAACTCAATTTCTGTATTATTAGATAGTAATTTACTTATATGCCAATGGTGACAGCAATTACAAATCAAACTCTCACTTTCTGAGGCATGACAGACCTTGCTTTGGGCTGCAAGTAGAGACTTGTTTCCTGCAGATTAGGAAAATGCCACCATATGTTAGCAGTCTCAGGTCCCTAGCTACCTTATCCCAGGCATGAACTGCAAAATTACAGCTAAGTTAGGTATTCAGGCTAAACCTGCAAGGGGGTCACTTTTAACTGTACAATCCAAGCTAAAATTTGTAGGAGCGCAGGAGAAAGGCTCAGTCTCCAACTCAGTCTCTAGCCCTGTACCTTGAAACAGTACAGTGAGCTGATGATGCATAGCAGGTTTTCAGAGCTCAATTAAAAGACTATGTGGGAAAAGTGTGTTTCCTCATGACCGTTCTAAGGTTATTAACCACTGGGGTTTACCAGATGCTCTTTCCTCTCAGATTCAAGGGCTATGATTATGAGTGGCTCTAAAAGGTGCACCAGAAGAGAACAACAAGTTCAAATAGTGGTCTCATAAGACCTGTCCCAGGAGAAGAGCACTGGTTAGGACCATATAGTAGAATATTCTTACTAATGCATTCTAGCATTAGCAGAAGTACTATGAAAAGCCTGACAAACTATATCAATTTTATTGGTTTAGGAGGTTTGGAGGCTTCAACAAAGCATCCAAATATTCCTTAGGCTTATGAAAACTTTTTTTCTAGACTTTTGAAGTTTATTACATTCACATGCTCATGATTCATAGTATCAAACAAACAAAGCTTTCTCAGATTCCTAGTAAAAATGGCTTAAAGAGTCCCTTCATTGCATATACTGTATACTTGTCAAAAAATGAATATGTTTTGGTTTTACTGCTATTTGTGCTCACTGTGGCTTTCTGGGACTATAGAATTGCAGTATAGAGGCATTGCTAGAAAAGGACAAAGGACCCTTGTGCAGAATCTGCCTTCATTTTGCTCAGTTTAATTTTGGTAGTGTTCCCAATCAATACCTTGCTTTCCTTAGCATCACAATTTATTGATTTACATAAACTACAAACACAATCCCTTTCAATGCTTTCTTAAATCTGCAGTTGTGACCAGGAATTAATGAGGTAGGCAGTTGTGGGTGTTTGTTTCAGCCAAACTTTCTGACTACTATTATAGTTCCAGGTTGTTATACCTTCTTAAATAGCTCAGGCTCAACCTCTATAAACTGTACCAAACTTTTCAGCTGTTGTTGAATGAGATGTGTGTTTGTTAAGTGCTTGATGATTTTTTATATTTCTTGGGAACCCTTACCATTTTAATGAGCTACGAAGTGGTGAAGATTTGTGTGTTGCCCAAAGCCAAGCTGTTTAATTTAGGGTTTTCCTATAGCGTATGCACAGATTTGAGATATGTTCTGGGTTATTTGTTGTTGTTTTTTAATTTTTCCCCACTTCTGGCTCCACTCCTTTCAAAGCTTAGTGCTAAAGTTTCCCCAGGCAGCATTTTCCAAAATAGCTCAATTTGTTGGTGTCATAGGCTTGCTCAGCACACACAAGGCACATTATTCCCTATTTATTTTGAGTTCCAGTATAAACACATTTGCAGCATTAAGACCAGCTCCCTTTTGCATGCCTGTGATTTCTGCTTGGTGGGTGCCAAACTGTTTCTGTAAACCTAAGGGTGTAGCCAGAATCCACTTTGGGTGGCTTTAGAAACCCAATCTGTCTTTCATCTCTTATGTCTAACAATATCAGGTAACAAAATCCATGTTTGTAGCAGAAGATTCTATGTACTCTTGTACACTTCATCTGAAACGGGGAAAAGAAGAATGGCCCTGGATTCATTTTCAAAGAGATGCTCATGATGCAGATTTCATGGGAGGCCATTAATTCTGTATTAACCCTGGGACATGCCACGTGTGCAGCCATTTCTCTTTAGTACATATGCTCCACCTTCCCTACCAGCTTGCTATAGGTCTAGCAGCAAATATTGTTCAACAACTATCCAAGCAACATTTTGTGTGTGTTTTACTGTTAGAAGCAGTCATGAATCAGGGCAGAGTGCAGGTAAAAAGAAGCTACTGCAGATATCACAAGCACAGACATTCTGCCTGCTGCCGCCTTGTATGATTCCAGCTCTCTTCTCCATGCATGGCAGTACCACCACCAAAGCAGACCAAGTTCATTGTTGGTCTAACTATGCATACAGCTCAATTATCAAATACAGTATTACTGCAGATTGTTCATGTGATGCAGTGTCCATTGATGGTAGAGGTTGGACGTTTGCTCATGCAAGATACTTACCCTCAATACTGCATAATATAGCCCACAGTTTGCTTTAAGACTATTAAGCCACACAATACAAATAAAAATGTTTTTCTAAGATGACAAAATTGCTCAGTTCTGTATTTGACTTGTAGGACATTACTAGGTGCTTACAGATTTCTTTTTATCTTTTTTGAGATAGAGTTCCAAGAAGGCACTAGGTGTTTGCTAAACTTGGGTATTTCAGTAATAGTGGATTAGAAAGACACTGAATATGTGCTAGGGCCAGAGTTTCAGCTGGCATAAAGAGGTATATTTCCACTGAAGACAAGGATCTGGCCTTATAGTATCTAAGCACTCGAAATCTTCAAGACTTGGCTGCAGCCCTTGTGAGAACAAGCTTTGTTGCAAGACTTTCAGCATTGAATGCTTGCACTTGGACCACAAAAGTATCCTTTCGTACAGTTTTTGGCACTTCACCTTCTGGTTTGGGCCAGAATTGAGATGTACATGAACATGGAAAATAAATTTTAAAGCAATGGAAATATTCAAATGGAAACTTCAGATGGGTCTTTGCTAATGCTTAGCTTGAGGGAAAACTTCTGATCATAGTTATTTTTATGTGTACCATTTCATTCATCTGTCATTCAGTAGTGGTCATTTTGAAATGCACTGAGTTTAAATCTCCCAGGAGGGGAAAGATAATTTTGCGGTTAATGCACAGAACTAGGAGTCAGGAGTTCTGGCTTCTCAGACATCTAGAGTGATTTTAGGCAGTTCACTTAAGCCCTGATTCAGCAAAGCATGTAAGCATGTGAGTTTCTTTAAGTACATGAGTGGCCTTGTTAAATCTGGTAGTGCATTTAACAGCACTATACAGCTATGGAGTACTGTAAACAATTTTTGTTAATGATGAATAAACAACTGTTATTCCTCATGCTGTATGCTCAAAAACAACAGAATGCTCAGAGCAGCTGAGCAGTTCCCAGCACAAAGAGGAATATTGATAAATACACAACACTGGACAAGCCTTGAAAAGAGCCCTACCTCTTTCCTTGGTTTTGCCTGGACAAAACCCTCCTGGTTTCAGGCATGCTTCTGGGGGGCTTTTTTTGATTTTTCTAACGGAGTAACTAAATAGCTGTCTAAAAGCACAAAACCTAAATAAAGTCTATTCAGATGGAAACTGCCTATGAAAGCGTTGTAAGGAATAGCTTGAATGAGTTGAAAGAGCTAAGGAAACAGTTCCTTCTGTGAGGAAGGACATTTGTGTCAGGGGACTCTTGGATAGGGTCTGGAGTTTCATAAACACCAGTGCTGATAGTCAGGACTTCCTTCTCAAAATACTGAAAATATTTTTATGTAGAAATGCATAATAAAGCACAGGGAGTAAGGGGGTGCATTATCCATCACTCTGCTTTATTACTGTACTTGGGAACTGCAATGGCTAGTGTGAAATATGTTGTTTCTCCCAGCAGAATCAATGTAAATGGGAAAATCAAAACTTACTCTACCGTCAAATAAACACAGTAGAGGTTAAATAATATTGTGCTAGCTAGTGCTATTTGCACACAGCCCACACTAAGAACTGCTGAATGAAGGGTGCCCCCTGAGACTCTCCAGTTATGCTTGGGTGGGGGTTAATTTGAAATGCCTCTTTAAAATGGTGTTGCATCCTTGCTTCCTACTGTGAAACAAACTGCAAGCAACTGAACCAACTTCACATCCCTCAGAGCCCCTCTCTGCCTCTTTTGCACTAAAAGGAAGGGTCTTTGCTATTGTGCACATTAGCATTGATGAAATAGTGGGCACTTAACACAGGTCTGCAATAAGAAGAGATCCTTACTCCTCCCTTTCATAGCTCCAAAAAAGTAAAACTTTTTTGGTTTTTTGCAAGCACTTTGAGATCCTGGCTGCAGTCCTACGCAGGTAAAAGGGCTATAAAGACAAATCTTGCTTTTCATACCATGCTACCTCTACTGCAGAGGAATCTGTTTCACTTGAGACCTCTACTCCTCCTGTATTTTTTGTCTTGGTCCCACTGCCTAGTTGAACTTAACTAGTTAGATATTTAGTGGGGAAGCTTTTTCCTGTCATTGGGAACTTGACAGCAATCCTGCATATCTCCATGTTATTGCTGGTTTCCAAGACAGTGCAACTTTGTCTACAGGAAAAATAACCAGAGGGTAATGCTTTCCTTTGGATTCGGACTACTGCGCAGTTCTCTGTTTCACCACAGATTTCAGACATAAGCTGGCAAATCTCATTTAAATGGCTGAACAATAGTGTAAGTAGCTGAAGAGCATCATCACCAAGATACATGTTTACGCAAGTTATGTTCCTTAAACACCTGAAGCTTTATCTCTGCTAAACCTTCTTGGCTAAAGTGGACATATCAGTACCTCTCTCTTCCCCTAAGCTCTTTTGGGACTCACCAGGTATGTCTCTTAACACTGAGATAGTAGGATTCAGTTGTGGAAATTTTCCATCACCCAGAGGAATGACTCCCACCAGCTTGACTGAATGTGTACTTAACCCCTTGATTCCTAGAGCCTTGGATCCTTCTAAAACTTAGATTTCTCACTCTTGCTTAATAAAGATCTTTTAGCGGGCTGCAGGCTTTCTATCCCACAAATAGAGATGACAATGATTCTCTACCTTTTTAACACTGGAGGGATTTTGCAAACCTTTGAAATAGAGAGGGACATTGAGATACTACATTAACTGAGGCATCATAAGCATCTCAAGAACCCATTCTAAGCTGCCAAGAAAGTTACTGGTTAATATTGTTTAATCTACTTTCCCTGTTAATGAATGTCAATTAAGAGGATTTAGTCTTGTATATTAGCTAGTATGATTCTGAAAAAACCCTGACAATTCATAATAATTTTGAAATAGCAAAATAATCTGAATTAATCTGATTTACACTTGTATTCAGTTGCCGAAATATATTTCTTTCTCCGTGGCTGAAGCACAAAATCAGCACACAAAAATGTTTCCATGGGGGACTCAGTAGCTTTGTTGGTCCCCAGGATCATCATTCTCAGCATGACCAGTCTGAGGAGCTTCAAGGCTCTAATTTTGGTGTTATTTTTGGAAATTGCTAGGTTTCTGCAGTTTTGGCTTTAAGTGAGATCGGAGTAATGCTTCTCGGCCTCGGCTGCCAAGCTAAACTTTTCCCTTGGTGTGACAGCACGTGTTTACCCATGTGCGATCTTAGCTACAATGTCTTGCTGTAATTGCATTTGTAAAACTTCTTCCTAAATATACTAGCTCTTAAAAGCATGCTCATTTTTTGTTCATCTGTACCCGAAAGGGTAAAAGAGTTAAAAAATGCAAGTGGCATGTGTTGCACATGAGTTGGGTTATTTTCACTCAAAAATAAACTGTGACATCAGATGCTATTATTATTGTTAATTCCTTGCCCCTGTATGACTTGATGAATTTCCACTACCCATTCATTATTGCAAATATATTTCCAAACACTTCATATAAAGCAGGCTTTAGGTAGCTCATCACATTCTTATGAAAAGCAACATTGTGGAGCAATCCTGGGGAAGAGACATTTAAAACAAATCCTCAGCATCCACTCCCCAGGAATACAAAGAGAATAACAAACTGACAAGAATAAGTTGTAATATACACATAACCTTAAATTCCTGTGAAATTATGTTTCCTGCACTAGTATATTAAATTCTGTTGCATAGTTTGTAAAGGCTGCTCTAATTCTGCATACCAAAATTTGATACCTAGTTACTATATATCTTCTGATTGATGGTAAAATCAAATTGAACTGGGTAGCCTTACAGAAGGGCTACCAGCAGGACAGCTTGACTATTTGAAATCCAAAGCTTCATTAAACTATTTGTGCCAAATAAAAACTAACCTTAACCCTCCCTAAACTCAAACCACATTTCCATTGTGGTCCAAGAGCAATAGAGCTTAATGCCCCTTTATGTTCTTAGTCCAGTCTGTCCTCGAGGACTGAGTCCAAGGCAGCTCTAGCTTCTATTTACAGCTACAGAGAAATTCTTTTAATGAAGAGTAAAGGAAAGACTTGCTGAAACAGTATCTTATCCAGTCACTCCTGGATACTCTCTGGCCACCACTCCACACACTGCTTTGGCCATTCTGGCTGCCAAAAGATTTTCCAGTAAATGCTGAAGATGTTGTATTTTTCAACGCAACCTTTACCTCTTATATTGCACTTCAGCCAGGGACCTCCAGCTCTGTTACTGACAGTAGAAGCCCAAGAAACCAGAAATTAATCAAAATTTTTATTTTTTTCTCTAGCCATTTTCACACTTTTTTCAAGGCAGCAAATGACTGTGCTCAAATAACACATAAAAAAATGTTAATCTTCTATTTTTGGCATAACCAGGAAGGGACCGTCTGGTAAGTCTCGCTAGAGAGGTTATTCACTGAAAATTTCTATCTCCATTTTGTAGATGAAAGAGGTCTAAATAAACAAGGAATTCTCAAAGATTCATCTGGCCAAAACACTCTACCAGCTTTGATTGCCCTTTGTTACTAAGGAGCACTGTTTAACTTTGCTGACTTTATTACCATCTAGTGCAAGTTCATTTGTTATCATTCCCCCGTTTTCTCTTGTAATACAACATTTATAGGGTGTATTTTTACTAGATTTTCTAACAATTCTTGGGCAGACAAATCCATGCACCAAGGAGATAAACATATATGTTATCCTTTCCTCAGAATGCTGGCAGACATCCACAGAAGCAGAAGCTGCTATCTGTACACATTAGACCCAAAAATGTTTCCTTGCATTTCAAGACTCAAAAGGTATACCTACAGATAAGTTTTACATAAGTATATTAGAACTTTATCTTCCCACATGCCACTGTGTTGTTGCATTTGATCACCTGAATCCATATAAAAACCACTGAAGAGCCATCTTAAGGCAAGTCAAATATTTACTGTCCTGGGTTCAGCAGTAGCAGTCATTTTTCTCCTTCTTAGTAGCTGGTGCAGTGCTGTGTTTTAAGGTCTAATTCAGTCTTTGATAGTGGTAGCAGACATAAACAATGACTTTTTCTCTTTCATAGCTTCTAACTTTCTAGTAGCATGTGGCTTAGGGAGCAACCTGAGTTGGAGACTGTACTGTTATTAATAGCACTAGACTTAACCCTAATGAATCAGCCTGTCACTCAAAGAATCCCTTTAAACTTTTGGCCTTCACAATGTTAGGTGGCAATGAGTTCCAAAAGTTAATTATATGCTATGGAAAAACATTACCTCATTTGTGTATGAACTAAATGCACCCCCTTGATGATGATACTTCTCTTAAGTATTTGTGTTTGCTTGGACTCATTTTCACATGTTGATTCTAACTGGCATCAGGAGATCAGAAAGACATGTTGCATCTTTGAAAGAAATGCAATAATAATAACATGACCTTGTCCCCTCATTTTAAGGGCACATTCATATTTGCTTATCTAATCAGGTCTATTAGTGATTGTGCTTTTCATACATCAGGAAATGTTCATAAGAGCTGTCAGGAAAGAATATGTGGAATTCAGCTATTCATGAGAAATAATGATGCATTGCTACAGGAAAGGTTAAAAACAACTTGTGAAAAATCCTTTAGCAGAAGCTATCAGAAAGGTTGGTTGTTAGTATAAAGAAAAGGCAAAAAAACCTCTACAGCGCTTGATATTGAGTCATCTGTTTATTCCCAGTGTATGATGAAGATAAGTGCAATTTGCAAAGTTTAAGTTTGGATTATGCTTTGAAACACTCTGCATACCAGAAAGATTCAATCTGGAGGTGAAAAGAAGGTGCCTCACACTGATCGGTATATGCAAAGCTTTTACAGTAAAATGACAATAATTGGAAATTCACCTGTTTTCATTATTCATTACATGTATATTTCATGTGCTTGGCTTAAGTTCATGAATCTGTTGAATGAAAAAAGGAAGATTTATGATTTCTTATGGTTTGATATAAAGTAAGCTAAGTGTGCGGTCTTTGCTAAGTTTTACTTAGAAACTTGGATCTGCTTTGCAGCACAATTTGTAGGTTGCAAATTGCAATGAATAGAATTGGCAATAGCTAAAACTGAACCTCTCCTATAAACCTGGGCCTCAAAACCAATCTATATTCCGTTTTGTTTGAATTTTCTACATTATACCCTAGCAACACTATCACAGAATTGTCTAATGTAAACTGGAATGGCTTTAGGAAGAAAGCAGTTTTGACTCTTTAGAGGAATGCGAGAAGTGAGAATAAATGGATAGTTTAGCTTAGGAGAACAAAAGCAGGAAGGAGATATTATTACACTCTGTAAACATTTTAGATAGAGTAAAGCTGTTGATTCTATATGGCACTGTTGGCAAAGAAGCTAATGGCTTTAAAGAGAACAAATAAAAATAAGATGAAAGTGAGAAGAGGATATCAGCTCTCTGAATTGTAAGGTGCTGATCCAGTATTCCAGCAGGACTAGTAGGAACAGAAAGAACTTGATTAGCTCTCTAGGCAGATTGTATACCATAGCTGCTTGCAATGGTAAAGGGCTGCATTCACTGTCCTACAGTTCTTGTAATGTTCCCGTCTTCAGATACAATACTTGGGTTTCGTTCACTGAGTTGTTAACCCTGATCCAGATTTTCAGTCCAGATTTTTGGCTAGCATGGTCTTTACTGAAACCAACAAAAATATTTGCGAGACAGAACTGCAGCAAAGTCAAATGCTTTGGGTTCTCAGGCACAAACAGAACTCACCAGATAGGGTCATAAGACAAGAAGAGCTAGTATAAGGCATATCTTCATCTTCATGCAGTTTTTGAACAGATGTTATTCTAATTGGTAGCATATTTGGTTTCCTTCAGCTGAGGTTCTTGGTGTATGAAAGAACACTGATACTACACCTGAGCTCAGAGAGAAACAGTTTTCAGATATTTTTTAATACCTGAACTTCAGAGAAAGCAGATAAAACATTTGTGATTGGCCTCCAATTACATCTTTAATGATCTGAAAAGAGCACTGAACATCAGACTTCCAAACTTTAGGACAGTTTGGCTGTGAGTCCAGCTTGTGCAGCTTCGCCCAATTTTTAGTGTACATTCATACTTCTTCTATTTATACTTTCTTATTCATCTTACTCATCAGTAAATCTCATTTTCAGAGAATTCTCTCAATTTTTAACTAAGTCAACATTGCGTTTGCCAGACACAGAGTCATTACTGAAGTAGGAATTCCACCTTGTGCCAGCAGAAATCATGGGACTTGTGCTTGAAGGCAGACTGCAAATCATCCTCATTAAACAAATACCAGCAACTAATTCTGAGGCTCATATCGTTAATGAACAATGAAACCATATGAGTGTTATTTCACCTTCTGGAAAGGGGAGGAGTACTTCTGCTCAGTAGAGGGCTTGGTAATCCTGCTTCAGGCAGAAGGGAGGACTTTTTGGAAGTCACTTCCATGCAATATTTCTATGACTTACTATGATTAAAAATGCCCAGTTGGTAGCTTAAGTATTTTTAGTTTTGTGGCTTCAATGATTTCTCTTACAACCCATACTTTCTGTGAAGAAGAAAAGATTTTTCTAAATAGCTTGAAATACAGACTTAGCTGTAGGTTTGAAAACTTAAATTGTATTTCTTCCTCAGCTCAAAGTACGTGTGTTGCATGGTAACTTTTCTGTAGCAAATCTCACTTTCATTTCAGTGGTATATGGCCAGGGTCTCAGTGATAGTGGATTGTCACATTTCAGTGATAAACGTATTTACTCTTTGTGATTGATAAGAGCATCTTGAAACAGCAAGACTTCCTAACCATTAAATTATTTTCATTCTTTTAATTATGAGCCAATCAGAAAGTAGGATATATATTTGTATTTTCTAGGGTTAAATTCTTTATTCAAATTCACACTTTCAGAAAATATGGCACTGAAAAATAGGAGTTTCCAAAGTTGAAACTGGAGGAAACTGAAGCTGAGAATAGGCTGGTAGCCAAGAAATAGGAGATTGATAAATTAAAGTAGATAAAACAGGACATAGACAAGTTGAATGAAAATGAATAACAGTAATAAATCAGATGCTAGTAAAAAAGTAAAATATTTATTTATATATATATGTGTTATCCACAACTCAAAATACGCATGTTTAATCTGTAGAGGGAGCTTTCCAAGACAGGATTGAAACTGTAAAAAGCAACATAGAATCATAGAATCATAGAATAGTTAGGGTTGGAAAGGACCTTAAGATCATCTAGTTCCAACCCCCCTGCCATGGGCAGGGACACCCCACACTAAACCATGTCACCCAAGGCTCTGTTCAGCCTGGCCTTGAACATCTCCAGAGGTGGAACATTCACAGCCTTCCTGGGCAACCCATTCCAGTGCCTCACCACCACAACAGTAAAGAATTTCTTCCTTATATCCAATCTAAACTTCCCCTGTTGAAGTTTGAACCTGTTACCCCTTGTCCTGTCACTACAGTCCCGAATGAAGAGTCCCTCCCCAGCATCCTTGTAGGCCCCCTTCAGATACTCGAAGGCTGCTATGAGGTCTCCACGCAGCCTTCTCTTCTTCAGGCTGAACAGCCCCAACTTTCTCAGCCTGTCTTCACACGGGAGGCGCTCCAGTCCCCTGATCATCCTCGTGGCCCTCCTCTGGACTTGTTCCAACAGTTCCAAGACCTTTTTATGTTGAGGACACCAGAACTGCACACAATACTCCAAGTGAGGTCTCACGAGAGCAGAGTAGAGGGGCAGGATCACCTCCTTTGACCTGCTGGTCATGCTCCTCTTGATGCAGCCCAGGATACGGTTGGCTTTCTGGGCTGCAAGCTCACATTGAAGCTGGCTCATGTTCATTTTCTC
The DNA here is from genome assembly GCF_963264785.1 of Psittacula echo. Classification (NCBI taxonomy): domain Eukaryota; kingdom Metazoa; phylum Chordata; class Aves; order Psittaciformes; family Psittacidae; genus Psittacula; species Psittacula echo. The sequence continues at coordinate 14,052,851 of NC_137738.1, read as the reverse complement.
ATTGGCCAACACCCCCAAGTCCTTCTCCACAGGGCTGCTCTGAATCTCTTCTCTGCCCATCCTATAGCTGTGCCTGGGATTGCTCTGACCCAGGTGTAGGACCTTGCACTTGGCATAGTTAAACTTCATAAGGTTGGCATCAGCCCACCTCACAAGCGTGTCGAGGTTCCTCTGGATGGCATCCCTTCCCTCCAGTGTTATCAACCGAACCACACAGCTTGGTGTCATCGGCAAACTTGCTGAGAGCGCACTCAATCCCACTGTCCATGTCACCAACAAAGATGTTGAACAAGACCGGTCCCAACAGCGATCCCTGAGGGACACCACTCGTTACCGGTCTCCAGCTGAACATCGAGCCATTGACCACAACTCTTTGCGTGCGGCCATCCAGCCAGCTCTTTATCCACCGAGTGGTCCACCCATCAAATTGATGTCTCTTCAATTTAGAGACAAGGATGTCATGTGGGACAGTGTCAAACGCTTTGCACAAGTCCAGGTAGATGACATCAACTGCTTTAGCCCTGTCCATCAGTTCCGTAGCCCCATCATAGAAGGCCATCAAATTGGTCAGGCAGGATTTCCCCTCAGTGAAGCCATGCTGGCTGTCACCATGCACCTTGTTGTTTTTCATGTGCCTTAGCATACCTTCCAGGAGAATCTGCTCCAAGATTTTGCCAGGCACAGAGGGGAGACTGACTGGTCTGTAATTCCCCGGGTCATCCATTTTTCCCTTCTTGAACATGAGGGTTATATTTCCCTTTTTCCAGTTGTTGGGAACTTTCACCTGACTGCCATGATTTTTCAAATCTGATGGACAACATCACAAACCTAGTGTCATGTTGACTTTACAATCTATGCAGTTGAATAGTTTATTGCATTTTTCAATAAAAGGCTCAGAAAGAGCTTACATTTTTTTGGGAAAAAAAAAATCTGATTTAAACACAACAAAAAAGACTTTAATGGGTTCAAGAAGGGTGACAAAAGCACTGGTTTTTGCTATCATTGGAACACTATCAGATCATGTGTCCAAAACAAATGCATCTGAATGGAAGCAGTTAAAATACTGAAGTAAACCAGTCCAATTCTTTTTAAGATATTATTGCTAGCAGTATGCTCCCCCATTCAAAATCTGCATTGGGAGATAGGGACCCACTTCAAGTAAATGAGTCACTTTTGCTTCCTAGCCAGAACAATTAAACTTCTTGTATAAAACATGACCTGAAGCCTGCCCTTCACCACATCATCCTTTCTCAAAATCCCGGAGGTCAGCTCTGACATTTAACAGCTCACAAATTCAGTTTTGTAGCTCCTGAGGCCAACTTCATGCTTTTAAAATCAAAGTTGTGTTACCGAGATTCATATCTGAGCATGTACGTGCTTGGAAATAGTTGAGTATATCATACATGTGTGCACGTATATAGCCTGCACATAGTTTTGTTGCTATTCTATTCAATATTACCAATGAAAATAGTTATCAGTCTGCAGAGATAACATCTTTGTGTCTTTTTTTGCATAGCTGCCATGAATTGTAAAAGTACACATTGTCACACTGAACACTATTTCATTGCTGGTGCCAAGATATGAACCTGTCCTATGAAACTGCACAAAACAGACAATATAAACAAGCCAAATGACAGTTAATGCATTTTGCTACTTTCTACTTCTTTATTACTAGCAGCTGAGTAGTTTTAGGTGAGGGTTGGGTTTTTTCTTCAATTGTTATTGACCTCTTGTCATATTGTGCATACAATTCCCTAAAAACATTAGCTCATTTCTACACCAGTTTTAAAGACTTGCTCATCTGGGTTATGTACTTTGGTGTGTAGGTGTTGAGTGCTAAATACAACTTAATTTTTTTTTATTTTTAAAAGGCATTCTTAACAGTAACAGTTACTTAATTAGTTTGATCTTCTGAGCAATTTATCGCACTCTATGTACCAGAATACAAATCTGGCAGGTGCAGTCTTAGGGGTCAGGAGGAGATAATTTGAAGTTTTTTGTATATATTTCTCCAGTAATTTCCTCACTGTTCCAGAATGTTTCTTTTTAATGGTGGTAGGAGTGCAGTAATTTCCCTACAGTAACAGTCATAACTCAAAGTCTAGTAATTTACAATGAATAAAGACATACAGAACGTGCCTTTCCCTTACTTGTTCTAACTCTTTCAGACAAGTTCCCCTGGGTATAGAGGAACAATGAATCATTTCAGGTTCTCGATAAAGCCCAAATGAAATTGAAACCACAGATAAAGAGGTTTTTTCCAAAGTTTATTCTTCAAAATCAGCATTCTGGTGATAACGCAAATTATACAACAATCCTTAATGTATATAATTTGTGAAACCTGTTTCATGATACTGACAGAAAATAGTAGTTGCATATTGTTGTGCTGTAATAATTGTATACTGTTTGAAAAGGATTTTTTGTCTCTGCAGTGCCAGATTTTTAGGCCATCAGTGTGTCAGAAGAGATAAAAAATGAATCTGAATCTACAAATACATATCTATCCGGATTCACCTTTAAAGTGTTAATGAAAAGTACCTTTATTTTTATGATTTATGTATTAAAAAAAATCTTTTTAAAGCAAAAAAACCCGCATAGCAAACCCAGCCATAATAATGCAGTAAGCTCCAGTGTGTTCTTGCTAACCATATTTCACAAGCTGGCCACCAAGGTCCTGTAAAATTAAACCAACAGCTCATCACAGAACTTAACAGCGTGCAAGAACTTTGAGATAGAGAAGCCCAATTAGACATCCACTCTAGCCCACCCTTCACCTCTGCCAATGATACAAACTTCTATGGTGTTCTCATTTTATGCTAGCCCATGGAAAATTAATTCCATCTCATATAAAAGAAAGAACGCAGGGTCAAGCATCAAGACGAGTACAGGCTGTACTTACAATTGCCAACGTAATTTTCCCAAACTCCCTTCCTTCAATTAACAAAAAGGGAAAAATAGGAAGAAAAAAAAAAAAAAAAAAAAAAGAAGAAAGAAAACACAAGTCATCTGGGCAGCTGAACACTGAAGTAATGGGTTATTTTAGTCTATTTATGAAAATTGCCGACATCAGCAAATGGAGTTACTCTTGTTTTTCAATGACATGGTCTGTGACCTGACGTTCCCTTCTTGCAATTGCAATCATGTTATGCATTGAAGTCAACGCTGTTGCTGTGCTGTCTGATAGGGAAGAAAATCTAAGGGTTTTTTCGGTTAGCAGATTTTTAATTTTAGGTTTTTTTTTTTTTTAGGAACACCAGATTTGCTTGTGCCTCTGGTAAACCAGTTTCTCACAGACAATTTTTATTTTGACTGAGGTTTTTTTTGACTATTTTATTTTGATTGATTTTTTTTTTATTTTGACTGATTTAATTCTGACTGCTTGCCTTCTAAGCTGTTCCTTCAGAAAGCACTCTGATTTTTATCTTATGAAATTAATTTGATTAACATTTCTAAAGAGTGAAAAAGATTACCATAGGTTATTCTGGGGGGGAATCCATTGACAGAGATGAAATTGCTGAGCACCTCAGTAAACAGAGCCATTACATCTGATTCTACACAACTCTAAGCCCCTTTTCCCACTTTCTGGGCAAAAATAGTGGATGATGCTTTGCAGATGTCTACAGGAGATACGTGGCCCTCTGTAAAAATAGGTCTTTCTGAATATGTTTTCAAGACAGAAAACACTTGCATAGGGTGTGATACAATGATGCTTCAAAGGACGGAGTGTGACTGCAAGCTACATGGTGCAGTAACTGCAGGAGGCAAGCAGCAGGGGGAAAAAACCCCAATGCTGGCAACAGCTCCTGTATATTGAATGCTACAGCCAAAGCTAGACCACAGGGTAGGTCAATAGAAATACCAGGTGGCTGAGACTAGGGCAGGCCAAAGTAACACAAACTTTTATCCTTGGCACAAAGAAATGTTTCTAAGACCTCCACAGCTCTTGCCATTTGTAACAGTGATGCCAATTTTAAAATGCTTACGGCAACAACAGCCCTCTGCTTTCGTATTTTGCTTTAGAAATAATGTATATTCATTGGAATTTGAGCACAGTTTTCCAAGAGCTCAAGTTGTGTTAAATGAATATACACACACAAGCTGTGTTTCAAGATAGACAGTAAAAATAATGCTCTGAAAATAATGTGTTTCATATGTATGTGTGTATGTTACAAATTAGCTGTTATTTAACATGGTTCACCATAAAAAGGCCACACACAACATGAAAGAGGAGTCCAGTCCTAAATTGTATTATACTCTAGGGGTATATTTAAAAAATTGTTCAAGTTCCAGGTTTTATTCTGATGTAATTAAGGCATGTTTTACATGCTAATCAAAATCAAATAAAAAATATTAAGTGTTAATTTACATTTAATTCTTTTTTTAGTAAAATAATAGTGCATTTCCATGGTTCACTGCATAATACACAAAATGAACCAAAAAGAAAGTTCTAATATAGGGGCTATACAGAAGAATGTTCCCTGTACAAATACTCCAAAATCATGCAACCACTTTTATGCTATAGGAACACTCTGCTCCTTTCCTTTTTCAGCTGAACCTTACCCTCTCACTCGTGTACATTATCACAGCAGAAAAATATCTTCTTCTTAGTCTAAGCCAACATAGTTAAACATGGCATGGGTGTGGGATGAACAGATTCAAGTTATTACATATGGAAGTGCAGAGTTTTTAAAGAAATAAATGTTGTTTTAAAGAAGTGTTGTGTTCTTCCCAGAAGAAAATAGACAGCAGATCACAACCTATAAGAGCTATTTTGCAGCAGAAAATTAGTTTGTCAAGTAAATAGAATTGTTCCTAAAAAAATTGCCCAGAAAACTCTGGATTTATTTTAAGAAGCACTCAAAGATTAAGTATTGTGGAAGTGACTGACACCCTCATCTTTCAAAGGGTCTTGATGGTTTCAAATTCCCTTTCTCCACTTTTCATGGCCCAGCAAGCTTAAGGACTTCAAGTCTATGAAAAGAGGCAGCCTGTGGGACAGACTAGGTGATTTGTCTGAACTCCATCTCTGGCAGACATCTCTAGTCTGTTTAAGTCCATTCAGAACAGAAGCACTGGACTAAGTCAAGACAGCAACACAAGAGCTTTCTGAATCTAAAATGTTTCTTTTATTTATTGGGGTTTTTTACTGATTTCTGAACTAAAAGCTTTATGTTTGAAATTTCTTCTGAATGCTTGGCTTTTGCCACGCAATTATTTTTGAATGGTTCTCCTTGCTTGTTTGTTTTTTCCGGTTCTACTTGTAGTGAATTTTATGGGAGTCTTTACAAACACTGAAATGAACATAAGCAAAACCCTGTAAGCATCTTTACTCTTCAGCATCCAGACTAACCTGGCGTTGTTGCCTTATGTCACTACACAATGTTTTTTATTCCTGGTCTAGGATAGAAGTTATTAGTAAGCTGAAGTAGTAATTGGTAATTGAGTAGTACCAGTTACTCCCAAATTAATAAAGTATAAATAAAATTAAATTTCTCAAAAAAACCCCAAAAAACCTCTGTGTGAACAATTTACACCCTATAGCAGGTGGTAAATCTGATTTCTTGTATTATTTGAGGTTTCATAATAAGATATTTCATTAAATCATTTTTCTTCCATTAGTCTAGATTCATACAGATCTTAAAGAAAGTGGCAGCAATAAAATCAATTGTATCAACTTACATTATGAACTGAATTACATTATGGCTGAACTATATACTAAGACTGAATTATTAGTCCTGTCACCTTACATTATGTCAGCTACAATTGAAAATAGACAGATTGCTAGCTAGCATAACTAACACACAACAACTGTCTGCAATTTTTAGACATTACCTTAATTTGCAAAGCATCTTTGATATGTTGCCTTTACATCCATTACATGCATGCTGACAGTGTGTTTTATTGTCCCGTTTTTTTCTAAGCCTTGAATTTCCAGGATGAAAGTTCACAGGTCTGTCAAGCCTCACTGTGAAAACCTGTCCAGAGATGAGTAACCAGTGGATTTTTACAAGTGTAAAGCTACTTGGGTAGGGAGGAGAAAGGACTGAACTCTTTGCCAAAAGAAACTGTTTTTCTTGTAAAACATGGGGAAGGACCATCTATGGCAGTGGGTTGGAAACACAGGTTTCAGACAACAGGCTTCTTGAGAAGCCTTATTCAGTTTGCACGGCTACTTAGGACACAAGGGACTTTTTCTTATTTAATGACTGTAGATCTTTTAATAGTAAAATCAGTCAATAACACCAAGTGGTATCTGCACAATTACTCCTATCTGAAGCACAGAGAGCCATCAAAACAGGAAAAGGCTTGTGCTGGACTAATGAAGACCAGCTGAAAATTGGTCTATGCCACTTTTTGGACCTTGACTAACATCTCTGCAATGCACTGCTTGGTGCTGTGTAGTGTCTTTTGCTAAATACCATGTACTATTTCCTTACAAAGCCACAACAAATAAAGCATGGGTTGTGTGTTGTTTGTGAATGATGGTGAAAACATTTCTTTGGCAGAGACCCTCCTGTGACATATTACACGCAACTTAAAAAAAAAAAAAAAAACAGAGGAAAAAGGGAGAGGGAGAGGAAGGAAAATGTACCCATTTTATCCCCCTTCATTCTCCTAAGATTAGCCATTACCATATGGGATCTTGTTTTTCAGGGATTTGGATCAGAATCAAGGATTTTGTTTCTTCAGTTTCAAGAGCTTTTCATCACTTTTTCCTTTCTAGCCTGAAAATGCAACCTTAAATACTTTACCAGGGAAAGCTTTGGTGTTTGAAAAATAATTTTACTCTGTGCCAGTATCTGCATTTGAAATCAGCGTCAATCCTGATTCAGTTCTGACTCCCACAAGGGAATATTAATTTTCACCAGGAATTGTCTTTGCTTACATATGTACACCTATTGCATAGGGCTGAAGAAAGAGTGGGGGACTCTCCATTATTTGAGAGCATCCCTTCTGTTGTTTCTTCTTACTTCATTGATTCCCTCCACAGAAAGGCAGAAAGACAGAAAAATGTGCTCTACTAGAAGATTCCTTTGGCCCACAGTTAGGGTAGAAATCACAGTTTTGCATTACTGAGCAATGAATATAGAATGTGAACTAATTAATAGGGATTGGGAGAGGTATCTCTGGTACATGACTATTACTGTGATTATTGCGCAACAGACAAGCATGTGCAGGACTGCAGTGTGTGGGAGGCTGGAACATGAGATTTTCTCTTTTAGGTCAGGACAGCTTTGCACTGAGCCGAGTTTTCTCCTGCCAGCCATCTTCAACGTGTGTTGCATGTGGATAATGTGAAAAACCGCAACAATGAACCCACCCTCTTGTGTGGCTCTGAAGAAGGGAGTGAGCTGAAGGTGAAACTCCCTCATGATTCCTGAATGAAGAATGCAGCTTAGCTTCACTTCTTCTGTACAGCCAAGTATGGTTATAAAACCACCCACCACAAATCCTATCCTTACCTAAGATCCTCTTTACACCCTACTGCTTCTTCAATGGTCATTCAGTATAAAGGTGGTTTTATCTGGCATGAATTCTGCTCTTTAAAACTGCTAATATGTCACATAAGTGGTATGCAATCTTAAGTTTCTGATTCATGAGCAGTGCTGGATTTGGATTTGACCACTGAAGATGCTACTGCCCATAGCTGTCCTGCGCACTCACGAGCTGGGAATTATTAAAACCATCTCAGGGAGAGCAAAGCAAGTAGTGTCTGCTCTTCGTTAGTCACAGCTCCCAGTCATTATACTAACAAAGTCTACCATTCATGCTATTTGTATTAATTTGTTGACTGACAGCAGTACTGCTGTTCCTGCTGCAGTTTCAGTATCCTGCAAGATAGTGTAGACGAGTGCGGTCCTCACTTTGCACAGCCACAACCAGCTTGGCTTCTGGGTCAGCTCTATCATGGTTTTAGGTACAAATATGTTGTCTGAATGAACTACTTTTGGATGAATTTTGTTTTGCTGAGGGTAGACGTTTATTTTAGCTTTTGCCATCATGATGCTAACTTTCTGCGTGGTTTGCATAGCTGTATATGTAAATGTGTATGTTATATATTAATGCTTTAGCAAAAAACGAATGGTACAGGTGCTCAAATTTTAACCTCTAGGGCTACTGAAATCTGAGTAATTGATTATTTGGTGTCCAGAAATATTTCTCTTCTGTAGAAAGTGATTTCTAACCTTTGCTGTAATACAAATCTTGGGTACAGTTCATGCTTCCAGTTGAGTGGCTGATACTTTTTAAACAAAAGGCTGAAATGATGACAGCTATTGTATAATGGGCTTTTGAGATGAATTTCCAGATGACTGATCATTAACCAAAGACTTCTGAACTCCTGATATTTTCAAACATGTTCATGACTAAGCTGTAAGCTAGCCTGAGTATCTGTGAACGACAGACGGCATGAGCTTAAAAACAGCAAACAGTGACATATACTCTAGAATAATTTTGCAGAAGTACTTGCATATTATTTTTATCAATTGATCAGTTCTAATGTTCTGCCAAAGGTGAAAAGTTAGCTGTCACTGAACTGACTTTTATATGGGCCCAAACTAAGCCTACAGAGTCAACAGGAGGTTTTTCCTTTGCCTTCAGTGGGGTTAGAATCAGACCTTAAAAGGAAACCCCTTCTGACTTGTATAGGACTTTCCCCTAAGGACATAGTTGCTCACAAGGGCAAAACCCTAGCAAATCCTCAAATGCTCTAAACTACTGCCAGCAATCTGAGACCGAGAGATACAGCACTTTTGTTTATTATTTATTTTCTGCGACAGCTCAGCCATATGAAAATTCCAATCTGTGTGAAACACAAGTTTATTTCCAGTTTTAGAAACTCTGCATTCTTCAGCAAATGGTGGCAGGAGCCACTCATTGCTACAAAACCGTTTTGTTCCATTTCATTCCACAACTGCTTTTTCTTTCCTTTTTTTTAAGTTTAGTAAAGACGTTTTCATAAGAGCAAAGTGATCATTAAGTAATAATGGCATGATGAAGAAAGTGGAGGGATTTTAAGTCCTTGGAGGAATGGTGGGGTTACCAGGAGTTAACTGAATATTAAGGAGAAGCAAGGAGCATTAGGCTGAGGAAGGATTTGAGGGCAGGATGCTGGTATTCCAGGTCTGGACCTAAGAGCCCCCATCAGTCACAAGCATTGTGTCATGCTGGAAAAATGTGGAAATAGTTTGTCCAGTGGCACTGACGAAATAATCTTACCTCAGTTAATAATCTTACATTTCAGTTAAGAACTCACCTGGATAATTGCATCATATTCTTCCATCACCCAGTGTTTGTTCCCAAAATGTAGTGGAATTTTGGTTCTTGCCATCTTATATGTGAAGCTGTGAGTTCCTTTTTTATGAAGAGCTTTTTGCAGAGGTTGAGCAAGTATGGGAAAAATGTACTTGATATGCAAACATATTCTTAAAAATAAAAAAAAAAAAGATAAGGTTTACCAAGTACTGGAATCTAATCAGGTTAAATTAAAGTAAATGGAAATAACCAAAGTACGGAAACTGTGGACCCCAGCCAGTTTATACCCTTGTGAGTGGTGCCTCTGAGGCCCATGGTCTAATTTATTCTTGGTATAATTCCATGGATAAATCTGCACTCTTGGGACTTCTCTGTGAGACACAGGTTCCAAGTCTGTATCAATAATGAAAGTTGAATTGCAAATCAAGAAAATACACAGTGAGAACTGGAAGAGTCTGCTTATACATATACATGTTAAGAGATAGAGACTTTCAAAGGGTATCATGTGGCATGACACACAAAATATATTTATCAAATGGGTAGATGATACATGGCCCTTGCAACAGCTGGGCGTGTCACTGAAGGAGTATTCGTAACTTTTTCATTGCAAAACCAGTAAGTCTCCACTGTATTTTTTTTCCTCATCTGCTTTATTCTAGTTGCTTGTGCATAAATAAACCTGCGTTTTTCACATTTAGTGCCACTGCAACGGTTTTAGAAGGATACATACCTGTCATAAAAAAGGTGACATTCTATTATGTTGTGAAATTTCTATTCATTGACTTAAAACAGTATTCTTTTTTCCCCCATATACTAGTGACTTTAAGAAATACCACAACGTTTTCAAAGAAATAATACCGGATTTTCCTCATTTTTTAAAGTGTGTGACTGCAGAGCACAACTGATGTTCTTTGGCATCGTTTAATGTGTGCTGCTGCACAATTAGTGACATCCCCATTTGCAGCTAGCAGTTAAAATGTAATGGCAAATACAAGACAATAATTTTATCTTTTTTTTTATTTCTCGTTTTTATTATTTAGATCGAAAATAAAACAGATCAATCCTTAACTAAGAAATAAAGACAACAAGGCGAAATTCCTGCTTCTGTGACCTGCATCTAATATATCATTGTGGTTTTGAACAGAGATGAATGCTGCAGACAGAGAAAGAATAATCTGTATAGCTTCAGGGTCATCTAGGCCTTCTCAGGAATCATTTTCTGTGTTTTTCAGCAAGTAGAGCACTTACCATATATGTTCATAATATTTACATACCATACTGTTCTTAGTTGTAAAAGCTCAGGGTCATATTGTCACAGGCCTTGGAGGATTAGTGGGAAAGTTACTCACTGGTAGCTTGGTGCCTGCTTGTCTGCACATACATTGCAAAACAAAAGGAAATCCCCTTCAATTCAACTGATGCAAACGACTCTCCTTCCTAACAGTAATAGAGAAAGTCGACTTTGGTGTAAGCCTACTGACTCAGGATTTATTAACGTTTTGGTAAGTTTTCCAAAATTGACAAATTCATATTAAAAGAAATATTTTCAGAAGTACCTTGAAGATTTAGGAGCACAAATCCTACAAGTAGAGGATTTATGAGCACAGACTGCGTAGGTTATATTTTTCTTAAGAACATCCTGAGAAACTTTCCTGATTGCTAGCCTCTCCCACTTTCTTTCCATGAAGAAGAGCCTCAGATGCAGATGGAGAGCTCTTTCCCACCACTGGCAAGGCTGGCAGGAAGCAGCCTGGAAGCTGTCCATTAGGTATATGGCTGGACAGTAGGATACCAGGATGTGCAAGGCAGAGGTGGTGACCTCTCCAGGAGCCTTTTCTTCTTGGCAGGAAAGGCTTCCACAGGTTTTTTTTCTAGTTGTCCCAGCAAATCTTGTACAATTCTGGTTTGAGCTTAAAAATAGCTTGGAAAACTCACCTTCAGCTCTGCCCTTGGACATGCTGAATGTTAAGGGAGAAAAAACAGTTGAAGAATATAAGGGAAAGGTCATATTACCATTGTTATACTCACTAACATATGCATCATGTATTATGTGTGCGTGTTTATAGCTTAGTTCACTATTGCCAGACACCTTGCTTCTAGGTAGTGCTTTTACAAACTTTAAAATTCACAACCAGTCATCTGCACATCAGGTCACTGGTGTTTCAGTGCTTCTGCATCCATACAAGTGGTAGAAATTATACAGATTTACATAGTTGTTCCTCTCTCAAAGTGTGCAGCTGCTCTTGCTTTCGTTTGCTTGAGTTTGACAAAAAAGCAAGTATTTTCTGCCTTTCTTTCCCTTTCCTTCCTCTTCCTTCCCTTTCTCTTGATGGTGTTATTGCTTATCTACATTTCTTTCTTGGATAGTTGCCTGCCAATCCCTCTTGCAGTAAAAGATGAAAAGCATGGAGAAATCATCTCAGAAGAATTACTGGAGCTTTTCTCACCCCTGAAAAAGAGAAATAAAACAACTGTAACATCAATGAAATTGGCTGTGATGCTGCCAAACAGAAATTATTATTACAAGGCCCTTAGCTGTTAGCATAATGAAATAGATCTTGATTACTGTTACCCAAAACAGCCTTTAATGGAAAAAAGCCACACCCCGTTAATGTCTCTGAATTTAAGGGATGCAAAAAAAAATATGATAAGGGAGACCACACAATTCTGTGCAGAGTGCTGTGTTCCAGAAGTTTAACAAATAAGGGCAATGTAGAGCAAATGCTTTTGGTAGTTCTCATAAGTAAAAGATGAGTTCATTTATTATTTTACAGAACAACATATTTTTATTCAAATAATTAGTACGTGTGTTGGGGGACTCAGCTCATGATATGGTCCTGAAAGTTTACATTTTTTGCACACTAATTCCAGATTTCATAATGATTGAAGGGGAACTAAGATGAACGGATTTTTAAACATCCCAAGTGATCATGCTCCCCATAAGAACTGTATTTTGCATACATTATCACCCTCCACAAAAGACATGCCCTTGTAATGACCTTAAAGCTATGCAATGGCTGCTTAAGATGACACCCTAAAGAGGCCACTAAGGTACAGATCGATTTGCTATTTACTAGTATCTACTGTCATGAAAATGGGTGCACAACGACCACATCTGAGTCAGTCAGACCTTCAGAGACCATGCTAATGTCTACACTGAAACTGTACAAGTAAATGCCAGAGACACACGACCTCTTGCATACATAGCATTGTGAGTTTCTTTGCTGACGCTGTGTTAGCAATTAGTGTGGATGTTATATCATCATGTACCCGCAGTGCTCAAACATTTTCCTGCTGCCTTTAACCCTGCAACTGTCTGTACACAACTTTGGTAAATGGAAATTCCCTCCAAGATTCTTGGCATCTTCCTATTTTGTATAATTTTATTGTCAGATCTTATGCACTCTTTCTTTCAGCTGAGAAGCCCTTTTTAATTACACTATAGTGACTTGATCACCGCTGGGGCAAAGGAGGAATTTTTTCCTGGAGGGTAGCATTGCAGACTTAGCTAAGAAGGATAATGCTTTGCCTGGTTTTACCTTCCTCTCACAGATCGGGTGTTGAATTCACGACGTAAGGCTTCATGAACCAATGGTCTGATCTGATAAAACAGGTCGCATGCTCCTACTTACATTGCATGGCTGGGATTTGACCTAAATCATTAAAATATACCCTAAATTGAGTGGCACATGAGGAATCCTGAATCCATACTGTTAACCTTTTATTTTTGTAACTAAAGGCCTTAATTACAGCCCAAAAGGAATGCCAGAACAGTATGAATCAGATGGGATGGCCACATGAAATGTAGCAATAAAAGAGAAGCCCCTCTTCAGAACTGAAGTAGCTGATGAAATAAAAGCCAGTTTTCAGGCAGCTGTGAAGTTCACAGAGGAGCCTTTGTAACACTATAACCACCACCTCCTGCACGGGACAACCTCAGAACATTTCTGAATCATCTTTGGGATATATAGAAACCAAAGTTTGATAAAGAGATGAGTCGGTTTCCTCAGAGGCTTGAAGGAGATTTCTCTGTCCTCTCTGTTCTTTGTTCTCTTTGGTTGACTATGGTTTTAACTCCCAGTGGGAGCCCTGCTGGAAGGAGAGACCTTGCAGTTGCTGTTGCAATTGGGTTTAAAAAAACCCGTCCAAACAACAACAAAAAACCCTAGCATCTTTTTATTTAAAGCCAAAAGTTTATAAGCTGATTTACAGAAACATTCCAAAGGAAGAAACAAAGAGTGAAAAGAGTCTGCTGATGAATAGAAGCTTGTAGTCTCAAAAGTAATGCCAGGCCAATAGTAATTTATTTGGAATATTTGAAACCCTCCCATGTGTATGAATTTTGTTGGGCATAAACTGAAGTTTGCTTAGTTGCTGTCCTTTAAACAAATGCAGGCAGGAGTTACATAGATTGAAATTTCAGACCTCACCAGGAGATTCAGCCATATAAAACTCCAGTTAGATTTCCAGCAAAGACCATGTGAATAAGTCCTTCGGTCAGCTGTGGGAACTGTGTGCCTAAATGCCCTTCTGGGAATCTCTGCCATTATGTGGATGTGTGGGGAGCTGTGCAGTTGTATGCAGCAGCAGCTCTCAGTCAACAGAACTGGAGGCTATTTCTCATCTTTGCAGATGTATAGATCTTGTCTTGGAGCTGGCCCTGTTATTTGTGTCACACTTGATATGCTTTACTTTAGGCTTACAATTGTTATGATAGTTTGTTGTCAGTGGTCTCTTTGCAAGAACTTTGTAGAATATCAGAGATGTGGAAATTACTGCAAATTATGCTTGTGAAGATGAACCCCACATTTCCTGACCGTGAAAAATGGCCATCACCCAGTTTTCACACAAAACCCATCAGTCAAAACATCATTTTTTATTAGTGCATAGGTGAGAGAGAGCTGGATTGAAGATACTCTCACCTAAAGGCTTGCTGCAGTATCACCGCAAGCACAGACAGAACATTAAGGGAGAAGCCAGTTTTTAGATGGGAAGACTGAAGCAGGTTAAGACTGTAACTGAATAGTACAACGTCTGTAGACTTTATAAAAATGCGAATGGGTCTCATAGACTAATTAGCATGCATGATATCAACCATTATAAGCTTTGTAGCATAGGTTTGCAAAGCTTTGTAATGTGTATCCATGCATATTCAGTGTCTACCCACAGTGTTTGTAGAGGAGGTACCATGAATCTTAATAATGATGGAAGAAAATTTATTCCTTCCATATAATATATGGTGGAGGTCTATAATAGTTCCCAGGAACTGAAGAATCACTAAAATACTTCATTTTCTATTAATATAGGACATGTTCCATTTTTTATCTGGAAGGGACAGGATGTATAAATCAGACCATTACTGCCTCACATGACTAGAAATGCTTACAACACCAGCGCTATGGAGGCATTTAGGCAGTGAGGGCAATGTCATCATTTGCAAATGCTGAACCAATGCTGTGTTCTCCACTCTACTTCTTAATGAAAAATGACCGGGAAATAATAAAAATAAAGAGAAAAAACAAATATAAGTGCACATCAGAAACACTGAGGAAAAACTGTCTTAGAAAAGATAGAAAATGCATCAAAGAGTTAATAGTCCCTTCACAAAGTACTTTCTTTTAACCATACCTGTGAGAATAACCTCCGGCTTCGTTCTCTTCCCTCCCCCCCACCCTTCCAAATTTTCTGTGGCTGGAGTCCACATAGCAGAAATGTTACACAAGAAGGAGCTCTTTGCGGAGACTTAGAATGAAGGGTTGGTTGAGGGCATCAAAACAGGGTTTATAATGGAAACTTTTACAGAATATGGGACAGCTACCTGGGGTTCTACAGTCCAACAGATTTTATCTGCAGGTTATCAAAAGCCATGTCTATTAAACTGCTATTTGTTGCAACCAACTGTTTACAGTTTGCTATTGACTTTAAAGGCTGAGTACAGAAATGCTCTTTGAGTCTGTTGGATTACTTAGAATGACTGCTGCATATTGCTGTGTTTTAATAACTTTCAAAGGCTGGTAGCCAGCGGTGAAAAGTACAACCTTCCCATTTAGCAATACTATAAGCACTGTCTTCAGTTAGATTTCAGGGCTAGGCTAAAGCTGAGGTACTCACTGGCTGCTGATATTGTTAAATAACTTTTTACTTCCTTGTACTGTTGTGTTCCTCTTCAGACTTTCTGATACAAAACTAGACATTTGGTGGCATTTAGACAGAATGTTTGTTGGCCAAACAATCTTGTATTCCAGGAAGTGCAAGACATGAACAAAAGGGTATGAGTTTTAGGGGGATGCTCAAATGCAGGAGAAACTCACATCATGAGCTGTTGTGTCTTTGATAGAAACAATGCTTTCAGGAGCCCTCTTTCCACACTGGTCCATGCCCATATTGACTTTCTCAGTGCAGGCAGTCTTTCAGTGTTTTCACCTAGATTATTTTCCATATATATATATACACACACACAATATCATATTGTAAAAAATAAGAAGTTTAACAATACACCTACAATTGAGCAGATATAATTTTCTGAAGACCTCTCTATTCATTTTGTGTATGAAACAGGAGGAGGAAGTGGAAGGAAGAGAGATCCTATGTGCCACATCCATAACTGATGAACATCATTCTCTATTAACTGAGCTCTGGGTGCAGAAACTCATCGTTTTTAACATTTTTTCCCTGTCTGTTGGGAAGAAGAACATTAAAAAAAGAGAAAGTGTAGGCTCAATGCTCTGAACACCATTTAGGAATTCTCCAGAGAGGAATAGAGAGACCCAGCATGAATAACTGCTAGCAACTTTCTCGTTAATTAAAATCTGACAAGCAGCTGGCAGCTGAAAGGGAGAGCTGTAGGTGGGGGAATCCTGTGGTTCACCACCACATTCCTTACATTCATGAAAGCTAAGGAATATTTCACTGTAGGCCCGCCAGAAATGCTGATGGAAATGTGAATTAAAAGAAAGAGCCATGTGAAGGTGACAGAGAGATGTAGCCCAGGTAATCCATCGATGAAAATATGTGAAAGTTTAGTGACATATGCAAAGCAACTTCTGTAAAGAACTTTGATGAAAGGTAATACAATTCAAGAGATGCTACCATCTGCAAGACAAACCCGTCCAGACAAGAAACTCATTTCAGGGAAGAGGTAGAATGCATTCTTTCTGTACCATCCCTCTGAGCCCAAACATTGGGGTAATGGTTTTGGCCAGAGCAGATGAGCTACTCAGCATCTCTGTGGGAGCTTTGCTGGGCTGCAGCATGCTGTGATGTACTTTACTTTTCCTTGCCCTCTCTAGGAAAGGCTATGACACTTCTCATGACAGCTCTCACACTCTGAAATCACCAGCCTTGCAGTAGTGACTTTCAGGATTCAGATAATACATAATATCTCAGAAAAGGACCCAGTCATTTCCTGAAGGAGGGTATCTTTTATTTTCCACAGGACCTTCTGATTTGTTCCTGACCTGGCATAGGACTGCATGTAAATGGCTAAATCAAATGCAATGATTTCCTCTTGCAGCTGGGTCTCTTTGATCATACGTCTTGGTCTTCTTTATAAATTATCTTCTGCATGGTCAGGTAAAGACCTGTAAAAGAATGCAATTATTGATCCATAACCATGAGATTTTGGGCCATAAAAGATATAATAGAATCTTATTTCATACCCAGTGTCTTTTCTCTATTAGGATATTAGTCTGAAGGGCTTCACAAAATATAACCCAGGATCAACGGTGCCATGACTGGTCCACAAGAAGCCATTTTGTGTGTAACAATTAAATGACATTTCCTTGCAGTGAGAACAGTGGAAAGTTCCCACATGACTCTTTATCATGTGGAAAATAATTTTAAATTCCTCTGGACAGTCACCTGGAAGAGTTTACCCTGAAAAAAAAAAAAAAAAATTTTGAAAAATGGTGTTTCTGGTCCCATTATTCTGAATGTGAACTGAAGCCTTGGGAATAAAAAGGAAAAAAAAAGCAAAGAAAAAAGGCTTTTAGTTTTTCTGACATCAGTTTCCTTAATTTCTTCCCCATTTCAGCTTCCTAAGGGTTCATACCTGCTCAGTGACTGGCATTTAGGCAGAATGCTTCTTGCCCAAACATTTGCAAATTCCAGGTGACAAAAGAAAACAAATACTGTTTTTTTTAGGGGGTTCTCATGAGGACCCTTTTCTGATTTCTCTGTCACATAAGCACTGCTCCCTGTGTTAACTTTCTCATTTGTGCAATCAGGCACTGCTGGAGATTTAAACCTAATTCTAATCGTCCTTTTATCCACAGAGAGCAAATACAGGTGACTTGGTAATGTTTCTTTATTCTTTAAAGAGGTGCTTTCTCTTACTTGATTAACACCATAACTACCATTGGCAAGCTGTAATTTATCTCTACTGGAGATGTCTGACTTCAGGTCTGTTATCCACCTGAAAATTTATCTCTTCTTGCCTGGTGTGGTACAAGTACAGTGGAGAGCGCTAATTGCCTGTGCTGTATTCCAAGACCATCTGCTGGGTTTAAACCTGGTTTTAATATGGTGGTTCCTTTCTTCAACAGCCTATAATTCAATGCCCTTACTTTACTTCCAGGGCCTTGCATTTCTTTCACAGTCCACTGGGAATCATTGCCCTCTCTGCACACAGCCCAGTATTTCTCATTGGGATAGATAATTAGTGCAGCCGAATTTATTACATGGACAGTTCTTACAAAATCTTCCAATTTTGTCTATTCCTTTTAATTTTGCCTTCCCATTTATTCTTTTAATTTCTTACAACATCTAGTACAAAAATACTGAAAGCACGAGCTGAGGCTAGGAAGCGCTGTAGGAGCCAAGAGCCCGTTACTGAAATGCCCTGAACATATGGTAATAAAAGAACCATTCTTGGGGTTACCCAAGAAGCTAAGTAAGACCCCCAGGCTGGTGTTTAACTCCCAGAGTGTCACCTATATCTGCCCACATGCAGAGCTTGTTAGAGCTGATGGCCTGAGAATGTCCATCAGCTATAGTAATCAAGCCCTGAACTGTCCAATTCAATAATCCAAATCAATGTAGTGCCTGTTGCTTTTGACATGGCAAAAAAAATGGAGTCCCATATTTTGCTATCTCTTTCTTCTTTACACTTGGACAACTGGTAGCTTCCCAGTTTAAAGGACATTCCAAAGCATTATCAAATAAGCTTTTTTGTGAATTTAGGGGACATTTTGTAGCAACTTCTGATGGGGAAGGATGGTACAGATGTGTTCAGGCTATCTGACAACACAACTCTGATGGGTGGATCAGGCCATGCCTTGTTAATTCTCCTGTCTCCTTGCCTTTCCTCACAGATTGTGAAATGAACTGCCCTCATAAATGAACAGGTTCACATTCTGCAGAACATATAACATATATATTCTAGCTTTGTTGGTTCAGGTTTCTAACTTTTTACAGAGACAATCTATAGCAAAATACATTCTGCAAACTTTGGGGCTGTTGTGACAATCTGTCTTTCAGCACAGTACCTTCCATTCATTAATAAGCAGCTCATTGAAAATGTTTGGAGCTTTCAGGTAAGAATGCACACTTCTAAAACCAGTAAAAGATTAATAAAAAGTTATGCTTTTTCAAGAAAGGTTTTTATTTCTATTAACCAATATTCTCAATAGGTTAAAAATCTTGGGAAATATCCCCAAATTCTTTCAGAGCGTTTGCACACTGTTTTTGTTCTATGTGTAATCATGCAACACATGTATTTAAATATGCCAACACTACAGCACTAACATGGTTCTAACAAATAGTTTGAAAGATCATACTCGCATCTTTTCTAAAGCAAACTATAGAAGAATTCTACTGGTATTTTTTCATATATCTGTATTACAGGAATCCATATTTTCCTTTAAATGATCATTACTGCTCTGTGTGTGGCACAAACAGATAAAAACGGTCAAGTAGAATATATTACACAATGAAACATTTTTGTGATAGACCTGGTTTCTGCTGAATTGGGGAGCAGGCAACAGCAGACTAACCAAAATCGGTATTCATCCTGATTTTGCTGGATTTATTCATTAAAAGTGTGTCAGCCTTTTCTGTTTCCTGTAAAAAAACATATGTATTTATATTGAAATAATGATACTGTGTTGGACTGGCTTAGTATAACAGTCTGTACTACTTTCCTCATTCTACAAACTGATACTTAGTTCTCTGCCAGCGGATCCAATGAAAGATCCCAAATGAAGAACAATGAACTACTTGAAGAGGCTACAGTCAGCAATTCCAATCAGGTGCTAGAGCCAGACAAACAGATGTGTCCACAGTAGGCCATCTCCCTGTCTTGCCGTTTCTGTTTCTGTACCAAATATTCAGGGTTTTCTGCCAGCACAGAAAGCAGAAAGTTGTTATTTCTTGTGTCTCCACTTTTAATACGACTTCCATCTTTTGGGGGGTGTTTAAACATTGTCATATTGCTGCATCCTCCTTCCATCCACTCAGAATTGTGCTGGTAGGATTAGATTCATGACTTGGCTGTCTAATTGCACTCTTCCCTTTGCATTCTTATATTAATTCTTTCCTCATTACTGTATCAAAACCAAACTTTTTATTTTTGTTTGTAAAATCTGACAGTGTTTATCTCCATCCTATTCAGTCTTCTAGCACTGATTTGCTTTCACCTTCCTCCATGACCATAAAGCTTGATTTGACCCCTTTTCTAAGTCTACTTCAAGCACAAGCCCTTTTCTATCACTCCATCTACATCCTAAAAGCCATTACCTTACTATCTTTGAAGTGAGGGTGTCACATTTCCAGAAATCATTTCTGCTCATCATTTGACATACTGTGATTTCTGTCTGTGTTTTCTTCTTATTTGATATTTCTGTTCACAGTTTTACTGAAACACTTTTCTTCTTATTTGATATTTCTGTTCACAGTTTTACTGAAACACATCCTAACAAATACATTGAATAAGAGTCCTATAGGCAGCATCACTTAGTTTTTAATGCTTCATGCAACAGCTCCTTGACTGGGAAACTGATGATGCTCTTTAAGATCCCTCTTTTTAGGAATATAGGTATAGAAAGTATATAGAGCGTTCTCCACAGCCAGACTTGTTTGGGTAGTCAAGCTTGACCCTGTGCTTTGTGCAAGGTAGGTTATGCTCTTTCCTCATCAGCACACAAGATAAGAATAGAAACAAAATGGATACAGAACTGGTACACCATAGCATTACTTGCAGGGGAGATAGATGCTGGCAGTTAGTGTACCTCTAGTGGTGTTCACCTCAAAGAAGCTGAGGATTAACTCTGGCAACTGCAGAATCAAGGTTAGGAAAAGGCATTTTCCACAATAAAAGTTAATACAGGAAAACACAAAAAAGAGAAAGCAGTGTATACAATGAATGCAGAGAGGAAACGAAAGCACAACTTCAAAGCCAGCTTTATTTTTAAAGGAACAAGCAATCATTTACAAAACAAAGAAACAAACAGAAAACCTTTTCTTCACTTATTCCATTATTAACAATAATGCAAGTGTTGAAGTGACGGTGTAAGCCTTTTGACTCTTTCCTATAACATCCTTCTTCCTCTCTGCCTTTTTCCCATGGAGATAATAAAATGCCTTGAAGTAAACAAAGCTCAAGCAGATCTCCTAAATCTTTCAGTGAATCTTCACAGGCACATCAAATGAATCAATTGGATAAGTACAAATCAAAATCTGTAGTTATTTTATCCTCTTTTGGGTTTATATTTCATGCGTGGTTCTTTTTCTTTTTACCTTGTTCTCCTGGGAATTGTCTGAACACTCTGCCTGTGTTCTATATTTATTCTCTGAGATGAATATTTACAGCTGGGTAAGGAGATGCAATATCTGATGGTCTAATTCTGCATCTCTGAATATCTTCTGCTTCCCAAGCTGTCTCTATTCTTTCTGTATTTAAAAGAATTCAAGAAATTTATTTGCTTGCCAGATTTCCTCCAAATTTCGCATGATAAAACCATAGTGGATATGAAGGAATAAGGCATTTCTGGAATGCTGGCCTATTTTTAACTCTGTGTATTTCGGTGGTCAAAGTTACACAAGTATTTTCTAAAACAGTGCCACATGTCCTCATAGAGGAACATGCATACCTTATGGTTTTATCATCAAATGAGGAAACAGCCCTAAACATCAGTGAGGCAGCTCAATGGGTGGTCTGAAACTCCTATCTTTCCTTCTTAGAGCAGAAGGGAAACTCAAGTATTGAGTCCTTGCAGAAGAGTCTAATGTGCAGCTAGGATATCAGATAATTATGGTACAGTTTACACTGATAAGGTCATTAAACCTTGCTTTTCCGAGGTTCACATGCTTAACAATTTTTAATCAGCAATCTAGGGTTTGAAGAAGTGGGTGGCCATTTGCTCTCTTATTCATCTTTTCACAATCAATTTAATCATATGCTGTGGATATTGTAAAGCATTAGGATCTTTATACTCATTAGACACAGAGGCAACTTCTATCTCTGCAGTGCCTGGATTTACCTTCATTTAGAACTAAATTAAATTATCCACTACAAAAGATACGCTGCAAAAGAACAACGTTCTGTTGAAATGTTAGAAATCTGTTGTTTGGTAACTGCTATCTTTAATACGGCAGTGTAGTCTAAGTCATAGAATCATAGAATCATAGAATAGTTAGGGTTGGAAAGGACCTTGAGATCATCCAGTTCCAACCCCCCTGCCATGGGCAGGGACACCCCACACTAAACCATGTCACCCAAGGCTCTGTTCAGCCTGGCCTTGAACATCTCCAGGGCTGGAGCATTCACAGCCTCCCTGGGCAACCCATTCCAGTGCCTCACCACCCTCACAGGAAAGAATTTCTTCCTTATATCCAATCTAAACTTCGCCTGTTTAATTTTGAACTCGTTACCCCTTGTCCTGTCACTACAGTCCCTGATGAAGAGTTTCTCCCCAGCATCCCTATAGCCCCCCTTCAGATACTGGAAGGCTGCTATGAGGTCTCCACGCAGCCTTCTTTTCTCCAGGCTGAACAGCCCCAACTTTCTCAGCCTGTCTTCATACAGGAGGTGCTCCAGTCCCCTGATCATCCTCGTGGCCCCCCTCTGGACTTGTTATACATCTCTGCACACAAAGATTACAAGGTGATCCAGCTTGGATTTTTCAAATGTAAATCTTTTTCTGTAGAATGGATCCACTCTAAAATACAAATGAATTTCTTCAAAATGTCAAAATTCTGATTTCAGAATTATATTTTGTGGAAGTTGCTAAAAGGCCTTGTTCCTTTAGCCTTTTCCATTTCAGTCTTTGGACCCAATTTAACTTCATTCTCTTGAGAGGAGCCTGTGAAAGTACGAGCCCACCAACAAGGAGTAGAACATGACTAAAAACTTCCCTAAAATCTGTTGCTCCAGGTCTGCTGTCAGATCATATTGTCGTCCATACATTTGCTACTTAGGACACTTTCTGTGGATTTAAATTAGACTAGGAAACCAAGTGGAATGTGGTCTGGAGTGTATCCCGAAGTCAGATGGACAGTGTCTGTATTATGATAATATTAAGCACTATGTATTATGATAATATTAAGTCATAGGTTTCTCTCTTTTAGTGAAATCACTGAAGTATGCAAATGAGAGAAACAGTGCATGTTCAACCTGCTTGTGAAAACTGGGGGAAAAAAGTTTTTGTTAAATGCCAAGCTCACTGTTTTTTGGGGTTTTTTTGGGGTTTGTTTTTGGTTTTTGCTTTGAGTGAATGACATTCAAATTTTGAAAAAAGAAAGCATTAAACAAATCCTGCTCACTTTTGTACAAGAATGTTGTTAAAGTTTCTGGACAATAAAGAAAACTAAAAGGCCTAATCAGTTTTGCTTCTCCTTCCTATATCTTTCCCTTGTTGGTGTCTGCCTAACAGCACCTTTGGTGATGGGCTGCAAATTCTGCAGGGGATCATAGCAAAATTGTTTTAAAATATTTCTAACTTACCTTTGCCTTTTTAGAATCTTGAAAGTACTCCTACTAATGGAGCCTTTACTAGGCTTTCTATCCTTTCCCATCAAAGCTTCAGTTTTTGCTCTGTTACTTGACGGTGACCCTTTTCAAATACTTAAATAAAACATGTAACTTTATTTGCAGTTCCTGAGGCAACCACTGTAAATGGCAGCAACACAGAGAATTGCTGTAAGTTTACTGTTATGTCACTATGGTGTCCATATATAAAAGCAAACTACTGTTTTCTCTGGAGCTGCAATAAATACATTTTAAGGCACCCAGTTGCTAAGGGCACCGATTGCTTTCAAGAAAGAACTTGAAAACACGTTTTGCTGAAGACTGAGAAGGGGCCCAGGCAGCCCCAAGTGTCCCACTCCAGCATCCAGCAGCACACCCTGTGATGGGTGCTTCCACATCAGAAGAAAAAGCTGAGTCCATTCCCCTCTGGCAGCACATCAGATGGGTAGGTGCCAGAGCAAAAGGCAAGCTTGGTTTTGGCTTGGTTGTGGGAGATTAGAAAAACCACAAGTGCTCCTGAAGGGTTCTACTTGCATGGTGTCACAGCTTCTAGTGCATTATCAACTCCTACAGCTTCTCCTCTCCCTATTCAACAAGTAGCTGAGCAGTGGGACCACTGAGTTTTTGGATTATCATAGCAAAGCTCTCAGCTTGTTGTGTGTAACCTTGGATGTGTGCACTCTCAAGCCATTGAGATAACGGGAAAAATCTGAGGATGCTACTTCAAAATCTGATTCTGCAAGTGTTCCTGCTACCTTGCTGGCTCTTCTCTAGGTGTTTTTTTAATGGGATGTTTTCACAAATGTATTTTAAAGTGATAAATTAACAAGGTACTGGCTTTGATTTCAACACTTGAGCCATTTTTAGTTGTGTAAGTGGAGTGGCAAGAAGCTCTGCCCAAGAAAGTTTGTGGGAAAAGATCCCTCTGTGGCACCAGGTATATCTGCATCTGACTCCATATGATACGTCATACTCTCCTTCAGAGCATTTGGTCTTCAGAGATGAGCTAAAGTGCAGAGCCAGGACTGTCTCTTCTCTGGCAAATCTTGAGGATCCTGCAGACTAGCACTAGCTTAAACAACCTGCAGGTTGCTTTTGCATTTGTTGTATTTCCTTCCCAGCATCTTCCAGCAGAGAAGTTTGCATGAGAGACCCCCTCATTCACTGAGGAAAGAGGGGAGAGGAAATGCCAACGCATGTTTACTAACAAGGAGCTTGGAGCTCTTGCATTAGTGTAGGGGATGTCAGAACAGGTCAACTGTTTACTGTTTATGCAATTATTCTCAGGTCCTCATGGGTAAGCGTGTGCCACCAGCACAGTACATGTGTGTTTGATGGTGAAGTCTGGAGCAGAGGGCTCTGTATTCAGACAGGTAGAATTCCCTTTCTCATTCTTTCTGTATTTGATCTAAATATAGTCCCCCAAAATGCACTAATTGCCCCAATTTCTTTCCTAGCAAAATAAGAGATACATTTGCCCTCGTATTCAGAAATTCTTGATGTTTCAAGCAGGCTGCATAGGCAAATTAAAAAGAAAAGTGCATAACTCACATCAAAATGTTTTTCATGGGATGCAGTTACCATCAAGATGCTGTTAATTCTCTTACAAAAAATAAAGCTATTAACTCACCAACATTTTCTTTACTTTTCACATGATAGTAAGGCAGGGGCTGGTGAGTAAGCCTGCAAACAGCTATTGTCTTTTCAGAAACTGTCCTTAAATACATGGACTTATATTTACTCACATTTACCTGAATGTTGCCCCTGTCATACCTGAATGCTGTTTCTTGATTAAATTGATCCTCTGTCTTTGTTATTACCCATCTGGGTCTGTCCCTTCTAGAACTTTACTTTATAAGCACTGAAGCACTGTGACATGCTATTCTTTCAAAGATGGTGTAATAAGGTTTTAAAGAGAAAATAGAAAATATAGGTAAAATTACATTATTTTTTACACTGTTTTACATCTAAAAAAAAAACAAAAACAAAAACAAAAACAAAACACAGAAATAAGGGGTCTGAAATAAGAAAGTGATACCCCATAATTCCTTCTCCTGTGTGTCCTTTTTTCTAATTGATTAATTAATGATCTAATTCTAACCACTGTTTCCAAGGCCAGAATCCTGACAGCCAGGTCTTCCTCTTCCCTTGCTCATTTGCTTTGCATGAAGGTGTTTCTAGTAAGACCCTCAGCTCAAGCCAGTGGCCCAATAAGTCTGTAAAGTGAAATAACAATAATTTTCCCCAGTTACATAGTGGTGAGCCAAGACCCATCTGAAAGTAAACTGCTAGTTCATTATCAGTAATTTCACATAAAAATATTCAAAAGGCTCACAATTCCTGCAATGAAAACCAAACACAATTGAAGTTGCAAGTGGTGGGACACTTCTAAGCCATAATTTAATGTTTGTGTTCTGGGTAAAAAGGAAGCCTCTGGTAAAATGAAGGGGGAAATTTTAGAATCATAGAAAACTTAGGGTTGGAAAGGACCTCAGGATCATCTAGTTGCAACCCCTGAAATGGTGAACATAGATTTACAGAATGCCCATTATGGGTGCTTATTGAAAAAATCTTTTTTGAAAACCTTTCACCACCTTAGCAACCTTACCAACATTGCACCAGCTGAGTTTCTGGTCTATTTGGAAAACACAAGACTGTATTTACACTTTCACATCATGTCTTAATCTTTCAAAACCCAGCAGAAGGAAGAACATACAGACACCTCACTGCTGTCAACATGGTTATGCCTCTGACTCACCTGACAGAAGGGACATAACTCTGCTGTGTTTGCTCAGCCGGCTCTCCAGCCTCAGAGGTTGATGTGCTGAGTGCTCTGTGGTCTCAGCCAGCTGCTCTAAGGCCATGTGAACTTAGTACTGTTTCTCCAAGACTGGTTGATCCAAACTGCTGTGCAAAGTTTTAGTGATGCTAAAACTCGTTCACTGACAATTGAAGCATTCAGAGAGCAAAGAAGTGAATATTCACCACCACAGGATGCAAAGACACAAGGAGATAAAACTATGCTCAATGAGAAAGCAGAAAAAATTCAGGGCCTAATGAAGAAAATCGCATAAGCCTGTTCTTACCATTGAGCACAGAAGATATTACAGTGTCTGTGATGCATGTAACTAATGGATGTAAAATGGGAGCATAATCCACATTCAGCACAATACTTAATCCCTGCAATGGTGCTATGGTGAATATCAAGGCTGTGGTTTATGCACTTGCAGCCTGCTTTTGACCATGTAAACAATTTGAGGTTGCAAGGCATACCTTCACAAGCAATCAGTGCTTTAAAGTACTGTGGCTTCTGAGCAACTTTTGGAACTGTTTTGTGAGGGGGAGAGGACATCAGGGTGAGTGAAGTTGCTAAAAGTTCAAACAAAAGATTCCTACGGCTTTTCATGTTTCCTTTGAAAATTACAGATAATGAAAAAGAAACCTTTAGTTAACCATAGAAACGCTGGCCTTGGCTTCCTTTTCCGTAGTGTAAAAGGAAGAAATTTCAAATAACGTTTTTCTATTTCTTATTAAAAATGGAAAAATATAGGGAAATAAATTCACTAAGTCAGCAGAATTTCAAGCAGTATTTTTTGTATTATGCCCTTTTTGACTGAAAAAAATACCCTTCTTCACTGGTTTAGTGGGAAGCTCAGAGCAAGTTTGTGAAAATTTAAGTATGCAGAAAGGATAATAGCAAAATGCTTAAGGGTTCAATATGGCACTCGGTTCAGCATAGATACTGACATTCCAGGTAACGGAATCCAAAAGAGACAGAAGCATTTTTTTCTGTGGCACAAACAATTTATATCAGGAACAGCCTCAGGAAAGCAAAGAAGACTTCTAAAGATATTTTTAAAAATTAGTAAATGGTTTTGGTAAATGGACAGTAAGGTTATTTATTCTGAGCCACAAATACTTTTGGCACAGGAAAATACACAGCAGGAACCCTGAGGCTGATTGTAAATCAAACATTTTATTCTGCAAAGCCTGTTAGCGTTTCTGATTATGTTGAGATTCAGCAAGTGTGATAAGACCTTATGTAGATGGTTAAATAGCCATCCACAGTAGACATATAAATTTATGGTTTAATTAATATTGTGGGGGTTTGCATTTTTTCTTCTGCTGGATATTGAGAGGTAAAGAAAATTTAGGTTGTGCTTTATGAACCATCTGATAAGACATCTCTTAGCCAAAAGAGTTTGCTAAGAGAGAGACAAGATTTCAGCAGAGCTACTCCAGACTTGACAGTGTAACCAGACAGCAATGCAAGGCATAAAGTATATCTGCACTTCATTTTAAATGAAAGAAAACTTAAGAGCTAAGAAGAGTTAGCATAAGCATCTGTTCTAAGAGTAAGGGGCAGCATGAAGAAAGAACAAATTCAACATGCAGAAAAGGGTATAAAGAATGAGATTAGTCTATCTGGAGGAATGCAGAGCAGAATATGCAAGTGGGAAATAAAAGATATAGGCAGGTGTGAGATGACGAACACAGCCTCCTGAAGATAAAGTTAGGGCGTCTGAATGCTGTGATATAATGTTAAGCCAATGGAAGGAGCTCATCTGAGAAGGGCAACTCTATTAAAAAAGCAAGATAAAATACAAAGTTGAAATATTCAAAGTACATTGCTAGTAATTCAGACACTTATCAGTTCACGTGTTCCAAGACATCACCAGATTGTGTTCTGGGTAAAAAGGAACCTTCTGCTAAAATGAAGGAGGAAATGGTGAACACAGGTTTACAGAATGCCCATTATGGGTGCTTATCAAAGATGAGTGTAGTCACAAGAGGCTGAGTCTCCTGGTATCCATAAAATAATTCATTTAATATGTTCTTGGGGGGGTAGAACTGTAGCATTACCAGGCACCTTATTGAATTTCTGTGAATTGGAAAGTGATTTCCAGTTATCCTTAAAAACTCCACCTTTGGCACATAATTTTCATTGACTTTACACTGGCTTAAAATCTTTTTCACTCAGGGCAGCCATGATCTCCCAACAATGTAAAATATTAGTATTTAGCTATAGTAAATATTTATTCACTGCAAAACTGAAGTATGTGATGTAAATGAACTTCTAATTGCAGTGGTCATGAACTTTTGGTAATTGCAGATACCCAAATATGAAACCCCTTAAACTTCTGCCAGATAAGCCAAAATTTAGGCACACCCTAAATGTGTTCATAGGTGCCATGCTACATAGCCTATTTAGCTATTCATATTTAACTATTTCATATTTAGTGCACTGTAAAGTTGCTTGTACTCATAACACCTCTTGTAACCTTTGAATCCTTCTTACATTTTTCACATTCTTCTAAGGACTTTGGAGTATTTTGCACATATTATTGAAATTTCATAACGTTTAAAGGAGGCATTAGCTCACTGAGGCATCAGTTGCCTACATTCATCTTTTCAGGAGGATATGTTTCTTTTCAGTGTTGAGTAATGGATCTACTCAAGTGCTGATGAGATCTCAGTAAAACTCCAGCCAGTTTCAAGCATTGTATCAGGGTTTTGCAGGTTTTCTCATAGGTTTAATAACGCTAGCCTCTTGCAGGAACTGAAAAGACTGACCAGAGAGGAAAACATTTGTATTAAAATTGTAAGTGAAATTATGAACACGTTCTTGCAAGCTGCTAGGTGTTCTTTTGAAGTGGAAAAACCACTATTGAAAATTACGGGCAATAATCAGTTCCTCAGAGAGTTGTTTGTTTAACTCGAGTTTACTTTTAACAGGTGTTCCCATAAGCAGGAGAGACTTTATTCCCTGTTTTGATTTATTATTCCCAGATTTAATACCCTGCATTCCTTCAGAATAAATTGTGTTGTGCACAGACTGACCTGACAAACAGAAAGGCCTTGCTTCCTCTAGATCTGGTGCAAATGTTCCTTATTATTTGATCTCCACCTTTGATCAATAGCTTCCTATCAATTACTTATTTGTTACATTGTTAAAATAATGGAGTGGACAGTATCTTATGTAAAAACACAACACTGATATTCATCAAATTCAACACAGAAGGTAAAAAAGAAAAGCCCACTATGTGCAAATCACCTCTGGTAGAGAAGTCCAAGTTTTTAAAAGAAAATGCCCATAGCTAGGGTAAATGTTGCATTAGAATTTAAATGTCTGCACCTGCGAAAGGAGAGAATGAGGCTGCAAACCAGGTGATGTTACTTCATCTGGCATTCAGCTGCTGACACCATGAAATACATCTTTGTTCTCGGAGGGACTTTCCTATAAGGTCAGTCCAAAACTGGTTTACTTACACAGACATGCTTACCCTCAAGCTCCTCAAATGACTTGGTGTCCAGCAGTCATCTAAAACATCCACTATCATCTAATACAACAATGAGGAATGAAACGAAGGAGGATTTTCTCTAAAGAGGGCCTCAAATGAATAAAGCATCAGATAAAATGTTCTCTTCCAAAGGTCTTGGCCTCTAGAAAATAAAGTGATGAATAACTGCTAACCCCAGCACCACCTACATGTAATGAGCAAAGTTAGGAGACAGTTTCTTGGTACATTGTGCTTAAGCTGCTGGATTTCTCAAGTTTGGGTGTTCCTGATTGTCTTGTTTATACACATAATATTTAGGAAAGCTGTGACTTCCCAAGGGTCCAATTTCAGTAACAGGGGTCAATGGTGATTGAAGTCAAATGGGATTTCAAAATATGCTTACAGATAAACACATGCTTTGGTACATTGTTCAGTCACAGCCAGAATGAATGGTGGTGTTCAAACATTTCTAATCAATAAACTCTTATGTTTTTGAGAAGTATAATATCCAATTATGGTCTTTATCTGTTCTCCGCCTTAAAATTCTGTCAAACTCTTTCTATTTGTCCTTTTGTTTTAGAAGTAGGTTTTTAATTGAAAGCCTGATCTGCTGATCTGAGAAAATATCCTGAGATATTTAATAGCCAAAATTGAATATCAACTCTATTTTATTTACGGCTCACATTTGGCCTTTCAAAGTCCTCATTTCCAGAACCTCTCACATTTTCTGCTCCATGAATTCTTAATGAGTTGCAGTTGAAAATGCTACAGATCCACATTTGGATCATAAAATGCCCCTGCAAGGTACAGTATGGCTTCATTGAAGCCCTCAATCCACCCCACTGCTCTAGGCTCCTCACCCCTTTTTACTAAACGCTGGCAATTTCACCAGCAGTTGGGCAGACCCACTATGCTTTAAAATCCTTTTAATCCTCTTTATAGTAACAGAAACATTTGAGACTGATCTTTGAGGGTTTTGTACAGTGCAGAACACCTGCAGCTTAACACGCTGTGCTAGCAAACACTCCACATGAGTCTAATGTGGTCTGGCACCAAAGAGGACTGCTGCACAACACCCCTGCAATAATGAGGCCGTGCCTTCACCTTAGGACTCTTACCTTCTGTGCTAAATTTGCTTTATTGAATGGCATACCAGCCCAATCACTGAATGCATCACAGGTGTCACTAAAGCCTGTCCACTGTGTTGACTGGAAGCCGAGGCATGGATGCCCTTTCTAAACTACGTGTATGGTCTGCTGCTTGGTCCAGCACTGAGCTATCTTTCTCCTCTCTGCCCAGAGATTGGAGAGCTTGACTCACCTGGAATACAGGGTTAGATCCAGGCTTCCATATGGAGTCATAAAAATATCCTCGCTAGCAACCTGCAGCACCTGTGACTTTTGACATTGCATGTTTGCAAACACACAGTTGGAATGAATTTGGTAAGAAGTAAAGGTTCCAGAAACTTTTAAAGTCGTTTAGGAAATGTCACTGTAAGAGATGTCATCTATTTCCTTAGTTTTCTCCATTGCCTTTGAGATGTTTACCTTCAGTATTTTATCCCTACATACATGTTTTCTTTCAGAAGGACTCTGTTGTACCAATATGTGAATTTATGAAAATTTTAGCTCAGAAACTTCTCTGAGAAGGAGATAAAGATTGAGAGCCAAGACATGAAGAAAAACAATCTGTGCTGAAAGATGTAAACCCACAATTACATGAGGAAATCCACTGTGGTATCTCATAGCCAGTAACGAAGGTAATTTAGTGCAGAGGACAGGCAAGGAGGAGCTTTAGGCATTTGTGAAGACTAAAAGCTCACACGGGAGACTGGAGAGCAGGAGCTGCACATCATTCAGTCTGGATTTCTGAGTCTGCACTGACTGTTTAATGAGCACAACTAACAGGCTCCTCTGACGCTTCTCCGAATCATGAATATTACAAAGTGCAATTAATCATGAGCATCCATAAAATGCTTCGAGATACTCAGAGGACATGGACCACAGAAGGGCAATACATGGCCGTGACAAGGCTACTAGCCTTTGGATACTGGGTTGTATCCTGAGACAGTAGGAACTGGTGGGGCTCTGGCCATGTAGAGAAAGGGAATAAAAGGTTTGCCTGTTTTATGTACTGCTGACAAGCGCGACACTAGTTATCCAGGGGAGAGCAAATGTATATCACATAAGAAGGCAATAAAGAATTTTGGCTAGCTGTCAGTGTTCCTTTCACTTTCCCTCCTTAACTTTGAAAAATGTAGGAGTCAAATGTTCCCAAACTGATAACAGCTCATCCTGAAAATTAATTTTCATTACAAACTGAGTCTGCTTAGAAGATGATATTTTTGTGAGAAACAGCTATAAAATGCCAACTGTATTTGACCTCTTAAATTCCCAGTTAACCAACACATGATTAATAATAAATTAATTTATAAAGTACTCTTAAAACTAAAACATTTTAATGAATCTTTACTGGTTTGAAACTCCTTTGGCTAGAAAATATTAAGCAACTTGAAATAAAAGGGAAAAGTAATAAAATACCAGGCTATGTTTTGGTGATATTTACACCAGTGAAAATATGGATTTTCTAATCCACTTCGATGTAAACCTACAATATTTTTTTCCCCTGGATTTTTTTCTTGGAAGGAAAAACCACTGCTTTTTTGCCAGTTTAGTCAAGTAAATCCCAACAAAACCATCTTAGGGTTGACAAAAAATAGGGTTAGGTCTACATTTCCCAGGCACTCTAGAAAGATTTTTATGTCTCCTGTGACTTGCACCAGTAAATGGGTTTCCAGGAAATAGGGTGGTCTGCTCAGTGCCGAGCCTCCGAGCTCCCCTGCCAAAGGGTGTGACAAGCTTTGGAGCGACCATGGCTCCACTGGAAAACAGCTTTTTTGTGATTATACCTTTGGGATGTTCAAAGATTATCCTGCAAAGTGTAGCATCCAAGCTTTTCCTTTTCCAAACTGCAAGGTGGCCCTGAGTCCGTCCTTGAGAAAAGGAGTCGAACTGTTGATATTTTGCAGTTCTCACCAGTTTCATCAGCTGCCAGGAGTGTTCCAGATCTTGCAGGTTTTGATTCAGAGGTATTTTCCTTCTGGTTTTTGACTGGAGCTGTATGGTCAAGTCCCTTGCATGGCTCAGGGTTGAAATGCCTTTTTGGTATTAACAGCCATATGGTGTAAGACCCAGAAACTCCAAGACAGAGCTCAAGGCTTTTGTTTGGAAATTGCTTAGGATAGACATTTCTCTTTCCACGGAGCTCCTCCTCCAGATTTCCTTCTGAAAAATTTAATTGCTGATGAAACCCTATTTTCTAATGCAAAACGTATAAAATAAGAGTATTTTCAGCCAGCTCTAACTGAAAACATAAGCAGAAACATGAGCCAGGTGGAGAGGAACACTGCTTCCACCTGAGCCAGGAGGAGGTGATTTTAGCTGCACCATTTAGATGAGGCCTGTAACACACAGTCCTTCTGCTCATGTGCGTTACAGGCAATGCAGCAAATGCAGCTCTACACTGTTCAAAATCTCCTGCTTTTGAGTTATCTCGAGGAATGTGCACACATGCTTCTATAAATAAATGGGTACTTTTGAAAGTGTATGTTCGTGCCGAGCTATAGCTTTTACCAATTTTTTTCTCCAGTTGCTATGGAGTCTCTGCTGAATTATACACTGTAGTGTTCAGGTCACTGGAGCTGCTGCCCCAGACGGGTCCCTCATCTCAAAGAGCTATTGTATTAAGTTGACATCTGTGAATGGCAGAGAGAAATGAGATGAAGATAGATTTATTTCACTGTGATTTTATTTCTCATATTTTCTCGCTGAAGTAGTACCTAAATGGCAGAACTTTGACTGGGAGGAAATGTGATATCAAAGAACAGAAGTACAGAAAACTAATCCTGTACTTCTTCATGTGGAGTTCTGGTTCAGTTTAGGGAATATAGTGATGCAAATCATTAGCAGTACATGTTTTCTAATACTCTTCATTATGAAGCAAAATCTAGCATACACACACCCCCCAATTTGGAGAAAATTTGAATCAGAGTCTAAATTTTAAGACATAGATCCCTCCACTGATGCAGTAATATAACTGCACAGAAACACTTTCTGTGGGATAAATAAAACTCTGTCAAACTGCTGCCTGATAGTCAAGTTCATGCACTGGGAAGCTGGGTAGACTCTATCTTGCCAATATTAAAACCAGAAAAATATGATTTACCTCCATGTACTCTCTAACAATGCCCTCTCATCCCTAGAAATTAAGGAGTCAAGGAAAAAGGGATGAAAGGGAGGTTTCTTTGCCCTTCCTCTTTGTTTCACAGGCTCCGAAAAGCTTGTAATTTAACCAAATTTGTCTCTAACTGGAATTACTAGCCTTCCTTCCATATATAGGGAGTTTATGCTTGTTTCTTTAATATAGTTCCTCTGAGGATCTGCCAAGTTCCTAAGCTCCTTTCCATTACACTTCTTTTTCTCCATCTGTAATTCTGAATGTGTTTATTTTACAAGTGAAACAAAATTCTTAATTGATCTGAGGAAAGGCGATCTTTTAAATTAACCAAGTTCTCAGCTGTACATATAAGAATATTTGTATATATGTATGAAAACATGAGCATCAACCATCAAATGTATGCAAGATATCATGTAGCTGATGTTATAGTGAATCCATATTATGTTTCCGAGTCTGCGAGAAACACTCACAATAAAACCACACAGTACAAACAGAAACTTAAATCATGCTCATTGAAAAGTTTGCCAAGGTTCATGAATCTTTTGAACCAACCTGGGCCTATTTTGAAATAAACACAAAACATGATTTTGTATTGAAACCAGGTGGGACTCAGAAGATTTTGTTATTTGGGGTTCATTTGGACTTGAAGCTGGAATCAAAGGATGGAACCCAAAAGTTATCCTTCTGAAGAAAAATCTTTCTGATATGACTGATCACAGATTTTTCTCTTTTTCTAAGTGAAGCAATCAAGGCATGTATGCCATTAGACTGTGAATCATATGGTATGATTGCACACATGTTTTTGGAGAGTGCTCTGATGGAAGGCGCAGTAGAGGAACATAAGTAGCTGGCTTACTCTTGTCCATGAAGAGACTCCATCTGTATCAGCAAAGGACATATACCTTCCTGTTATCTGCTGGATATAATCATGACAGACAACAGTCTGAAACTCCAAAATTCTGTATTGCCATCAGCAGAGAAATGTAATCTGTCACTTTTGATAGAGAAACAGAAGGAATAAGGGTTTTTGTTGTCTCTGCGAGTTGCTGAGCACCTAGATTGTCCTAGAAGTAGGAGTTACCGGTAGTCAAAAATCTGTTACAATATGATTGTGGGCTGGTACTGAGTTATAGAAGGTATGTAAACAAGGAGCTGGTTTTGTCCAGCTAGAGGCTTCTAAAGTTGTGGTCCAGAAGTCATGACTCCTAGAAATGAACTCCCTATGGTCTCACTTTCTCAGTCTACAAAACAGGTTGCATGATGTAAAGAAGATTTGTAAGGCATTTTAAGATCCTTACAAAAAAGCATTGTATTAAAGATAACATATAGTATGAAATAGTAAGAACACCCTAAAATATGCAATTCACAGTTGCTAAGCTAAATATTTACTTAGATATTCTTCTTTTTGGATGAAAGAAGGAAGAAGAAGTTACAGGCAAAGTTTTTTATCCTTCTGGATAGCCATGTGGAAACAGTGGGGGCTTTCTAAAAAGTCAACAATAAAAAATCCACAATCAAACATCTTCTGAAGAAGCTTCATTTTTGAAGGCAAACCAGCAGATGAACAAGGAGTTGACTGAAGAAGATTTAGAGTTTAAAACTATTTGCACCAGCTCTTACACTAAACAAGGAGAACTTTAAATACATCTTCAAACAGTAACTGTTGCACATTTTGCAACACAAGAAAAGGCAAGGCCAAATTAAAGCCCACTATATCTTCAAGTACCGTGAAACCCTAAAGCAGAGTCTGAGGGGAACAGTTCAGTTTGTTACCATGAAAGC
Source organism: Psittacula echo (assembly GCF_963264785.1). Taxonomy (NCBI): domain Eukaryota; kingdom Metazoa; phylum Chordata; class Aves; order Psittaciformes; family Psittacidae; genus Psittacula; species Psittacula echo. The sequence continues at coordinate 14,017,334 of NC_137738.1, read as the reverse complement.
AAATACATGACAGAAAATTTTTTGGATCCTTTTCCTGCCACACACAGCTAAAGACATATGAATGTGGGAAAGAAGAATTTGATTGACTTAAAATGTTTAATGACATGGTTCTAACGTTTGCAAAAGGTCCTGTATTAACACATCTCTGGAGATGGCAAGGACCCTGCCAGCCCAATTTTCCCGTGTTGTCTCCTGGGCAGCTTGCAGGTCCGTCTAGCTATCAGAAGTAAATGAAATCCATTAAATTAATTTCATAAAACCAATCCAAAAGGAACGAGGTGACCTGTGTTCACCTTCACATATCAATCTCTGCAGAGTTTCAAACAGGCTCAAATCAAAGGATGTCACTGCCTCGCAGTGTATTTATTCTTTCTTAGTTATTAATTTCTGCATCCAAAGTTCTCAAAAAATCTATGTGTTCAGATCAGCAGCTCTGGTTCATGTCCACCTCTTTACACAGTGATCTTACTTGCCTAAAAGGATGAAAACAAAGAGCTTGCCAATGCAGAATGATCAAAGCTGTGGAAAACATTTGTTTCTAATATCATTTGTGAAGGGATTTCATCAGTCTCTCTCTATAACTAGTAGAGATGGGAAGTTAAATAGACCTTGCGTATTTAGCTGGAAGTAACCAAATCAAAGTAAGTAATAGAGATAACTGTGGTTAACTCACATTGAATAGGATCTGGCTTCATGTTGAGCTGACACTCTAAAGTCAGAGGACTGACTTTGCAGTTTTGCAGCTCTTAACATATGATATGATCAAAGCGCTTTTCAATCTGAAAAATAAATATTAGAAATGCACAATTGATTTTCTCTAGGGGAGGTGACCTGCAGGCAGTTTGGAGCTCCTTTATCACACCATGACCTTCTGCATAACCTGGAATTGCTTCACAAGGAGGTAAGACTGAGGATCCCACATAACAGTGGTGTTGTGATTCAACCCTTCCAGTAGATCCAAGTACATTATCATCAAGCTTCATGTGTGTAAACATCTGAAGTGAGTGCTCACAGGATTTGGTATCTATTAGCATTAGCAGATGTATAAGGAACCCAGGAAGTAACAACAGCAATTTTCACTTCCATTACTCTGCTGATCTGCTTCCCAAGCTGCTTTCTTATTGTTTCAAGTAGCTTCTGACCCCCTTCCCCAAACTATTTCTTTCCACATCCTTTTTCTCCCTCCTTCCTTGTACCAAATGGGCAACGGCTATGTGGCTGAGCAATGCCCGAGGGGCAAGATGTCGGAACAAGCAGCTGGCAGCAGAGGAAAGAAACTTTAAAGGAAAATAAAATGTAATTCTGCAAACTGATTACTATTTACTGAGCCCTCCTCAGAATCTAGAAGACAAAGGCAAAGTGTCTGTTTAGAAACCTCATTATTTTAAGCCAGTTTTTGTGAAGGTTTGATTAATTTTTTCCTATTTAGCGTTATCAATACTGTCAGCAACAGCTCCCAGCTGGTCTTCCCACCCGGCTTCCCAAAGTGGAGCGTGACTTTGAGGGTAGGGGAGCTGTCTTTTTTTGTTGCTGGTTTGGTTTTCTTTAATAACAATGATTTCCTATGCTAGCAAACAGGACCAACACAACAGGCACGAGACTTCACTCACACATACTGTGCGGTAATGGGAAGAGGAAAGTTCAGGACAGTGACTCTGCTTTGCTGGACAACAAAAGCACTGACAAACTGGACAAAGAACACAGAAGGATTTACAAAAAGAAAAAAAAGGCTTCTGATTCAAAGCAAATATTTTTATTTGAATTTTCAAATGAATGTACTTTTACTGCATTCCACCCCTTCTGGGCTCACTTTCCATAAACATGCTAGTGAATGAACTTTAAAAACAGGAATACTTGCTAAAAGCTAATTTTAGAGACTGAGTTTTCAACTGTTCTCCAAAAGCAAATCCTAAGCCAAACTTTAATATGAATTTTACACCTAGCGATACAGTTTGGCCATGCTTGGCCCATCTAAGACAGGCTACTGTTGACCCAGCTACAGCGAGTGCCATCCCCAACCTCCTCCCTATCCCTGCTCTGTGCCACTGCTACTGCTAAAGGAAACTCCCCTGAGCTCCAAGCCCTGCCAGTTCAGTGCTACCTCCCTTTGCTCTCTAGCTCAGCTCTGTGATACGATTATAGTTGAAAGAATAACAAGAAAGTTACTACATCTTGGCCTTTTTTTTTAAACTGAAATGTATCTAATCAAGCCAGTGACTAAAGAAATTCCTAATTAATAATATAACATAGCATGTCTGACAGGACAATAACTTCTGACAGAGGGTAAGGGACAAGCAGTTGGAAATGGCCTGGGAGTGGTAATTCATAGCACAGGTCAGCAGCACTTTGTCTCTGTTACTTTGATTGCATGCTTAGAAATATAAACTTCATGGTGAGTTGCATAAGCCATTTCATTAGGAAGCACAGCTGAAACCATCTACAAACTCAGTACAACTCTGCAAAATTATGTTTTTTCTCTAATGGGTTGTTTTGAAATGCATCAAAAATGTTGATTTTGCCAAGGAGCACATGAAGAACATAAAATACGATAAGAGTAAATGTGAATATAAAAGCATCAACGTCAGTGGAAAAATTGCTATTAATTTGTTGTCTAACTCTAAAGAAAAGCTGCTGCAATCACCTCTCATGGGTCATTCCACCATCTGTCTCTCCAAGAAGATAAATGGCCAACGGGTGAAAATCTGCACACATTTTTACTGTCCCCAGAGAGTCAAGCAATGTGTCTTCTGTTTCACTTCAGGCCCATATCCATACATAATAAGGTTAAAAAGGAATCTACAGTAAGGTAGACATCAAACAATACCAAAAAAGAGAAAACAACACAAGAAGTTTGCACTGAAACCACAACTGTAAGAAAATCAGAGTTAAAGGAAGTGAAATCCCAGCTCTGCTTCTGACTCACTGTGTGGTCTTGGGCAAGCCACAAAGGGCCATATTTTGAACATCTTACTTACACTAGTAACTAACTCCTTACAAATCATTTCTACTTAATGTTGCAGTCCACGAAAGTTGCTCTTGAACTATGGGAACAGCCTGAACATGGGTCTGCTTATGTAAAGACAAGCTTTGCACTCTGCTCCTGGAGCTCTCTTTTTCTCCATCTATCCATAAAATGCAGACGAAAGCTCCTACCCCTGTGAGAATGGTGTTGCTGGGATTCAGTCTAATTAGTTAATGTTTGCACAGCTCTTGGAAAATGTAAAGTGCGATGTAAATGCTATGCAGCTGGAGCAGATGTAGTTTAAACCTAATCTCCCAGCTTTGAATCTACAGACTTTAAAGTAGCTGCAGCATGCGTGTGAAAACAGAATAAAGGACTGTCAGGATCTCTTCTCTAGTAGGACCCAAGCTTCTATAAAAGAGCACAAAACATGCTACTTTAACTTGTATTTCTGTTTCTCTGCCATGTTATCAAGAGAGTGGCCTGCCACAAGCCACAGACATTGCTCAACAAATCTTTGGTGTGAGCACCACATCACCATTATTACATAGTGTGGGTCTAACTCTGGTACGTTTCACATACTCCAAATCGTTTCCATACATTTGGCACTGCCATACCTTAGTCCCTTAGATTTTGCTCCACCTTCTTTGTTTCTGTAATATGGTTAATGCTACCCAGCTGTTTGCAGTCAGCTTTAAAAAACTATAACTAAATTAGTATTCCTGCTGAAGCATATTCCCTGAGTATGTATTCCCTGCATTACTGATGTTCGCCATGCATTTCTTGACATTCAAGTATGGCTTCACTTTTATTTGTAGTGTTATGTTTCAAAACATAACAGTCATTTGAAAAAAAAATCAGAAGAGATGGGTCTGGAGAAAACTCTGGATGCTGACAGTCCCTGGATGCTGGAGAAGTTTACTGGCTGGGTTGGAAATGTGCAAGTAAACCTCATCACTAGTCACATTCCTTGTCCTACATGCTAGGGAGACTACCATTCACACTGAGACCTTCCCCAATGATAAATTAGTTCAATGACATAATTGTCATTGGGGGATAAGTTCAATGACAATTATTTAATATACCAATTACATGTTTCAACTCCAGGGTTGAAATTCTGTCCTGCACAGCATGCACCCTAGCAATGCATTTAGGCATCTTTAAATGAATCTTGTTTTTCACCTACCCTGCAAAATGTAGGGTGGGGAGACCCTCTGGAGTTAGTTAGCTAGGTATTACTGGTGACCTGAGCTCCAGGACCACATGCTAGGAGAGCTCAGAGTGCAGCCCGTTAGTCATTCCCTGCAGTACCTGTGCTGAGGCTTTCTCCCCTCAGAGAATGACCCTCTAGGCCCTTAGGATCTTTTTTCACCTATTAGGCAAGGTCTAGGTTTGTCTAAGGCGGGATGTTAGGTTGGGTTGCTGGTTCAGAACTTTCAGGATTGAGCTGTAAAGAAAATACATGTTTGGGTTTCTGGTGTCAGAATGTGAAAGTGTCAGTTTAAACAAACTCCCAGTATTTGACGTGACCTTACCTGGATTTCTAAATCTACAAAACATAAATCATGTTTTTTATTGTTTAAACTCTGTGCAGTCCTCCTGCCGCTGCAAATACCTCTTGTTTGAGTTTGGTTTAGAACATTTACTCAACAGGATTGTTCACCCCTCCTGTGACTAATGTGAATTTCTTCCCCTTCCTTGTTCCCTGTTGTACAAAACAAATCTCCTATTCCATGTTCAAACTCTGAACCCGTGGAGAGCATGTTTCCCACCTCCCATTGCGCCCTTGGGGGCAGCAAGGTGAGTCAGCCCCTGGCACCCCTGTTATTTCCCCTCTCTGAGAAACAACAGCTTAATGAAGGGGAAAGCAGGAGGGAATTAAGAATGCATCTGCACAAAACAAACCAGCCCCCAACAAGCTCCTGCTGGCAGACTGCACACTGGCCTCCGATTCAGCAGGATATTTAAGGGGAGGCTAACTAATGATTTCACTGATGGAGAGAGGAGTCTGTGTGTGCCAAGAGTTCACTGCGTGCTGAAATCATTTGTTCAGTCAAGTTTCAAAGGCGTCCTCTGTCATCTGCAGCATTAAAGGTTGGATTATTAATTTAATGGACTGGTTGTGTTATGCAAGGAAGTGGAAAAAAAACTGGTTTCCACCTTGGCCAGAGGAGTAAGCCTGGAGTCGCTTTACATGGTTTGTCATTGCAGTCAGCCCTTGCAAGGAGCAGAACAGCATCCCTGCTGCTCCTCACTCCAGAAAATGTCAGTGGCAGTCCTGGCATCATCCTTCCTCTGCTTTTTGCCAGTAGGAAATCACTGACTGCAGCAAACCTCTTGTTTATCCGTTGTTGATCCCAGCACAGCCTGCTCGTACAAGCTGTCAGTGGATCTAATACAAGCATCAGGAGCACATAGCACTAAAAGTGCACATTTGGATTTCACATATTTAATTCCAAGTTTGATTGGGGATCTCTAAGTGGGGGAAGGGCTGGATAATTATATAGTGGGGGGGGTTAATACTAATTTCATAGTGGGGATATAGTTGGAAAGCAATGGTACTGAAAGAGACCTAATGGACATTAAATTGGATATGAAATTTCCATCTGCTAAAATGGCAAACAGCCTCATGCAAATATGGGATGCATTTACAGACAATTCATGTCACAGGCCAAAAAAAAAAAAAGGAAGCTTTCTTTCATTAAATGGCAAAGTACCAACAACAGCATAATACCTAGAATGCTACAGTCAGCACTTGACATTATTGTGTTCAAAGAGTTTAGAGAAAATTAACAGAAATGAGAAAGGCTGAAAGAAGTCTATAGAAAGTGTTAAGTGACTCTGTGTGTGTGTGTATTCAGGAAAAGGACGCAGTCAATCCATACATCATCCCCAGAGCGCAGTCCAGAAAGAGTTGTACACACCCAAGGCTGCTTTAAGCTTGTGTGAACTGGGACCACCAAAAGGGATGCATCTCCAATCCCAAAGTAAAATGAATCGGAAAGTGGGGATCTGCCTCCACAAAGCTGAGCAAGAGAAGAGCTAAATGAAAAATGAAGGCTTCTCAGCAGAAAATATTGAGAAAGTAGAGCTATTTTTTTACAGTGTTTCCAAGAAACCGTATTCCAGCCTCCTTGTATAGAAAAGGAATGCAGAGACTTGCTCTGAAGATAGCGCGCTGAATTCATTGATCTCAAACATTTGATGTGTGCAACTTTAATTACAAATTTCCAAAATAAATTAAAAAAAAAAAAAAAGGGCAGGAAAATGATCTATTCTCTTTTCTCACTTTTAAACCTAACCCATATTTTAGTTTCTTTCTATGTTTGCCCCTACAATAGTATCATGTCCCTGTAATATTTTCTTCTCCTTTTGTAAGTTAACTCACAAGTACATAGCGCTCCCCTGTAGGAAGTCCAGAATGTCCAACTCTGTCATAAATCCTGTCCTCATCTGACCTAAATTTTAATGGGTTTAGATATTTAAGTATAATCCAGTATTAGCATAATATGAGTGGCAATTAGTCTTGTGTTTGAAGGAAGAATTTATGCCCTGGCCTCTTTCCGTGTGGCAATCCCTCTGGCAAAGCATAGTGCCACAGGTCTATTTCCATTGCTGTATATCCTAGTTTAGAACTCTAACAGAAACCCAAGATAAATGTATTTCTGCTATTATTTTACACTTAAATGAAGACTGTTAAGGTACACGCAAACACAGTGACAAAGGTGCTTTGGAGGCAAGGACATCCGACTTTAAACTATTTTTGTACCTAGCATTTCAATCCAAAACTGAAGGCTATGACGTGCATCCTGATGAAACTTACACTTCATCTACTAATTATGAAAGCTGTCACAGGATATGCTGCTCGCTAATAGGAAATAATAAATAACCATATCAATGCAAAACTGTTTCCTGCACTGCTAATTGCACCAGAGAAACTCTTTCCACTTAAAGGAAATGATCTTTTCAAACAGCATCAACATTTCTGGCTTAATTTATACAGCAATTAACTGAGTGGGGTCAGGAAATGAAGTCCCTGTCCCTTGGAGTGAAATGGGCTGTAGAAAAGCTTCTGAGGTGGAGTTCTCACACTATGGGTGACCAAACCTAATGAGCAGGATTTCCTCACAGACCTGGCAGAGGTCAGGAGGAAACTGCAGAAATGTTGAATGGGTTCTGACATTAACATATGGACAGAGAGGAAAAATGTGTTAAAGCAAGTTAATGAATGGGAATCACCATGGAATTAGCATGCAGCACCTTTAAAATCCCTCAGAAGAATAAAAGCATTTTGTGGAGATAGTTTAAAAGAAGAAGACTCTCTGGATCAAAATTAATTATAGACGAAAACACATAAGGCTGTTGGTGCAGCAAAGAACAGAAATTGGCGTAAGTTTTTCTGCTCCAACAAAACTTCCAGAGGCTTGGAGTAGCTGAGCTGTCAAATTCCCAGGGGTTGTAGAGTATGGAAGGAAATGGCCAAGAAGATCTGCCAAAGAATGAATCCATCACTATTGCCCATTCCCCATACTCCCTGTTCTCACATCACAAGTCATTGGAGAATGGCTTGCTGTACATTTTATTTCAGCCAGTTCCCATGTGAGTGGATAAAATGATCTGGTTTTCCAGTGATGTTTCCAGGTTTTTGAGGAGTTGTACTGAAATCAGGATATTGTCCTGCAGAGTTTGGGAAGGAGGCTGGAAGGAAGAGAATAAAGGATAGGCTCACGCCAACCGAAAACATGGGCCTCCAACTCATTATTTCCTATGTTCCTTCCTCAATTCATCCAGTCCATCATCCCACTGTGTCTCTTGTGACATGTGTTCCACATCCCATCCCTTCCAGATCTAAACTTTTTTTCACCCTTCTATTTCTTTCAACCCAACCCTTTGTCCAGCAAATAGCCACCCTACACGGGCTGAGCAAATGCACTCACACTGAGTGTTCTCAGAAAGACTTCCAGAATTGGCTTCCAAACTCTGATCACCCTCCCAACTCAGAATTGATGTTGAAAGACTTGCATAAATGCATACTCTGTGTCTGTTCCCCTGTTCCGTTCTTCATCCTGGTGTGAATTAGGGAAAGTTCTACTAACATCAGCTCTGTTACACTGGTAGAAAAATGACACGGGTGAGTGGAGAAGCGGGTCCATCCATTTTCTTCTTTCCAAATGAAATGATGTAATTTGTTTGCCTTCTTAAAATGAAATAGTCTTTCAAAGGTTGTTTATTGCTTTTTTTTTTCACTGGGTATCTCTGGGATCTTCCATCAATAATAACAATAGCTACAAGAACAAACTAATTAAAACACACACTCTCAGGGTTTTTATTTTTGCTTTCAACATTCACTGTTGAAAGAAATGTGAACAGCAGGAAAATAACTCAAAATATTGCTTCACAAAGATTGATTCGAGTTGCTGCTCACAAGATACTGCACCATATGGAAAATGTAACTGAGTAGCTGACAATTTTGTTTAGTTTAAACAAGGGTAGGTAAGATCTGATAATGCATGGGATCATTTTGGCACACAGTACAGCTCTCCCAGACCCATTGCATTATGCCTATCATCAAGTTAGTTCATCTAACAGCACAAAGTGGAACACCCTGACCCTTCTTATCCCTGTTAATCACTTTTAAGTAAATAATACCTCTTTGGAGAATAGTGATTCATATGCTGCAACCAAAGATATAGTCAAGCTGTGAACTGGTCTTCCTGCAATGATAGGGAAAGTCAGGGAGCAAAGATAAGGAAGGATTTTGTCAGACTATTATCATTACTTCACTTTTTAATTGCCTATAGAAGTTTTCTAAAGCAGCAGGACCCCATCGAAGAACACAAGCTTTTCTGCTTTCTTTCAAGACAGCTTCTAAACAGCTGTTCTGTTTCTCTCCCATCGTCACCTATTTAATTTTAAGATAACGAATCCTTAGGAATCATTTCCTCTGTGAGCAGCTAGGAAAGGTTATACATCTCTAAAATGTCCTGTGCTATTTACTTTAAAAAATGTCACACCAATTCTTGGTTTCCTGAGGCATTGTTACAGCCCCCTGATCATGCAGGGCAAAAGCTAAAGCAGCTTGCAGTTTAGACATTTACTTTTCTTCATTTCTTTCTACTTTCCCTTCCCAGGACCCAAGCCTACTCGATTGTGATATACTTCTGCATCACCACAGCCTGCCATCAGTATGATGAGGCTTCTGCTGAGCTGCTCCTGGTAGGATCTTGGAGGGCTCTCAGTCTGTCTCTTGTGATTTTTAAGCTCTTCACTGGGATACGGAGCTGAGGTGTATCTCTAACACACTCCTTAAGCTGGTAGTCATGTTAATTCTTGATACACCCAAAAGGGGTGTCATGCAGTCCTAGTTACTTGCAAAGACTGATTCTTTCTCAAAGCAGTTTACATATGTTTCTCAGACCTTAAAAAAATGCACACTCATACCCTGCATTAGTAGAGGTGTCCACACCACAGAGGACAAAACAATGCAGAATGGACAAGCTACCTTGGATTGAGCTGTTGTGCACTGTGTGGCCAGGTAGAGATACTTGCTTAGGTCCTTGGGTCAGAACAAAAGTGCTCGCACACCACAGTTCCAGGGCTGGTGACCCATATAGATATATGGCTAAAATTTTGCCTGTACAGTGGTTTATAGTAATGCCTGTTCCTGTTGTGGATAAAAAGCCAAGATTTCAATCCACAAAACATTTAAATCAGTTATCCAAACTGCTCAGAAACCAGAGTCAGTTTGTTCCTATAAAGATGGATGATGTGTGCAAAACAGGTACTTTGCAATGGACAGCTCAGGAAGCTCCACTTTATATGACAGACAGATACATTAAAAGTTTAATTTCTCAATCCATCCAAAGGAAACACATGTTTCAGGAACAGTGACTATATGCTTTTGTCCTTTTACTTGTAAGGTCCCATAAATAAAGATGGTGCTGGAGCAGATCTGGCTGTGCATTTGATTTTGTTTTGATTTGCTCTCTCATGTTTTCTAAGCCTGTGGGAAAGACTGTTGCAGTGCTTGACTTGTCTTCAGAAGGAGTAGATTCAATGCATTGAGAGGTTTAACACATTTGGATGCTTTTATTCAGTTTTTGTCAAAGACTATGTCTAATAAGTCTGCCTAGCAAACAACAAGAGGTCAAATATCTATCTGCTGTAAATCAACAATACCCCACTGATGCCCACAAAGTCAGTGGAGTTGTGCCAGTTTACACCAGCTATCTGGGCTCAGGCTTTGTGATGGACCATGTAAAGTCTTTTGAGGTGTTTGCAGTTGACTTGAACACATCTTCAACACCTCAGTTAGAGAGCACTGATAATCTCTAGAAGCAGACCTTGAATGCTTTATTTCCTGAGAAACTAATGCAGGGAAGAGTGTGCCTTTTGTAAAGTCTGGGAAATATATGTAAACTGGTTCGCAAAGAACCAGTTCTTTGCAAATAACTAATGCTGAATGAAAATCTCTGTAAGAAGCATTCTTCTCCTATGGAACTTTTCTGGAGATGCCCATATTCCTTTTTGTTATCTTTTTACTTGTCATGGTAGAGCAGTCCTATAAGTGTCTCTATTTGTTTTTTTATTTTTTAAATACTCAACTATTTAAAAGGTTTCATCTTCCTACTCATGTATTTTATTTTAAGCATTCCTCAGGTCTACATGGAGCTTGAAATAGTTATGGTTCTATTTACTGTAGAATAGAGGAGGGCAAAACCACAGAAGACTCAAACCTTGCTTTTACTAAGCTGGTGAAATTCTTCCACCATACTCTCACTATAATGAAAGATTATAATAGTCCGTAGAAACAGATGAATATTGTGAGTTTATATCCCAATGTGGAGCAAAAATGAGAGATCTAAAAGAACTCCGCAACATGATTTTGACATCCTTCCAGCATCCATAAGAAAATGAAGGAGATTCACCTATAGCACAACAGACCCCCATGTGACAATTTGTCCACAGCATAGTGTGAAACTGAATCTACTCCATGTTAAGTACCGTAAGCCATGCAAGTGAAGAAGTATAGTCCTGTAACTTCATACAACCATAGACAAGCACAGAGAAAACTGAGCTTTCTGAATTGCAGAATACTTTGTGGGTTTTTAATTCACTTTTATGTAAACAAAATAGAAAGTACATACTCAGTGCTTTATTGCTTGACACCCTCACCATGCTCAAATAAATTGTTTCAGTATCTTTGGAACAAATTTTCTTTGTGTGCTTGTATCTCCTCACATACAGTCCTCTTCCATTTTTTGGAATTGAATAAAATAATTTCAATGCTTTTATAGAGACATGCAACATTTCACTTCCAAAAAGATGTCGTAAATAATTTAGTGTCAGAGTACGAGCTTAAAACATAACAAAAGAACATGTTTTTGAAGTTTTTGATCTTACTGTGACCTTTGAAACTTGCTGGGTGGCGAATTCATTAAAAAGATGCCAAAATGTAAGCTCAAGGTCTCAAATTTATTTAGTGCTATAGAAACCTTCCATTCCAGGAGGAAATTTATCACTAACTGAATGTGCATATCAAGCACAGCACCAAACTATGGCATGCTAATGGTAATTTCATTTATATAGAATAGCCAACATTAAAACCCTGATTCAATGAAAACAAATTCTTTTTCTTTTTAGATTCTACTTTTTTTTCCAAGCTTTGTTTATGGCAATCAGGTTATGCATTATGTAATTCAGATCAGAATTTCCACTGTACACAACGAGTAACATGTGATGCAAATTTAGGGTGAGCAAACCTATTCAGATAACAGACAGGATGAACAAAGTTAAACCTCAAACGAGGTGCTCAGAATGTGCTTTCAGATTTGGAATGTTCATTCTTTCATTTTCAATCACTTCTATGTTTCTTCATTCTGAATAGTCCAGCAAGTACAAGTGAATAAGCATTGCAACACATGCTTTCTTAGAAGACCCTTTCTGCTTGTCTCTTTTCATGACCATACCATTGATTTTTCCAGTGGTGCCAGTCCCAATCCACCATTTGTTTCTTCGCTCATTTAGCACTTTCTTATCTATTACCTCTGGTTTCATTCATTCAGTCTGCAAACTTTGTTAATTTACATCATCTTGAGACTCACCAGCTTAGTAGTTACACATATTCCTTTGCTTCCTTGCAAAGTTGTGAACACTTTTTCACAACCCTAAACCCAAATCCCAAACAATAACTTTCATTTATATTGATTCAAACAAGGAAACAAGGACTTCCCCAAACTCCGAAATGTTTAAGAGGACCAATAGAGTGTTCACTAGGTAAAAGAACACAAGAAAGAGGGAATCAAAGAAGAGTGGAAAGAATGTAGGCCATAAACTGACCAACACTTTTCACGCCTTTTCTTCTCCCCAGAAATAGTGGTGTGAGTGGAGGGAAGACAGATATCTCCTGGACTACATCCAGTTGTAAATTTACACACAAACACTTGCTTCCTTTTGCCTTAACACCAGGAATTTTACTCAAATTAGACAGTACTTGGTAGTGTTCCAGGCTGGGTTGGACAGAGCCTTGGGTGACATAGTTTAGTACGAGGTGTCCCTGCCCGTGGCAGAGGTGTTGGAATTAGATGATCTTAAGGTCCTTTCCAACTCTAACTATTCTATGATTCTATGATTCTATATGAACAGAACATTTAATTCTTAAAGTAATTTTTTTTTTCACAGCTCTTGGTTGAACCAGCTAACTGTATGACAGGAACTATTACAGAAGTTATAACTTTGAGGAACCCGTTGAATACCTAGAACCAAAACCTTCCCTCTGCTTTGAGGGAACACTTCTGCTCCAGAACCTGATCAGGAAATACTGGTCCAAGAATATTTAATCCTCTCTGCCTGGGAAGAAATACAGCAATAGAAGCTACTTCTAGTAGCAAACCCAGACAAACACTGAGTCAGTGGTCATACAGCTTAGGGAATGATATGGGAATATTCATCATTCATGGGAAGAAAACACACAGCAAATGCCACAACTCGGGCTACTGGTACCCCTTGCAGCTTGAATGAGTGACAGATATCTCCACCATCTCATTTCTCCTTAAATGTGCAGAACAGCACATGCAGTAGTTTCTCCCTTTCCAGGAAGAACTCTTTCCATCCAATTCCAGCTCTGTTGATCAGTGAGCCCCAAAGGGACAGCACAGAAATTAAACCACATGTGGACAGATTAAATGGGTTAACCTGCTTCAAAGTAGAGCACTTATAGTTAGTCAGGTTTGCTGAGGGGGCACACGGGGAACAACTATACTTAACAGTCAGGATGGAGCTTGAATGCATTACCTGGGAAATACAAGTTTCTTTGTAGAAAATCAAAATCATCCTATCCCAACAGCCAGCATACCCACAGCTGTGGAGCAGTCACGTATTCAGGTGCCCACAACCAAAGGAGCCACACAGCATCAGAGCTCTGTGAAAAACTCCACAAGCCTGGCAAAACCCCCACAATTTAACACTTTTGCAATACAGCAAGACATTTTTCACCATTATCTCAATGTTTTTGTGAAAATTAAAGGAATTTTTTATTTGCTGTCAAAGGGTGAAGCTTTATTTCTAAACAGAAGGACTAAGATTAAGCTCAGGAAAAATATAACAACATAACTAAGTAGGCAGGAACAGCCTTGTCATTCCAGAGGAAATTCTGCTCTTTTGGAAGGAACAAGACTTCAAAACATCCATGAAATACAGATTTAAAAAGCATTTAAAGTCAGTTGCAACATCTTATGTAGATAACAAAAAGATGTATTTTGGTTAAAAGTTGATCTCATTTAACTTTTAGGGGTTTAATACAAGAAACCATCAACCTTTTCATCAAGAAATGTCTTAGACATTACTGAAAGTCTTTGGGTTTTTGTGTTTTTCAAAGCAGACGTTTGTTACAATTCATGCCTTAATATATTTAGCTTTAAATGCAAATTGCATTCCTCTTTGAAAACTTACTTTTTTAAAAATTCTTATTAATGTTAAGTTCCGAGAGCTGTACCTGTTTTACCTTGGGCAAAAAGTTAAAGCATTCAGCCCTGCTAAACTTAGTTTCTGTATTGCTGGACTGCAACAAACTACTTTGGCTTATTTTATGCCCTGAGTAGTATATTAATGTTATTTTAAATTAGATGGATCAGCATTTCATTCTTGGTCTTCCCTCACAATTATAAGTTGCATTTTTTAATCATTATCAATTATAGCATCATTCTCACTACAGTAGAATAGAAGACACAATCCAACATTATTTCCACTTCTGTAAATTTATAAGCATTATTAGGAGTTAAAACACAATACATTTATGATTTGCATTATAAATGTAAGTGCCTCTTCACATTCGTTACAACAGAATATGACCCAGAATATTGTATTTTAATTCTAAAGTGAAGAAATATCAATACATTTCTAAATTATTTTTTTCTACTTTTTAATCAGATTTTTAAACCTGATTTGAACCATTTTATTGCTGTACAGAACCTATTAACTTTCATTTAACTAAAGACTGTCTTTCAAACCAGCACAGAAAATCCATCACTTCTCTCAAGGTGGTTTGAAAAGTTGTCATCTTCACTGTTAAATCTGTGCATTCAGGGTAATTATATTATTCATGCTTATTCAGAAAGCCAATTTGTCTCTTTTACATAAGGTCTGTTTTCTTATTGCCAAAAAATGCCACATGAACTCAATTTATTGCTGTGTTTGGTCCTTCTGTCTAAAGGGTCCATTGATTTCTGGATGGCAGCTTGTGCAGGACTGACTTTTTTATACTTTGTTTTCAGGTGGCTGGTGTAAATGGGGTTTGTGCATTCTTTTGGGTTTTGGGGTGTAATACATGTAAAGAAATATTTAAGCAATTCATTAAAAGGAAACAAGATAAATGCTGCATCTTTGAAAAGGGGGAAGTCTGAATGATATTTCATAACTATTTGTTGAGAACAGTTGGTTTAAATTTCCAAATAACTTTCATTTGAAAGGGACAGTATCAAAACACATGCAAAAAATAAAATTCTAAATAAGGCACAATAAATTATTTCACTGCTTAGGTATTGGATTTCAAAGGGAGACGAGAGTATGCACAAGGATATTAGACTGGAATATATTGTATCTTTGGGAATTGCTGTCAAATATTGATGAAAACAGAGAGACCATCAGAGATCAGATAAAAGAAAGAAATTATTACATTTGGAAGAACAATGTGAAATGTGTGGCCAACAGAGATTTCAAATGTAAACTAATAGCAATCCACCGAAGAACAAAGCTGGAGGAAATCCCACATACTCAATTGCATTTATAGTCAGTTAGCATATGTAAAAATTTTATGGTGTGTTTTTCCTTGTTTTGAACCTCACAAAGTACACCGTTCAGTAGATCTGACTGTGACACATAGTCACAGTGCATTGACCAGCATCAACAAGACAGATGAAAAATTGATAACCACTGGTTTTAGCCATTTTGTCAGAACTTGTGCTTATTGTAACACGAACACACTTATGGCCTTTCTAGAATTGAAGTGAGTTATGAAATGCTGGAAATTCACTGTTTTTCCACACTACACATACGCTCACAACAAGTGCTGTCTTTCAGATGCTGTTTCCGTGAGTCTCATGTTACTTGGATACAGGGCACAGAATTTCTTGGTTTGAAAATTAAGTGACAATATGAAACTAAAAGCCATGGTAGAAAGGTTTGTTAAGATGTTTTTCCTGAAGTGACCCTTCCTTTCCAGAAGTATTTTAAACAGTCTCTCTAAACCACAGATTTCCGCTAAGATGACTGCATCAGTGAAGATTTTAAGAACAGGCAAATCAACTTTTCCTAGGCCTACATAAAGATTTATTTACAAAATGTTAAAGTAAGTATAAATAACTACAAAATCATTAGTCATTAAATATGGAAGTCAGGAAGTATAGAGTCCTTCCATTCAGACATGGGCAGTATTACCAGCTCCCTCACAAGCAAGGTAGTGCTTTCTGTAACAGTATAGGGCTGCAGATTTTATGCGATATAAATGCATTTTATGCACAGATTTTTAGATATGTTCAGTTTTATTAAAAAGGACAATGAACTTTGTGTTCTGTGTTCAGGCGCTTGTTACATCGCTTGTAAATCTAGAGTAACTCCATGGACTTCAGCATAGTTATTGTATACATATGTGTTGTAACTGAGATCACAGTGTGGTCTTATATTCGTGTTGGAGAAAGATTACAGCCCACCCTTGATTTAAGCAGCTCTTGGATCTAAATTTGCCTTTTGAAACACTGCATGTGGGCTCTGCGAAGCCAACTACGCCTTTAGATTGCAGATGAGAGGGAGTTCTTGGTTCTGTTGCTTTGGGCTTGAATCTGGAGTTTCATTCTCCATCTTATCTTTATTGCAGTAAAAATGTAAAATGAGGATAAAGATATCTCATTACAGAAATCTCCACCATCTTGTTGCCTTACCTTTTTGTGACCACAGGGATGTTTCATTCACATGTGCTTGCAAAGCCCTGCTGAAGCTGGGCAAATACTCAGGGGAACAGAAGACAAAGTAAAGACATGGCACCTAAGGGGAAATTCTTTGACTAGCAGTGACTGCTGCATTTGGATTAGAAAATGCATGATAACATCACCCAAGAGATACAACACTGATGATGCTTGCCATGTGATCTTCAGCGCACTTTTATTATAAATGCACAGATATAGCCCTAATGAGTAGAGTGCTCCTCTAGCCATGGTAATCCTATTGGATGTGAAATACTGGATGTTACGTGCATCACATAACATGTCCGATCTACACACATGTCCCATCTTTTTACCAACAGCATTTTTGCTAGATGAAAAAAATCTCCAAAGAAAGATTAAGTTCAGGTAACCTGTTAGTTGGCAATACACGCAAAGCTCAAAGCAAGACATGCTTGCACACTTTTTCCGAAAACACCCACCAGCAACTAACAATCTTCTGATTTTCCTAATCTTGCCCATTTTTAAGAAAAATAAACACAGAAGATGAAAGAATCTTTCTACTATCCCCCCTCCCCATAGTTATTTACTTCCAACAGAGGTAATCACAGAGCAGAAGCTTTCAGAGGTGGCTGCTGCCTTGGTTATCTTTTCTGAAGAGCGCTATAAAGGAGAGATGGTCTTTGAAACACATTGACTGTTTTGTTTTGATATCATATCTAGGAAAAACCAAAGAAATGGCATAGATCTGTAAAGAAGTGACTTGCTTGTTTCTTAATCAAAATGAAATTGCGTTAAGGTGTATCAAAATCTATCTATCATATAGCAGGTAATGCTGATCTGTCAGAAAGCCCTTAAACAATGATAAACCATCAAATGATCTTTGCTTTTACTGTGGCAGGTCCCTTCTGTTTATAGCCAGTGCTGCACATTTGCAAGTCAATGTTTTCCTGTCTTGTGTATCAGCGTCTTAAAAAAATTGTTTGTCTCCAAAACCAAAATCATGCTGTTGCCATTCTCTAACTAGGACCCAGTTGGGGATAACTGCACCAGAGTTAGATGTAATTGGGCAAATTGTTGATTGCTAACATACCGCAACCACACAAGTACTGTCTTGGGGGATTACTTTGATGGACAAAACAATCAGCTGAACATTTGGGGAAAAAGAGAGGAGTCATAAATGCAGCCCACAGGAATTGCAGATAAGTGGAGTTGTACTGGAAGTGTACTTGATGGCTGCAGTGTGCATTTTTCTTATTACTGAGAGTACCATTTGTTCTGGAGAGCTGTTTGCTGCATCTGAGGACATAACAGGAACTTGGATTTTAGAGGAAATACCACTTCTGATAGCTCTATGTGTTGACCCTTGAACCGAAAAGGAGTACTATGATTCCCAGCAGCAGAATGAAATAAAACCATGTTAAGAGACAGTGCCATGATCCAAATGGAAAATGGTAACATCCCAACTTTTAACTTTCTCCATGGGCTATTGAAAGTAGCTTATAGGAGAGAGGATGAACTTCGAGAAAACAGTAGGCCCTGTGAAATTCCTACACAGGGAACTTTAGCTAGCCTTGGAGTTACTCTGTAAATCACTGCTTTAATAAAGCTTATTCTGTTTACCAAGTTTGGATTCCTCTCAGGTTTCAGCCTCACATGAAGTATCTCAAATTCAACATTTAAATGCAATTGAAGCTATGACACAAATACACTACACCAATGCCAACAGGTTTTACTGGAAGGTGTGGAGTTCCCTGTTTTAAGACTCTGATGTTTTCTTGGTTTGCACTGTGTTTATAAAGTTGTTATTTTTTAGAATTTAATTTTGTATTTAATTTATGTGACAGTAGGCAGAAAAAAAATAAAATCTGCTATTGAAGCTTATAAAATACCTAGATTTCACTGGAGAGGCTGTTGATGTGATCATTTGCTCATTCACTCAGGCTGCATGCATGTAACTAAAAGCAAAATTTGACAATATGTCCCTTGCAGTGAGAATGTGCAGACATACCAAACGCCATAAATGCTCCCAGCTGGAGCTGAGACCTATACTTTCCTCACAGGGACAACACATAGACTGGGAAGTTTGTCCTTAGTTCAGAGCTGGGTGGCCTAATTCCTTCTGGTTTAGGTTTCAGACCAAAATGAATGTGTACATCTGGGTTGTAAGTGCTGAGAAATTTTGGCTTATAGTTGAAAAGATTACAACAAGCCCAGTGTTAGTGGTATAGGAGGAGCTGACAGCCTTGTGTGCTCCCACTGAGTGATTGCTGGGCCTTTCCTAAGAAAAAAGACTTTCAGCAGGCAGCCTTGGCAGCAAAGAAGAGATAAGTAGATGACTACAGTCCTGAGACATACTGGGAATGGGCAAAGTTGATGGCCATTTGGGATGTGAAACTTTGCTGAGTTTGTGTAATACTGTAAAGCTGATTTTCCTTACAGCTATACTGCTGGTCAGCAAGCTCCCTTTGCCCATCCAGTACTATGGGTGATCTTCCATACTCCCCTTGGAGGAAACAGCAGCAATGCACTTTCAGCCAAGAGACTGGCTGGAGGACTGGAAGTTCCAGAATGACTGGAAGGTGTGGCAAAGAAGAGTAGCAAAAAAAAAGATTCCAAGCATTGCTAGTTGCCATTTGGTGAATATTAGTTTGGAATAAGCTCAGGTTTATGCACATTTGGAGAACCTGTGAGATATCTCCACTCCAAGAACTATGGATGGTTGAGGGTCATGTAGTGACTTATTCTGGCAAAACAAGAAATTCTGAATCTCTTTAAAAAGGCAGAAAATGTTAGAGAAATGTCAGTGACTCTCCTGCTACAGAGGGAGGCATTAGATCTGTTCCTGACACCCAGCAGGAAAATAGAGCTTGGGTATTGTTATACTTTCTTCCTCAGCCACCTCTAACTAGGAGGGCTTTATTCCTCAATATCATGGATCACAGAGGGCATATCTCTTCATTTTGGATATGAAAATTTGAGCATTTCAGGGTCTAGAAAGTCATCTTGTCCCTGAAGAACATAATATCTGTCAATAAACCAGTCCAAGATGGGGATGAAGTAGCAGCTGCAGACCATGCCACTCATGGTTCAGAAACGGTAGTTTCTGCAGCTTCTTGTTTTGAGCTCAGATTTCGCCTGAAGAGGATGGAGCTTTTTGCATAGCAGAGGCAGAGGCTGCACTATTTCTATTTTGAGGACATTAGGCAAGAATAATATGTGGTCTCTCACAACTCCTCGGTATGATTCCACATTATCCCCTGTTGAGTCAGATTGCACAGTTTGGCCTCTGTCTCTGAATTGCAGAGATTACCAATAAAAACACAGCTTGTTGTAAAGGTTGCTTGATAAGATTTTGTTTACACACTAGGAGCAGTTTCTTGGAATCTTTAAATTAAATTAACTCTTCCACCAACATCTAAGCTCTACTGCTAGTCAGTCATCAACTCTGACAGCAGTAAATCCAGCACAAATAGAAAATGCCATTGACTTTAAGTAATTTACATAATAATTACATTACCCAAATGAGTATTTCTTCCAAAAGGAGGTCACAAATGCATTTCTAACTCTTTATTGTTAGCAGTAAATTGCTCAGTCTGCACGCAATAATATTGGAAGAGATTTGCAAAGCATTATTAAAAAGACACTAGTGTCAAAAGACTGTTCCATAAAAACACATGCACTAAAACCTTCAGCATTAATTGAATCATGCTTGTGTTTTGGCAATGCTGGAAACCTGGCTCAGTCATAGCTCTGGTGATTCATTAGTGCTAATTAATGCTTTTTCCAGGCTAGTAACAAACTAAAGAGAGACTGTTTGTCTCTACTGATCATTCCACAGTTACAGTAATGGTTTGATTTATGTATCAGCCACTTAATGCCATGTTTCATTCATTTCTAAATAAGTTTCAAAGGGGCTAGGGGTGCTTATGTGAAAGTTTAAGACAAGCAAGTGAAGAGGAATGTTTCCTGTGAGTACTGCTAAGCAGCAATACTGTGTTTTGTGGGGCTTCCCATCCAACACACTCTGCCTCTTCCTCCCCAAGACAGAAACAATACCAGCATCATCCCATCAGGACCTTCACCCCCTCTTTCCCATCCCCAGAAGGCTCACCAGTGCCACCAGCCTCACCTGCTCATCCACTGCCAATTCTCCCAAGCCCTTCGCAATTTCATACAGACAGTTCAACCTGAGGGCACAACCCTATCTCCAAACCTATGCTGCCGGCCTGAACTTCTGTATTATTCTTGCTGTCAGCTCTACTGGGTAGATTTTGCATCCAACATTTTGCTCTCTCTACAGGCACAAAACTGTGTGTGCCAGCAGTAGCATAAAAAGTGTAAATGCTGCAAAAATATGTTACCATTTCCTCTCACTTTGCTGCCCAGTTTAGAAATTTGGCTGGAGGCATTTGCTGTAGCTTGGAATTTTCTTTTAATATCATTTTTCTGTAACTGTTTTCTTTTACATTTTTGAAACATTTTTAGTGCTCAGGAAATGTCTTAGAAGGGGAGGCCTGGAAACAGAAGGACTTTAGTTATCCATAGATCAAGAATAGGGTGAGCAGTGCCCTTTTCTGCCAATGAGCTTCGGTCCTTGGATGAAGCGATCTCAGTGGCTGAGAAAATATTTCAAGCTTTATGCACATTCAGTTCTTGGCCACCTTTGGCTGAGCAGTGACAATTCAAGTGTTGTGTATCTCTTTCCATTAAGTACAAGGGTGACATCACCAATGCGTTTCCCATATGACAGCAAAGAGTTTCCAGATGGAAACAACTTTCCAAAAGCTGTTGACTGGCCATGAACTATTGTAATGACACAGAGGTCTCTGCACATCTGAGTCAGAAAAAATAACAATTATACAGATAACAATAACAATTTATAATAATAGTAACCACAGTAAAATACCTGGCTCAACATGCATGTGAGGGGGGAAGAAGAAAAATCACATTAGTTTTATAGAGTCTGAGCACAATCAGTTATAGGATGAGACAGATTCCTTTTGACAGAAACCGTAAACCATGGTGGCCTTGTGAGAAAGGCAGGGTACATTTAAATTTATAAAACCAATTGTGCTTTCTATCCTTTAGATATGTTAGCGATGAAAATACCAGTTCCTAATACATTAGATGAATATGTGGGCTAATAATTAAATATTACTCTCCCCAACCCCAAATTAGTATAAATTGCAACTATAAGGCATTGGAATTAGATGAAGATTAAAATACAACTAGGGAGATCAAACAGGCGGAATTAGAGCTGTCTGTGCAGTTACAGGGCTGCAGACTCACTGGGGTCACAGAAATGCGGTGGAATAGCTCAAATAACTGGAATGCTGCAATGGACCCATAGAGGCTCTTCAGGGATGGAGAAATGTCACCTTGTATGTGACAGATTAGCAGGAAAGCATGGAGCTTTGCCCAGGGAGGGATGACAAGAGAAATGAGGGTCTATGGGTCAGGATTAGAGGGCAGATAAATGTGGGCAACACTGTGATGAATGTCTATTAAAGAATGCCTGACTAGGAAGAAGCAGATGTGGCCTTCTTCACACAACTGGAAGAAGCTTCATGTTTGCAGGCCCTGGTCCTCATGGGCACTTCAAGCACCCTCATATCGGTTGGAGAGACACCACAGTGGGGCACAAGCAATCTAGGAGGTATTTGGAGTGCACTGATGACAACATCCTGACACAGGTGATCAAGGAGCAGAGGAGGGGGAGAGCTTGGCTGAACAGGAGACTTACAAATAGGACAAATGTGTCAGGGATGTGAAGGGCAGCGGCAGGCTTCACAAAGGGCACGAGGAAAGATCTGGGGAGCTACAGGCTGATCAGCCTGTAACTAGGGAAAAACAACCCTGGAGATGTTTTCCGACATCAATCAACCTTTGGTTTTGTGATTCTGTGTTATCTGACTCTAGTCAGAATATAAAACACCTCTTCATTGCACCATTACAGGGGACAAAAATTTTCCAGTGATCATTACTTTAAGAGATTTTGTATTTTAATAACTTTGAGCGTTACCATACAGGTATTTCTTTTACAAGTGGACCCATCTTAAAACAAGACAATAGACTATTTTTCATTGTGAGTGCACTGTAATCTTACAGTTTTACCAGCTATCATTATGCATTCACATTAGAGAAACGATTTGAATTAGATTTAGGACTATGTTATTAGTCTGTTCAGCTGAGGTGTTTCTTGAATTAATGATGAAGTGGAGGGCCCTCTACTTGGGAAAGCATCACATTTTGGAAACAACTTAAATCGACATCCCAAAGACTGAGATGATGAAACGGTTCCTGACACTTTCTCAACAGTATTGCTGTTAAACCTGCTGAGCATGAAAAATGCAGTTTCCAATAATTATGTATTTGCCTCAACAGAATTCCTTCTTTGATTTCAGCTGGATGTATTTTTTCTGATTCTCCAAACACTCTCAGTTTATAGGCTGTCATTCCATACAAATCAATGCATCTGCACTGTTACAAAACTGGTTTGAGAACAGATCCTGATGCAGAACTCTCCTAAATTGTGCTTTCCTGTGCAGCATTAACTAGCTGTTGCACCTTGCTGTAAAAGCGTTCAGTTGAGTATATGGGGCATTGGTACATTGAACTATAACCAAGTTCTGAAGATAAATATGCATATTCAGACATGTGGTCACTGAAGTTATTCCAGATTTATACTACTGAAACTTAGATCAAAACCATTAACTTCTACACCGTAACTTTTACATGTTTGCTCAAGGCTTTCAAGGAGCTTTGAAAAATGGCCAGTTGTAACACAGCTACCAGGAACTACGTTTGTATGGTATTGCTCTTTCAAGCTTAAGCTAAATGCAGCAGAAAGTGAGAATGCAATGCAGACCACTTGCTTTGTGAGAGTTGTTGAGCATGCTTACAGTAAATACATCACTAGCACCATGATAGTGTTCAGAGGGGATGTACAAGACCTGCAACTTGCATATTAGGACATTGCAGGGTTAAGAAGAGGGAAAGTACTCACCGTACTAACCTTAGGAAACTGATAGCTCAGTATATAAATTTTCATGCCAACTTCAAGGTTGGTCTAAAAGCTCAAAGTTTGTAGCAGTGTTTTTGTTTGCAAAATAGCATGCAGAACCAGACAACTGAGCTAAAGATTATTGTTCATAGTCATAAATCTAAAGCTGATTTTCACAACAAAAAAAAATATTACTGGCATATATTTAGACTGTGCATGACCTTGCTGAATCAACTTGGCATTCTCAAGAACAACAAAATAAAACCAGATGACAGATTCTTGTTTTCAGGTGCTACAGATGCATCTCACAGCACGTGAAGAAGAATAATTGCAGTGGGTATGAGGGAACTCATCTCATCCCCCATGGGCTTTGGGTGACATTTGCGTAAGGCTTTACACATCACTGAAATCCCTCAGGTAAGTCCTGAATGGAGCATTCTGCACAGATGTGAGTCTCATTATGAATCCATGGCAGAACAGACTGTCTAATTAGGGAATAGAATGTCCTCACACAAGCAGAATCTCCTGAGGGGGTATATACAGTACAGTTAATTTTCCGAGCTTTTCTGGAATTGCTACAACATGAACCCTCAGAGAAACTTTTGCAATAAAGGTTTTCATGTGGTCTTCCCACCACGTACAGTGGGGAGATCCATGGAAAAATCTAGTCCCAGCTCTGTGTGCCTCTCATTCTTCTGCACTTTTGTTTGGATACTAATAGGCAACAAAGCCCTATTACTGATCTCTGTGATGGAAGCATCTGAGTTGGATATGGGAAAATGAAATGCTGCTGGTCAGGAAGCAGAATTAGAGTTGCTGTTGTTTTTCTGCACTTTCCACTAGTATTGCATACAGATATAGAATGTATGTGGCTGTTCCCAACCCCAGAGCCTGTCCAGCCATATGTCTATTTACCAGGGAGATCCTGAGTTACATGAAAGAGTTACTGTGGACTTTTTGGAATATGACTGGAGAATGCCCCATTTACATTGCTAGGAGGATCCCATGGTTCTAGCTCTGCTGCAGAGGCCAGAGCTAGCCGAACCATGGACTTTGCTGCCTGGGATGGCATCCGCAACATGCTCCCTCCTTCCTCCATCAAAAAATTTACATAGCACTAACAAGAAGGGTGAAAAACAGCATGATAAAGTCACATAGTCATCTCCCTGCATCTGTCTCCTCTTAACTGGAATAGAAATTGGCAACATCAGTCTTTTGTGTGTGTATGTCTTGAAAGACTATAACAGTATAGACACAAATGTTGGAGGAAGCTGAAGAAGGGAAAGAGGAACATTACCTGCTGAAAGAATAATCTACTGTTTTCACATGCAGAAAACATTATTTCACAATCTTGAATGTAATCATAGCACTTGGTTCTGTAATACATTATCATAATACAAGTGTATCTGCAAACAAGCACTTGTCCCTCTCTAATTGCATCATCTGTTGGCTACCTAATGCCGCCTGTAAAGTAAATGGCACGTTTTCTTTTCTTTTTGTGTCCAGACTGATGTTTTTATTAACCAAGTTCACACTTGATTAATGCTCCCCTGCCATCATTACCACAAAACTGACATTTAGCCCAACCGTGAACAAGACATTGGCTGAAGTTCTCTTATCATTAGAGTGCATTTCGTTAATATCTCATGTTAATGTGGTGTATATGACTAGACAACTAGGACAGAAGCAGAATTTTCATATTTCACTTCAACACATTGTATTCTGGGAGCTGACGTTTTGGCACAACACCACACAGGCTGCAGCTCAGCAAAAGTATCATTTGCTTTGCGAGAATCTTGTGTACAAGTTGTTAATTGGAAGTTCTTCCTCTGCAGTTGGTCAGAATGAATGAAATGTAAAAGTATGGTCCTGACACTTTGACTGGGACAAAGGGATCAAGAAAGCAGGTTTTTAAGGTTTTGCTAGACAGAGACTTGAATAGATTGATGATATTCCAGTTACTGGGTTCATCAGGTTCAGGACAAAAAAGAATCCCATTCAGAATTTATTAACATTTACTTAATATTAAATCCCATTAAGAATCCCAACTAAAAATTTATTAATTATTAAATTAATAACCTACTTTTTTTTTTACAAAATCAAAGCTGAAACAGAGCTTTCAGTTTACTTTCTTTTATTCCCTTTTTTTGTTTTCCTCTTTATCACAGGAATGGGAGCACAGGTTGGGGCTGAGGAATGTGGTTTTGTGTTATTTCCAACACGATCAGACTGGATGTATGAGAACACTTGGACCTCCCAGGGCTCAGTTTTGTAGTGGGCTGATTCTTAACCAATCATTCTGCCAGGTTTTCTTCTGGGCTTTGCCCTTCCTTCAAAATAATTATGTCTGATTCATACCACAGGCTGTAAGACAGGAACTGGCCTCTTATTTCCAGTGTGGTTGTACCAGGGTATATTTGACTCATGGGTCAAATATACCCTAAGCCTAACCATTACCACAGAGATGAGGCATACATCCCCCAGCACCAGGATTTACCCAGATGAAAAAGGTATGAAAGGAGTAATGTTGGTGCTGTGCTAAGCTCCCCTTGACATGCCTTTTGCAGCCCCAGTGTCTGTGGAGATGTAGGCTTTGTGGGTCTGTGAATTCAAACCCTAACCCTAAACCTAAGCCTAATATAAGCTGCCACCATGGAGATTGAAGCCTACATCACCCAGCACCATGCCTAGGGCATTTGGGAAAGTTGTGGAAGAAGTAATGCTGGTGCTGTGCAAAGCTCCATCTGGCATGCCTTTTGCAGCCCCAGTGTCCCTGGAGCTGTGTGCTTTGTGTGTCTCTGAATCCTAATCCTAACTGTAACCCTAATTTAACTGCCACCATAGACATGAGGCCTACATCTCCAGCACCATGGCTGGCCCAGTTGTAAAAGGTGTGGTGGGAATGTTAGTCCTATGCCAAGCTCTCCTTGGCATGCTTTTTATAACCCCAGTGTCTCTGGCTGTGTAGGCTTTGTGGATCTCTGAACACTAACCCTAACCCTATATTAAGCCGTCACCATGGAGATAAGACTACATCATAGAATCATAAAATCATAGAATCATAGAATAGTTAGGGTTGGAAAGGAACTCAAGATCACCAAGTTCCAACCCCCCTGCCATGGGCAGGGACACCTCACACTAAACCATGTCACCCAAGGCTCTGTCCAACCTGGCCTTGAACACCATCAAGGATGGAGCAGTCACAGCTTCCTTGGGCAACCCATTCCAGTGCCTCACCTCCATTACAGTAAAGAACTTCTTCCTTATATCCAATCTAAACTTCCCCTGTTTAATTTTGAACTCGTTACCCCTTGTTCTGTCACTACAGTCCCGAATGAAGAGTCCATCCCCAGCATCTCTATAGCCCCCTTCAGATACTGGAAGGCTGCTATGAGGTCTCCACGCAGCCTTCTCTTCTTCAGGCTGAACAGCCCCAACTTTCTCAGCCTGTCTCCATACGGGAGGTGCTCCAGTCCCCTGATCATCCTCGTGGCCCTCCTCTGGACTTGTTCCAACAGTTTCATGTCTTTTTTATGTTGAGGACACCAGAACTGCACACAATACTCCAAGTGAGGTCTCACGAGAGCAGAGTAGAGGGGCAGGATCACCTCCTTTGACCTGCTGGTCACACTGCTCTTGATGCAGCCCAGGACACAGTTGGCTTTCTGGGCTGCGAGCGCACATTGAAGCTGGCTCATGTTCATTTTTTCATCGACCAACACCCCCAAGTCCTTCTCTGCAGGGCTGCTCTGAATCTCTTCTCTGCCCAACCTGTAGCTGTGCCTGGGATTGCTCCGACCCAGGTGTAGGACCTTGCACTTGGCATGGTTAAACTTCATCAGGTTGGCATCAGCCCACCTCACAAGCGTGTCAAGGTCCCTCTGGATGGCATCCCTTCCCTTTGGCATATCAACCGAACCACACAGCTTGGTGTCATCGGCAAACTTGCTGAGGATGCACTCAATCCCACTGTCCATGTCACCAACAAAGATGTTGAACAAGACCTGTCCCAACAGCGATCCCTGAGGGACACCACTCATTACCGATCTCCAGCTGGACATTGAGCCATTGACCACAACTCTTTGTGTGTGGCCATCCAGCCAGTTCTTTATCCACCGAGTGGTCCATCCATCAAATTGATGTCTCCAATTTAGAGACAAGGATGTCATGCGGGACAGTGTCAAATGCTTTGCACAAGTCCAGGTAGATGACATCAACTGCTCTAGCCCTGTCCATCAGTTCCGTAGCCCCATTATAGAAGGCCATCAAATTGGTCAGGCAGGATTTCCCCTCAGTGAAGCCATGCTGGCTGTCACCATGCACCTTGTTGGTTTTCATGTGCCTTAGCATGCCTTCCAGGAGAATCTGCTCCAAGCGTTTGCCAGGCACAGAGGTGAGACTGACTGGTCTGTAGTTCCCTGGATCATCCATTTTCCCCTTCTTGAAAACAGGAGTTTTATTTCCCTTTTTCCAGTTGTTGGGAACTTTCACCTGACTGCCATGATTTTTTCAAATATGATGGCCAGTGGCTTAGGAACTTCATTTGCCAGCTGCTTCAGGACCCACAGATGGATTTCCTCAGGTCAAATGTACTTGTGCAAGTTCAGGTACTTAAAATGGTCTTGAACCAGATCCTGTCCTACAGTGGGCCTAAGGTCTTCATTCTCACAACTTAGCACCATGATTTGGCCATTTGGGAAGGTTGTAGAAGCAGCAATGTTGGTGCTGTGCCAAGCTTCCCTTGGCATGCCTTTTGCAGCCACAGTGTCCCTAGAGCTGTAGGCTTTGTGGATCTCTGAATGGTAACCCTAGTCCTAACCCTAATATAAGCCTCCAAAGTGAAGGCTCCAATGTACATCACACAGCACAGCTGCTGCCCAGATGAAAAAGGAGCGGGAGAACTAACATTATTGCTGTGTTAAGCTTCCCTTGGAATGCTTTTTGCATTGCAGTGTCCCTGGAGACATAGGTTTTATGGATCTCTGAACCCTAATCCTAAGCCTAACCCTAAACTAAGCAGCCACCTTGGAGAGGAGGTTACATCCCCCAGCACCTTGGCTGACACTGATGTAAGAGGTGTGGTAGAAGCAATGATGGTGCTGTGCCAAGCTCTCCTTGACATGCCTTTTGCAGCCCCATAGTCCCTGGAGATGTAGGCTTTGTGATGTTTGAAGCCTAACCCTAATCCTCACCCTAACCCTAACCCTAACTCTAACCCTAATCCTAATCCTAACCTTTATCCCTGTCCTCTGAACTTTGACCTATGAACCTTAACCGTTGAGTTATGACCTTTGACCCATGCCCTATGACCTCTGAATCTCGCTATCTGACCTTTGCCTTCTGACTTCTGACCTTTTAATCATTGATCATTGCCCCTTTACCTTCACTTTCTGGCCCTTTAACTTTGACCTATGACCCTTGACATATAACCCTTAACCTGCATATAGCTATGTGCATTTTTTAACTATGTAGTAGGTTTGGGTGTTGAAATTTGTGTAGATTTGATTGTAAAATCATTGATGTCTTGGTTTGTGCATAGTTGTAGCAGCATATGTACATGTTTTGTGATTTAACAGTGCATGTGGTATGGGTCAGTGGTGTGTTGGAAATGTCACCATGGTGTTTCAGGGGTTTTTTGTTTGTTTTAATGTTGTCATGATGCTGTTTGGTTAAGATACAGGTGGAATGGCCTTGTTGGAGGTATCATGCTTGAGCATAGACTACATTTTATTCTTGTATTCAAAAACATAAAAATTAAAGAAAATAAAAAGGTGAAAAAATAGCTAATTTGCATATAAAATTGATTAATTAGCATATTTTATTGTTCATTTGGTCGTTTGAAAAATAGTGGGGCTGTATGTATCATTTTTTCATGGTCCGGAGGTGGATGTTTGTGGTTAGTGTGTGTGGGTGATTACTTAAGTGTTCGCCTTATTGTAAATATGGCTACTGTATTTTTTTTTGGGTGGGGGGGAGGTTCGGGGATTGGAGTGGATCTTTGTTGGGAGGGTCTTGCACGGTGTGCTACTGGGTAGTGGGGGGGGCAAGAAGAGGGGTAGATCTTTGCAGGGTGGGTCATGGGCCATATGAATCTGGGTAGTAGGGTCAACCTTAAAAGGTCAACCTAAAAGCCAACTCTAACCCTAACCCTAAATTAAGCCACTACCAGGGAGCTGAGGCTACCATGCACCATGGCTGACCCAGATGAAAAATGTGTGAGAGCAGTAATGTTTGTGATGAACCAAGCTCCCCTTGGCATGTATTTTTCAGCTCCAGTATCCCTGAAGTTGTAGGCTTTGTGGATCTCTGAATGCTAACCCTAAGTATAAACTTAATACAAACTTCCACTGTAGAGAAAAGGTCTACATCCCCCAGTACCATGGCTGGGGCATTTGGGAAAGTTGTAGGAGAAGAATGTTGGCGCTGCTCCAAGCTCCCATTGCGTGCCTTTTACAGCCCCAGTGTCAATGGAGCTGTAGGCTTTGTGGATCTCTGAAGCTTACCTCTAAACCTAACACTAAATTAAGCTGCCACCATAGGGATGAGGCTTACATCCCCCAGCACCACAGCTGGCCTAAGTAAAAAAGGTGTGGAAGGAGCAATGTTGGTGGTGAACCAAGATCCCTTTGGAATGACTTTTACAGCCCCAGTATCCCCGAAACTGTAGGCTTTGTGGATCTCTGAACGCTAACCCTAAACCTAACCCTAACATAATCCACTACTGTGGAGAGGAGGTCTACATCCCCAGTACCACGTCTGGACCATTTGGGAAAGGTGTGGAAGAAGTAATGCTGGTGCTGTGCCGAGCTCCCTTTGGCATGTCTTTTGCAGCCCCAGTGTCCACGGAGCTGTCAGTTTTGTAGATCTCTGAACACTAACCCTAAGCCTAACCCTAATGTAAGCCACCACCATAGAGATGAGGCCTACATCCCCAGCACCATGACTGGGCCATTTGGAAAAGTAGTGGAAGAAGCAAGGTTGGTGCTGTGCCAAGCTCCCCTTGGCATTCTTTTTACATCCCCAGTGTCCCTGGAGCTGTAGGCTTTGTGGATCTCTTAATGCTAACCCTAAGACTCATGCTACTGTCGGCCTCCATCGTCGAGATAATCTCAGTCAGCATCAGCTACGCATGCGAGCTCTTGGGTGGTTTTCTCAATTAAAAGCATGCTACTAGCTCCCAGCATTTTTTCCCTCACAAATTGATAGCTGAAAAATGTACACAGCTCTGGATGGCAAATGTTACAGATGAATATTTGAAACATCATAAACAGGGAAAAAAAAAAGAAGTGAATGCTACATTTAAAGCTCTGCTTTCTGTTATCGTTTATTCTTATTAATACAATGATTCCCTAGATAAACTTCAAGGCAACTGGCCATCTTCCAAAGTATTGCCATCTATGTGTGGCCCTTATGATTGGATATCACATACATACAGCACTAATGGCACTATGTCACTATATATTAATTCAGCCATACAGTGAGGTATGCCTTTTGCTTGAAATCTGATTTTATCCTCACCCTCATAAACCAGATGGTATCTTATTAGTAGTAGGAGTTGTGGGGTCACAGAATTTTTGGCAGCAGAGGCTTAGGCTGTGAGCCCAGCCTGTTTTGGAGATCAAAGGAGGAATATAGCATGAACCTCTTCAGAGCCTGGTGAACAGACCTCCTTTTCTTTGCAAAAATGAACCTCAAATGAGGTCAGATTCACACTGCTGCAGCTGACAGGTCCATTTGTATTACAGAACTTAAAGAAAGACAGAAAGGAGACAGACGCAAGCTCAAAATGAAGAATGGGTCTTGTCTTCCACAACGGCTATAGACCTTGCTTTGATTATAATATGGCAGTTACTCCCAGCTTTCTTACAGAGTCTGGCATATACTATGGCATGGATGAGAGCTCTGTCAGCTTTCTAAGGGAAGTATGACAAGGGAGTCCTATACATGCAACTTCTCAAATTCAGAGCTCTACATATAGCATTGCAAAGTCAGGACTTTGAGTTGTTTGCACCCTCTGTCAGAGGCTTAAATAGGCATTAAAAAAGCTGAAATTGCCCCAGCAAGCCTTGTGTTGGAAAATCCTTCACTAAAGGAGAGTTTCCAATTAGTATAGTGTTTCCACATCCAGTTCCTCCTGTCACTGCCACTGCTTCCATATTTGAAGCATCGTGGTGGAGGGCAGTGAACAACAGTGATGGGATAGCACAGTGAGCAGTGCTCCATCAATCCTCCAGCTAGTACAGTCATGAAGAGTGACAGTACATTCATCTCATCCACCTTGGCCACCTAAATTTTAGGCATATAGTCTAACTTAGCCCTTGCCCATCTGGTCTATGCACCGCAGTTAATTCCATCTTAAGGTGCATTTGTGAGGGTGCTTACCTCTCTCCAGTGACTCCAGACAGAGTTTGAATGAGCATCACTGAAGTCAGACAAGACAGACCCACCTCTTAAGGATCATGATTCACTGACATGATTCAGAGCAAATCCTCAGAGATTTCAGGAAAAAGAGTTACTACAATCTGACACATGTGCATGTCTCACAATTAACCCCTGGTGCACTCAGCTGAAACAGCACAGTGATGCTGGATGAATGTGACCCTGCTTATCCTACTGCATACAGCCTTCAGAGTGCCTGCCCACTTGCCACCAACAAAGAGTAAGAGATTATACCCACACAACACCAGTGATTTCACTTAGTGAAGATACTATCCAGCCTCTGATGCTTAACCTCACAGAAAACATGATAAATAAAATAAAATCAAATAAGCCCCATCTGTGATGAGTTACAGCTGCAACACTAACTGGAGCTCTGCTCAGACACCAGTCTTCTTGCCGTCACTGTAAGGTATTTAAAAACTTGACACAAAGGCTTACAAATGAAATATCTGTAATGCTTTGAATCAGTCTCTAACACTCTGTAGCTTTTCCTGTATATTCCATTAACAATATTTTAAAATAGATTTTAGTTGCAGCACCTGATAAATCCTCCTAAGGGATCATTAATTAGTGACAAGATAAATTGCTCCATTCTTTTTCCATTTTATTAAAGTAAAATATATTAATTCACTCAGTATGTATTTTCTTTTTTTTTTTTCTCTTTCTCATTTCTTTATTTCGCCTTTTTTTCTGATTCAAATTAACATGCAATTTTTGCTAATGTGGTAGAAAAACCAACCACCTTCCTTCCTTCTTTCTCTCTCTCTCCCTTTCTAAATATCAGTGCCAATTAATTTTAATTTCTCTCATTGGGAAATGAAGGATGTCCCTGGGCAGTTTAGAATTGATTCTGTGAAGGATTTCCAAGTAGCAAAAACATCTTTAGAACCAAAGCACCCTCCCATGGTCCTTAGAATTCAGGCGAGATGTTCAACAAAACACTACTTTGTCTTTTGGGGGGGGTTGTGCTGTCTACGTTTCAATCAGTTCTCTCTCCATCATCTGTGTGCTCTGAGAAATGTCAGCTGACTTCTGTATTACACTGTACATGGAAAGTCTGCAAATTTTCCAAAACTACTGTAATTAAAGCACAGGAGAATTTAATTTGATCCCTACCAGAAACTACAATGATTCAGGGATCTTCTATTTTCTTAAACTGCAAATCAGTAATAACTAGTGATGGGATTTAGTTTTGACTTCTGGTTTTCTGATGGCCTACATAAGTGGGTTGGTAAATCAGACTCCCAGGACTCACTCTAGCAGACATATATTTCTTGGGTTAGTTCCATAGGTCTCTGAAAAGTATAGCACAGCCTTTAGGTCACTAGATTTAAAAAGAAAAAAAAAAATAACCAAAATTATACTCTGTTTGGTGACCATCAGAACAGGATCCTGGAAAGTGAAAGTCTTTTGGCTTAATACATCTATGGCATAATTTCTATAGGGTGATTTATAAGAGGACTGTAACAGAATGGGTTTTTGGGGTGTTTGTCACTGCCCGTGAAGGCTGCCTTCCTATCCCCTAGTTACTGGTTCCCACTCCTATATCCCAGGGGAAAATCTTTGTCTGCAATGTTTCTGTGGTCTGTTTTCAGCTGAGGAAAGGGAAATTTTTGGTGAAGAGGCAAAAATTGATGGTTTTAACTATTATTTTAATCCCTTACCTACCTGACTATGTAGGACAACTGACAAGACTAATTTTGACCTGTTGTCTTGGGTGTCTGCACTGTTGCCCTCTGTTGCCCAGGATCAATAGAGCGCTACGATGGAGCCTCCCAGGGAAGACCAGCTCACCCTCTGGAAGGCACTTGGGTGGTTTAGGAATAGCAGGTTCCTCCTGCAACTCAAAATGAGATGACACACATGATTGTCAGTGAGGACAGTAGTCAGGCTTTGAAGATGTGCAGAATATGGAAAACAAAGAAAAGAGCAAATGCTCTATAGTGAGAACAATTTTCACAAATAGAGATCCAGCTGGGAGAGCCAGAAGAAATAGTCTTAGTGATTTTACAGTCTAGTACGGCACTATAAGCATTCCTTTGGCAAAGAAGGATTGATTTGCTTGTGTACGATAAACTACCAAGCATGGAGTTAAAAACTGGTGCTATGTCATGCAACTATTCCTCAAAGCCCTTTTTAAAAGTCACTTGGTACATTGTTTAAAGTCAGTGTAAGTGGTCACTAGAAAACATTAGTTACACTGCCTTCATCAAAAATGAAAGTACCTGTTTATAGTGATGTATTCATGCAAACAGACAGTGTAACATAAATAAATATCGCCATTCTGTACTTAACATCTTGGTGGAAGTGAAATAAGGCAAAACCCAATGCATAAAATCTTTATTGGATCTCAGGAGGAAGAGAACAGCAACTTTTTCATTGAAATGTCCATTGCTCTGTGCTGTCAGCACTAGTGCTCCAATGCAGAGCAGTCTTCCTAATTGTCCACAGGAGAGGAATATAGTGCTACAGAAAACATTTGGTAACTTGATGTGACCTGTTTCTTCTGCATAGAAGTTTTAACTGTTTACTCATAGTTGTCACGCTGTTCTTGAAGTATTGTTTACTTTTCATTTCTTATTAGGGAAGTTAAAATGAACTCCACTTTTTGTGCTTCTGTATGAAGTCTTTGGCCTCCTTGTCTGAGGAATGAGTGCAGGAACTTCTGCCTTCCATATCCTGCTCTTCCCAGTCCTCTTCCCATGCAGTCACTAGGAAATGATGCAAAAGGGGACAAGTATCCAGACTGCTATCCATTCTGCTCTCTGATTGGATATAATTTGTTTCACTGCATCAATATTGAGGTACAGCGCGAGGTCCACTGAACTAAACACTTTTCCTTCTGATTTAAACCCCCATAGAAAAGCAAGTGCTGTCCCAAGCACAGAGGTTTCCATTAGGCACAGCACAAAAACAAAGAAGAGAGGGAGAATGACCGTCTGTAGTCTCCTACCTCTCGCACAAGTCTTCATAATGGCTGGTGTAATGAAGTTCTCAGAAACCCCTTAAAAAAAAGGGAGAGAGAGAGGACTGTAAAAATACTAAGACTGTAAATGCTAAGACTGTAAGCTTTAAAACTGGCTTATGAACAGGAAACAGAAGGCGTTAGAAAGAGTGAAGAGCTCAATATAGCAAGAGGTAGCAAGCCATGTGCTCAAAAATTCAGTATGCCATGAATATGAATGGTCTTGTGGAGTGTGAGAGTTTTACTTCAAAACCAGTTTCACTAGTAAGCGAGAGTGGGAAGCAAAAGAAATAGAGGAACCAAGCCAGATGGACTGGGAGGGCAGAAAGGGAGTAGAGACCCAGAGAGGGGGGATGAACCTGCTGCTTTGTAAGTGGCAAAGGCATTTTAGCACAGTGAATAGAAGTGAAAAGCAAATCTAGAAAATACCATAATTTGTTTTCTTCAGTGGTGACTGGTCTGATTCTCAGATGTTACAATGATCACAGCTCCAAAATAATGAATCAAAGGTTGAGCAGATGTTTGAATGAAATTATTTCTACAGTAAATTCAATTCCCACTGACGTTAGTGAAAATACAAAATGCTGAAAAAGTGACATTCTGACTTGGAGTTTTGTCTCCAGTAGAAGTTTACCACTCTTTATGCTCCTCTAAGATACCTATTGTTTATATAAAGGTCATGAACATAGCATGCCTCAAATCCAGCAGTAGAGTGTTTCCAGAGATATCAGGAAGCTTTGAAAATGTCATACCAGAATGTTATGACTTTATTTAAGTAAAAGCTGTTAAAATCATATTTTCAAATCCAACATTTCATGATAAAGCAAAACTGTACAGAACACTGGCTCCTGCTGTAACAGATAAAAGCTGGAGGCATAATTACATAGTCATTTATCTAATAGGGCAGATTTTACATCTAGGATTAAAACTATTTTAAAATCTATATTCATAAACATATTACAATATTTTTTAATATATATTTAAAATATATTTTTTAAAAAGTGGGTTTGAATTATAAAAAATGCACAGTTTTATATTGCCCTCTTAGTACAGAATTTTATTGCTTGGTAAAAACAGTGAAACACCTCATACCTCACTGGAGGCTCTTTTATACAGTTCTTTTCTATACAGCAGTGATGCATTAAAACACATTGAAAAAAATGTAATTGATTCTCAAAAACTGACTTTTTCCATTTGTTTTAGGTGCACAAAGTTGACTGGAGGAGCTTGCAGCTTCTCTTGCCTCTGCTGGTTTTGATATTCTCAGTGCTCCGGGAAGTATCACCTACCTGCTAGAGTAACTGAGATATTACTCTTTCTGGAACACAAGGTTCTCACTTCAAGCTTTCACATCACAGGGAGAAATAATCCTTTTTATTTTTCTATCAATATTTCACCCTAGGCCTTAAATGAAAGAACATGAAGTCTCCTTTCTTACTTGGTCTGTTTGAGATCTTTCACTTGGTCCTCTAAAACCATTCAGAGGTGTGTGCTCATGCGCATTGTGCATGGGGGATTTGTTTCCAGATCTCTTGTAGTCTATGTTTATCACCTTCCTTTATTTTCTCACAGTTGTAGTACCCCAATGCACTACGGAAAAAGTTTTCCTGATGCCAGAAAATAGTTTTTTCATGTTTTTTCTTGCCATGGATACTTTCCTAGATGAGTTAATTTCCACCTAGAGTCATTTAAATGAGAGGAGACGAGCCTTTTCCTTGCTGAGGGCCAAGAAGACCTTTCACACACCTTTCACAGGCCACACATTAACACACAGATTAGTGTTATTTTATAATCTTGGAGGAAAAAAATATAGCTTCAAGTCATATAATATAAAGTTGCAGGGTATTGCTGCCTATAGGTTCTCACATCTACACATGACCTCCCTTGCACAATGGACTCCCATATTTATACACCTCCCTGAAAAACAACTCCTGAATGCTTTATTAAGGGAAATATCACATATACAGCATTCCAGCCCTGGAAAATGTCATGAGGAATGTCTCTGGAAGTCTGTAAAAAGTGTAGCTCATCTCTGACTAGGTGCTCATTTAGTTCA
This sequence comes from Psittacula echo, assembly GCF_963264785.1. NCBI lineage: Eukaryota > Metazoa > Chordata > Aves > Psittaciformes > Psittacidae > Psittacula > Psittacula echo. The sequence continues at coordinate 13,980,473 of NC_137738.1, read as the reverse complement.
AGAAGATACCTCCTGGAGCAATTACATGCATTTTCCTCTGCCAGTTTTACACCGATGCATTCACTAGCGAGAGGCTGAATAGCATTACCCATGGACTTTCGTGACTAGATGCCAGTTTTAGCCTCCCACAAAGGTGTTTGTGTAAGCCACATCAGCCAAGGGTGTGTGAAATCCCCCTGGAGCTGGGCACTTCATGTTGGCAGTCTGAAGGTCTTCTAATAAATGGGAGGAACAGGCAGCCAGCATCCCACCCGGTGGCCACCCCAGCATCCACGACCCATGCACACCATTAGATCTGAAGCACATCTTAGGTAAAACTCATACTTGCAGAGGAAGCTCTGGAGAAATTACATCTGTTATCTTCTCTGAGCCCACACTAGGAAGAGTTTGAAGGATTGGGTGCAGTTCCTCAAAGCTGTGCTCTGGACAGCCAACCCTTCCTCTCCCTGCTACGTCTCATTCATGAACTCATACTCTTCTCATTCACACATCTGAAGTTTTCTTTATATCAGAGAAATTCTCCCGTACCACACGAAACACCTTTGATCTCTCTGCAATATTTGTTGAGAAAGACGGATTGGATGCATTCTTCAGATCCATCCATGTACAGAAAGGTCATGATAGGCACATGAAAACATAACTAAAGCTTAACTTAAACCTACATTCATTCAGAGTAGAGCTCAAGGCTTTTTTATTGCGGATTTTAGGACTTCACACTTGCATGCTGTCAGTTAGTGAAACTATTGCATGAATTAGTGAAAGGCCACACATAACAGGTTGTTTCACTAGTTAAGGGTATGAAATGTTTTGGGCTTCCCAGAATATATCCTCACTTTCTGCCTGGAAATTTTCTCTGGGCAGTGAAAGATAATTTTTCCCATTTGTCCGGATAAGTTAGCCCAGAGAAAAGGCAGCTCTCTGGCTGCCAGATATACAGCAGCCTAAGGCAAGTGTATGCACAGATCATCAAGTGGATGTATTGCTTCATGTAGAAAGTCAGACAGACCCCAAATGCATCATTTATGTTGTGTATCTGGACCACTTCTCTGTTGGGAAAACTGGGACAGAAATGTTGGAGCCCTATTAGCTGAAAGTCCTTGGGTTTACCTTATATTGTAATGCAGAAGTGATATACTACACTTTTCTTATACTTTCTTTTCTTTATTCTTTTTCTTGTGCTTGTTTTTCTACATTTTCAACATCTCCTTTCCACTTGAAACTCTCAGGCTCATCGCTCCTTCCTGCAGCAAGCGTTTGATGCTGGTCTGATGATTAGTCTTAGATTTAAGAGACCTCAACAGTGGGAAAATCCCAGCCCACGTGCTGGGAAGTAAGAGGGTTCTGGTAGTACATCGCTGCTGGGATAGGTCCTAAAGCATCACCTAATCAACTCCATTTTTGGCTGCCTGAACAGCCTAAAGTTGCTGGGAACCAGGCCAGTGGCTGAACCACTGAAAGCTGAGGGGTGGATCAGCAGCACATGCTCCTGACCCCTCCGTTGAACTAAAAGCAGTTCAGATGTTGATCCATAGTCTGTGTGTCTATGGAGATAGAGCCGGACAGTATTATGAATCTAGCTCTCTGTAAGAGTTGTATGTTTTACATATCCCCATAAATCAATTGAACTAGTTTTGATCACAAACTCACCAGCAAGCAACTGGCTAAGCATAGGAAAGTGGTGGCCCAGGGGGCACGTAAAAGAAAACAAATTCAAAATGAGCATAGATGATGCAGGAAAAGAGGTCTACGATGAAATGTCAAAAATGGGGTTTTATGCTTTACTGTGACCATAATTTCACCCAGCAGAGTGAAGGAAAGTGCCTGTTGTCACACTGACTTGCAACTGCTATAACCCATTGGTGTTATCATCCTGTCCTACACAGTTCAGTTATGTTCTCACTTCTCTGGGTTTTTTTCCAGAGAAAAACAGTAAGTGCTTTTTTGCTTCAGAGCAATAGAAAGCAACAGAATCTACCTGGCTTTGTTATCAGATGATTTCCCTGAAGCTGTAGATCAGCCTCCCATATTTTCTGTGTGCACCAGGAGCTACATGAGCTAACCTCTGTCAAGCAGCAAATTCTAGGATATTTTTTCCACTTTTGCAAACATTAGACTGTTTAAGTGAATCAAGTACTTAACATGGCATGATGAGGAGGAACCCTGGGGAAAAACTAGTGAGCTCATAGTCCAAAACTGATGTAGTCATAGTACTCAAAGAAAAAAGAAAGAAAAAAGCACTCAAATTTTCCACTATGATAAAACCAGAAGCAAGAGGGAGAATAGGTGCATTTTGACATCCATTGTTCAGTGTCACTAGAGTGGGTTTTTTTTATATAGCAGAACACTGGTTAATTCATAGCTCTTGGGATATTTTTTTTCGAGCATAAATCATTGTAGGGGTGTTTTTCTCCCCCTATATCAATAAGTGGTTTGAAAAAATCTGTAGGGAGAAATAAACCATACAAGCTGGCAAGTAGTTTTAGTGGCATTTAAAACAACTGTGGTAGTTATAAACAGTAAACAAAACATAGTAACCAATTTAAACACTAGAGATTGTTGTATCATAGGAGCATAAATCATTAACTTAATAATTTCAGCAGCAGTGACTCAAACACAAAATTAAGCCAACAGTACCCCCTGTGGCAACAATGAAGTACTGTATTTCTTACAGAAAACAACTGACACAATTTGTGGTTGCAGCTTGGAAATCCTCTGAAGTCAGCCTTTGGAAGAGAGAGCTCCAAGCAGCTTTAGCATGAAGCACTTTTATAAGGAATTCTACTCCAGGCATATTTTCATAAACACAAAACAGAGCCTATGAGCAATGGAGATGAGGTTAGAGGCATTTGGGGAAGAGATGCGCATAAATGTGATGGAGACCACTGCTGGGATTCAGACAGTTCTGTGTTTTTAGACAACATTACTGGTAGTTTTCCTGTAGAACCTGGAGGCACACCAGTGTTATAAAGTAAATTAAAACACAGAAGGGTCTGAAGATGCAGCATTCACCCTGGCTAAACTCCTATTACGGTAGCACTGAAGGGTTCAGTTCCAAGTATCCCAGCTGGCCATTTACGAAATACTGAAGCATATCTGAAATGAAACTGCACTCTCCTCCCCTCAGCCAAATCCATCCTACATCTCTTCCTGCTGCCTGGAAATGAAGCTTAGAGTGACTAGGCTTCTCTCTAGGCATTAGTCACGGGTTGAAAGTTGGGTGGCTGAATCTCAGCTTTAAGTCTCCTTAATTTTTCAAGAAAAATGCAAAACTTCTTAGGATACATGAATTCTGCTCAGCCAAAATGTCTTTTAATTATCACCTTCAGATTTCGATATCTTTTCAAAGAGATGATAAAGCCAAGACACTGCTGTCAGAGTTGTCACCTTCTTTTATTTCTCTGCTATTTTATTTCTCTGCTTTTTCATTTCTCTGCTTTTTCATTATTTCTCTATTTGTCCTTCCAGTACAGCATTTTGGGGATGGGAACAAACCATGTATTTCTGATGTTAGATGATTCTACAGGGGTGGGTGGGTGGGTGTGTGTTTGGGGGGGAATATGTGATAATACCTCACTTTAGAAGTGCCTTTTAATTAAGTATCACAGAATTCTTGTTCCAGACCTCTACAGATGGATTTCTATCTGTAGGAATATGTAAAAATTTAGTCTTGGCTTTGGTCAAAGCTCAAGTAGAAAAAAGTAGTAAACATCACATTAAATTTTCAGATGGAATATTGGTCCGTATTCGCCTTTCCAATAGCTGATGAATCTTTTCTGCTATTTTTAGCTCAAATAGAAATCACATATAAGAATAGGGTTTATTTTTGATAGATTTAAAATGTTAAAAAATGAAAAAGAGAAAAAAATAAACATTTAAATAGGAACAGGCAATCAAATGTTATTATAACAGGAATCAGACAGAAGCTCTGATCTCCTTTCCTACATTATTAACACATGTCCTAGTGTAAGTGTTGTCTTCTTCCCTTTACTTCAGCGCTTATGAATCCTGTATTAGGAGACTTGTACAGCATGAAATAAGGACACAATTAGTGCCCCAGCGAAGTTATAACCTAACCATAAAACAAGAAATTAAAACTTTAATCAATGGTGCAGGGATACCTTTCACTTCCACATGTACAATAACAGTAAATACTTGAGTATACTGGTTTTCCTCATAGAAATCACTTGAGTCAAACCTGTCTCCCTCAGCTGTTCCTTTGTGATTCTTCAGGGTGGTGATCTGTAATTTCAGCCTAGTCCCTTTTTTAACATATGCCATGACATACATTAATGCTCACAAGAAATATTAAGTCCTTCCACATTTCCAGGGGAAGACACAGACTGAAAAGTAAGGGACCGATTGCAAACATTCCTGCATGTGAATCCAGATTATTGACTCAGGCCTACATATCACATCTAATGTGTACGCTAGCAAATAAAGGTGATGAAAGGAATTTGCAGAAATGACATGCTACAGTGCATGTACTGCAGAACTTCCCTCCAATTTCTAAGATACAATCTTAAAAAGGTAATTTGACAAAGAATCATTATGTGCAATACTTTTAAGAGTATTACCTTGTCCTCTTGTCTGAAAGCTGTGAAGCAATATGAAGTCTCTTTTCTCAGCGTATCAGGGAAGAGAAGAGAAGATGCAGTGAAATGCTGCTACTGCTGGTAAGTAATCTGGATAATTTATCTGAGTAACCAGAGACTGAGTCAAGCCTCAGCTATCTGAAAGCTTTCTTCCTGGGACAACCTTCTGAGAATTACAATACAAAACAAGGGAAAGAGAGGAGATTCAGGATGGACACTGCAAAGCTTGAAAGAGGCATTTCTGTCAGGATAGAAGGCAATTGAAAAGCTGAATTCCCAAACCTGTGGCAAAGCCGTCACATAGGGCAGTGGTACAACCGCACTGAGCCCAGACACCAGAGGAGCCTAGGAGTTAACTGTGATGGGCAGGTGTCAATGACAAACAGGACCCAGGACTCATCCAAACAAGCCCAGATGACTGTTAAGGGCTCAAGAGTCTACTATTAAAAGTAGCAGACAATATTCTATATGTATTTACAGGTAAATAAAACGGAAAGGGTGCTTTGACATTTTGGATAGCTTTAAGATGGTGTTTTTTACACACTAACAGGTAACAGATCAGAATTCTTCACCCTTAATGCTCCAGAGTTCAAATCACCTTCAGGGGTGATCATTCAGATTTGTATCCATTTAATGCTACTTACAGAGTAACCAGTTGCTATATACATTACTAGTTGTCTCTAAATCTAAACTGTATGTTAATTATGGAAGTGAGATATGCCAAGCTTTGAAAGGGATGAATCACATTCATACACAAACACCTACCCACCATGTCTAGCAATAATATGCACAAAAAAAATCAAGTATCTTGCTTAGTCTGAGTTTTTTTCCTTTCAGATGTTCCCTAGCATTTGCTTTATTTCTGAAACAGCATTAGCCAACAAAATCCTGACAATGGCCAATTATCATTGCTGTGTAGCCAAACTGAGGATTAATAACACATTGAGCCAAAAGAGAAGGCTTCAGAATATTTCAGGTATAAGATACTTCTACAGATCTTTGTACAGAGAAGGATTCTGCATCACCCCCTAGGAAAAATCTCATCACTAAGAAGATTTTTGAAGACCGAAAACTAAATAGACAGCATGGACAATTCCTCAACTTCAGCTCTAGTAAAAAGTTGCTTAAGAGGGAGAGGTGGTTTGTGGAGCTTTGATCTTGACAGTACATCTTGGGTTTGGGTTTTTAAGCTTGAGACTATTGGAATAACAGCTTATCTGCAAAATCATAATACTGGCCAAAACTGCAGCTGTGACCCCTTTGGAAGACTATGGGAGAAATGAAGGCTCCACAAGTGAGTGTTCCACCATGGCAAACACCTTGGCCTCCTGGAATAAGTGGGATTTTTCACCAGGGAAGGCTATCCATTTGTCACAGCAGAAGTAGCTCACTATTTACTTCCAGGCATATGTTAAAAATGTTGTATGCTAAATACGTTAAGAACTTTCTTGAGCTCACAGGTTTATAAACTATTGTAAAATAAAGACTTCCCTTCAAAATGTAGGCTAATGTCAACCACAGAAAACTAAGGAGTCCTTGTTTTGCTGTACATAGGCAGCAAATATCTCCCAACTCTGGGTATAGTTTAACACACATCCTTGCAAGAAAATAATTACGTTGTCAAGTGTGAGTCAAATGTCACTTATATTATGACTAGTGCATGTCTTCGTGATGAAGAAATGCTGACTACATATGAGTTGAACCTCTTAACTAAATTTTCAGCCAAAACTGCAAAAAGTTACTTAATATGTGTGAACAACATAAACTGCAAACTTGACTAAAGAGGGAAATTTGGTCCCTGAAATACACCCTTTTAGGTCCAAGAGATTATTAAATCAGCAAGTTAGCTCTATCATTAATCTCACTTGAATGAAAGTGGTCTATTTGTCTCCAAGTATTTGTGACAAATATCGGAGTAATGTAATAAGCCGAGTTGCAGGTTTCCAGCTGACACACTAAAGGTATGGTGGAGGGCACATTGCTGTCCATCAGCTCCTATCAAGAAACATCAAACATCTTTAGAAAAAAGATTTGTTTTGGAAATATTTACCAAAATGGAAAGCTAAATGAGGCAAAACCACGAAGTTGGTATGAGGCAAGATGAAACATACTTTCATTTATCCAGATCGTTATAAACTCCCATAAATCATGTTAATTTACCTTCAGAAATCCACAAATGTCCTCAATGTGCCTCAGTATTTAGTCACTATGACAGTGTAAAGTCTGAGACACAAGCCACTGTTCTGTAAGTACCCTTCTGAAAGCACACCCATGCTTCTCTTCTAAATTCTAACCCAGGCTGACATCTCATTGCAAAGTAGTTTTCATGATCTTCTCAATCCCCTTCATTTTTCACCTAAGCTGAAAAGTCTACCTTATGATAACTCTGCTGGTGAACTATTAGTAAGGACTTTTGCAAGCACTTAATCTTGACTGCCAAAACCATTATTCTGATCATGTGGAAACACAGCTCACCATTCAAAAGGGTTAAACCAATCCTGATTGCAATTAATATGCTGTCATTATTTTGGTCACAAGAACATTCTGTTGCGATGTGAGCCTCTTATGCATATCAACCCATCAGCTATATTGGGTTGCTTCTACTGTAACCCCAAACACTTCGCTAAAATTCAGACAACCCATATTACACCTCTATAACTAATAAAAATTGCTGGTTTAATGACATACAAGAAACCTCCAAATCCCATGTATGCTTAAAGTGATAAAGCTAAATGTAATGTCAGCATGATAATTAGAAGTGAAAGAACATTAGCTTGCCAAAATTACCTTATGAGGAGCCTTATATTTTATATTTTAAAACCTATGAGCTTGCTGTCTTTCCTTCCTATTCGTACAGCTTATAACCAAAATTCTGGGATGGCAGCATCATGAGGTGTACCATAAAGGATACATATGTACAGAAATCCAGTGTTTGAACTCTGTCTCTGCCACTCCCTTATAAAAGGGTGATCATAGAAGAGCCAGGCTCTTCTCAAGGCTTACAGCTAGAGGAAAAGAGGCTACAGTCATAGGCCATAGGAAGTAAAATACAAAGAAAAATCACAGTGATGGTAGTGTAGCACTGCGAGTTTCCACAGGTATAAAAGTGGACACTTCCACTGTTATGAGAGGAACCCAGTCATGATTCACCAGCAGAGATTCTGGTCTGTGAGGCCTGATTTCTCAGAGGGAGTCAACATCAGCTGTTTCCACTGACATCTGTAATACATGTCAACTCTTATTACTTTGAGAAAATTAAAGGTAGGTCACTGAAGATTCAAGGACCTGATTTTCAAAGCTCCTTTATGGAAGGTACTGAACCTTGAAGATAATTGCAGGACACATCTCTCTGTTTAGTTACCCTAAAATTATTGCTAAAACACCAGAGAAAATGAAGCCGTCATTGGTTTACACCTCTCTTTTGTTAGTTACGCAAGTCAGATCTCTTTTGCTATCCCACAGTGCTAAATGTAGCACTGTGTTTATTTTCCAGGTCAAGTAGTTTCATGCACTGGAAATTTAACTTTGAAGAAATAATATGAGGAAAAAAAAGAAAGATAATCTTAAATCTACCAAGTTTAAAGGAAAGAGAAAAAAAGCTCAGTTCACATGATTAACTGTCATAAGCACAGTACATACCATCAGAGGTGCCAAAGCCTGACTTGAAAGGTTTTAAATGTTTCAAGCTGTGCAAGCATGCGTTTATTCAAACAGGCAGAACTGATTATGATGATCACAGGCAAAACCTTAGTTAAACAGAGGATGTGCAATTTTTGTAAATCGTTATACAGTGATTACTAACTATTGGAATAAATGTCTTGTGTGTTTATTAGCATTAGGGTCTTTTTTCTCCCCTCTCTATCCTTGGGAGGAGTAAGAAATGTTGCAGGTGATGCAGACAATTTTTGTCATCGACACAGGACAGGCAAAGAGCCTGGAGAAAATCAAACTTGATCAAGTGTTCATTAGATTTTGGAAAGTTTGGTAAACTTTGAGGTAGTTTTCATTTCTGAAGAACTCCGTTAAATGGATAAAGTTAAAATGCCACAAAACCCCTAATTTTTAGGTATGTATATATATTTACCACTTTATTACGCAAAATGTATGCAATCTGGTCATCCTATGAAGCTGAAGGAACATCTGTTCCTCACTGTGCCAGGAGCTGTACACACTCCTGTGCTCTCAACGTTTTAGATGAATGGATGGAAAGAAGCATAGGAAATGTTGAAAGTAGGGATAAGGTCATGAAATCCATATTATATTCTACTGTTCATGATTCTAACCCTGAACAAAACCTTACTCAGCTGAGCTATATTTATTTTTCAAAAACAACTTATTTAAATTGGCACAGATCACTGTTTGGACACTCCTAAATCTTATTTAACTTGCACAAGAGACTGAATTGACAAGAAGGTATGAAGCAAGCTAAGAGTTTAAACAGAGGTTCGTAAGGGGTCGGTTTTGTCAATTTGAAACTTAAACTGGCATCCCTTTAAGACTGTAAAAGCGCATGCTATTATAGCCACATTGTACCTTCAAAACTAGTAAATGCTCACAAGCCAACTTCCGAAACACCATTTTCACTCACCAGCAGAGACATAAAAACATCTGGAGGTGGACAAAGAAAACATCTTAAGATAGAAAACCTCTTTACGTAGAATATGATGGGAGTTACATAACATCGTCAGTTTAGGTGAGGGATAGTTCCCCTCCTCATTGGCATCCTCCTCCATATGCCCAAATCAGTATCAAATTCAGGAACAACACCGTGAACTTCAACCTATCAAAAAAAAAAATGGTCAGTATAACTTGATTTTTTTTCCCCCGAGGTCTTGTTTTATTGTCTTATCATTTGCTCTCCCAGCTGGAGACACCTGAAAAAGGTCTGATTTTCAGTAAACCGTGAGTATCTGCCCTCCTTTTTAAAATGCTGCAGCCATCGTCCTTCTGGATGACAATGCAGAGCTCAGGTTGTGATTCACAGAACTGTTTCTTGTTAGGATGGACTATGCTTAAGCCTGCTTAATGAGGAGGTGTTCAAAAATTATCCTCATTAAGGTATGTTTAATGTTCTCCTGGCTGGAATTCCTGACCTCTTATGAGTTTGAGCACCTTGAATAAATGGGAATTATTTGTCCTATTTTTTGGACCATTTTTTGGACTATGTGCAAATTTGATTTCTTCAGGGTCACAAAACATCCTGACTCCTATGCCTGGCTTTTAGTCAGTTTTTCCCTTCTTCCATTTCATGATATCTTATGTGAAATGGAATCTTTAACAAGAAATAAAAGATTGAGCTGGGGTTTTTTTCTGTACACATAATGAACTAATGCACCAGTTTGCCAGCATCTCACCTGCTCTCTAAACACAAACACTTCCATCTATCTTTCTCGTACATGTACTCTTTACAAATATGTACCAATTTATGCATGTGTTATTCAGAAGAATAATATACAACCTATAGTGTATTGAAGTTGTCATTCTACAGTATCCTTAAATTTGTAATGGAAAAAGCCAGATACAAAGGGAAATGTAGGAGGTTGATTAATACTAGAAAAAGAATAAATAAGATTGGAAACAGAGTGGATGCCTGAAAATCTTACTTGTTTCTACCTAGGGTCACTAATTTAATTTTCTCCTACCGTCCATGTGGTTTTTGCTTTTTAATTTCCAGGAATTCCTGACTGTTTACTCTTCAGTGAACCAATGAGATTCTGAGGCCATGGTTATGATGCGGGAAATGTCTCAGTAGTATGTGTTCTTTGTTAAAAGTTGCTGAGGAGCTGTCTTGGTGTAATTGAATAAACACTAACTATCCCACTTTTAAAAGGCAGTGTAATCTGCACATCAATTAAAGCCAAATGTCTGCTTAATGGTTAAGACACTGCTATGTGTCATCCTCCCGACATTCAGCAAAGAAGTGTCCCACAAGTGCCTTGAAATCAAATTGCCAGCTTTAGAAAAATATCTTCAAAAAGATGTGTGAAGGCAGATGGTTTGTTTATATACCATTTTAATAAGAACAATGTTTTTCTAATAAAATCCTGTGTGATTCATCCAACACGTAAAGCGCAACAAAGGAAAACAAGGAGTGGGCTATACGCACACACACACCAGGTTCTGATTATGCAAAGGGCTCCATCTCCTATCCCAAGCCTGGCCGGCACTGCGCTCCCTTCCTCTTTCCCACCCCAACACCCGTGGTGCCTGGATCAGGGTGAGAAGCTGGTAAGATGATGGCCACCCTGCTCAGTTCTCCCCTTGCCACATCCCTCCATGCTTCTAACAGAATCCTAACATTAAATACAGATGTAATCATGAAAGAAATAAGAGAGGTGCTGCCACTGGCACTTGGTAGATGTCTGTCCTTGTTTGAGGTCCGACCTCACTTGTCCTTCCTTGCCTCCTCCCATTGCTAATATTCCTCCCAGTCCTTCACAGTGGTTTTCTTATCATGCTACTGAGTGGTTATTTTTCAAGTGGCTTCTCAGAGCAGATGTTCCACAGGCACGTGCTCTTCAGCCTTCTGTTGACATTGTTTTTCTATAAAAGAAGTGTTACTGCCACGCTGCTTTCAAAAACAAGGAAAAATAAAACCCAGGACTTCAAATAAACAAAAGAAGCATTGTTTATTTGTTTAAATATCTGCTGGTAATATTACAAGACAACCCTTGTCAGGTTGGATGCTGTAGTTATTACTGTACGTTTCACAAAGTAGCTCTTTCAAAATATTTCTTGCTCAGAAAGCTCTAGTCCCTATCTAGTTGCAGGACAACTCATTTAGCACTTAGCAATAAGGGCTACATGAGAAATAAAATGTTGCACACATATGTTTACTCTTTAGACATACACTATTTCACCACCATATTTTGATTATTTCCTTTAACAGAAAAGTCCCAGAATAAAATATGCATCATTTGGGTTTCTGCCAGCAGGTGAGTTAATTCACACCCAGTGAATCCTGCCTGTGCTCCCTCCACCAAGTTCATACACTGGGGCACGGTCTTTTATTTACTTAGTTCTAGCATCTTTATATTCCACTTTTAACACAGTGCTTCATTCCAGCTACTAATGTGTTTGGAGGTGCTGCATTTACACTCAGCTAGTTCTCAGGTCAACTCTTCAAACTCATTGCAGAGAAGTATCATTGGAGGATGGATTTCAAAGACAAGTGTGCAGCAAAGCAGCCATTTGGAAATAAAACTGGGTTGGAGGCACTATCTGGGTGGAGAAAACAGATGTTGTATGAGTTTGGGAGCTACAACCAGTGGCCAGGTTTCCCCCAGCGAGTATTAAACTCGAACTGCTCCATGAATTAAAACTTTCACAGGAGCTGTGCCAGTGAAAACCAGCTGAAGACCTAGCCCACAGCCCACAGCTTTTGGCTTTGACCAAATTGCACATCACACTACATGCCCTTGATGTGGAAGCATGGCCTTGAAGAACAAGCACAAGAGCAGAAAATCTTGATTCAAGCCACCTCATGCCTCTGCTCCAGTTGGCCTTTCCATACAACCAGCTCATTAAACAATACTTTAAATGCCTGATTCATCCTCTTTTATGCCAGTGAAATTGCTGGATCCAAATCAGTATAAAACTGGAGCCACAGAGGGCTTAATTAAGCCCAAGGATTTTGAAAGGGTTGATTAGCTGATGCTTTTTTCAGATCTTGTTAGTATGAAGCACCAAACATGTTCCTCTTGCAGAGACTTTTTAACTTCCAGAAGCCTAAGACCTGGGGCTGGAGAAGAGAGGCAGCATGACAGTGACAGGTAATCACGGAATAGGTTTTAATATAGTGTATACACCAGGTAACTTTCTGTAATTCTCTGAGACTTCTACTCTGAAAGGCAGCTTCATCTTGGACTCACCAGTTTAGGAAAAACAAATCCAACTTCTTCTGTTTACAGTCTCTCCCTCCTTAGATTAACATCTTTCTCATTGTCCTACATACCACCAAAACATCTGGGGTGCTGGTGTGTGCCAGAACTTACACCAAGTTGTCCAATTGGTCAGATGTCTCCAAGGATAGAACAAACGCCTCATATCAAATATATCTCTTTTTCCCACTTTTTGCTACACTAATAAAACAGTGCAATGGTTTAAGAAAGAACCCCAAAACCACAGACAACACCACCCCAAAACACAGCAGTGGGACACAAGCAGTTTGGAAGCCAAGGTGAGGAGAGAAAGAATGAAAAGGCTAAGTACAGCTGTATGCGTGCACGCATGCATTTACTCACACACATAAAACCACTATATATATAACATACTCTCAAAATATGTAAGATGGGCAAGAAATCTCAAGGGTGAGCACAGATTATTAGCAGAAAGCATAAGAGAAATGAAGTAGCTGACTGAAAAGAGTGGAAAGTACTTGTGATTGGATTTCTACTAACTGTGGGAAATCTACTAAGGGAAAAGTGGGAAATGTTTAAGTAACTGTTGGAAAGAGTGCAGTTGAAATTCTTCCCACTTCAATCTAAACTGGGAAAAGTGCAACATAGGCCATTGTGGTTAGGTAAGGAATGAAATGCAAAGAGTTTTACAAGCAGAGAGCTGAAAGCTTTAAAAAAAGATAAACAAATCTGGCGCAGAGGATTTGGAGACACTGTATGTAAAAATAAGCAGAAGTAAGTTAAAGGATCAAATTAAAGGAGCAAATGGAATTACTGAATGCTGAACTACATAAATATTTCAACTGACAACAATGGGCTCTTCAGACATATTCACATTAAAGGGAAAATATAATGGTGGCTTTCTAAAACTGCACCAAAAAAAAAAAAAAAGAGAAACAGAGACAAAGGAAGTTGTCTAATAATAGCATAAAGAAAGAAGGAAAAACCCAAGGATTGTATTACTGCTCCTGATTTAGAGCCCAGTCCTAAAGGAACAGAAATGCATCTCTTTTTTTATTCTCTTAGGTGCAGGTCTTCATTTGCACCATGCGAAGGCCAAGATAGAAAAGGCAGGACAAAATGTGCCACTTTGCCCACTTTTTCTCCCAGCTGTGAATATGGAGCTGGTTCAGGCTGCTGTGCTTCTAAGAGGAGGCACAAAACTCCTGCAGATTTTGCCTAGCTGTAGTGATTGCAAAGGCTGAATCACTGGGAGTCTGCTGTTTTCTGATCACTTACTTAGGAAATTCAGCTCAACATGATGCCATGTAGCAGGGTGCTATAAAGCCATTATGACAATGCTTTAATACCCTTTGCTTCAGAAAAATCCCAAGGCATCTCAGCAAAACTTCGGTAACTTCTTTCCTATTTTGTCAACACCTGTGCCCACAAAAGCAAAAAATGATGCTAAACATTAAGGCAATATTAAATCTCAGTATAATATATCAGGCTGTGAAGAGCTGTAAATGACAGTCAGATAGTCAGTGACCTACAATTTTTGGACCTGAAACACTGACTTGCTTTACATGGCTCTCTTCTGCCCAGATGGACCTTCAAAGCAAGGCAATTATGCATAGGAGGATTTACTGAGGGAGTGGGCTAGGGAGCCTATAACCCCCTTTGCATCAATATATGCTCATGCTGCTTGATGGAGAGAGGCACTGCACTGCGGTGGATAAACTGGTATTTTTCTTTCAAACTCTCTCCCCATCTGGCTCAACACCTGTTATGTGTTAAGCTTGATTTCAGTGACAATGAAAAACATTTAGGATGACCTAATAGATGTGTACAAAATAATGAAGGAAGTGATAATGATGCACATATTAAAACACCCTCCCATCCAAGAGGCCCAACAGCCATGAAATGTGGCAGAGGCATTCTAAACATAAACAGGAATAAAATCCAGTAAGAACCTTTCTCACCAGAATAAATAAACACCTGGAAGAAGCAGTTGCACTGGGCAATGAAAACAAACTGCAACAGTGACTTAAGTATTTTCATACTGCAAATAAAAATATAAAACATTGGAAATTGGGAATGAGATAAATGCAACATGGAAATCAAACAAAGACACTTGGACATATCCATGTGCTGCATATGGAATAAAAGCAACTGTAAAAGAGCAACTGTTTATTATTATTAGTGTTATCCTTACTTTATTCATTCTTTTGACACCAAATGCATATGAAGCCAAAGGCAGACATACCAACACAGTGGAATTATATACAAATACACGCTTAAAAGGTTTGCAAGAACAAATCCTCATTTCTTATTTTGAGGTATCACTGTTGAAGACACTAGCATTGCCATATTATGCCTGGCCACTCACGAAGGATGTTAAACTTTCAGAAGTAAGACCACTGTTACTAAGACTACTTCCTGCTTTGGAAAGCCTGCCTGACCTCTCAGACTGATTTGCTTTACTTAAAGTTAGTCCTGAACCTGAACCCCAAATCCAAAACTTTAAAGGTATATTTCTGTCTCTACATTTGAAACTTAGACCCTTCTGGGCCTTGTTCGTAATTGCTTTATTGGTCCCACATTGATTTACACTTGCTGAGTGTGTGGCTCTCTATGTTTATTCTGAGCTGAAAAAGTATATATACCCTGTGTTTTGAAATAGCCTTTGAAAGTAGTGTTAAATCCTTAATAATGTTAAAAATATGGGAGTACATTCAATTTCTTCAATATCTCCACTGTCTCCCAGGTCTGTTAATTTTTGCCCTGAGGCACAATGCCCATATGTTCACATACTTCCCAAGCACAATGGACAACAACCCTCTGTTTATACACAGGTCAACTCTCAGTCCAAGCTTCTCTTCTCAGTCTTCAGAAGATGTTTTCATGTTGTTCTCAACAGACTGCGTCTGGAGGCAAGAAGCAACATGGTTTCGTTATTCCTTTATTTGGACAATTGTCAATTACCACCCACTATGGACGTGAGAGTTTGTGCCATGTTTTGGCCCACATGCACTGCAGCTCTTGCCTTATGTCCCACAGCCAAACCACCAGAAAATGGTGATGGTTGTCACTTCCCGTTGCCCTCTGCCGGTTTGGAAACCAGCCCCTGAGAAGCTGCATCTCATTATTGCCGTTGGACAGTGTTGAACCACATTTGTGTACAGTGATTAATTCAATAAATTTGGCATGCAGGAAAGAAATGTCTTGAAATTGCATTATTCCAGCCAAAACACCTGGATGCCCTTAGGAAAGAAATACAGCAACTCTGGTATTGAGGGAAAAAGAATCACTAAGGATTTTAAAAGGGGGAAGTAATTTGAAGTCACAGCTTTTATGTATCAGAACTAGCTTGGTAAAACAGATGCTTTAATAGTGTTATCAAATGCTCCCATGATGGAGCATGGGATCATAGAATGGGTGTGCAAACTGCAGGAACTGGATGTCTTAAGGTCCTTTCCAACCCGAACTATTCTATAATTCTATGATTCTATGACTTCATCCATTGAAGGTTTTGCTTTAATATTAAAAACTTGGACAGGTGTTTTCTATGCCACTATGAAACAAAACCATATCAAAAGGAGTAATACTTGTGCACCACATAAATCAGATCAAAATCTACAATTTTGACTCAGTCAGTAATGTCTCCCTTTTCCTATCTCCCTCAGCTTTTAGACAAGAGAAGACACAAGGGAAATTTTCAATCGCTTTATTTTCTTGCTTCTCCCTTAATAAAATAAAGTAAAATTGAAAGCTTTAGTAAATCCACACACCCTATCCTCACATATTAAAAAGCTAAAAGGTACTGGTAAAGCTTAGAAGTCAGGGTGTCTAAACTGGTAACTCTTCTACACCATCTTAAAAGTCTTTTCCAACCTAGTTGATTCTGTGATCACTAGCACAAAGGTTCTAATATTAAACCACTTTAGTTGATTCAAAAGTGTCATAGTGGCCCAGATTTTTGTAGCCTTCCTGAAACTGAAGTTTAGGATTACAAATGATCATACAAAAAAAGCTTTGCTTAACAGTCCCCTTTTGTATTTCAAGTAGTTACCATACAGAAGGCAGTGACCAGGACAGAGAGAAACAAAAGAGAATTTCACCCCCAAATTTACTCAATAGGATTTTGTTGCTTTAATTAAAAATAAATCCCTTTAATAAAAAAACCCCTCCGCTTTCCTAATCATTGGCACCAGATACATAACAGTTGCAGGTACTCTGTGATTCCTACTATGTATCTCTCAGTTAGCCCTTTGAGGACAATATAATCTAATTTCAGAACTCTGAGCTAATCAAACCAGGGTGAGAGGGGAGAGTGTTTCCAGTGCTTTTCTGTGGAAATCTCTCGTGACCCATGGTACTAAAAATAAAAGCGAGATTCCTTTTAAATCTATAATTTCTGTATTCAGTCAGTAAAGCTAAGTTCATACATGACCTCATGGAACAAAAGAAAAGGAGTGTGATGATGTGACAAAGGTGTTAATTTTCCACGTTCCACTGCTATGAAGTCCTAGCTTCCCAAACCCACTACCTATAACATCAATTTAAATGAGATATAACAGAACTGTATATTCTTATTCTGCAGCTTTCATCTGGCTTGTGAAACCCTTTCAGAACTTGCAATTCCATTATTTACTTTTCTGAACTATTTTTTTCAATTCACTGGTATAATCAAAAGAGCATCATCTTCATACTAGCGGTCTCTAGACCACTTCTCTACAGTCATTAATTAATTAGGACCAACCATCTTCAATGAAAATGCAAGGATTCAAAACCTACAGTGTTTCTTTATCTGAAGTACAAGAACAATTTGCACTTATGGTCAGTGTGACAGCATACCCTAAGGTGTTACATGTACTTAAAAATACACCAGAGTCTGGGTTGCACAAGTCTTGCCTGCACAATTGTACCTATATGTACAGATGACAAATGCTTGCACCATGTTATGGACCTCAGGACTTTTTCATTCTCTGGATCTGAACAGCAAAACACATGATGTAAAAGATGTATCACAACTAGTACTTGAAGCTAAACTCAAATTCGTACACACTCAAACCACTGTTTGAGCAGTTATAAGTTAGTATTTGCTTGTTCAGTAGCTTACTGCAGTATTTTGGATGAGATCTTTCAGTACAAAATGCTGATTTTGTTCATTCTAAAACAAGACCATGACCTCTTACCTCATCCTGTACTGAACTTTTGCATAACTTCAGCAAAACTTAGATAACAGCCACTTCTGCTTCCGTAGTTTCTCTGATAAATAAATACACTCCTTTGAAAAAACTTCACTCCAAGCTCATCTTGGTTCTCTTTTTTTAAAAAAGGGTGTATTTTTTCTTCATGACCTCTTTCCTAGAAAAGACAGATAGATTGTGTGCAGAGTTTATTACAAGATCGATCAAGATAATTGAGGTATAATTTTCTCAGCTATTTCTGTGATCATTTTTAAAGGCAGACAAGATTATGTTTTTCTTTCACCCATCTGGGAAAGCACGCTGTGTTCTCATATAATATGAACATTTCAGCAAGGATGTGAGGCCATCTTTTTGGATGTAGCTAATAGCTCTGCCATTAGGCCATCCTCTCCCGAGACTTCATTTTTCTTATTAATAACTGTCAACACTATCTCTTTTTCAGAAACAACCAACCACACCTAAGTCTTCTCTTCCTCTCTGGCACAACAACAGCCAATATTAAGCCCAAAACATGGCTACAGTTGTGAAGATCCGTCAAGATTCACTTTCCTCTTATGAAAATCTCCATAGACAATCCCTTTTCTATAGCACACTTTTTAAGAATTATTATTGAATATTTATGTCAAAAAAAAAAAGCTTCCTTTTTTTAAAGGTCACCTCAAAATTAAACTCCCAGTCCCATAGCTTTGCTGGAGTGCCCATACGCAAAATTATCTTCTCTTTTATGCCAATTTTCCAGTGCCATAATTTAAGTGAATTACTCTTAATTGCATTTAACCTTTCAGAGAACAAGATGCTGACTGTCTGCTTTGTTATTTTTCACTCAATTCTTTTTTTCCCTGTGCTATTCTGTTTCAAGTAACTGTGATATCAGTTACCACAAGAACCATTCCTGTTCTGAAATACAGTTTTTTTTATCTAATATTAACCAGTTGTCTACCCAGAACTTTTCTATCAGTAAGCTCCAGTCCTTAATGCTTGAAAAGGTTAAGGCTTCAAGTCAATTTTTTTGCCTCTGCTTACCATTAAGGTAAACCCAAGACATCAAATAGGTTAACAACACATGCATGAGGGTATATTATCCTGTATTTAGTTTGTATCACTGGTCTGTACCCTTATTTTGTTATTTTTCTAGACTTCACAGTGATAAAACGTTCCTACTGGATTTAAAACTAGTGATTTCCAAGTTTATTTGTGACATCTAAGGAGAACTAAGCTTTAGTGTCCATACCGTATCTAAGCATCTGTATCCACATTTAATATTCTTGCTTTTATATATACAGAACCTTTGCTGTACCTTGTGCACCAAATCCAGTCATTTTATATACATAAGCAAGTATAGCTTCTTGCTCTGTGTTTGATTTAGAGTGATAATATTAATAAATTATACTATTCCAGCTTACTCTTTAAAGTTTGTTTTTTTTTTCAAGTACCAAAAATAAGGCATTTGAACTAAATTGTTTTGTGAAACTGAAAAACAAAATCAAAATAAACAGTAAACTTCGAAAATCTGGATAGTAATGGTGACTCTTACTTAAGCAACACTTCGTTGAGGACTGTCAAAATCTCTTTTAAAATAAACCTCAAATTATTCATTATCTATCTAGAAAGTTGAAAGCACTTCACAATTTTACCCGAGTTTGCCTGTTCTGACTGGCAGCAAAATAAATATGATGGGTGGTCTGTTTAAGGCACCTGTCCAAGCCCAATCACATTACATTTTCCTAGTATCAACAGTTGAAAACACTATAGCTGTTGCATCAACAAAAGTGCATGGGAATATCTCCAAAGCAGATGGCAACTAGCACATCACAAAAGCATGCAGATTCCCGAGCCAATTTATATAGCAAACCAGCATCTACCACAGAGCAAAGGGAAGAATAATTAGCATATTCAAATGTGCAGAACTTCCCAGCATCACATGGTTTATGATAAAGACCATGAAAAATAATTACTCTCATGTAATACTGGCTTTCATTTGGACAGGACCAACTTACAGCAGGGTTGATTCAACTCAGTAATTTCCTTAGAATCTGAAAGAATCCATTTGAAAATACTGGCTAAATTTTGCATAACAGAAAACACTGAAATACAGACAACTTCTTAATTCAAAAGCTTAAGTATTTTGATGTCAATTCTTTTAAAGCAACATGGTTCTCATGTCATTAATGAATCAAATTTTACTGTAATTCACAGGTGCCTTTACAATTGTTTCTAAAAACACTGATTATGTTACTTGCATGCTTCACATTGTCTGAAAATCTAATTGTTTCATTTTCTATATAATTCTGTGTTAATTGACTCAGGATGGAGTCATCCAGTTATCCACAGGTGGCCCAGTTTTGCAGTTTTCACATAAGAATTCAGATAATAATGGAAAAAAATGCTCTACAGCTAGGCTTTGAGCAGACCCAACACCCTGGTGCGTAACCTTTCTACAGTGACCTGTTGATATTCTTCATACTCTAATTCCATAGTTCCTCTGCTGCAGGAAACAAACCAGATCCTTGTTATTGCTAGCGTGATGGTGCTGATTTTGAAAACACAGGTACATTTCAGATATGACAGAACTGGGTCATAACTATCTTGTCACTCAGTCACCACACTTCAACCATAAAGAGTTTATACATACAAACTAGGACCCAGTTAGGCTTCTAAGAGACATCATTTTCAGTGGCCTGCTAATAATGGTATGGTCATGGATTCAAACAACACAAAATCAAAGTAGAAACTTAGGACGTGCTTAATTTCATCTAACTTGAGATGTCCAGACTTCAGATGGATATAGCTGAGCTTATGGCCATAGTCACCCTTTACAGACCATATAGAAGACCCACTGCCCCTGTTGACTACAGAAAAGGACCAGTGTTACAGACCCAGAAAATGATACTTGTACCCTCAAAGCCCAATTAAACAAAATAGTAAAGACCAAACATAGTTTTTATCTTCATCACATAGAAAAAAACAAATATTACCATTATCTATTGATTGAACTTATGAACTTATTATCAGGCATTTCTTATTATCAGAAATATGTCTTTTGGGACATATTTCAATTTAGAAAAACAAAAAATAACAAATGTGTGTATGACAGTCACTCTGCATATTGGTTTTATACTCATTCACAAATTTATATGTAGGAAAATGTATTGATATATACTGCATGTCCTTACACAAAATGCCCATGGCAAGGGGGTTGGAACTAGATGATCTTTAAGGTCCCTTCCAATGCAACCCATTCTATGATTCTATATTTGGTTTATTATGAAAAAGATACACCAATGTTTTATCTTCAGGCACTGCAAACATTATCTTAAAAGCCTAGAGTACAGTATTGCACAGTTCAGCTTATCTCCATATTAATATTATATATCTGTGTATAGACATGTTGGACGCTCTGCTTTGGAAGAATCTGGTGCACCACACTAAAATAATTTAAGACATAGCACATTCAATTTAAAGAAACAGGGTTCCCATTAATCCACTATCTGAAAGCAGAAGTATGTATCTTTAGGACATGCTCTGATTTCCATTAATTTAATTAATGGAATTCCATTGGAATTCATGATCTTCCAAAGATCTTGGTGGTTGGTCTTGTCAGTCACAACATTGTACTGGCAATGTGAAAAAGATACTAATTTTCCCAAATGAAATGTCATAAATTGAGGTCAATATAAACCTGTCAGAATTATCCCTCTATAAGTTTCACACCAGGGTGTGGTGCTGCACAGCTGAGGAGCTGAGCTAATAAGTGCTGAAAAATTAAAGATGACGCTTTATGGCACTAAGTAAATTGGCACCAAAAAATCCAAAATGCTTGCACCTACGGCCCAGTTTTCAGAAATAAATGCCAAAATGTGGAAGCCATACAAAGTCCCACTAGTATGAAAACAGGAGAAGAGCAACAAATAGATCTGTCAAGGAGGTCTGTATCATACATTTCCAGTGTTGGCATAACTTTTTACCTGCTCAGGCTCAGAAGGGGCAAATTAACCAAAACCAGCATGAACATAGGTAAATTCTACATACAGATTAAAAAAGCAACCTCTGCCACTTCCATGTTCTAATGCCATTACAGGGTTGTGAGTCCAAAAGTCTCTCTTGTTGGGTTCAACCTATCTCTGGGTCAACCAGAGGGAATTACTCCACACTTACAGTAATGTAACCAAAACCAGACTTCAGCATTAAGCAAGCAAAGTCAAGTTTTGTTGTGACTGTACAAAGTCTTATACTGTATAAAGACTGTATAAAGTCTAAATAATAAAAAAAATATTTATATGAGTAAAGCCCTATTTCAGGCTTCCAGTTTATACTGGCAAAGTACTACACATTGACATGAGATACTTTGGATGGATAGATAGCACTTCTATGGAGAAAACAAGAGAGCTTGCTAGCACAGATCTGTCATCTCAGAGTGTAATATGTTGAACATACCCAATTCAAGTACACATGAAACCAGAAAGGGGCAGCACAGATCTGGGCACACTCATTTATGAACTCCAGTGCAGTAATGTCACCAGAGCATTCCTATTAATTTCAAGAACTCTTAATTCATAAATCAGAGCTTTAAAAATTAGTTTAAATTATGAGTTTTAAAATAGGAATCTTGATTTTTTTTCGTGTATGTCTGGATTTTAAGGCTCATGTTTTCGCACCTTTTTTCTCAGTTCAGAGTGCTTGTGTCCTTATTCAGTAACATACACGCAAGAACACTGGTCCTCAAGAGAAATACCGAAACACAATGAAATCCCAGGGTATAACAAAATTGCCAGATACACTGTTTAAATTGACAAAGGATCCTTCATTCCAGGCACAGAAATTTTACTGAAGACTGTAAGAATATTGTGGTCCCATTACCAACATCTTCCCACAAGCAAATCTCCAATGGGGCTAAACTCTTCCACAACACTTCAGACTTCCCCAAAAAGTCCTAAACTCAATGTTCTACGGCCAAGGTGAGTTCACTGCCCAGGGTGAGCATCTTTGAAATACTGTCTGATAGATAAAGCATTTCTGCCAGCAACTATCAAGTCAATGTAAAACCAGTCATACCAGTTAGCAGCTGCATCTCTAATCACCAATGTATTAAATAAAAGGAAGACAGCATCAGTCCTCATATTAATAGAAAGCGTCTTTGCTATTTGCTGAGAATACTGCTAATGTGGTTTTGGTAAGCCCTGAGCACATCTGCAAGGTTCCTTGGGGAATTCTAATTCAAGAACTCCCCTCCCTCCAGGTTCCAGCAGGCTGTAAGCTGAACGAGATGGGCCAAGGAGCTTGCCTGGGAGATGCCTGCAGATGCAGCAGCTGAATGGACATCCAAATGACTCAGAAGCAGCAAATGCGCTGCAGAGAACAAGGAGAAGAAACACAGGCACCAGTAGTGAAGCCAAGCCTGCATTTGTTTTGGCACGGTGTTGGCTAGCTGCAGGCTCATGAAGGGAACTGCCTCCTGCTGTCCCTGGGACTGTGCCCTCATTTGTTTTTAAACAAATAGGATGGCATGCAGTAAATAGCTGGCTCCTGCAAGCAAAATTATCTCACAAGACCCTAAATACCAATTATCTCTTGGGCCAAAAAGAACATTATTTGTTTATTTATTACTTGTTTACCTTGCTGTGGTAACTAGAAACATTGGGTCCAGATCCCTTTGTGCCAGACAGTATTCAGATGCAGAACACAACTTGCTTTTCTCTTTGTGGACTGATTTCTCCCACCCAACCCCATGGTAAATCATATCTGTGATGCACAACTGTATGGATGTAGCCTAGCCAGGGACCTTATTTTTCTAAGAGAGCTCAGTATCAAAATATACTTCTGGCTGGACAGAAAAATGAGTTTCAAGATTTACATATTTTGACTGTTGCTAATTTGCTAAAATGTTTTAAATTAATTTAAATAAAAAATATGAATGAAAATATATTTGTCATTTGGCTTGGTGAAGGTATGAATAGTTTATCATGATAAGTGGACTACTAGGTTGTGCACCTGAACAACAATCCCTATGGCACTTCCTACCTCTACTGTGGCAGTTGTGCAGAGGACTCTTTAAAATAACTTTTTAGAATAAACTATGCCAACATGTACACTACAAGACCTAAAACAATACCTATGCCATATAAATTCCATGTCAAAGCATTGCCCCCGATTCCCAATGAATGAAACCACCTGCAAATTTGAGGATGGTTATTTTTATCAGATCACAGTAACTGCCATAATGGTCTTAAAATTATTGGACAGACCCCTCAGCCTGCAAAAAACTGGGAGAAGGGTAGGAGTTAAAAGGAATGTACAAAAGACGCAACGAAATTCAGCATCTAATTTTAATACCTTTATTAATGAAGAAAGCAAGTATAAGATAGCTATCTCTGAAGCAGTAAAGACTACATATTAATGATGTGATCTTATACAGTGATGATAATGCCACAAGACTGAAAAGAATTAAAACGGGTGTGTGGAAAGATCCAAATACTTGGTATATATACTTCCATGCCAAAATCATTGCTTTTGTCAAAATCACCTAAATGCAAAGATAATCAACTAGATATCAGTTATACTTCTTTGTAATCATCAATGAAGCATTTGTGGGTTAATTCACTTACCAAAATATCCCAATAACTGTACAATATCTACCAGCTATTTTTCACTGGGGTTTCCAGAGCCTTAGTTCTGCATATATAGTTACAGCAGTGTTGCTGGATATTTTATATGTACATATGCTGTACATAAAAAACACTCTGCAACATACTGTTTTCAGCTAAAGTTAATTTTAAAGTGCAAAGCCATTTTAAATGAGAAATATATATCAAAATGGTTGCAAGCAAATTAAACTCTTCTGGTTTCTTCTGAATAGAGTCAGTGTGAGAGAACAGAGAGCACTGTGAGCAAAAGCCCATCCTAAGGAACAGAACACAGGTCACACTTAACATTTACTTTCTTTAGAAAAGTTAAATATGGTCACATATTTACATGTTGATATTTATTTAGCATTTAAGTAAAAATCTGGTCCATTTATTTCATTAAGCCTAGAGAAAAAAAAATAAAAAGAGAAGCAACTGCAACCAAATATGTTTTTAAGGGTGTGGGAGGACATTTTATTGACACTATGAAATGTAATAAATACCTTTTGGAGATGTTACATGTCAGCAGTGAAACACTTGTAAAACACCATAAGCATCAGAACTTAAGCATATGTTAGTTTAACAAAATTTGCAAGCTATTTTTATATTGCCTGTAATTTCCTACAGTTATTAACATACTGTTAATTCATTCAGGATAGCTCTTTCACTTAGTAAGGCTAGGTGTTAGCAGCAGCCATGATTTTCATGGTTTCCATCGGTCACATCTGCACTTCATAGGTTTGGCCCAGGAAAATAGTTATAACCCTTTTCCAGCATGTTCCCTTCTTTCCCTCCTTCAGGCAGAAGGCAAAACTGGCAGGGAAGGGGACTTTATCATGCCTCTAATTAATAATAGAAAACTCCCCAAAATGACAAAATCATCTTGTGGCCATTTCTGAGCACTTGATACAGACCAGTTAGATGTTGAGACGTTTGTGGGGTTTTCGGTTTGTTCAGTTTCGTTTTGTTTCTGTTTGTCTTGGTTTGGTTTTGTCTGGGTTGTTTGTTTTTTTTTCTGTCATTAAATTACATTTTTTAATATCATTAACATTCAATATAGTTAATATACTTAAAAACACCCCAAGAAACGATTTTCTTCTGATATAAATAACAAGTTATTACAGTAGATTTGTTGTCTTCAGGTAAGTCAGTTCTCTTCCATTTATGTTTGCTCAGAGCTCCTATTTTCTCACTAGTTTCTTTAGTGGGCTATTTTCTCTTTAACTTTTTTAAAATACAGGTCTTCTCTCTGAAGCCCTGGAGTCCTCTCCACTTAGGGAAAATATAGATAGCCCTTCGCTTGTTTTCTAGTGGAAAAGAATGAATAAGTCTTATGCCTTTCTGTTTCTCTTTAAAAAAAACAACACACAAACTACTCTAAACTTAGAGTACTATTTTTGTATGGCTTGATGTTTTATCCTTTGTTTTGTTCCTGGCATCAAGCTTTATTTCTTGGCACAAAGAAATCTTCTACCTCCAAGCTTGTAACTCAGAGGCAAGGAATGACAACCCATAAGCTTTCAAAAGACTTAATCATGGTTTGTTGCCATAACTGTGCAGGAGAGATTGTCCAAAGCCACACATAGCTATTGTACCTTTGTTCAGTCACCCTTCATGTCAAATAGATCTCAAAAACTACAATGCTCATTAAAGATGGCAAAATAAATTAATACAAATAAATATAATTAAATGAGTGTATACTGCCCATAGTGATGATTAAACTTTCCTGCCAAGCTAATTTATTTTAAAGAGGACCTTGATGTGTCAATTACCACAATTATGTTTGTATACTGCAAGTCAACTGAAAGGTTTCTCTCTGCTAATAGGCACTGGCAACACTGACTTGTTCATGGTGGCACTACTTTGCTGAGATTTTGTATTCTTGAATCAGGCAACTAACACTGTAGAAAATTTTAGATGAATCTTCTATTCTTCTCCACCGTGCAATTTTCTCATTTCCGCAAATATTGGATTTTTTTTCCTTCTATTTACTTTTTGGTCCTGCTGCAAATGCTTGTAGATATATTAAAAAGACAGCTGACACACATTCTGAAGGGGCATTATAACATGCCATTTGTCAGTGCATGTTTAAGTGGGGCTCTAGGATTTCATGGCCTAAATACATAGGAAAATAGTAGTCAGGACGGTAACTTAAAAAGAAATATAAGCACAGCATGCTCTTCATATTACACACACTGATGTTTCATCTACTTAACCCAGAGGCCATTCCGACGGTAATAACATGCTACCTCAAGAGGCTAAGGTTTCATTACATGTTTAAGGACTAGCAGGTGTGCCCCTATGGCTTGCCAAAATCCTTCTTCATGATGAACTGCAAAACTAATCTGTAAACTTGCTGCTCACCCCCTGGGTCGCACTGCACCTGGCTAGTGAAACAGCAATAGCAGGGTTTATGCCTGGTCATCCTTATTCCACTGCCACAGACCTCAAAGCACCCAGGCAGGTGGTTAATCTACACATCACTAGGGAAAGAAGTAAGTCTTGTAACCTCAAGCATATATAGGTTACCGAAAAATGCAAAAGCTGCTACCCTTATGCCCCTACATCATACCAAGAGCATCACAGTTGTGCTCAGACATGGATTAATGTCAGACAAGCTTTCAAATATCTATTAGGCCTTTTTAATACCGGCCTTTGAAGGCTTTCTGCAGTGCCTCGGAGGAGCCATCAGAGCCCCCTGCCACCTGCTCCCCTCAGTTCTCTTGCCAACCCAGCCTTCACTCTTGAAAGCATGCACCTGGCGAGGCTGAGGCCTAATCACCTTTCCAAACGCATTCAACGTGAAAGGGGCAACCCCCATTTACTGTTTGATCACAGATTTGCCTGCTATATAGCATTTCTAAATACGTGCTCTGTACATAGCATCGCCTATAAACAGGCTTTGGTAAGGGAGAGCGGCGTTAAAAGTGAGAACTTTGATATTCTGGGATCGGATGCTCAGCCCCCTCTAAGAGACACAGACGGCTCCCAAGCCGCGCACTGATTCACCCGGTTGCGGAGCGCTGTGCGCCGGCGCGGTAAGCCACGCTACCGGAGGAGGAGGAGAGCACTCGGCATGGCGGCGCCCGCAGGGCTGCGAAGAAGCGTAGTGTCCCCCACGGGCAGGCACACCGCTTCCCTCATCTTCCTGCACGGCTCAGGTGGCTGCTTTGTACCCCTTGTCTTCCCTGAAACCCTGCGGCGGGTTTTGGGCGCGGGGCAGGGGGCTCGGCGGGCGCAGGGGGGCAGCTGCCGCCTCTTCCTGCGCGGTGCGGGGAGAGGGACAGGAGCAGGGTCGGTCCCTTCGGTCCGCGGTGGCCATGTGCTGCGTGCGGGGCAGCGGGACGGGTCGAGAAGCACTGTGAGGTGTCCTAGTCCCTGCGGGTCTCGGTTCCCTGGGGTCAGAGCGGCGCTGGCCGAGAAAGAGAAATGCGTTGTGGGCAAAGTAGTTTGTGTGTGCTCGGTCGGGTCTAGCGGCTGGGTCTCCCCGCCGTAAGCGGGGTCCTTGGGGTGTGTTTTAGGGATGGTGCTGTTACACACCGGCATGGTTTGCTTGACCGCGAGAGCACATGCTTTCCAGAAGATAGTTGCTTAATTGCTTCACTGTATGCGTAACCCCATGCAAAGGATGACTTTCATAATTAAGGTGAGTCTTCGTGGTTTTAGGATCAGATTGAGAGTACTGCCAGCTTTTAAAAGCCACTGTTTATAGACGTCTGTCTTTCAGAAGGGTCCTGGTTGTGTTTGAAGCGGGTTCATGGACACCGTCTGCAGACTGTAGTGTGTTTGTTTTGTTTCTTGTTTGTTTCTTAGACGTTTTCTAACCTGCTAAATCACAACAACAAAATCCATGACTTAAAATAACCAACCAACCCAAACAACAATCAAACAGTAATCACAGGCCTTTGTTAGATCAAGGCCTGAGGAATCACTTTTTTTGAGCTGGCCATGTGCTTATGGCAACATGTTCAACATTTTCAGTGGCTTTCTTTCGGTTTTGCTTTTGGCTGATGCTTCTTTTTAGTTGAACAAAGATGTACTGGCTTATTAAATTAGCATCATTTTTATAACCTAATAATTTCATTTTATAATTTTTAACTTTGCTTTTGTCAAATTCTGAGTTAGAGAACGAAAGTGGAAGAGAGGTGGCAAGATGCATTCAGCCCTCTTGTTAAGGCTAATGCTTTAATGCTTGAGGAAATAATTTCCCCTCGTGTTGGAGGAGTAAGGGAAGATTATGGTTAGAGGTTAATTCCACGCGGTTAAAGTACTCTACAATTTTTCATTTTTGATATGGTTTCCTTCATAATGTTTGCAGTAGGGAAGCATGAGGGTACTTTTATTTGATTTTGTTTAGCAGTCCAGCAGAAGAGAATCTTAAACAGAAGTAGCCACAGTGCCATTGCTGTGGGCTGGCCTGTAAACCTGAATTGTAAACCTTCTGTACAGTACTTGTGATCGAAAGTGGCAGTCGAATGGCATCAGTCCATTTTGTTCATAATGCATGCTCCAGACAAATTATAACAAGTGGAGAATGTAAATGCAAAATTATATAGAAAAACGTTAGGAGATTCCCAGTACTGCACATCAGATTTAGGTAGAAGATCCATTTGGTAGCTCAGCAGGGAAAGCAAGTTGACATAACAAAGATATAATAATTCTTTTAGACTTAGGTTTACAACTTTGCATGCTGTAACATGCATAGAATCATTCAGGTTGGGAAAGACCTTTAAGATCATAAAGTCCAGCTGTTAACCTAACACTGCCAAGTCCACCACTAAACCATGTCACTAAGCACCACATCTACATGTCTTTCAAATACCTCCGGAGTGGTAACAGCCACTTCCCTGGGCAGCCTATTTGGATGCTTGACAGCCCTTTCTGTGAGAAACCTCTTCCAGTCTACATGTTGCATGTTGTTAAATTTAAACTTCACACAGAAAGAAAATCGGAAATTCAAGGTGTATTTGAAAGGAAAATAATTTGTGTTTTATTTGGGAGGGAGAGAGAAGGATGATATTGCTGCCATAAGTTTATTTCAAGTTTGTGAACAGACTCAAGGCAGAATTCTCTGTGCATTGTTTTCTTCTTTTCAGTGTTCATAAGAACATATAATGCTAAAATCAAAGAATGGCCTGAAAGACATGTCTTTCCAAAGGTTGTTGGGGTTTGTTTGGTGTCAATTTCTTCTTTCTCCTTCCCCTCCAAATTCTATTCAGTACAAATCAAAATGCATTACCTCTGCAGGCAGGTGCTTGCAGCAGTTGCAGAGCATTTGAACCTTGCATAGGTCCAAATATAGGGACTCTTGGCAAAAGAGACAAGAGTCCCATATAGCATAGGGACTCTTGGCATAAGGTCATAGTTAAATTTTCTCTCAGTAAGTTTTCCATCAACTTTTCATGTACAGACTAGCTTCATTAACTGTAAGGGTTTCTCCTGATCTTGGCAAAGCTTAAGAAGTGTGAATGAATAGTAAAAGATGTGTCCTGCACCATTAGGGAGTTTGTAAAGGCCTAAGTAAGTCCCAATTCTGCAAGCATTCACATACTGCTTAAGCTGATGCCTACCTAAGAGTTGGTCCTGTGAAAGTATTTGCGAAGCCTAGACTTTTGCATTCTGACTGAAAAAAAGAGGAGTGTGTAAGGAAAACAATGTTTATTCAAGCCTCCTTAAGAGATGTTGTTCATAAATTAGGTGACAGCACCTGTGATGAAACCCTTGCATGTCAAGCATGTCTACTTGTAAGAGGTGTGTTTGGATTTCAGACCATACTACTCGTATAAGCGAAGTGCTGGTGGGAATGTGTTTTAAAGCATCCAGGTTAAAGATGAAGCTTTGATGTTCCTGTTTAAGGTGGCACAGAATAAGATTTGTGTCAGTAGTATGACCCTATTACTTGTTACTTGGAGTATCTTAAGTCAAGGAGGAAAGGGTCACACTGTTTGTGCTTAACAGTCAAAATGCTGGGTTTGAATCTTTCTTGCCTTCTTTTTTAATTCTGAAGATGCATTAATTGTATTTGTAAATAAAGATCACTGAATTTTGTTCGAGTGCTAAAGCAAAACAGGTCTTTTTCCATTGGGGAGTTATAATTGTTGTAACAGTAAACTGGTGTATTTGTGGGATATTGTTCAAATTATGCCATGTAACATGTCAGTAAGCCCGGCTCAGGGCAGTGATATTTTTTTCTTGTGGTTTGGCCATTTTAGAGAAAAGAGTAGGATGAGTTCTGAAGTCAAACTGATCATCTTGAGATGATAGAGAATATCATTAACTCAGATTAGCAGTTTGAGTTGATGAGAATGAGAGAGGCTTGGCTTCCAACAAGACTAAAGTCCTGTGGTGTTGTCTTATTGGAGACATGTGAGCATGCTGTTCAGAAG
This sequence comes from Psittacula echo, assembly GCF_963264785.1. NCBI lineage: Eukaryota > Metazoa > Chordata > Aves > Psittaciformes > Psittacidae > Psittacula > Psittacula echo. The sequence continues at coordinate 13,949,824 of NC_137738.1, read as the reverse complement.
GGTGGCAGTGAAGTTATAGGTGAAGATAACACTGATGCAAAGGCAAGCTCTAGAAACTGTCTAGTGTATATGTGTATAGTTTTTTTTAAAGGAACATATACAGTCTGCAGAGTTTCGGCTGTAGGTGGAGTTGATAAGACTAGGTAAAAACAACACATTGAGAATCAAATATTGACTAGCGTTCAAACAGAGCCATGGGATTAAGGTTTTAAAGGAGCCTGCCAGATGTTTTAATGCGAACTCTTAAGCACTTCTGCAAAATGTTATGTTTGACTGACACTCGCCTTAAATTCTGTGTAATATTAGCATAATTAAAAGTGAAGATTCTTTTTATTGCTCTTGACTAGGTTTTGAAGTGGGTTAACATAAAATTCTGTAGTAAAAATAATTATTTCTAAGGAGAGCAGCAGGTTTCTTTTAAGATGTATATCAGTATTTCTTTATCACTGTTACCAAGGAAATAAAGTAAGTTGCAAGTAAGAGGGAAGGCCTTGTGCTTGATTAGGAGATACTTAAGTAAACTATTAAACTTATGCTGTGGGACCTCTTAAGTAGTCTATTTCTATGAAGTTTTGAGTTGATCTTCCCTGGAAAGGGGATTAAAGTATTTTACAATGTTCTTTTTTAGCATTTTGGAGGATTAACTTTGTGATTTAGAAATCGGGTAAATCTGGTCTAAATGTATTTGACGTTGTATAGCTTTCTTTCCAAATGCACAGAATAATGCTTGCACTCTTCTGTGTGATACAGGTCATACTGGCCAGGGAGCAAGAGGATGGATAAAACAAATTTTGAATCAAGACATGGCTTTCCAACATATAAAAGTAATTTACCCAACGGCTCCTGCCAGGTATTGTTTAATATACTTTAACTGTAGGGTTAAATTACTCCATTCCACTACTGTGAAATATGCTTGTGAATATTAGTGCGGACTGTCGTAACACTTCCTTCTTCTTTGTCATATATATGCACCTTTTGGCAAAACTGGAGCTCAGCAGTGTGTTGCTGCCCAGGGGCTGTGATTTTTTCCGCCCCCCCCCCAGTGTTAACACTCTACATGGTTAAGACTTCAAAGAAGTAACAGTCTGTAATTCAGATTCAGATATTACTCTCACAGTATCCTTCCATCTCCTTGCTATAAATAGAAGAAGGTACTCCAGTGTGTGTTATAATGGTATTATAGAGCCATGTTCTGGATCACAATCCTACCTATATTAACTCCCAGAAATTAACCACTAAAATATTCTGTTGTATTTGATGCCAGGTTTCTTGATAGGTTTCACGTCCTACTTGCCTACTTTTGGCCAGTAGGATGGGTGTCCTGGGTTCAGCAGCAGCAGTCAGTTTTTCTCCTTCTTAGTAGCTGGTGCAGCGCTGTGGTTTTGACTTTCGGCCTGGGAATAATACTGATAAAGCTGATGCTTTTGGTTGGTGGTCAGAATGTTTGCCCTGACCAAGGACTTTGTGAGTCTCATGCTCTGCCAGGGAGGAGGGGAAGCCGGGAGGAAGCAGGGACAGAACACCTGACCCAAACTAGCCAAAGAGGTATTCCATACCACAGCACGTCATGCCCAGGAGGTAGAACTGAGAGTCGCCTGGAAGGGCTGGAGCGCTGTGGGGTGGGGGCGAGGTACCGGTCGGTGAGCGGTTGTATTCTCTTCCCTTGTTATTTCCTTTATTATTAGTGGTAGCAGTAGTGATCTGTGTTATACGTTAGTTATTAAACTGTTCTTATCTCAACCTGTGGGAGTTGCATTCTTTTGATTCCCCTCCCCGTTCCTCCAGGAGCAGAGGGAAGAAAGGTGTTGGTGGGGGGGCAAGTAGACTGCGTGGTTCTGATTTACGGCCTGGGCTTAAACCACGACAATGGGAAAGATCTTCAGCTGCTGGAGAAAGGACTGGCAGTTTAAAATTACACATTTCTTCTAGTTTCAGTCCTGACCCAACTGTTTTGAAGAGAATTGAGTTCAACTTTGCTGTAGGCACAGATCTCACTGGCCTTGTGTGTTCAGTGGTAGACCAGAAATAAAAATACTGACTGTTGAGAATTTGAAAGTTAATGAGGTCAAACCTGAAGGCTAAAAGTTGGGCACCTACCTCTCTATTTAGCTACCTAAAGACATGGCCTTACATTTCAGTGATGTTTTGTGTTTCTTAATATAATCTTATTTTTAAGGTGTCTCTGGCTTTTAAGTTAGAAAAGTGTTTCCTTGAAATTTAATGGGGCTTAAGTTTCTTTCTGAATTTGGGCATAAGTGTGGATGAATGCTGAAAGCAAAAGGGAATTGTGACGTTCTGCGCAGACTTCTGAGGTACAGAGGTTTGAAAGTCAAAAAAAGCTTCTTGGAGGTTTATAAGCAAGTATAATAGCAGATTTTGTCCATGGGGAAAAAAATAATAATTTCCTTGACCATGGAAGTTTATGATCTATGTAGGCAGGGAAAGCAGTTGAGAGATTGCAGTGTGAATGTACTCACTGTGTTACAGAAAAATCAAGCCCAAGAGTGGAAGTCTTTGAAGCACTGTGTTTTGGGTTAGTAGGTAGTGAATATGATTTTTTGTAAATAATGTAAATAATCTTCATTGATGATAGACTGAAGTGATGCTAGAGTTATCAGTGGCACATCACCCATAATCACAGGTTCAATTTCGTCCCTATCAACACAGCAGGTAACTGAGAAGTGCAGGTTTTTTCTATGAAATGATCTTTCTTCATGTGTTACATGCAGTCAGAGCACCTCAGATCACATCTGTTTGATCAGTGCTTCACTTTGTCATCCCAGTGTACTTCTGGGATCCAGTCCTTTTCTCATGCATGTGTCTTTGGATACCTACAGATGTAAACTATGTATAAATGATTAACCAGTAAGATCTCCTGACTCCAATGAGTGGCATTTATGAGAAATTTCTTTTTTGTCTCAAGACTTTGGATCTCAGTACTTTAAGCAGTTGGGAAGAAAGATACTGTTGTGATTAAAAGATGTGATTAAGCAGTTAATCTCACCATCTTTTAAGTCAAGGCTACTCATGTTCTTCTGAGTTAATACAGAAATGGTTTTTAGCAAAACTGTGGTAACTTGTTTATTCAAAGAATGAACAAATACTCTCACTGTTTGTCTTTGACTTGCAATACGAAGTATGCTTGGGAATATTGGTGTGCAGCCCTCTGTCACTGATAAGCACCATTAACTGATATAGTGAAATAAAACAGATGCCCTTAAGTACCATGATATTTACCAGCATTTGCAGTAATGCTGAAGTGAAGTTTATGAAGATATGTTATTAGTCAAAACCAAATTGACAGGGGCTTTACAGACCGATTTCATGTTATTTTGATATTCAAGTCCAAAACACAGTATAAGCTTTGAAGCATTTGTAATGGTTACTCTCCTTTCTTCCACAGAAAGGAAAAACAAGGCTTAGAACATCCAAACTTGAATGGCAGACATTAAAATTTGCATTAGGAACTTGAGTATATGATCTTATCTTGGGTGTGTGCTTTGATAATTCCAAATGCTTCTGACACCAACAGGGGAATTTGGCATCCTTGATAATGAGAGCTATAGGTAGGTGGTTATGGGTGTGCAGATATGCTGAAGAAGATTCTGATCCAGTCATTGATCATATAGAGATGAAGTGACATGCAGGTGGCAGGCTATGCTGATGTGAAAGTCTCTGTGGGTGGCACAACCTGCAACTGCATACTCAGTTACAGGAGCAGAGTGCAAAGCTTGCCAGCAGATTTTTACACTGATGATTAAATCAAAAGCTTAAAGTTGGGCAAGACCATACTAGGATTGCTTGGCTAATGCGCTCTTCTGGCAAAATACTGTGAAAGTGGATGTAGTTCATACTCTATAAACTCCAGTCTTTCCAGCATAACTTACTACATACACATTGAACGCAGTCCGTCAAATTAGTTATGCCAGCAAAAGCAGGTTTGACTATATAACTGTAGTGCTAGACACTTTGGCAGGGTAAACTGCAGGTCAGGAATACCTTTTAAATGTTTTTGATGGATATAATTCTGCTGATAGATAGCTCTGTAGATTTGGTCTTACACATTCTTCATCTCTGTTAAATAGAGTTCTGAAAAGCAGTGGAATTCACATTTTTCAACAGACTATTGACTTTTTTTTTATTTTGTGGAGAATGGATGGAGTTTACATTTTGTTTCTATTTTATCCCAGGCATCAAAACGTATGTATCTTCAATTTACTCCAGCATCAGAGACTTAGACTTGTTATGTGTTTGAATTCAATAGTCAATATGTTTGAAACTTACCTTGGAAAATGAGCCCAATATATAATCTGGAATAAGTCTAAACCTCTTCTCTGGCTTGGTTTCAGCAGACACTAGAGAGGATACTTCCATTATACAGGTGAAAGCAGTTGAATATTACTGAACTACATTTTATAAAACTCTTTTTTTACTATCCTCTCTAGATCTTTGTAAAAGGTTACATTTTTAAGAAAACATTTACTGTTCTGTAATCATTCTTATAACGTGCAGGATGTGTGTAGAGAATCATCACCAGATGTCCTCTGGACAGGTAAAATGTTTGCAACATTTTGTCCAGTCATCCCTCACTGGTTTGGAAAGTCCTGCGAGTCTCATTTTTGTTTCCTGAGTAAAAACAAAAAGAATGTAAAATAATGCAATTTGCTATAAAAAAGAAGAAACTCTCAAAATTTCTAAATAAAATGATTATGGTAAAAGCCATGCTTAGATAAAAAAGGGGAAAATATGAGGATTTGAAGTCTCAGTGTAATGTAGTGAGAGGATTGGCATGTGAATTTGGAATAAATGCATGTAGCTGGGACATGTAAATTTTGCTTTATGAATGAAAACTTTTAGATATTGCTTAGAGAGGTTTTGTTTTTTCTCTGTAATGTAGGCAACTAGGATACTTAAAAATGAGTAGAGAACTTGTTTTAATAGGTTGTTTTTTTAGCTTTATCTAGCTTTATTTCAAGACCCTTGTTTCTGTACATAGATAAAACTTGTTAAGCCCAACAGAATTCTGTTTCTTCTCCCTTGTAATGCTAATATGTATCTTTAATTAAAAAAAACCCCTCAAATTGTAGCCCTAGCAGCTGATGCAATCCCTAGAGCCACGTCTACGGTAATAGTTTTAGAGAAAAGGGTTTCCTTTTTCCTTTTTTATTTGGGTCAGGATGGCTACAGCTTTAAATACTGTTTCAGCTGCTACAACTGTGACTTAAACATTAGGTTTCTATTGAGTTTCTAAATCAGAACTGAATACCACCCAATTTAACCTTTTTCTTTTTTTAATAGAAAATGGTAGTTTAAATTGGCACTGCAGGAGCTAATGTGGTAAAGGTAAAACCATTTACGCTCCACTTGTTTTAATAAGTATATCTTGCCTTCCATAATTCCCTTTCAAAATCTAGGTCAAAGATTCTTTGCATTGTCTAGCATTCCATTCTGACAGTCGTCCTCTTTTGCAAGTCAAAGTAAACTGTAAATACTTCTGGGTTGTTTTTTTGTTGTTTTTTTTTTTTTTTTGTGGATCTTTCGGTTATTCACTCAATATACCTTTCTGTGTCAAATAATCTATATACAGGGTTTGTTGTCAAGTTTTTGTTTTGTTTGTTGAGGTTTTCTGTAAGTATGTGGCTGGTAAGGGCAGCACGGTATGGCCTGGTATTCCATCCTTTCCCCTAAGTTCACATCTTTGCTCATATCATGGGTGGAAGTGAGTTTCATCTCATCGTAGTCTCCATTTGGCTATATCACAAAACCACCAGACAGTTTGGCACCACTCAGCTACATTGGCAGTCTTTACCTGTGAGAGGCCTAGGACTGGAAAAGCAGCAGGGGTACTGCAGGTCAGACCGGAGATGGATTGGCAGAGCTATGTAGGGGAGTGTGCATGGTGCCTGTCATACTATTTTTGGCTCAAGCAAATGTTATTAATCCTTTGCTTTTGTAAGCCCTAACCTCATTCATAAATTCAACACAAAGAAGCCTTTTTAGAGGTGGAAGCTTGAGGGACAGATGGAAAGGGTTTTGGTTGGTATCATGGGGTGGTTCTTTCATCTCCTTCTGTAAGTAGAAATTTAGCACGTTCTGCATTCCTCCTCTTGCATTAGGTGAGGCAAACATGGATATCCATACATGTAAGGCTTGCATCATATGCTAAATACCATGTGGAATTCAATAAACACTTGTCAGAGATTCTTTAGTCATGCTTGAGGAAAGCAAAGTAGAACATGATGGCAGTAAGCTTGATTTCTAATCACTTTAACTACGTTATGCTCTTAGACATTCTTCCTCTTGTTTTTGTTCTCTTGGCTGTTTTCAATACAGAAGAATTGGAGACAGTAGGTTTTATATGGCAATAATCCTTCCACTGCTTCCACAAGCAGTTTTGAGGTTCTAAGTTATGTGTCATTCTGGTTTTGTCTTTAGTCTTTTCAGGGGTTTCTGTGCTTAGTGGGTGTCATTCATCTATCCTCAATGTTGTCATCAGCTTGTGCAAGATACTACTTTGAATCCCAAAGTATCTTTCAAACCCCATAATGGAAGACTGATACAGATTGGACCATGGTTTGCTTCTTGCTCCTTTCTTTCAGTGAATTCATAAAGCAGCCACTATTAACTGGTTGCTGAGGAACTGGCTGCATGTAGGAAGGTCATTTATGGTCTTAACCATAAAGTTGTTGCCCTTGCTCTGATTAGTACAAATCCCCACCATTTACACAAATGCAAAACAAAAAAGAACAAACCCTAACCAATCCACCAAACCAACAGATTGGAACTAGATGATCTTAAGGTTCTTTCCAACCCTAACTATTCTATGATTCTATGAAATGGAAAGAAACTTGGAATTTGTCCTGATGAGTTTTTTCAGTTTGTATTGGGCTTCCTTTGTCTTCCATGAGTAGGATTTGTCCCAAGTAACAAAAGTTACATTAGTATTTCTCAGGTAACCATTCTGCACTGGCTCAGTTAGCTCTCATTTCAGGCAATATACATCCAGAACTATTAAAAGCATTTGTGTGTGGTTGAATGAACAGGCACAGCCTTTTCTGTGAAACTGCTGAAATTACTTGTTCTGGAGATGACTCTCGCCTTTCTAATTTTTGAAGTATACTTCCAAGTTTAAGCTGTTTGGATTTCTGATGCGTCTTATGCTCTGTTAAACTTAATTTTTAACGTAAGATATGCCTTGGACTGGAGCTTTGAATCATACTTCTGATTGAATAGGTGGATTCTCTGCCTGCCCCACCTTTTTCTTTTGAAATTCACTTTCAGCTTCAAGCAGATAGTGGGAATTAAAAGCAGATATATGAACTAGATTTTCTATTGTGGTGTACTAGTATCAGCAGTGAGGTTATGCTAAAAGAGAATTTGGGACTGGGGAATAACTTTGCTTTCATTGGAAAAACCTGCCACCAGCTTTGAGAGAGTAAGGACTTCTTTCTAGTGTTATACAATAGTTTGGGTTGGAAGGAATCTTTGAAGTTCATCTAATCCAACCCACCTGCGATGAGCAGGGACACCTTCAACTAGATCAGTTTGCTCAGAGCCCTGTCCAACTTGACCTTCAATGTTTCCAGGCATAGGGCATCTATTATCTCTCTGGGCAACCTGTTCTGGTGCTTCACCACCCTCATTATAAAACACATCATTGCTATATCTAATCTAATTGTTATATCTAATCTAATCTACCCTCTTTTAGTTTAAAACCATTACCTCCTATCACTACATGCCCTTGTAAAAAGTTTGATCCCATCTCTCATGTAGGCCCCCTTTAAGTACTGAAAGGCTGCATTCAGTTCTCCCCTGAGACCTCCTCAGGCTGAACAAGCCATACTCTCAGCCTGTCTTCACAGGAGAGGTGCTCCAGCCCTCTGATAATTTTTTTTTTGTCCTCTGGACCCACTGTAACAGGTCTATGTCTTTACTATGCTGAGGGCTCCAGAACTGGATGCAGTACTACAGTGGGGTCTCATCAGAGCGGAGTAAAACAGAAATTAAGCAGTTTGGCAGTGTGATCTGTAGACTTTTTTTCAAAGGGATGCATAGTCTTCCAGAAGAAGACGTTACGATGTCTCATGTCACTCTGCCTCATGACTGAGAGAAGATGGCTTTGGGAAGGAAGCAGAAGTGAGGATTTAAAAAATGTTGATCTTTCTATCTTTGAATCTTGAAGCCTAGCTTCACTGTGAATCCCAGTTCTGTCTGACATCTCAGGAAGTTGTCTGGAACTTCCAGAAAGCTGTAAGCCAGCACCAGTGGTCTGTGTTTTATGTGACTGCATTAGCTGGTGATCATAGTGCTGAGTGTGAAGAAAGTGATACAGTCGTGCATCAGGAGAAGGAGTTGGGGGAACAATATGGTATTTATCAAGGTGCTGTCTGCTACTCTTGCATTTTTTACGTAAAGCAACTAGCTTGTTGTTTAAGCTGGACAGACACTGATTTATTGGCTAATGAACAAAACCACTTGTAGTTTTATGTGAATCGCTATGGTAGTTAGCATGATTTTGGAGATAGAATTTGACATGGTTTTAGATCTGAGTGTAAACATTTGTGTAGCATCGTTCAGTTGCTTTCCATTTCTATTAAATTCAGGTAATCTCAAACTATTTAGCACAATTCTAGATGTGATTAAGAAGGTCCAGAATATATAATCTGTACTCCAGGAAAGTGGAGAATGATGGTGTTATTGCTTCCTGCTTTTCATTGTATTTTCATCGATAGGTTTGTTTCTGCTAATGCAAGTTATGTACTATCCTGAGTTTATTAAAACTTCAATGATCTGTATTACTTTGAAACTTTGCAGGGAAATCAACAGTGAAAACTACTTCTATTTAAATATGTTTAAAAGATTGAAAGGATGATAAATTCTTAGAGATATTACAGGTTATATTTTCCATTTAAGACATTCAAATATTAGGTGAGTATGATCTTGAAACTTCAATCTTGTGCAAGAAGGGTATGTGTGAGAAAACTGCTATAGATCAATGCAAAGCCTTAAAATAATCAGAAAACAGGGTTTAGAGTGATTTCAGGATGTTGGGAAGCATTTTAAAGATTCTTTTCCTCAGGGTGCCTACATTTTTTTTAGATGCCATTTGATATTAGCCATGTTTCCTTTACATCTTCCTTTCTCTTTATTTTTCTATGTTAAAGAGTTAGTTGAATTTGTAGAAAATTGTGTTTCAAATGTCTCTTAAAAATGGATTCAAGTTTGGAAGTTGAATATATCCAGATAAAGGAGTTTTAAGTCTTGGTTTTGTTTATATGGATTTGAGTCTTCTGTGTGCTTCAGAGCAAGCAAAACAAAACAGCATTCACCCTTTAAAACTAACCAAACAACAACTAAAAAAGCACCTACAAAACTTGAGGGGCTATATATTTTCATTCCAAGTTTTGAGAGCATATGTTGTAGAGATGTGGAGCTTTATTTTTAGTATCATTTAACAAAGGGAATAAAGACAGTGAAGTACAAAGGAAAAGAATCATTGGGACTAATGTTATGAGTTTAATCAAACCTTAAAAAGGCAAAAAAACCCCTAAACTTAAAGCTGACCATTTGGTCTGACGCTGCCCTTAGCTGACCATGCTGATCTTACCTGATGGAGTTTGCACTCTATTTCTTTCATGTATTTCAGCCCAGCCTCCTGTGTCACTGTAACATAGGGTTTGTTTGTGGTTTTGTCTTTTGTGGTTTAATTGTATGAAAAACTTTTGTGCTGTATTCTTGGAGCTGTACAGATGGTTCCATGCCAAACATATTTGTTTACCATGGTAATGTCTGAGTTGTAGTGTGCCAGCTAATAAAGGGATTTATTTAAGGAACAAGGTGAATGACTAAAACAGATGTGCCAGTTGGGTGAACCATTAAAAGAATCTCACTTTTCAGCTTTATGTAAAGGTTATTTTTAATGCATTTGTGAGAAATCAAGAGTGGCTGCAAGGATGGTTTAGATACTGCTGAAAGTGTCTTGTCCATTTGCTTGGGGGTCTTTTCCTTTGGGCTTAAGACATACTAGTCTTTCATCTATCTTACTGGAGGATTTGCTAAGACAGCAGGTAAAAGACCTCAGTTTTCATGCGTGATCAAGTATTACAATATCATTGATTTTTGTCTTGTTTATAAACTATATGAATCTTTCAGTTGTGGAGAAAACTGTTTGAGTATTTCTGTAGTGTGAGTTTCTGTAACACTTCATTCTGTGGAAAGCCTGGGTCAGCCTGCTATAATAATACTACAACCTTACACATCTTTTCTCACACAAATACCAGGTACTCTAGATTTACTGGAAAATGAAGCACTCTGGCTGCTAACCAGGATTGATATCAAAGTGTTTGAGAAAGAAGCTAAAACCGTGAGTTCAGTGCTGTTTGCCCAAGTGCTTAGTCTAATGTACATCACATTATCCAAGTGACTTCCAGAAACTCCATTGATTCCACTGTTACTGATATAATTTACTGGAATATCTGCTGTTAGAAGTTGACCTTTGTGAGTTAGAGATTTGTAATCTCGGGGTTTAGGTGTTGATCAATTCATTTGAGAAGAATCCTGGAGACAGTGGTAATACTAAAAAGAAGCTAAGAAAATCAAACCAAAAAAATCACAAACACACCAAAAAACCCCAATCAAACAAAATGACGGAGGAAAAAAAAAACCAAAAAGCAAAAGCATTTTTAATAACTTTTTTTAAACTGAGCTTTGGCTTATTGGATGTATGAAGTATTTCCACTGAATTTCCTTTAATTTAGCATTCACCTTTTTTTTTTTTTTTTTTTTTTTATTAGATAAGTAAGGGCTAACTTAAAATAATTGTTAATTCTGGTGCTTAAGTATATGGTTTGGTTTGGACTAAGCAAATGAGGACCTACTTAAGGCACACGCTGTACTGAACTTGACCACATGTTTGTATGCCATTCTAAACTTCAACATGGGAAGTTCAGGTTAGATATAGGGAAGAAGCTGTTTACTGTGATGGTGGTGAGGTGCTGGGACAGGGTGCCCAAAGAAGTGGTAAATGCTCTGTCCCTGCCAGTGTTCAAGGCCAGGTTGGACAGAGCCTTAGGTGACGCAATCTAGTATAAGGTTTCCCTGCCCATGGGAGGGGTTTGGAACAGTATGATCTTAAGGTCCTTTGCAACCCATTCTATGGTTAGGTACTCATTACTGAAGCTATGCTCAAAAATATAAAACAGTCTAGTCTATCTGTGCCTGTCTGTTACTGTTTATCGCCTCTTTATATTTGGCTTACCAGCTTTTTAAGTCATTGACGCCATTTATTTCACGTTCATGGCACTGGGCAGATAAAAATCTGTGTTCTCTCATTTTTTACTTGCTTGACTGCGTAATGCAAATAATATAGTTCCCCTTGTACTAGTGGAGTATTTCTGGTTTAGAAATAGCCATTTACATATGTGAAGCCTCTCTGGTATTAATAAAGGCAGAATTTATTCATTCATTAAGGATAATTGTAATAGTGGCTTTCTTTTTTTTTTTTTTTTAGGTTAGTTGTGGGTTTTTTTAAACCTAGTTCTGAAAAGAAAACCCAAGCAGAAAGAGCACAGAAGTCAGTGTTAGTGTTCTCAGTGTATTCTCATCCAGACAGATTTATCAAAGATGGTCTGTTTGTAGACAATGATTGTCATATGATCTGAAATAAAAATTAAAAACCTACCCCCTGATTAAACATTGCATACAAGGATTTTAGAGGGCTTGGTTTTGAGATGGAGCAGCAGTCTCATAGCAATATATTTGGTATTAAATTGTAGAGCTATTGCATGGCAGTAAGATCACCTTTCTTGGGATTTCAGGGCTCCAGTTGTCATCTTTATTTAAAAACAAAGAAGGGCTGCTTTGAATTGTAGCTTTCCTGATTATGAGGTTTGAGCAGCATGTTAAAGCAGTTAAAATACTAAAATGACAACATGGTATTATGGGGGGGGGGAGCATCATGTCTCTAATTTGTACCTCTGTACCAATCCAGTAAGCACATGGGATTTTATTCACTTATGAGGTGCCTCTTCCGCTAAGGCGAGGTTGGCTGTATTTATTTAAGAAAAAGAAAAATTGAGAGAAGGAAGAAGTTTTTTGTATAAATACCTGTTGTGTTGTTTTTGTTTTTTTTTTAATACCTATCGCTTCTCAATTTTCACAAGAATAAGATAACTGAATCCCATAAAGTTAGCTCCTACAAACCTATCTTGTTTAGCAGTTACTTCAGTTTGTCCTATTCCAAGATGGATTTCAACCTTAACTGTGTTTAGGATTAAGAACCTCTTGGTGGGGTTAAGATTTAAAATGGTTAGGTAGCCTGATCAAACTTCACATTGAACTGTTTCACACAGCTTCCGAATGCTGTCTTCATTCTTGAAGGACCATGTTTTGAATGCAAGGAAATGCAGTGTGTCTGGATATAAGTTGAGTTGGAGCCAAAAGAGGTTCCTTCTGTCCTTTGCTGGAGAGTTACTGAATTGTTCTTATCACCTATTTGGAAGGCTTTTGGTTTTAGGCTTTGTTAATAATTTGTTTTCTTTCCTTCCAGGCCATATACACCTATGAAAGGAGCCTTCTCCACTGTCTGGTTTGAAAGGTACAAGGTCTCCAATGACTGTCCAGAACACATTGAAAGTATTGATTCTATGTGCCGGGAACTTACAGACTTGATCAATGATGAGATTAAAAACGGCATTGCAAAGAATAGGATACTAATAGGTAAGACTTACTTCTAATGTGTTTATTAAGAGATTATCTACTTTGAATTTACTCCATCCTGAAGGCTCATGAGCATGCCTTGCAACTGCCAAACACCCTCTTCAACAGCCAATCCTCAAGAACATTGAATCATTATTTAAACCTGTATTAGGTGAGGAATGTGGCTAGCTGTAACTAAAAACTGGTTTTATTGTAAATAGTCATTTGTATTCATTATTTAAAGTAGAGTGGACAGTGATTTACTTTAAAAAGTACATTTTTTTACTATTTTCTTTTAGCCTTTTCAAGGACAGAAAAGTTTATTTTCCTAAAATGACTTGTATCTTGCAGAGTGGAGATGTAGCATATAAATAATCATCAGCTTTTCCTTACTGCTCTAATCATTTTGAGTTAATTCATGGGGAAAATCGTGTGTGCAACACATCACTAAAGATTAACGCTTGCTAACAAATGAAGTATTTGTTGTCATAGTTCATATGTGTCTTTCTGTTCCTCTTCATTTCTACAGATTTCCAGTAACTTCACAGTACTTTGGTGAAATATATGGTGGGATATTGAGGCACAGTAGTTGAGGACAATGCTGAACTTGTGTCGGAGAGGGAATGAGGATTCACAAGTCCTTAGATTCCTATCCCATCACTAGACCACAAACTGTTTCAGGTTGGGGAAAAACCTCCTTATGTGGGAATTTATAAATTTATGGCCATCTGAGTCATGCCATCAAAATCCTGCGAGGTGGATCCACTACCCCTCAAGTTACTTATTTTCTTGGTCTAGCCCCATATTGCTTTCTGAAGGCCTCTGTTTACTTTCCCTTTCTGGCTCATTGCCCTGGCTACAGAATGCATTGTTTTGGATGGCTGTCAGCACAGCCTCTTTGATCTGTCTTTCCTGTGTTATACCTGCTAGCTTGGAAACTGCTGAAGAAGTGCAAGTGCTTTTGTGCTTTTTTTGTAGAGTGAGCTGGGAGATATTCTGTGTACAGATCCAACTTGCAACCAGGCTTTTCTGCTTTTTCTGTAGCCTTCAACATTAGAAATGGTGAAGCTGCAGGGTATGAAAGTCGGTTTACAAGTCATAAGCAGAGTAATGAAGTTGGTATGCACCGATTGTTTCAGCCCATAAGTTCTTTGGAAGTCCCTGTCTCAGGGTGTTTGCATTCCTTATCTGTATGTCAGAAATAATTTATACTTGTTTTCTCACTCTAGAGAGCTTTCATTTCAGGCTTCTAGAGTAAGATACTGTTTCCTTTCCTCTGTGACGGAGCCTACATTCATATATGAGAAATTCACTGGTGGAAATGAATTGTGTCACTTGTGGCTGCACAAGGTTGAGTGTTCTGCCAGAAGAACTTTGTGTCTTCTTTGCACTGTTTTTGATGATTAACCAGTGTGTGATGCAGTGGAGAGTGAAGCTTAGAGATCCTGTAAGGTTTCTGTACATAAAAGTTGGATTTCTGTCTAAGTCATAGAATCATAGAATCATAGAATAGTTAGGGTTGGAAAGGACCTTAAGATCATCTAGTTCCACTCCCCTGCCATGGGCAGGGACACCCCACACTAAACCATGCCACTCAAGGCCTCATCCAACCTGGCCTTGAACACCGCCAAGGATGGAGCATTCACAACCTCCCTGGGCAACCCATTCCAGTGCCTCACCACCCTCACAGTAAAGAATTTCTTCCTTAGATCCAATCTAAACTTCCCCTCTTTAAGTTTGAACCTGTTACTCCTTGTCCTGTCACTATAGTCCCTGATGAATAGTCCCTCCCCAGCACCCTTGTAGGCCCCCTTCAGATACTCGAAGGCTGCTATGAGGTCTCCACGCAGCCTTCTCTTCTCCAGGCTGAACAGCCCCAACTTTCTCAGCCTGTCTTCATATGGGAGGTGCTCCAGTCCCTTGATCATCCTCGTGGCCCTCCTCTGGACTTGTTCCAACAGTTCCATGTCCTTTTTATGTTGAGGACACCAGAACTGTACACAATACTCCAAGTGAGGTCTCACAAGAGCAGAGTAGAGGGGCAGGATCACCTCCTTCGACCTGTTGGTCATGCTCCTCTTGATGCAGCCCAGGATACGGTTGGCTTTCTGGGCTGCGAGCGCACACTGAAGCCGGCTCATGTTCATTTTTTCATTGGCCAACACCCCCAAGTCTTTCTCTGCAGGGCTGCTCTGAATCTCTTCTCTGCCCAACCTGTAGCCGTGCCTGGGATTGCTCCGACCCAGGTGTAGGACCTTGCACTTGGCATGGTTGAACTTCATAAGGTTGGCATCAGCCCACCTCACAAGTGTGTCGAGGTTCCTCTGGATGGCATCCCTTCCCTCCGGCGTATCAACCTAATGTGACATTCTTAGTTGCTTTAGATGGGACTTTTAATGCAAATACCCGTCTTCTGGAATTGTTTTGTACTGGAAATGAGGAATTCTGTGAAGGCACCTGGCAGCTTTATAACATTTTTTATAAAAAGGGGATATGAGGCTAAGGTTTGGTTATGAGGGTATAGTCAGTGAATCTGCACCAAACTGTAATGCCCACTGGGGAATGGGTGGTTTGAAATTTTTGGGTTTGGGAAAGATCGGTGTACAGGACACAATGGAAGGTACAATCACTGACTTAGAATGTCAGAGAATAAGTCCTGTCAGATGTTTTTAGATTTTTCTTTGAAAAAATTGGGAATATCCATTTGGTACAAGAAGAGGAGGCTTGAGGTAACAGGTTGGGAGTAGACAGTAGAATTGTGGGTGCTGGTAACAAAGAGTTGGAGGAGGCAGCCTTCTTAAGGTGAAGGGAAAAGTAAGGCAATTATAGCAGAGGAAACAATGGTAAAACTTTGCTGTGAGTATTTCCTCAGTGCATTTGGTGATGTTGAGTCATTATTAATGAGATCCATAATGGGAATACTGGTATGTATCTTATTGTGTGTCTATTTTCCATAATAGTTGACAGAACAGACTGGAGGACTTGCCTGTGAAGAGCAGTGGGGGCCTTTTCAGGTAGGTCACAGAAGCCAAGAGAGCAGAGCAGTTTTGTGAAGAGGTAGGCACAGAGAATGAAATGGTTGTTAAGGGGTTAAGGAAAACTGGGTTGTGGGGCTGTCTGTTTTGTAATGAGTGGGAGTTTTAATGAGTGGAAAGAAAACAAAATGAGTATGAGGAGGGTAATAAGATTGAAGGTTATGGTTTTATATGGAATAGCAGACTAGAAATTGCAGGCTGAGGATGAGTGTCAGATATTGTTAGATGAGGGCAAGGGAGGTGTTAGGCAAGCAGGAAGGTGGGTAGCTGCTGACAGCTCAGAGGTGTGGGTTAAGAAGGCAAGATCTGAAGGAGCTCTGTGCAAAGAGTGAGTGGGAAGAGAGGGGAAGCAGGGGCAGGCTCTCAAGCACTGGAAAATGAGAAACCCAACAGCTGGTGTTCTGGGGGATGATTCTCCTTCTGGAATCATTCAGACTTTCCACAAGACTCAAGATTGTGGGTACATAAGATCATTTGTTCTGAAAGAAATTATAACCTTTACTGTTTGTTTCGGTAGCACAGTTGGCTCTGAAATCCGCAAATGGCAAAAGTCTAAAGTTGAGGATAGAGTCCAGGTTGTGCAATGCCACTCCTCTTTATGTCAAGAAAAATACTGGTGCAGCATTGTTCTTAACAGCTGCTCTATGAATCTACTTCTAAAGAATTAAATTACTTACTGTACTGGAGGTAAAGTCTTATTATTAAAGCCTCCACATCAATTTAGTGTAACAATCATCACACAGTAGTACACGACTCATCTGCCCATTCCTGTTTCCTGATGGTTTCATGAGTTGCTCTCCTGTTAATACAGAAGTCTTTTGAAGAAAGTAGGCTTGTGGTTCATTGAGGTTTATTTCCCCTGACCTTGGAGGAGGAAGGAAGGGAGACTTGACTGCAATATATAATTATTCTAAAATAATTATATCATTCCCAGAACTTTATAATGGAAGTCACTTTTTAGCCAAACATTCTTGTTGAGTTACTTTTGCTGGTCTTCCTGGCTAAAAGACTTCTTACAAATAGTCCTGCAAGTAGGTTTATATTGACTTTGGAGATAGAAGAGGGTGATAAAATTAGTCAAATTCTGACACTTGGAGTTTTGATAGTATCCCTTCTTAAAACGTGGATTTCTTCCTTCTTTATAAATGCCTGAATCCATCACTAAACAAGCAAATAACCCACAGTTTGAAATGTGGGACAATAATTTCTTTTTCTATTTAAAGCTGAATTGGTTTTTCAGGTGGTTTTGCTTTGTTTTATTTCCTTGTGGGTTGTTTGTTGTTGTTTTGTTTTGAACTGCTTCCATAGTGTTAGTGCACTGTAAAATAACTCCACTTAGGTGGAAATTGACAAAGATTAACAATCTTATTCTGGAATATGTTAGAACCTCTTGAGAGAAGTGGCCACTTCATGTTCGGAGCATTATGATAGTGCTCGCTTTACTTGACTACACTTCAGACAGTCTTTTTGTTCTCTCTTCCCTTAATTTTGCACTACTTTCCTACTTCTACAGATCACTTCTTGTGTAGTGGAGAAATGCTGATCCAGGCATGTTGGTCTCTGCCACCTGTAGTCACTCCTATAAGCAGCCAGGGAAAATAAACTTTCGATAACAGTCCTGTAGATTTGACTGTATGCCAAAAAACACATGAATGATTCCTGACCCGGTGTACTGTAACAATAACACAAGACACACACCACTTTTTGTTTATTGCTAGACTTCTTACATAGCTACTGAACCATGGTGGAAGTAACATGAAAGCTCTGTGCTTCTTGTAAATATTAGCATTTCCATCTCAGCGTGTGTGAGAATGAGGTGGGGAGGAAATATCTTTGCTTTGATACTGCAGAGAAATAGGATTCTGTAAATATGGGAAGGTTAAAAAATCAACAATAAATTGTTAAAACATTGGGCAAACTACTTCACCTGCAATCTCAGGATTTTATGGCTTTTGGCTTCTAAGCCTTTTGCTGTCACTCATCCTATCTTGTATCTTCTGCCTTTATTAGGAAAAAGTGGTCTTTCATTTAGAGGCACTTATTACCTTGCTCTCGCAGAGTAAGTTCATGGGTTTATATTGCCATTTGTCAGTGCGATTCAAATTACATTTCTCTTTCTGTACCACCCATTATGTGGCTTTGTGGTTTATCTAAATTATGCCTATGAGGTGCTGAGCTCAAAGCAGTACTGTTGGTCAATCTCCCCCATAATACTAGGAAAGGTTACATTAATTTTCAGTGCGTCAGTGTAAATTTGCATTGCATTTGTACTTTGGGGAAGATATTTGATCCTCTGGTTTGTTTGCACCTGAACTGGCCATTTATTTTTTTTTTTTTACTACTCTTTTTACTTCCTGATGAGCAAGCAAGAAACATCAACAAATGAATGTTTCTGTTTCCTTCTTAAATCATTCAGTAGGAGGTACAAATGCTAACAGTTTTGACCAAAGACTAGGATCCACCACTTGTCACTTTGTTTCCCAGCTCTTGATGGAGTCTGTATTAATGTATCTAGAAATGAAGGTCTTTGAAAGGTGGCACATTCTCAATTTTGATCTGCGTGGTGTGTGACAGGATTAGCAAATGATAGTGATGATCAGGAGTAAATAAGGCTCACAGCAGTAAACCCAAAAATAATTAAATCATGATATTGCTGCAATGTATTACCATCAAATAGTGTCTTTGGGGAAAAAAAAGAATTGTGAAGTGAATCAACTTGGGATTTTTCAGCCTTAGGAGAATTTTTGCTGAAGGCATATGCTTACTCATGTTTCATAAATGCCTGAATTCAGTGCAAAATTGAATGGATGGATGGGCTTTTGGAATGCTTGAGAGTCATGTGCACCCTGTGGCATGTCTACAGATTTATCTGTACTTTCTTCACAGTAGTGCCTGCAGAATCATAGGGTGGGGCTTAACAGCATTTGCTAATCCATCTTCATGTGTCAGTGCAGGTTCAGCTCTATTTAGGCAAATCCTTATCACTTTGCTGCCTTCTAAAAGGTATCCATTAATGAAAGGTTCACAGCTTTCCCAGCATCCTATTCCTGTGCTTCTTGATTCTTTCTTCAGTATAGGAAGTCTATTTTCTAGTTTCCTTCCTCTGATTAAGTTTAAAATAATGAATACCATGAGCATAAAGAAGAGGTTATTCTCTTCCTTTTTCCATGTGGTGCAATTGCAATTAACTGTCACTTTTACAGCCAGCATAAGTATCGCAGCAAGTCTGTGCTGTCATCCTCATGAAAACACACCAGGTAAATAAAGCAAACCATAGGTCTGATAGAGTAACATGTTAGTAAAAATTGGTTTGAGACTTTTCATGGATTTTATTTTCCTTCTAATGTTAAAAATTATGATTCCTTAATTATACATGTTTGGTTCCCCCTACCACCCATATCATATGAAAATAAAGTCGTAACTAGTTCTGATGTTACTGTAAATCAGTACATTAGAAACTATTGTATTCTTGCTTTTACCAGAAAGCAGTAAAACTCGTACTACTTAAACACGCATTTCAAAATGTGCTTTGGATGGTGAGAAGGTTGGTTAGCAAATTGATTCATGTTCCTAACAAGAGGAAGTGGCTGAGCCCCTCAAGGGGAGTTGCCTTTGTTCTCAGTTGCTGAGTAACAAACAGAATAAAAAGGCTATCAAGGGAGCAAACCATTCATTGGAGTTCTGCTAGTGTTTAAGGTTAGTATTTAATGATGTTCCATGAATAGGTTAAAAGGGGAAAATCACTGCTGTAAGGAAATTCACTGGAGACAAAGTACATTTTGGAGCTTTACATTACACAAAAGCATTGTGCAGGGAGTTCTGTGGAGGAGAGAATTAGCTGATCCACTGGCATTTTTACTCTTTGCTGATATTCATGTATGAATACTGTTAAAGGTATATAATATTTCCATTCATGGGTGAAAAAGGAAGGTCAGAACAGAAAGTCAGTTTCTTTGTAGGTGCGCAGAACAAGGTTTTGCCGTTACCATTAATAGAAGATAGATCACAGAAAGGCCCAAGGAGCAACAGAAAGTAAAGTGAAATGTGGGAAAATATCAAGAAAAAATCCTGCTAACAAACTGATTAAGGTAACTATGTTGAAATATTTAAAGAAGGGAGAAATTGAGAATCAAAAATGCTGGAAGAATGGAAAGAAAATGAGGCAAGGGTATGTAATGTATTGTGATGATAACAGAACAGGCAAAGACAGTTTCTAACTGCTTGTGTAACCTCACAGAACAGAAGAGTGTTTGTCTCTCCTTGCATAGTGCTGGCACACGCGCTGTATGTTGCCACTTTGTTACTAAAGCTGTATTGACAAATTTGAAGAAATAGAGGGAAGATGAAGAACAACTACTATCTACTGGAGAGAAACTAGTGAAAAAATAGTGCTTAAAATAAAACGCCTCAAAATCTACCCCTGAACACAAGTCTCATCTCATAAAAATCTGGGGCTTAGCTCCTCTTCCTCTTGGTTCTGTGCTGTAATGAAAGAGTTTCTACTCCTGCCACTCAAATTTGTGTGAAATCGGGTTGTTTCTGCAAGGAGCAGAAGATCTGAACGTGGCAGAATTCTTGCACTAAATGGGATTGATAAATAAAATTTGTTTCCTATGGCTGTGATTTCTAGTATGGCAAACAGCTTTGGTCACATTTTAGAATTACTCTGGAAAGAAAGACCGAAGAAGTGGTCTGGTTTGTTGCTTCCCAAATACATAGACATTATCTGTAACAAACTGACTAAGGCATTTTACAGTTAGATCTGTATGACTCGGGAAGCAATCAGCAATGTCAAACCTGTGTTTATTAGAGAGAGTTTTTTTTCTGTATAGACAAGAATGGAAACCTAAAGAGCTTTCTGAATATGTTGTGGGCACTAAAGTGGAGCATGGGGGAGAAGGCAGACTTTTTACTATGTCCTATATGACACAAGAGAATGAGGAAATGAGAGACACTAAATGAAGAAACCTTTGTGCTAGATAATAAGGTTAGAAATTTTCTGATACACAAACATTGTTAGACCAAATACAAAGAAATTAGTAAAGCTGAAATTTAGCAGTAGTTAAACATTTGGTGTCCTGAACTTGATATAGGGTCAAAGTGTCATAATGGACCAGATTATTATTGCAGACATTAGTTTGCTCATTTGTATCTAAATCAAGATCTTTAGCAGAAATGAACTCAAGGTTTTACGCAAACACTTTGATGTTTAAAAGTCTCCGAAGGCATTTACAAACTCTGGAAAGAAGGTTTTATTACTGAAAAAGTGGCAGCTGTGATGAGGCTTTCTCTTTTATTCAAGTATAAATAAATTACATGTAAGAAATTCAGTGTCTATTCACTCTCTGTTACATCATCGTATGGCTGGGGTTACCTTAACATAGTTACAGATGATATTCCAGTGAAGAATGTTTTGGTTTTAGTACAATATTGCATGGGAGTGCCTTTCTGATCTAAATTCTTCAATTTGGGAGTGTGATGGTTCTGTGATTTCAGCAGGTCTTTCTCAGCTAGCAGCTTTAGTCTCGCTGCAGAGGGGTGTTGACTAGAAACCAGCACTGCAGAGAAGTAGATCTGAGGTCATAAATGAGTACTTGAGTGAAGTTTCCTTGCAACTGTAGGAAGAATGCTTTAATTGAGTCTGTTCTGTATGTGCTTAGTGCTGACCTTTTAGACTGTGCCTAGACATCCTTTCTAAGGCAAGAAAGTTAATGCAAATACTTAGATGCTTTTCTGGACTTGTATCCTCAGCACTGAGGAGCCAACACTTCTTCATTGTTTTGAAACATTAATCACAGATCTCTTTAAAAATGGATGTAAGGGGGCAAATGGCGAATTATGAACTTCTGTGCACACCCTGTGTACTTTTTGGAATTAGACTGGTCTCAAGCAAAGGGCTGACTATTTTCTGCCCATCTAAGGTTGAAATGATGCTGTGTCATTTTGATCTTAACACTTGTGACACAATCTGCTTAATGCTGTGAGGTTTAGGTATTCCTTATGCTGAGATCATTGGTGTACATAAGCCTACTTGTGCTTTCCTTCTGTGTTTTGCTTATGTTCTGTCACTTCATAAATTTGTGTAATATCTCTACCTGCCTCTTATTTTTTCTTGCTTCCAAAATTTGAGTTCTTATAAAAGGTCTTGACTTTTGTGTGTTATAGTATATTTATGCTTATACTGAAATACTTCTTGTAACTGAAAAAAATTGTCTGCAACTACAAATGTTTGCTCAAAGGGTTGTTTCTAGAGCATTTATTATACAGCATTTACTCAAGAGATCATTGTGGTATTAAGTGATGAACTTCAGATTTTCCCCTGGAAAACCAAACTCAAAGAACTAGTCCTTTGTATTACGTTTTCTTGTAGTAGTATGAGCCACATAAAAGAACTATTACCTAATATTCTTCTAAACAGAAGGTGACTGCATTGTCAGAGACTGCTGGTGAGTAATTACAGATAGTGTTGCCAGATTGTGACTAAGTGGGTACAGAATTTTAGATTAAATCATTTACAAACTAGTAATGAGTTTTCAATGTGGCTTTTTTTCCCCATCTATTCTGGAATACTTAAAATGGACTTGAGTTTATATGTGGGCAAAGTATTTCTGTATTTACTTGTAAGCAAATTCAAAATGGTGTCTTAAGAATATAAGTGCTACTTTTGGGGATTGGGAGTGACAGCACCATTCAGAGCGATCAAAAGGAAATGAAAAAGTAAATGATCAGATTCCACGAGAGAGAATAGAGGGAACTTTCAGCAAAGATGATGTTGTTTACATAGTGACTTTGCATAGCTTTATTTTATATGCTTTCTCAGAAGGCTGTATTTTTCTCTGTAAATGGGGTCGATGAATTTTTGTGGTTAATACGGCACTTGTGAGGTATATCAGTTTTGGTTTTTGTTGTTGTAGACTTCTTATATGTGACAAGAGAACGTGTCTGATAGGAAATGGTGATGCAGGTGAAAGGCTTGCAGTGCTATTTTCAACTTTTTTATTTTTGTGAAGACAAGTTCATTCAAAAATGTCAGGTATGGGCTGTGTGAGTTTTGAAGATGTGCTGTGGACTTGTTTACACACATTCACTCCTTTTCCTCAAGTACCTTTGTTTCTGAGCTACCAGTGATCACTTAGACATCATACACTTAAATTTAAACTGGTTAAAGATTGATTCATAAGGTAAGTAGCAGGTCCTGGTTTTATTTACCAAAGATAAATATCAGGGTATTATCAGCTCCCTGGGTGCATAGCTAGGGGTTCCCAGGAGTATCTCCTAGTTTGAGGATACAGTTCTCAATTCAATTAAGGGCTGTGTTTGAAAAAGGAAAGCAGGACTCCAGTTTTCCACATTGCGTGGTCTTGCTCTTTCTCCCTAAGATCCACATTCAGGAACCTGCAGTTACCACTTTTGACCGTAATCATCTCTTAAGACTACAAGGTGACAGTAGGTAGAAATAAGAATCAGAAATTCAGTAGAGATTCTGATCAGAAATTCGTCGGAAATCAGAAAAATCATGTGTGGGAGAAACCTCAAGTCTGGGTTAGACTAGTGTTTTCAGCAAAATTTCCTGCACAAATCCATCCAAATATTCCAGTCATAACATGGCGTGAGCTAGATGGGCCTCAGACCTGCTGGGACTTGCAGATAAATGTGCTAGAAGAGGATTCCCCATTAAGAACAGTCTAGCCATGACCCAACTAGTATTTCCGGAGTGCAGTGTTTTCATGCCTCTGTGCTGGTGTGTCTGCCAGAGATTTCCTGTGTGGTCCCAGGATCCAGTGATCCAAAGTTACAAAGTTACCAAAGTTACAGGGTGTCACTGGGCTCAGTTTCAGTGTGGGGCACTCTTTCTGGCTGGGTTTTGTTTAGCATCTGTGTCAAACTTCAGCATAGCACATAAGTCAGCCACAGAGGGATTATGTAGCCCTTGAAAAAGAACTATTCCCATTCTGGAATCTCATTTTAATCTCTTCAAAAAGATAACAAGCTGAAATGGTTTGGTATCTTGTCTGCTATTTTTGCGTTTCTTCTTCCATCCCTAATCTTACGCCTCTTGTGTGATAAGGTCTGGGCTCAGAATCTTACATCTAATTAACATCAGTTAACTGCCTGGCACAAACCACTTGTATCACCAGTACCATGGATGCTAATGCCCCCCCTAAGTAGAGCTGCAGTCATAGCCTTTTTGCTGGTTGCAATCTTTGTGCTAGAAGAGATTTCAGCAGCCAGTCATTCTTCACTCTAGTCATTATTTGAAACAGTCAATATAATAGTCTATGTACTGTGTCCTTGTGAAGTAATGCAGTAGTCTGGATTTATTTCCTAATGAATAACCATTTGTCATGTAAAAACCATCCCTGAGGAATTCTCGCATAATGAATTAGTGGAGCTGAAGAGACATATGGGACACAGAAGGTCATTAATTCAGAGATCCTGTAAGAGCTCAGGTGGGGTATACTGCATTTTTTCCCCATTTATTATATATTTTAAGATGTAACAACAACAACAACAAGCAACAAACAAACCTAGTACACCTCTGTGTTTAATGTGGTGGATGTTCATTGATTGTGTACAGTAACGATACAGATCTCGTGTGCATGCTGCTACTAGCCTAGGGGGAAAATAAATTGAATAAAAAACCATTGAGAATTATTTGTTCATAGAGATTTGCTTTGTTAATGTCAGAGAGTGTATGATCGTGGTGTTTAACTGCCTGATAGGGACAATACAGATACATACAGTAGCTAATCCTCAGCAGTACTTTAGCTATCCAACTTCTTAATTGAATCATGCTTTAAAATCATTGCAACCTTTATGTTACTCAGTGGCTTTTGATTGCATTGGGTATAAAAGAAACAAGCCTGAAGATAAAAATTAATTGGACAGTGGGATACAAAGTCATATAGCAAAATTCAATCTTTGTTTCTTTTGTTGCATCCTAGGAGGCTTTTCCATGGGAGGTGGAATGGCAATGCACTTAGCATACAGGTTTCATCAAGATCTGGCAGGAGTCTTTGCTTTGTCTAGTTTTCTCAATAAAGACTCTGCTGTTTATCAGGTGAGTGTGTGGTAGTCTTTACAGAAAAACTGCTTAACTAAAAGGAAAAGAGGATAATTGAGTATAGAATGTTTATTCATGTGATGCAGTTCATTAATATTCTCAATCTGTGACATTTCCTGGAAATAAATAATTATAGTATTAGGAAAGTGAGGCTTAAAAGCTGTCCTTACATGATGTTTTGTTTCTTTTTTGCACAGACAGTGCAATTATTTTATTTGTAGTAAGTTAGTGTAGAAAGCAGATGAGGAAATTAAATGATTTCTGAGTTGTCCTTCATTGTTGTTCTTCATTGTCCTTCATTAGAGAGTCCATGTAAGTATAACTATTATTTGAAAATTTGTGATGAATTATAATACTCATGGGCTCCATCTGCTGTCATGATCTTTTTTTCTATTTCTCTTATTGGAGAGGGGTATAGACCTTAAACCCTATCATTTGCCAAGATTTAGCACATTGGAATTGCATATGGAAGTGCAGTTTATTCCCAGTATTTCTTTGTTTGCTTTTGTAGAGAGAGTACAATATGACTACTAAAATGTAGGTTAATAAATGGTATGAAAATTCCCACCATGTAATTAACTCTTAATTTAATTTTTTTAGTGATGTATCTGTGTTTCTTTTTACATCTAGGCTTTGAAAAGAAATCAAAGTGTTCTTCCAGAATTATTTCAGTGTCATGGAACTGCTGATGAACTTGTCCTCTATTCATGGGGTGAAGAGACCAACAAGATGCTAAAGTCACTGGGAGTATCAACATCACTTCATACTTTTCCAAACCTTAATCATGAGTTAAGCAGACCTGAAATTGAAAAACTAAAAACCTGGATTGTAAAGAAATTACCTGTTGAAGCATAAACACAAATGAATAAGATGCAGCTTTCACATACTTTCTGATTTTTGTGGTTTTAAGACCGTGCTTGGCATGTATGTGAGTGTCCCACGTACCTTATATAAGCACAGCTTGAGTCAGACATGTTCCATAAAGTTCACTGAACTGGTGAATTGATGGTGCTATTAACACTCATTACACTCATTCTATCATATGGATTCCTTTTTCTGTTTTCTTGTCCAGTTTTGAAATGCACATTCATGTCAGTCTATGGAAAATAATGATTGATAATATTAAAGCCATTCCTAAATAATCAAAACAGTATTCGGGTAGGATTGACCTTAATTTCCCAGATACCTTTCTTTTTCATTTTGTGTGTGTTCTAAGATGAAAAAATATACAGTGTGGTCATCTTTCTAATAGCATTGAAGCATAAAAAGGCTGCTATTTAAATAATGGATTTTTTACTTGTGGGAATATATGCATATATTCAAGTTACTTCACTTAGAGGAGTTTTATTGGCTTCAGTTGTGTTTTCAGCATGTGGGAATGAACCTGCATCAAAGCAGAGCTGTATGTCACCTCAAAAACTAACCAAAATTAGTGGTGAAAGCCATGAGTAGCTGTGTTTAGCTATACCACAGGCCCTAGTTATTACTCATTCTCACTGATTTGTTACTCGGAGATCTAGTTTTATGCAAGTTGCTTGAGCCCTGTGTGCTTTATAGTGTAGGATTAAAAAAACCCCAGTGAATAAAGTGCCATCATGATAGTTCTATCCTGTTTTTGAAGAAATCATTCTTTGGGCACTCTTCGTGTAGAAACCCATTTTTGCCAACAGATTTAGTTTGGCCTGCAAGATAGCATTTGAAATGAAAAGTTGAGGATACTTGACTACTCTGTGATTATTTAAGAGTTGTAAATAATGATTGTGATATAAAGAAAACTTGTATCCTGTTATTTTAATGGTGGATGATTCATTTCTATGTCATTTTGATAAATTGACTCAGGGTATAAATATCTCTTCTTATGTAATTTTAAGGCTTTTTTTTATTGCCCCCCTCCCCTTTTTCCTCCCCAAATTTAGTAATTTTTTTAGCATGACAAGGTATTCAGGCTTTTGCCAAAGCAAATAGATCCAACTCTTTTGCTTAATCTTGTCCCTCCCCCTTTTCTGAAGAGTGGATCTAGGACACTGTTGTTTGCCCCGTCACAGCAGGTTGCTGTCTGTACTGGCTATGACTCCACAAGCATTAGCCAGCTCCACTGGACTAAGAGTTTTATTTGAATTCTCATGCACCTAAGCCAGCTTTTACCTATCTTGAAGAATTAAGTGAAGGGGAAAAAAATGTCACTGTTCAAGCACAAGGCATGTAATTGGCAGTAGCAAGTAACAACTTCCTGCTGCTAAAAATACTTTGCTTTATTTCATTTTGCTAGCATTAACGAGTCAGCAGGCTATTCTGAGAAACAGGGTTTTAAATGGCACATGAAAACTCAGCTATTTGAAACAGTAACCGAGCAGCACTTTTTCCTGGTGCCCTGGGCTTCCTAATTATTACAAATTAAATGGAAGCAGGTGTGTTCAGAGGCAGCTGAGCTAATATTGCCTTGGCCCAACTCTAATTGCAATCCTTGACAAGTGAAGTTGGTAGCATTTTAGGGCTAATGCATCATTTTGAGGTTTGCACTGTTTTCTGCTCGTCCTACAGTTCCTATTGGGAGGCTGTTTAAACTGCTAATGCAAGGTGACAATTCATTTTGGTGACAAGTGCATTCAGATGAGAAAGTGGTGGCCTCCTGGCAAGGTGACTTTTTACAAGGTCAGAATAGCACGAAGCAGTTGAAATAAGGTTATGGAGGGAATAGAAATTATTACTAAGCCAAACCCAGTTCTTTTGCTTGTTTTTGCAGTGTCTGTAATTGCAGATACAGAAGACACAGAGTTTGGTTTTGCTCCCCCTGATACAGGCTGAGAACCAATTTCAAAGGTTTGCATTTCATATCTTGCTTGGAAAACAGTGAAGTCCCCAGTTTCAATCTTTTTTCTTCCATCTTCCTTGGTTTGTGAGTTAAATGCCACCTAAGCAGGAGACACACTGTGACATGAGATTGGAAATCTGTTGGGTTTATGCTGTAAAGGGGCCCCAAATCTCAGAGTTTTGAGATCACTTTCGGAATGTTAGAGAACTTCTCAGTAGAGTTTTCCTTCAGTATATAGGTAGCTGCAGTGAGGACTGTGTGACTTGTGCACAAATGGGCAAATGTCTAGCCCATTTGCTGAGGATTGTGTGGTTCTGTGTACCAGATTGTGCTAGCTCAGGTTGAACAAACAGATGAAAGTTTAGCCCAGAAAAAGTTGGACTGCTGGTTGGTATTGAGAAGCAGCCAGAGACAATATTAGTCCTTGAAGACAGTGGGCCTGCTGTTAAACTTCTAGTCAAATGAAAACTTTAATAGCCAAAATCAGCCCAGGTGCTTAACAGCATGTTTCAGAAGGAATTCAGGTAAGTTTTTGACTGACTTTTTACTACACTTTAAAAAGCAGTATGCACTTAAAAAAGCTTAAAAAGGCACTACAGCTCCAGGATCTATCTTTTGATTGCTGGGTGGAGTTTGAAGTACTTTGTGGCATCTTTAAGGATTAAAGTGTTTCCTTTTGACTAAGTCAGTGCATGTTGTTGGGACAGAGTTACAGTAGCAGATGCCAGGGCATACAGAGCACTGAGCTGGTATGTCACATTTGTTATATCTAGTATAGAAAAAGAGAATGGAAAAGAATACAACTGTTTTCGTTCATCCCTAATATTTCAGACCTGATATCTTTACAGGTGTTTATGTATCATGTGACAATGCTAAGGAGATAGATGACATGTACTCTTAAGAGGAGCAAACTCAGAGCTGTCGCTTTTATTTTTCTTTTCCATAGGCTTTCTCCTGTTTTCTTTCTTACAGGTTGAAGGAGAAAAACATGTTTAAAGATAACACTCCTGTAGATCATTTTGAGGAAGAAATTGCAAAATTTCAGTGCTAAGCATGGATCTGTATCACTCGAGCTACTGCAGGTACAAGAGCATCAGTAGAATGATGGTGGCTCTTTGCTGTGCTGATCCAGAGGAGACAGGAGCAATTAGCTGGCATGCTGTTTGTGTTCCTACTGTAACTCTTTGGGGACTTTTTCTTTCAAACTTAGAAAAGAGTTTGGCTTTTAAGTACAAACTTATAATACCATTTAAAAATATAACCAAAATAACTGAGTGAATCCACTCAGATTGATGTTACTTTATTGGAGCTTGGTACTGTTTCAGTAAGCAAAAGAAAACTAGTTTAATTTAACCTTTAACTCTTGTGGTCTCTGTCGGTGTGTTCCATACTGCTTCAGAAACAAAGCACTGAGTGTTAGGACTCTTTTCCTTTCTAATTTTCTGACAGTACACATTTGTATTTCAGATGTTTGCAGCTTGTGACTAGATCATTGCTTTGAACTTGGGTGCCTTCTGAATAATTAATGTGCTAGTACAGACATGTAGAGCCAGAGAACAAATGTGAATAAGGCAGAAATTGACTAATCAATGAGGGAAGCCAGAAGCTTTTGGTAACATAATTTTAACATTAAAGTAAGTTCTCTACTTAAATTAGTCTCTTCTCGTGTTAGATCTTTAGCTTTTTTAGTAAATCATCTTTAAAGCCATTTGAAAAGTCTCTACAGATGGAGTGAGCCAAGTGAGTGAATGTAACTTGTATTTATAAAGATGAGATCCAGATGGCAAAACACAGAAATGGGAACCTAGTGGATGATGTTAGAATTAAATTTGTTAAGATATAGATGGAGGAAAGCAATAAGAGTTTATTTCCAGTTGAGACATGTTCTAAGACAGTTGAGAAGGTTGTTTGGGAGATCTTAAATGAAAAACCTATTCCATGAGTTTTCCAACTTGAGTCAAGCTTAATTTGTGATGCAGCTGGTTAAAGGTGCCCTAGAGAAAGGAAATAACACAATTACCAATTCATGTAGTTTCCTACTTTTGTTTGTTTGTTTGTTTCCCAAACTCCCTTCCATTGTGGGAACCTGATATTGCTACTCAGAAGAAACAGCAGCTAGCAGCTCTGTTTTCAATACCAAATTGTCTGCTCAAATGTTTCTTTATACACTGCAATGAGACTTAACAGCATCCTGTTCATGTCTTGGTTACCAACTGGTAAGTAGCACTCACCCAGCATGTGTGAGACAAGTGCTTCTTCTTGTACAGAGCTGTGAGGGAGAGTATTTGTCTTTACAAATGAGAGCCATAAGGAAAGGAAAAGGCAGTGGTTTTCCCATCCACATTCTGTACTTCAGTGGCTAGCATTAGCTAAAGATGTGAGACACCTGGATTTAATTTCTCTGCCCATCTGAGCAAGTTCACCTGTGTACCAGGTCTTAAAATGTTACCTGTATAGTCAATTTATCTATTTTTAGTATAGACTGTATCATCGTTCAGTAGAACACAGAAGGTATTCCACATTTTCTTTTGCCTAGGTGAGTACCTGCAAAAGAGTTAGGCTGCTTCTCTATCTTTCTCTTAAGGAGTGTTTAACTGTTGAAGTGGAGAAGACAGAGCATCCTGCATCAATCTGCTGATCACTGGTTTGAGTCATTTTCTGTGAGCCTGGGATACCAGCCTGCACCCTCTCGGGCAAAGGCAGGAAATGATCTTGTTCCCTGTGTCTCGGGTGAGCACTGTGTTTAATGAACAGTTAGATTAATAAAACAATTTCAGAGGAGCCAGTGGTGTGGATCTAGTAAAGCCCCTTATTCCCCAGGGCACAGCAGTAAGCCTGACTACCTTAGCTAATGTGCCACCATCGAGACAGGTTTTGTGAGTTCAATTTAAAGTGCAGAAATTCAGCTCTCTTGTTAAGCATTTGAGGGCTGTAGGTACTTCTTTGGTGAGGCAGCAGCTGAAATCTTTTGTGAGTTCATTGTGTAAATCTGTAGGCTCTTTGAAAATACAGGCAAAAGCTGGTTGCTCCTTATTAAGGCCTCCAAAACAGTTACGAAATGAGTGTTAAACATTATTCTTGGATCATTAATTGCTAGTGATAAGGAAGTTAGAATCCTGAGAGCAAAGCCAATGAGACTTTGTAACTTGGGCCTTAAAAGATTGTCAAAGTAGGCCAAAGAGTATACTTACAACTTTTCCACTACTTCATAAGGTCAGTATTTTGCGATTGCAGAATATCTTGTTCAGGGTTCTTGAAAGTGCTTATTGTTTTAAATTAAATGCAACATGAATGAATCTAATACTCTAAAGCTCAGAATAAAAACATAAGATTGTTGGTTGCTTGAGCTCTCTTGGTGTAATTAAAGATGTTTTTCAGGATGTATGCTGGTAGACATCAAGCACATCAGATAGTTTGAATTAAATGAAGACATCAAGAGATGTTACTGTCATGTATACAGCAGTAGGGAATTTATAAAAGCATGACTTCTGCTGCTTCTTGGCCTTTAAAACATGCAGAACAAAATCAGACAGCAAGGCTTACCTGCTGTCATTGCTAATCTTAGTGTAAAAAATCCTGTCTGGAGTGCATTTCATCCCAATACTGATACTCAAGTCTGTGAATAGCCTCTGCTGCCTTAGAGCCTATGGTTCCCACTGATGGATCTATGTAGAGAGTCTGGCTTCAAAGATGGAGTTTGTTTTGTGTAAGTTTGGAGGGTTTGGGGTGAAGTTCTTAATGTAGCCAAGGTTTTATGTGGGGCAGCCAAAAGAATTATGAACCTTAGTTACAGCAGTATGCCAAAAAAGCAAAGGCAGTGATTTAATGCTTCCAGAGTAGTAAGAATGGTCAAATGCTCACCTATCCTTCTCTTCCATGGCTGTGATTTTTAATTGCTAATCTCTAGCCCAGTTAAGGTATGCTTGTATCTGAGGAAGGTCTCCCTTTTGGGTTTATTTTTTTATGACATGTAAGTTAGAGTAATTTGCAGGTTAATGTGGTACACACTTTTCTGGCAGCAAACTTCATTTATACTTAAAAGGAAATGGAGCCTCCCGTAATTTTCTTTGCACTGCAGAAATAGCCGTGGGTGATGGATAACCTTCTGGACAAGAACTATTGCATAATCATCAATAGGGCTTTTTGAAATATGCAGCAATTTAAATCAGGTTTATCAGCAGGTCCCTTTTGATTTAAGCTTTGACTCTGCGCTTTTCAGAGAAATGAATGGGTTTTACAGTGTTTTCACTGAATAGCTCTGGACACCTGCAGCATGTACTAAGGTGATGTGGAGTGCTGTGTGCTAATCTAAAACAATTCCCTCAGTAATGAACTTGATAAAAAATGAAGGAGGGTGCTGCCAGTATTTTCAATAATATGTTGACATAGTTTTTGGAAGCAACGTGGCCCATGCTTCTGTTTGTATTTATAATTTAGCATGACTCATAACCAGAAGTCAGAACTGTCCTGGTGAAAAGAAAAGGATGGATATTAAGATTACAAGTGCCAAGGCAGATTTTGTATATCGAAAGTTGACAAAAAAGACAATTTGCAGAGGTTTCGGTAAGTGCATCATTAAATCATCCTTGGCTCCTGCTCAGTTGTTTTTCTAAAATGATGCTTCTCTAAGCAGAAATATAAACATGTGGACCGCTGAAGGTGACTTTCTTGGAAGAACTGGTTTTTTCCCCACCAAGGAAACATATTTTTTCTGAGATGTCCAATTGATTAGTGCCAGACCAATGGAATTAGTAAGTGAAATCCTCAAGATGTTCTGTTGTTTTTATAGCACAACTCAGTTGCCAGTGTTTTTCTATATGTGAAAATATTTGGCAGCTTTGTTGACCAAATAGGCAATGGTATGTGAATTTCACTTTTTATCTAAAGGCCCTTTGGTTTCATGTCTCAAATGTAGGAGTTTGACGTTCGGCTAAACCAGGGTAACTGATTGCCTTCATAATTTCTGTAGAGTGTCATGAGAAAGGAGAGCCTCGTGTCATGCTCAACTGCAGCAGAACTAGACATACATGTTTGGCTTTCCTGAAGGCATTTTCACACACAGCAGGCTGTCAAGCCTGGAATTACCTGTGTAGTCCTGCTGGCCTCAGCAGCTCTCCGCATGGCCCACATGGAGACTTAGATGTGCTGTACCAGTGTTATAAGCAAGTTCCATCTTCATAGAGGAGCCCCCCTTTCTATGTTTGGCGTGAGCAGCACCAAGAAACATACATATTGCATAAATTCACTTCTTGAAGCAATACCAGTACTTTGGTTAAGCCACTGTAAAACTACTGGTATGCATTTGTTCATAGTTTGGAAAATACTGTTTTCATTACAGTAAACCAATATAAACATCAGCAATATTGCTATCAAACAAATTAGTCCTCATGTGAAATGTATGGTGAGTAAATTTGTTGTGTAGCTGAATACAGTGTTATTTAATGGAACTTGGTTTGGTGCCAACCAAACATACGGACCTTTAAATGCGTTCCCCTTGTGGCTATGTTGAAATCATCCACCAGTAACATGTGCTGAATTCCCTTCCAGACTTGCAGGCTGGCTGCCCTTATTGTATGGGGTTTTGAAATGCAACAAATAGCATTGGTGTGGGGGGAGGAAAACTGCAACAATTTCTGTTTTGTTAGTTAAGTTTTCAAAAAAATTGGCATGACTAAAACTTTTCTTCTCTCTCCCCCTTCTTTCAGCCTGGAAAAGAGTTATGTTTTATCTTCAGAAGCCATAAAGGTTCTTCGTTCTTTTGAGGATCCATTTCTCTTCTTTCCTTTTTTACCAGGGGAAATTGATAGAAGGGCAAAAGAGGAGATAAATGAGAGACAGGGAAATGCAGGTAAATCTTTTTGTGCTTGACTTTTTGCAATATTAAAATCATTACTAAAGGAATATATATTTCTGAATAAATATGTTTTTCAGAAAACACTGCCTTACTTTTTTTTTTCCCCTTAGTTGTGACTGCTCTGACAGGAAGCAATATTGAGAAAGCTACATCAGCAATCACATTTTTAACCACAGAACGTTAATGGGCTAACACAATAGCTGACATTACATTTGCAGCAGAAGTAATAGCATAAATCCTTATGTAACTAACGCTTCTGTGCATACTTACATTGATTGCTGTGTATAGTAGTAATTCAAATCAGTGTCATTCCCTTTTTGTAGTAAAGCATACACAAGTATCAGTAAGTTTAATAGTGTTCTTACATAGCAGTTAGTGTGTTAAGGTGGGCTTTAAAAATTACTGCACTGTAATTACCTCAAGTCATTTAAATGTAACTCACTGCAATTTCTTTAAAACTTTCCCTTTGTAATTAATCAAATGCTGAAGTGGTGCTAAGCAGGATGGGCCTCATTTTACTTTGTCAAATTCCCTTCACTGCTATAACCACAAGAGAGTGTGCTGTAATAATTTACATGTATAACATCTGCATGCACTAATGTCTCTTGTAGTCAAAATTGTGTTTTGGCTGAGACAATCAAATGGTGAAAATTACGTTCCCAGATTTGTGCTCGGCGTTGTATTCAGGGCTTTGAACATGTTCTGGCTGGTTGGCCAGACCTGGTAAAAGTTACCTGATGGTGGCATGCAAAACTTAAAGGCACTCAAAAAATAGATTAACATCCAGCTCCAGGCACTGGATTGAGACCACCTTAGAGAAATTTGGCTTTAGAGAGCAGCAGGAAAATAAAATGTACTTTCAATAAATAATTAGGATGACCTGTTAATGCTACTGGGACTAGAGTGGAGTTGTCTGTGCCAATTCCTTCTGTAAGCTGGTGTAGCTCCTTTGGGACCAGTTGAACCTTGCCAGTATACATCAGCCAAGGACCTGATACGAGTGGAGTTCGGGTTTGACCCTGTGCCAGCTGAAGAGCTGCTTCTCCTGGATAGTACATCAAGTAGAGGAGAATGTTGAAGGGGCAGTTCAGCAGATGTTGAGGTTTTTTAAGCCTCAGGAAAATGTCAGTGAAATGGTGGCATAATGTTGACAGATGGAGAGGGAGCATTTGTGTTGCAATTAATACAGCAACCAGGGGCAAGCTGAAAGATGTTCTTACTCCCTCAAAAACATTTGGGGGCCAATTATAGATCCACTGATGTAATGGGAACATTCTGACCCACCATTATTGTCATAATCATAGTTGTAAGCCTGGTAAATTAAAAGGTCTGTTTTCCTTGCTTTCTGCGTACAAATTCCATTTCATAATGTTTTGGTCTATTTTGGGGAGGTTTCAGGGCTCTGAAGGTAATTAAACTTACTCAGTCATCAGCAGCTTGGCTTGTAACCCACCCAAGGAGTGCTTATAATAGTATTGCTTCGTTTTGTTATTTGTCTTGAAAGTTGCTTAGCTGAAGGTGAGATGCAGTCCAGGGAACCTCACTAAAAAATTACGAGTTCTGAGCAGCTAATACTGTCTATTTTGTTTAAATCTTGGTAGAAAGGGGGTAATGAAGAGGGGAAGCAGTTTGGAGGACTTGAGTCTTGTGTGTTGTCCTCTTTGAGTATGGAGCAGTGTGTGTATGGTAGTGGTGTGCGTTGTGAGGCACCATCCGGAGCAGGACCAAGAACAGGGGCATCTGTAGTTCTGTGTAAATCCAACTCAGTCATCACATGTTTGCTGACACACAGACTTTGGGTACTTTTTGTTTTTTACCAGGTGAGTCGACCAAGTCTGTCTGCAGTCTTAGGCTTGTGTTTCTGCAAGAAGAATGTGGCTCATGTCTCAGGCTGTCTCTAGTGGCAATTGATTCCTGAACTG
Source organism: Psittacula echo (assembly GCF_963264785.1). Classification (NCBI taxonomy): domain Eukaryota; kingdom Metazoa; phylum Chordata; class Aves; order Psittaciformes; family Psittacidae; genus Psittacula; species Psittacula echo. The sequence continues at coordinate 13,914,441 of NC_137738.1, read as the reverse complement.
TTTCAAGGCAAAATCAAACTTTCAATATAGTCTGTACTGTCACAGATGACTTAAGCTGATTTGGTCAACTTTGCTGTGAAACAGTTTTGAGGTGCTCAGCCTTTGTTCTGTTTGAACTTATCTGGGAAGAGAAAACTAGCCTCTTGCATAGGTGTTTCCAGATTGGAGCACATGTCCACTTTGTGTGGGTGATGGTTTGGACTCCAGAGTAGAACTGTAGAAGAAGGGGGAACAAAATGCTCAAGAAGTTTCTTCTGCCTGCGGGGTCATGTTTGGCATACAGAAGACAAGGTCCAGTCAGCATCACAGTAATGAAGGCCTGGGAATGAGCTATTAGGTTGTTTAGCTGTGAGTAGGTTATGTCTTGCCCGTTCATTCAGCAGTAAGCTTGGTTTTACTTGCACAAGCCAGATTCAGAGACAAAACACGTAGGTCTTGAGTTTGTTTGGATCTGGTGTTGCAACCTGCTTTACACTGAGTGAGGTGGTATGATAGCAGTATGCATGGGTGAGAAACACAGTCTGGGAGGATCTGATGAGGAAGAAAAATTATGTGCATCACTCTTTTCTTGTGGGGTCTGGGATGGGGTTGTTGTGGGGTTCCTTTAAAGGATCGAAAGTGATGTGTAATATGTTGAGCCAAGATAGAGTTTGAAGCTGACAGTACTTAGAAAGCAGATATCTGAGGTACAAGCGTGATGCAATCCAATGAGACATGGTTGGAGAGGGTGAGGAAGGACAGCAGAGATGGTGAATAACCTTCAGAGGAGAGACCCTGGGGGCCATAACCTCAGTTCAGAGAAGAGGTAATACTTAACAGGGGCCAAAGGGGGAGTAGAAAATATCAGAAGCTTTTGAGAGGGGCAGAAGGTTATGATCTGTTCCCCAGCCACCACTTGGAGATAAGCTTCTCTTTAGGAAAGAATCAGCAATCTTTAAAATTTATGTGATGTGCATAAAATGAAATGCTTTCTCAGCTGATCCCTTAGCCAAATGTAAAACAGTCTGAAGCTTTTCAAAGCTTCATAATCTTTAAAATTATAAATCAGTATTTTTATACTGTATTGCAATTGCCACGAACTCCCAACCTTTGTGATAAGCTACCACAAAAAGGACTAGAATCCAGCAAATATTTCTTGTTAATAATCTCAGAAGAAACTCCTTTTTTTTTTTTTTTTTTTTCCCCCCAAAGACTGAAAAAATTGATTCCCAAATTCTGCTCAAACTGTTGATAACTCTTGTGCTTTGATTAAATAGGGAATAACTCTTTAGGTTAAGGTTAGAAGAGTGCTGGTTAAAGACACTTGAAATTATGTTAGTTGAGAAAAGTGAAACAAAACTTACACTGTAAAAAAGAAAAACTGCTCACTGTAGTTTCTTGGTCACAAGTAAAATGTGGAAAGTAAACTGGGTAATGGAATAAATGCAGAGCTAAAAACTCTTGTCATTTTGTGATATATTTCATAAAGCTGTAGCTCATATAGAGTCATAGTTATGTGAAAATTTTTGCTTATGAGTGTATCAGCTTTCTAGTCTGAATTGCAGGGAAACTAAAAATATGCTCTAAGAACTCTAGAAATATAAAGCAAAGGGAAAAAACCCTTCCAAGTGATACTTAGTAAAAAAGATAATGTGGGGGTATTTTAAGCTTATCATACAACTTCAGAGTGCTGTGTTCGAGTAAACTGTATTTGAGTGCTGTGTTTCACCGCCAACTTCAAAATGATGGTCCAGCCTCAAGAGAAATATTTGCTAAGTAATATGACCAGGTCAAAATGAGGGTGATTCCACTGCATGATTTCACTGCCATGTGAATTTACAGGCATGTAACTTAAAACCCCATTCTTGCAGATAAACTCAATTTTTTCTTGCTCTTTGTGAAGTGAACCTGGAAAGCATCTGATCACCATCCTCATTGCGTTTTTGTTTCTTCATATTGGGAAACTCTTGCCACTTATTGCTTGATATTCTCTTCCGAGATGAAATCTAAGTTCTTCAGTCTTTATGTCATGTTTTGTAGGTCTGTATAATTTTTATTGTTCTTCTGGGGTTTATTCCTTTTTAACACATGAGGCTCAAATTGGGTAGAGTATTCTGGGTGAGACCTTGCCATTGCAAAGCTGCACAGAATAGCTACTGCCTGTCTCTTAGGAATGGTGGTGACATTTCTAATACCAAAAAGACCTTTGCCTTCTTTCATGGTATTAACATATATTTGGTTTGTCATCTGCTATAACCCCAGATCCTTCGAAGTTAATCTGTATTTTGTAATAGTACGAAAAGTGACAAAAAATACCTTTCTGGAGCTGAGCTGGCTTAAAAATAAGCAAGTTCAATTTAACTCTGTCCTTCAAAAATAAAGTGGGGGTGGGTTAGAATTAGGTTTTGGGTGGAGAGCTTTTATTTCTAGTTTCATCCCAAAGCAAATTTCTATGGCTGAGTTATAAACCCCTGAAAATTGCAGTTCATAATGGAAACATTGGCAGACCTTGAACGACGCTGCTGTAAAGTAGTATGAAGCTTTAAGTTTTTCCACTTTTAGACCTGGAATATAACTAAATTACAACACTTTCCATACAGACATCTGATTTCGCCCCCAGTAATTTCTGCTTGATCTCTCCAGTGATTCCTGACTTCCTGTGTTGCCATTGGACTTTTTCCTATTGACTCGGCAGTTTGTTTCATTCAGTTGGTAGATTTACCAATGGAGATACTCAAAGTGTTGTTTACTGGGGCAGAGGGTGCTAGGAAATCCAGTGCTGGCTTGAGGAAAGTTACAGTGCGGATTTATGGAAGAAATTTACGGCAAATGGGGCTGGAATGAGTATTATGGGATTCACAAAATACGTGAAAAGATAAGGGTCCCTGCAGAATAGAAATGTTCTTCCAGACTCCATCCAAGCCCACTGACAGAGTGGATGCAAAAGCACTCTTAAGAAGGGAATATCAAGATTGTTTTCCTTTCCCAAAGCAGCAGAAATAGAGCAGCAATGTGATTTCTCATAGCATTGCAGTACACTAGGGTATTCCAACAGGAGCAATTTTATCTGAAAGTGGATGTGAGAGCAACAGGCAGAATGGAAGTCAGCAAGTGGACAGGGCTTTTTTCTGGAATTATTCCTGGACTCATTTCTCATACTGGTGCAGGCTGCAGGAAGTCAGACATCAACGTGTGGGTTATTTATAGCCATTTTCTAACTGACTTCAGTGCAAATGATCTGTTTAGCTACTTCAGTTCTTAGGGCAGGAGTTACAATGCCACTCATTTGGCCCTCATGGCATTCCTCTTACAAATTATGGAATCAGGGCATAAATAAGTAACATACCCTCACTTTTCTGGTTAGTCCCTCCATGAAGATGAATTTTTTTTGTTTATTATTGTTGCTGTTACTGCATCCTGATGGGTCTGTGATGATTTCTGACACATCCCCTGGGTGACTGAGAATCATTTCTAAATAGTGAATTACCTTGGGTTGGATTAGTATTCCCACTGAGAGCTTTATCTGTGTCCATGCTGTTTCTGCATTTGCCTTTTCCTGACTGTAGGAGTAAAACCTGCAGTCCATTTTAGTGGAAAAAACACAATTGCTCTTTCCCAGTCAATTGGAAAACTTTGTGCCTTTGTGGGAGGATTATAGTAATGACATTGAGCAACTAAGAAACTGAGCAACTCTGCTTTTCCTTATTTTTCCTCTTTTCTCTACTGCAAAGTAAGTTGATTTCAGCACAAAGCATCTCCAAAACACAGACCCTTCTGAAAGGATTTTAGATCCAGACAGGAGATAATCACTGCCATTCAGATGTGGCTGTGTTTTCTAGATGGAAGCATATGTAAGCCTCAATCTGCTGAAGGAAAAGTTAGTTCTTTGCTTTCACTGGGGAACTGAGCTATTCCAATTGACTTTGAAGATGAATTCCAATGTCTGTATCTGAAAAATCTCTGTGTAGTGTTAAGTCCCCAGTGAAGATAGTGACAAACTGGTGCAAATCCAGAGGAGAAAATGGTTAGGAAGCCAGAACATGAGAGATGCTAGAAGTTGCTGAGGGAATGGGGTTTGCTTAGTCTGTAGGAGGTGATGAGGGGATCCAGTTCCTGTCTTGTACTATCCAAAGGGAGTTTTTGGAGGAGGTGGGATCAGGTTCTCTGAAGGACAACACGACAAAGGTGTAAGAGATGATGATCACAATTTGCCATGAGGGAAATTGTGTTTGGATGTGAGGATTGTATTTCTTCATCAGGAGGCAAGGAAAGTCCCCCCTTGGAGGTTTTCAAACTGCAGCTGGACCTGATCTCACTTTGAACAGCTTGAAGCTGGCACTGCTCTAAGGAGCTTGAAGCAAGTGACCTCCTGAAGTCTCTTCCAACTTTATTTTTTACTTTGTAAATCTGAATTCCTTTTTACCAGAAGTAGCATCAGCATGAGAGGGGGAAAAAAAAAAAGTACCAAAATTGAGGATTTGAGAAACAGGTATATATCCACATGACCAACTGAGAGAAATAGATTTCCAGCTATTTACTTTTGGTGGTTTAATTTTCCTTTGGAAAATAAAATCAGGAAGAGCATAGGGTCTGGAAGTGAGAAGTCTGGTTACAATCAGAAGAGCTTAATATTTTTAGCTCCTGTTTTTCAAAGTAAAACATCATTAAAAAATAGTATATTTCCATTGCAAAGAAGAGAATGACTGTCATGTTTCTTAATATGCACTAGAAAGAATGAAAGTCACATGCTTCAAGGATGTTTATGTGTGTATGTATATTAAATATGCCTAAACTTTGTTTTATACATTTTCAGTCACTTAAAGTACATAATTTTACATTTTAAAGATCATGAGCATGCAGTTGTCATATGGGATGTTTTGGAAAATAGCACGCTCAAGAAAATATCTAGTGTTATGAAAAACTAAGGTTGTTTATACTTATTATTGACTTACATTTTTTTCCCTTCAGCTGAAGCACAGTTGTGGAAGGTAAGAAAGGTAAAGAACTGGCCTTTTGCTAATATGTCACCTGTATAGTAATCAAAGTCTTGTCACTTTGCATCAACTTTACTTATAGCTTACCATAAAGATCTCCTGCTCTGTGAAACAGTCTGTTCACTATTTATTCACCAGATGAATTAACAAACAAAGACACAGTAACTGGTGCTTCACAGAGCTGGTTGTGGGGCCTCTTTTGTGAAGGAAGCAAGGAGGCAAATTTGGGATTAGAAAACAGGTCTTCAGTACTTGAGGGCTCACTTTTCTCTGTCCTGCACAGTGCATTTGTTGTTCATGCAAGAACCAAAATCAACCAAAAAGCAGATAACCTTTTGTTATAGAATCCTGATTGGTTTTAAACACTGATAAGGGCACTTTGTAAGATCATCTTTTGATTTGTAGCTGTTTACATTTTGAAGAGACTGAGAGATGCTAATGTCCCTTCTGGCATTTGTAGCTATTTTGCTTTCTGAAGATTTGTGGGTTTTACATGGCATAAGATCAAGCAATAACAAAGCTATGACAGATAGAATTGAGGTACAGAATTACTCTTTTGGCTCCAGACACATTGCTTACTTTGCAAGTCAGTGTCTGCTCACTCCAGTGACTCCTTTTGCATAAGGGTCATCACTTCAGATGTATGTAAGATTCTGAAAAACACACACAGTTGGGTTACATCTGCAAGTGGATGAAAGAAGGCTCTGAGCTGGGATTTCTTTTCGGCTCAGGTAGGCTTTTTCCTGCTCCATAGATGTCCTCACAAGACAAGCAAACATAGTCTCTGTTATTAAGCCAAAAGGAGCAGATAAATCTGACAAATTTTGCTTTTCTGCTGTTTTTCTCTTCTTGGTTTATAAAAAGTCACAGTGTGAACCACTTCAATGCCTTCCACTGTTTTCTTTTACATTTTATAGTGCTTGCATGATCTCAGTGAGGGAGCGTATTTATTGTGCATGCCATTCAGTTTAGATTCAACTGCAGCACATGATTACAGCAACTTAGAGGGGAAAAAACTGGAAAATAAGTCCCTGATGTAAAACGGGTAACTGAGCCAAAACAGTAGTGCCAGTTATTTCAGTGCCTCACATAGTGATTTACGAATTCACTGCAAACACATTTAGCAATTTATTGGGACAACTGTGCATAATAACCAGCTCTCTTGAAACCTTGGATGCAAACTGCTTTTGATGGTAATTTTTCCTTTTAATATTTTACAGGGAGGCATTAGAAGGTGACAGTAGGGAAAGCTTGTGTTTGCGTCATACTTCTCAGTGCCACCCGTAAGTTTATCCTTTCAGTATCCACTGTATTATTTAGTTTGGGAAAATACACGCAGTGTCTCATGGAAGAATGAATACCTACAGGACTGATCTGAATCCTATAGACATTTGGTAAGATGACACATTTTCCACATGTGTATGGCACGTGCATGTGCCATTTAGGGCTCTTTTAGGCTCATGAAGAGCAAGAGAAGCAACTTCTAGGTGGTATCAAGATTGTCTTCCAGCATCTGCCTGCTCTTTCCTAATTTGCACAGATTAAACCTGCAGGATTTACAAGGAAGGACACAGCTGGATGGAGGATGGCAAGTAAGGACAAAATAATCTTTAGGAAATGTCTGCCAACTTCCTGATCTTATACCAGCTCGCACACAGATAAGTTCGTTTTATTTTAGGCAGGCATTTATTTAGCTTTATGATAGTTTCTATCACACACCTCTTGTCCAAGAAAAATATTTCCAAATTGTTTGTGTTGATGGTAAATGCAGAAGCTCTGTCAAACCTTTCAAACTATATATGAGACACCAGAATGCCTTTTTAAGCACCAGGTTATTTCTTTTAGGTTCTCAGAGGCTGAGAGATGCAGTAGCTCAGATTTTTTTGACCCAGTAAGATCCTATCTCATGACCTTATCTATATGATAAGGTAGCACAGAATGAAGTGCCAGCACAAAGTAGATGGTAAGAGCTAAGGATCATAGGAGGAGGTTGGAAGTGAAGACTTGTTTCTCATGCTGTGTGAGAACTTGTTACTTGTCATCCCATCTGGCTGGTTACCTGCAAATAAGGTAGATACCATTATAAACACTTCAGAAGATAAGTTTGTAAATGTTCAGTGAGCTTGGGTGGTAACAACAGTAGAAAAGATTCCTTTGCTCTCACTGCATATATACCACATATGTCGAGGGCTCAAGTATCTCAATCCTGTCACATATCTATTTTTAAAAGCTGTATTTTTTTTTTATAGCTTACATACAGAGTCTCCAGTGCACATTTACATGCTACAATGAGGTCATTTTTCTGGATAATTGGGAAAGTTAAGTAATTGCTTGAAAAAGTAAACATTTCTTTTAACATGCATGAAGCAAGTCTTAGAGCTGTTTGATACCTATACTTCTAAAATTAAACAGTGATTTACATCAACATGAAATCCATCTTGAGCTATCCTATGATGTCATGTGGCATTGCCAGGGCACGTGCAGGCTCTTTCAATACCCTTCATTCATGATGGGGAGCCTCATTGTGATTTCACTTTTCCCTTAGACAGCAAAAGGCAATATGTAAAATGTGGAATCAATATGATTTCTGTGTATTTGTAGAGTACATGTTGACAGCTTAAGAGACAAGTGGGACTGACTGGCAGAGGTTTTCTCTATCATTTATTGCTTTTATGCTTTCTAAAGCATGACCTTGTGCCTTTGAAGTAATTTACCTGTTGGCATACTCATGTGGCAGCAAGACACTTTGAAACAACCCCCTTTTTTTGTGATTGTTGTATTTATCCAGGACCAAACAGAACAATCTTGGTCTGTGTCCAGGCTTCCTTATTTTGTGTGGTTTAGTCATAATGCCCCATTTCAGCCCTGGTGGTGACTGCAGCTTCTCTGCTGATAGGCCCAGCTTTTCTGAGCCACTTCTATAGCTTCTTCAGCAGAATTTCCCATAAAGGTTTCCTAATTCATCAGTCTCTGGATAAGATTTAACTATAAGATCAAGATTTGTCTTTGCATGTCAGAAATGTTGTTTCTGGAATTACTGCTTCTAATGTAGGATCACAATCTAATAATTTCTAGGCTTCCACCTACTCTGTAATTTTTAACTACCTTATGTCATTTGCCAAACTCTTAGACTTAAGCTCCATCAGACAAGATGCATCTTTTTCTCATCTCACTTTGATGACCCAGGCTTTGACAGGATGTCAGTTAACTGTGGTTATTTGCAGTAAACAGTAGTATTCAACTGACTGAGACAGGAATGATTTTGGGTAGCAAAAAGCCAAATGCGAATTTAATAAGGAAACAGCAAAGTTTATGATCTAAAGATGAAAAGAACTTATTGTAAATTCTGTTGCAATAACAATGGGTGCACTGCATAGGAAAAAGGAAAATAATCTGGTTTCAGAGGCTGTTTCTGCGTAATAGAGTAGACATTGGAGCCCTCAGTTACAGTATGGAAAAAGAAGAAATCCAGGGTGACAAAGGCTAGTGAAGTGGAACCATGGCAGCTGAGCCCGAGTAGTCATTCTTGACAATAGGGAACAAAAAGTAAGAGAAGAAACAGAAAAGAAATGTCAGAAATGATCCTCAGCAGAAGTCACTGATAAACTCAGGCTTCTAATGGGTAGTTGGATATCCTGTAATACTTCAGAGGATGCTGGCATGTTCATCAGCTCCTTAGTTTTTGATTAATTCTGAATATTTATTAGATTAATATTTGGAAAGCTTTTACTTAATTGGAATTCTTCTTGATATGCCTGGGTGTAATAAACAGTTGATTTGTGTGCTTGATGCAGCTTTAATTACATTCTGCAAGGGAATCAAAATCTCTCAATTTCGACAGGTCTGGGTGGATCTCTGCTGGTAATAGATATTGGTCACCTTCATTCAGAAATATCTGCTATAGACTAAATATGCTTGTGTTGCCCTTTGAACTAGCTGATTGCATGCATCACTTTCTAACCCCTGCACAGGTTTCTCTTTCAAACCTATACATTCCCTTAAAAGCATTAGTTAGATTTGCCATGGTACCTTACCATACTTCTGTGACTATTTGGTATGATAGAGGGGAAAAAAAAGGAGTTTCTAGTTCATTGTTTCAGGAAGTGAGTACGTAATGAGCTATTAAACTATGGCTGGCTTCTTCTGACACTTAGTGGCATTGTCAGCATTATTGTGAATTGAAATGGGGCAGTACAGGAAATAAATGTAATTGCAACAGATTTATACATAAAGAATGCACATTACCAACTAGTGTCTTAAGGATAAGTTAACCAAAAAATATTTTTAATAAGAAAAGTAGAAAACCACCATAGACACATTACAAATTTTTGGATAGCACAGATAAGCAGAAAGTATAAATGCCTCAATCTGAGTCTTTGAGAACTCTGGTGTGAGTCAGCAAATAACAATTAAGATTGGTTCTGTCTTCAGTTAGAGGTTGAGCTGTGCAACATCTATGAATACTGCACCCTTCCACTTCACTGCTAGATTTTGCAGGAGTGAATCAAAAAACAACTATCATATATTTAGCGACCTATTGTCAGATAAAGATTGAAGCTTCCAAAGTGCTGCCAGCCTCTGAATGCTAGCTATTTAGCCCAGTTGTGTTAAAGTGCTGTCTTTGGTGCATATCAGTAAATGTGGCAATAAGGTAGTACATAGTAATGGACTTATTAGCTTGTCAATGTGTTTATTCAGCCACCAGTCAAACCTTACTTATATATAGCTGAGCAGTTTTCATAAAATATGTGATCATGAGCACCCAAGAACCAATTAGAAAACTTGTGTGTTTTTAATGGGTTAGGTTTTATTATCCTACAGCTATTATAAGCGTATGAACAAAGCAGTTACTACAGCACTTGAGGGTATATATTTAACTTAGAGATATGGGTTTTTTAAGATATGACAGAATAAATCATCTTCCAGATGGTGTTCTAGATAATGTCTGAATCAGAGCCCTTCAAATATTTTTATAATTAATTTAAAGACCCAGAATTAACCAAATCTTAAGAGAAACAATGCTAGCTCTCAGCACAGAATAGAGTTAGCTTATTAACAATTAGTATTCGAAGAACAGCCATGTCCTGACTCATATCAGCCAGTTCACTGATCAAAATAGGCATGTTTCTCTCATGTTCTGTGGTAACCCCCCAGGCAGTACAGGCTGCCTGCAGAAGAAGATGCCCCAGGCGGTTTGTAACCACATTTGCAAGCATCTCCAACTGCAGAGATCTTGGTACAGGAGGGAAGAAAGAGCCTAAAGTGAAGTGCAGACTCCCATTACCTTGAAATTTGGTTGCTTTGCCCTCCTCTCATTACAGGTGAGCAAGTGGATTTAATTATTTGTTTTTCACACATGTTTTTCATCCCAAAGAGGGCAGGAATGATTTAGAAAACATCCAAGTAGTTCACTATGAAAAGTTTTAAATGCAGGATTTCCTTTCAAAAATGCCTTTGGTTTTTTGTCACTTTTGGAAGTGCAGATGATTTTTATAGTCCATTCTAAGTCGTTAGCCACTTTTCATGACTAACCCATAATCAAGATTCAGTTAAGAATTTACATCAGCTCTTAGAAGAAATTAATGTCATAAAAACTTAGCCAAAGAATGAAGCAACACACTTTGCTTTTTGTGTGAACAAAGTGTTCTTGGTTAAACTTGAATTATTTTTATGAATCTGAAATAAATGAAACTGAAAATAAGTATTAAATTGTTTAGGATGGAAGTAGGTAATCAGTTAAATACAGGTCTGATTAGGACCATGCCTGTGTCATCCTATGCCATGATAAGTATACAGTTACATATATTTCTCAGTAAAGTAGGTATTCACATTTCTAAGATTCCCTAGAATGTAAGGAACTGGTCGATATCCTTGTTGATAAACTTTTTTGGTAAGCCTTCAACCTTCCTTGCTTCACTAGATTTCAGTAAGAGAAGGACCACCACCAATGTAAAAGGTGCTAGTGAGATAGCATCAGAACTGCAGTACACAGCTCTGGTCATCTGTGCTCTGGAAAGATTAACTAAATTAAAGCATGTGAAGGGAGGAGAAACCTTTGCTTGTCCAGCACAGGAAAATGAAACAGATGACTGATCTGTGTGGGCCAGTCATGGGGATTAAGGAGAAAGGAAAGAATTACTTAAAGGATACTCTTGGCCCATGAACAAATAAGCTTGAACAATTATGACTAAATGAAGCTTTCAGAACAAGCTTAAGTACAGGGTTTGGAACAGTCTTGTAGTCAGAAGTGGGTGAAACACTGACCCACTTTAAGTTGGAACATAGTTAGCTATGAAAGGAGCTTGTATAATGCAGCTATTGAGTGGCCCAATGAGCCCATGAGGTTCCTGTATTGCAGGGAGCACAGGAACAATAGCAGCATCCTAACAGGGCTATCAACAACTATAGTTTTTCTTTATGTTCTCCTTGCTTTTCATGTGTATCTTTGTTGTTGTTTGATTAAGCAAAGGTTAACAAAATCCCTGCACTTCAAGACTGTAAAATATTTGAATAAGGGAGCAAGAAACAGAACTGTTTGTTGAAAGAAAAAACCCGAAGTAGAGCTGTCTCTTCACCTCTTGAGATTTTTGTTCCTTGTGCATATTTGTTATCTTGCCAAGAGCATGTGTTGTTGGGCAAGTGTCCTTAGCTTTTAGTACAGTGAAATAAAGAATAAGGAGTTAAAGATATTTGCTTGATCTTTCTTAGAGATTCTAATTTTTTGAGAATATGAAATTAAAACTTTCTACTCTGATTAAGTTTGCAATGTGGGTGACAGTCACTTCCATCTAGTATTGCAGGTGCATTTTGTCTAATGAACCCAATCCACTTTCTCATTAGGATCACAAATTCAGCTACTGCAACATGCTAATTAAACACCCATCAAAGCAATTTTAGCTGAAGCCAAGTGTTATTTGGGCACAGGCAAGGATTAATAGGCAGAACTTTTTGTCTATAGCAATTAGATCATTCAGGGGAGATCAGAAATACAGTAGATTAGCGTCTCCATTATATGCCTGCCTCCTTTCTGAAGCAACTCTTCAGTCAAGGCAATAAATCAGGCTTCAGTCCCCATTGCTGTTCAGCTGAAGGCCATGTCAGGGCACATATATCAGCTTTCCAAAGCAGTAACCACACATTAGCTTGTTAGTAGCTTCATATAAAACAGATCTGGAGTCTCTCAGTGAATAGTATAGAGCTGCCTTTGTGTAGCGGGGATTTTGACAAAGCACTACAAAGAGTTTCTTAAGCTGGAAGGAGGAATGAGACAATGACAAGAGACAATAAAATGTGATATATCCAGTTAGGTTATTGCCATAAACCTTCTTCCCTGACTGAATCTCTAAAAATGCCATAATGTCTTAAGACAGGCACTTTTATGTTTAATTCAATGATTTGAAGTAAAAAGAAAGTAAAAGCACCACACCTCACTTTCCTAATTTTTGTAGGCTCTGGGGGATGAAATCACATTAGATTTCTGTGAGACTGATGTTTCTAAGTGTTACTGTCTTTTTTAATGGCATTTTAACATAGTCTATTTAAAATAAATTAAGGTGAAAATAGTTTTCAGTTCTGAATTTCTCCCTGCTGTCCATAGAAGGTAGGAAATTTTGGTTGAAGCAGAGACAGAGGGAATTTTGCTTATTACACAGTGTTTTGTGATTTGGAAAAGCCAGTTGATCCAGATTTCATGGATTAAATTTTATGTTTAATCATCAACAGAGACAAAAGTCATCCGATCCTACTGAAGCTTTCTTTCAGATATAGTTCATCTATGGCTAGGCACTTTTGAAAAAACAACTCAGACTTGCCTGCATCTTTAGAAAAACATCTAACCCCCTTTGAAAATTAACTATAACAGATGCAAACTCTGGTTCCCATCAGGCACTATATATTTCCATGAAAATTCGGCATTAATTTTCTGTATGACTAGGCAGACTTGCCACCTTCCTCAGAACAATTACCTCCCTTTGGCACAAAACATATTTGCTACAAGCATGTATTTAATGTTGTAAACAAATGTTGTAGCTGTTGCAAAATCTGATTAAAAAAAAAAAAAAAGCAACCCACTTTCATGCAAATCTGACAGCCTTGGCAGAGCAGTCATTCCAAAATGCTGCTGGTAAAGAGAAAGCCATTTAAGTGATACATGCTGTCAAACATCCACTTCTGAGTACTCTCAAAACATGACGGCTAAAACTGAGCAGGGTAATATAACATTATAAATTCTCTTATATGAAGAAACAGTTTAAAATGTAGTGTTCATTTGCTTTGATTTGCCCTGTCTTCTTCAGCTCAGAATAGTGACTAAAAGGAATTGGTTTATTATGGACAGGTACAATGTTGACAAAGGATGGATTAATGAAAAACAACAAAAAAATGCCTTCTTTCTACAGAAACTGGAATGTCATGTTCTTTCTGAAGACGTTAACAGAAACACAGGGTGACATTTGAAGATACTCAGCCCCCCAACTATGTGAATGAATTCCCACCATCTTGGGGCTGGATTAAGGGTTGGAATTTATTCTAAAGGCTCTGAATCTAGATTTTTGTCTCTGTTGTACTCCTAAATTTTGTATCCCTGCCCATGCCGGGGGTTGGAACTGGATGATCATAAGGTCCTTTCCAACCCAAACCATTCTGTGACTCTGTGATTTTTATTTAGTTATTGTTTGCCATAGGGCAGTGTGAAAGCAAGCGGTGAGTGCAATGGGAAACAACTTGAAGCAACCACATCCAGTCATCCAAAACCCAGCAGGTTTGCCCACTTAGTTCTCTCCCTGTTGCCAGTTTCTGTGAGCATGAACATCAGCCTTTAGTAATTTCCTGAGCATTTGGCTAGTCTGCAAGGCAAGCTGTGTGTCTCAGTTTAGTTATTCATTGTGAACTTTCCCATTTGGTCAAAGAGGATACCTAATACGTATTGAATAAGACACTACCAGTTTGAATTCTTCACAGAGTCCTCAGTTTTGAGAGGGGACTATACATATAGCTAATACTGATCATAAAGTAGTAATGACAAAAAATTACTAACACCTTTCACCTCATAGGTGCTAGCTTTTATCTGACCTTTGCTCAAAATTGTTTTGCTCATTTTTAATGTCATCATTAATCTGCTGAGTTTCACAAGATTTGCTGGAAGTAGATGGCATTATCAATAATTTGCAGGCAAGGAAAATAAGATAGAGATGCTGCATCCCCTCTTGGGAAATACCAGTAACTTAGCTAGAGTGCTGGGAATCATCAAGGGAATTCTTACAACATTTCCCCAGAGAATAAAAACACTAAGCAACTTGTCCATGAGTCACTGGAAGCTCCATGTAGTAACCTTAGGCAGTGTGTATCACCATACTTATTTGATAAATTGCTCAAATCAAATTATTCTTCTCCAAAATAAGTATCATATGGCTTAAGTGCTGTAGCAATCTTTTTACTTCTTCCTACATAGAAATTTTAAAAAAGGATGCTATTCGATCTTATCTGAAACTAAATTTCATTCAAGAACTCATGTTTATTATCCATTTTATTACTTTTTTTTTTTAAAGGAACTCCAGATTGACCCCCCTGTGGCACAATAGTGAAGCTGAAGCTATGAAATACAGATTGTTATAGTAAATTGGGAAATAGCAAGCTCTTGGGTTCTGCTGTTTCGTTTGTGGGGTTTTTGTCTGGTTTTAATACAACATTACTAATAGTGTTTTGGAATAAAATGAATTTTAAATATATTTTCACATTTATATAGAAAATATTAATCCATAAAGATGTTTTAGATCTCAGTGATGAGTAACGCTCAGGATTTTTTTTTCTAGGTAAATATGCAAGATTTTTAATTTAGTTTAATTTTTTAAATGTTCTCAGTTTTAATCTCTGACCTTAATGTGAAGTGTCCATCGCATAAGCCATCCAGTCATTATTTCTGTCATCCTTTTAAAACTCATTTTATGTCAGGTCTTCCAGAAATGCCTTTACTGGAAAGAGTCTCTGAGAACTGAATAACATGTATAATCCGCTGAACCTATATGTATAATTGAACTAGAAAGAGTATACCAAAGTTTTGTTAGCTTTATTTGCCTAAAATACCTTGAAATTAATTTTTAAATGCTGTGATTGAATTTTTGGTCCTGAGCCATCCTTTGCAGGAAGAGAGGATGGTCTCAGCACATCCCCTGTAATACCGTCTGAGGTTATGACTGTATCCGAGCTCTAAAATGAGTTGGAAAGGTGGGTACCTTCTGCTCAAACAAGTTTTGTTCCCAGCAGCTTTAACTTACCTATGAAGTATAATGGCTGTGGATCATTAGGGTTTACTTCTTCCCCATAGCTGTATTATTTTGTTAAGTCTTCATCATTACGATTATTCTTATCAAGAGAATAAGAGAGGATTGTTGCAAAGGTCTAGGTACTAATCGTAGATATAGTTAGAGAGCTGGGAATGAAGAAATTGCTGTGTGAGGAAGTAGTCTTTTTTAAGATAGTTATGGGTTATTTGATTTGATTAGTAGGAGTTAAATAATCTGTTTATTTGACAGTGTATTTTAAAAGACCTTTGAGAGCAAATCACTGAAGGAGTTGGATGGAGGCCACCACTTGTCTCTAAGACAAGTTTCCTGTGCCTTCATTTGGGAGAGAGGAAGGAGGCCCCCAGTGGATGCAGCTTTCAACCCCATAAGCGTACTTCTGCCAAAGCAGGACAAATCTCAGTGTGAGTCAGAGGGGTAACATGAGATTAAGGTCTCTGAAACAAATGTATGAATAACTTGGCTTATTCATTGGTCTTTTCTTTTTCCATTGTTTCAAATTCACTTTTTTTCTTTCATTTTTTAAGAAAGTAGGTGATATTTTAAATGAAAATGAACTTTGCTTATCAAATACATTTTCATTCAAAAAAAAAAAAAGGCAGAAAAAAATATATCTATTTGAAGGGGAAAAAAATCAGGAAGACCAATTTCATAAAGCCATGACAAATTAGTGGAACACTGTCATATTGCACCTCTGCTTTTTCCTGAATATAGCTCTCCCAAAACTTGGCATCCAACTCTAAAGAAAAATTGAAGACTGCCTATTTCCCAGAGCTCCCATTATCAAGAATATGTTTGGCTGGTCATTGCAGATAAGTCCATCTATTTTCTGCATTGGAGTTCTCCACTGGGAATATCTGACCTCATCCAACCATTTTTTTCTGCTTCTCCATAAACCAAGTATCTCACAGTGTGACAAAGGAGTTTCTCCTGTGATTTCCAGTCATCAGTATCTGCCATCAGAGACAATCCACATCTTACCAGTCACTGACCTGGATTTTCAGAAGGCAGATATCCCTTCAAATGAAAGTCAGGTCACTGACAGGCTGGGTTTTTATGTCTGGGATTTCCTCTGCTGTAGAAATCCCTCAATCTGATAAGGAGTCCTACTGGGAAGTCCTCACCTGGTACTACACAACATGGTACTCCTCACATGTGTGACCCTCACAAGGAAGTACCTTCTTTTGTTCTTTAAGAGTGACCAGTTTGGAGTTTCAATTAGTCACTTCTATGCAGCTTACCTGAAGCTGCATTTTATTTGCTGAATTGGAGAGGATTCCGGGAGTCTACAGATGCAAATCTGCAGTTATCTGCTAGCCAAGAGTTGCTGCAAAACTGTAGGTTAGGAAGTGTTAAACTGCCTGGCATTTACTCAAGCTTGTGCTCACGAAGTGAAGGACTTTATTTGCATTGTTTATAACTGGTTTTGTGTCCACCCTCTGCAACTTCAGCTGAGAGCCTGGTTACGTATTGCTTTTAAATCTTCCTCTTTGGAATGTATCACAGTCAGTACATTGTCACAGTGTGCTTTGGAAGCGCACACTAATGACCTGGGAAACTGAAATAACCCTCAGAACAGTTAAGGGGAATTTGCAGGAATTCCTTCATGCAAAGCTGGGCACCCTAAAAGAAAAGTGCTTTCGAGTTCAAACTGTTGTTTATTTTGGAGTGTGTTTCTCTTTCTGCTTTCAGTGGTGACCTAGGAATGAGCTCACCATTGGAAGCAAATCTGTCTTCTGTTACCACTCCTAAAGGATTACCTACTCTCTGAAGCACATGGGGTTATTGATGGCCTTACACCAAAATTATTATTTGGAATTCTGTGAAAAAAATACACACATATATGTATGTGTGACACTGACAGATTTAAGTTAAAAATCTTGTTGAAACATTACAATAAGAGATTGAATTTGTAATAAATAGAAGGCTTCCTATATTTGCAAATGTTCTGCTTTGTGCTTAAACAAGAAAATACCTCATCTAGCATGACTATGCAGGAGAACAGCAAAAACATATTGTTTTGTGATGTGCTTATAGGCTGTGTAGCATTTGGCAGCATCTCAGACTGAGATCCAGCTAACAAATAGCCTCTCTCTGCCTTTGTGTGGGGTTGTTTTACATGGCTTCCTACAAGCAGATCATGCGAACCAGTGCTGCTGGCAGTGACATGCTTCAGTGACAAGACTGATGACAACGCCAGTGTCGGCTGCTCTGACCATCGATCTGTGCTGCCCTGCAGAAGACAATTGACATCAAATACCAGATCTCACTAATACCACTTCTGACAGACTTTAATCCATGAGATTTAAGGCAAGCAGTGTCTGCCAGCAGGACCAGCACATGAAAAGGCACATTGAAGGTACCTGACATCCACCTAAGGTGTTGTTGCCAAAGATGCCCTCATCTTGATCTCATACCACCTCCTGCTCTCCTGACCTTGCATGTACACACTCCTTTGAATCCCTTGCTCATATGGGGACAGATGGGTCCAGGATCCACTCTGTAAATGCATTAGGAGTTTTGCTATTTCAGCCTCTGCACGGTGATGCGGGAGGAATTTGGGAACCAGTGAGGGACAACTGGCCCACCAGCATGCAGAGATGGAAACTTTTTGAGTTAGATAGATGGCTTTATTTTTCCTCTTGCAGCAGTTAAACTGACTATTGACAGAAAGCCAGATACAGTAGTGACTGACAAGGTATAACACCATGAGCAGAACAAAAAGAACAGTCTTTAGCATCTCTATTTGGTGAGATCCTGCTTTGAAGTTACTTATTCTGAAATTCCTGAGACATTACCTGGCAGCTGATTTCTGAAGTTTGCTTTGGTGTCTCCTCATGCATACCTCTCCTTCTCCCTTTGCTGCCCTTTTGCCTCTGTCCTTCACGCATTTCAGAAGGAAGGATTATAAAAAAACCCACCATGGAACCCAAATCTACAGATGTAGGAGAGACATCTCTTAAGTCATTCCTTTTCTTTTTTCACTGATGTATTCTCTCAAGAGTGATAATCATCTTTTTTGAAATGCAGGTCTAAGATGGAAGGAATTTTTATCTGGAAGAGTAATATAAATTAGCTTTGACTGCCAGTTTCCACTGATTATTACTTTCCAGGCGGAATTCCTACAAATTCTTGAGGCATGACCTCTGATGAAAAAATAAACCCCTTTAAAACTTGTTTGAGAAATTCCAGATAACTTTCACAAGAGATTTAATTTTAGAGCATTAACACAATCTTGGTTGGAAAGATAAAACTACAATGCAGCTATTTGGTAGGAGTCATTACTGAACAGTGAAGTCATTTGAGCTTATTTTACTGTGCTTATCTCTTCACTCTCTCCCCCCCCCCCCCCAACTAATTTTATTATGCATTAGTCAGTGCACTCTGGATTCACCCTCATAAAAGGATAAAGTATCTCAGCAGATATCCAGGCTTAAGCAGTTACTTTGAGAGTATACTCAAAAGCCTTAGCTATCTGCACTGAACAGCCGGTGCACAGGGTATCACCTACATATTGTCAGTTAGAGTTCATTAGCTTGTAAATCTTGGGTTTGTGAGGCTTAAGCAAAGGTAAAAGCTGCCACAGATAGAAGCATTTTAAATACCGGTGCCAAGCACTTACTAATGGCAGATGCATTTTTGAATCAGATTTCACCTCTCCTAAGCAAATAAATTAAAGATTGCACCAGCAAATCAAGAAAGCCACTCTCCCACGCCTCTGTTTGATCTGCAGATGCATGAAAAAGTGAAAAGCACATGTGGGAAGATATTAGCTTACATTGCAATCATTTTCGTACTACTTTTTAAGTATTTAGGGGCAGAGCCCTTGGTTCTTTACTTGCAAAGCATTCACACACTGTGCTGAGGTGCCCTGGCTCTGAAGACGCACAAGCTGAAGGATCTGTGCCAGCATGAGTGCTGTCCACTGACACCCAGGTGTTTGAGCAGATCCATATGGAGTAAGTGTCCATCTTTGACTTGAAGTGTACTACAACATTGCCCAACAAAGCATTCACCATTTTAGCTGCTGCCAGGTCAGCACAATTGCCTCAGGGCTAAGGGGCAAGACCTGCAGCACTGCAAAGGCAACAAGATCCAAATATGAGGGGAGCTTTGTGGGAAATTATTTCTGTGTTCTTACATGTGACTTCCACTCTGTCAACTGCATTATATCTGGCGGAGGCTTTCCAAAGCAGAACAGAAGCAGCAGACACTGGTTTCCACTTACTGAGCAGGAATCAGGGTGGCCCTAGCCCTATGGAGAAGTCCAGATGTGCTCTCACCTGTGCCTGAGGCACCTTCTGTCTCCTAAAGTGCTTCTCTTCCCACACAAGCATCACTAGCTAGTACTCCCCAAGGTCTGCTGAGATGCCGCTAGCTGCCTGCACATCTGCATACTGATACTGCCCAGTATCAGTATACTGGTCTGTCTTATGTCTCTGTGGGAGTAGGCACTAGCTGAGGATAGGAAGCCACACAGGTCATTAGGAGTTTCTGTTATGTGTAAGGACCAGCTTAAAATAAAGCCTAGCCTTTCCTTCCCAACAGCTGCTTACAACAGTCTTCTTCAGAAATTCACTGCCCTGCATGGAAGGAGCATGATCACTTTTTGGCTAGAAAAATAACCTTTTGGGGATTGTGTTTATTTGGAAAAAAAATCCCTATTTTCTTGCAGAGCAACAAATGTAGTCCTCCCTCATCCCATTTGTTTTGTTATTTTCTAATATCTTCTTTTCCATTAGCCCACACTGCTCATCTCATTGACAAAATGGAAGAGCAGAACAGGAAAGGAAGGAGGAAGGCAACCCAGAATTTTATAACCCCCAAAGAATCCTCTCTATTCTTCTGTTTATAGTCATCAGTCTTTCAGCTATGCTTCTCTGCTTCTGGCTATGCCAGGTCACAAGCATGTTACACCTTGATTTCTTCCTCATGTCAGTGCTTCCCTGTCAGCAGTCTGGACTATAACCTTCCAAAACACCACCCATACAAAGCTCCTTTCTCATTTTTAGCTCATCCCCAGCAGAAGCATTTCAGCAGGCTGTACTGGTAGCAATGTAATTCTGTCTGAACAAGAAAAGAAAACTAAATTTAAGCTCAGTGGTTACATGGAGCAAGATCTGCATTCAGGAGTATCTTGACATACACATAGATGTGTGCTGAGTGTTGATAATATCCACTTTTTTCCCCTCTTCAAGGATTGCCCCGCCACCTTAGCCAAATTAGGTGGTTTCTCCACTTTGCTTTATGGAACAGCTTATTTACAATATGTGGAGTACAAGTGCATGATTGATAGTTCAACTAAGCAGAGCTCATTCATTTACCTGAAATAAATGCACCTAAAGAGCATAAATGGGAAGAGGTATTTAAAAGCCAAAACTTTCTCAGTTGTTTTATGAGTATCTCTGTATACTACCCACTGGAACAGATCCATTCCTTGCTTGACCAAACTCATTAACCCAAGCTGGAATAGAGCTCAACCCCTCTGAGAAATGCAGGCTTTTGTTTTTAATAAAACATGTGGGCCAAATTAGTATGTAAATAAATGAATGACTTTCAAGAATCCCAGATAACACTTGCTGAGCAATGGGTCAGGCCAGATTTAATCTAAAAATCTTTCTGCTGCGTGTAAATGATTATGTCATAGCATTTGTCTTTAATTACTAAACTGTTTCCAAAGGCTTGACTCATGGCATGTTTCTCAGTTAACCACAAAAACTTGTACTACAAGATCTGCCATATAGATTCTTTTTTTTCCTTACAGTATTGTTAAGCCCTGGCTCCTGAAAAAGGAATGTTAACGATCTCCCAGAGATAGGCACTTGATCTTTACAGTAGTAAGAGGGGGGGGGTTAAATGAAGTTTCCATTTAAAGGAAAAAAGGCACTTTTGACTCATAAATAATACTGCAACATCCTTAATACTGACAACAAACCACAGAAGTTAAAGCTTTTCAAATGCATATATTTAAATATCTCTGTAGAAATCCAAACATGAACACTGCTATAATCTATGTAAGAAAGATCTCTGTAACAAGCCGGACCTTTTTCAGTATGCCATGATGACCAGCCCTTGCCAATGGCAGATATCAAGAATGGCTCATTTTCTCCATGTTCCTAGCTGTACAGTATCTCTTGGTATCCATGAACCCTTTCCTAAGTATGATATGATCATGAAGTGAGGAGAATAAAGTGTTCCAGCTACTCTGTGAATTAGCAGACCAGTCTGGGGACCTAAAAAAAGATTTGGTGAAGAAGGAAAGAAAAAAAAAGCAGGACTTTTCTGTTGTCATAAAGAAAACATTGACCTGAGCATCTAGCTCTAAGAAGAACACCAAGATTGAGCTGGGGGCTTTGTAGATCACAGTGAAAGTTAGATGAGAAAGATGCAGGAAGCAGAACCAGTTTGTGTGGGTAAATTAGAATTTTAAAGTATCTTTTACCTGCATCTTTGTAACTGCACCTTCTCTGCTTGCCTTACCCTCCCCAGGCCCAGGGCAGGAGTGCCCACAGAGCCAGCATAGCCCATCACGACAGGCTGTCTTGCCAGAACACACAAGCAGTGAACGGTCACCAAAACGGGTAATGACTGAGAAGAAGAAGCCACTTACCTATTGATATGCCAATAGCACAGTAAAAGCTGCCTGCACTCTGTGCAACACTCACCACAACTAACATGTTAAGTCAGAGGACTTAGTAAGAAAGGATGGTGTGGGGAGCCATCTGACCTTTGTAGGAAGCAGTGATTGCACTGATAAGGATAACCTTGTTCAGCTGCTGGCAATACAAGGAAGCATGTGCTGGTCTTTTCAGGTTGTACAAGGGTAGACAAGGTTCTGAGAAAGCTCTTTTGTTCTAGGCTTAATATAGCTGGAAGGAGTAGGGTTTTTTAGAAGGTCAAAAGGACCAAAAATTTCTGTCTGTGATAATAAGCTAGTTCTGAAAGCTGACTGGAGCAGCTTGTTTCTAAACCTGTATCTGAGAGAGGGAAAGGCCAGCTTATGCACTCTGGACTAGCATGTGTTGCTGAAGTAAATAAGAATGTTCTCTACAAGAAGCAAACAAAACTTGGATAGAAGCAGAGACATCAAAGTCAGGTTAAGTGACAATACAGATCTAGGTATCTGCTGTCAGAATAGCCCTGAAGGGTCTAGCAGTCATGGTACTTCTGTTCCCTTCTTAATTTTCCTGTTTCCAGGGTAGCTTGGGCTTCTTTTTTTTTTTTTAACCCTCACCTTAGGGAGCAATTTCCTATCTACTAGATCTTTCTCTAAATTGCTTGTCCCACTTTCTTTGCTACCAGTTATCTTTCTCTGTAGCTATCTTCCTCACTGCATCAGGCTTCTGCTTGCAGACTTTTGGTGTTTCCCTAATGTGAGTCTCTATATCTCTTACCAAAGTTCTGTGTTTTGAGATGTTGCTGATTTTCTTTTGTGTCCTTGAGATGAGTGTCGAATGTGGATTGTAAGGTTCTGGGGCCAGACTTTAAATTGTTGTCAATTGTCAGTAAATCATTCTAGGGCTAACAAACAAGGCCTACAACAGTAGAGAACTGACATTAATAATTTCCTGACTCCGCACCTGCCTTCCCACCCTGCACACACTGGCAAGGAAAGTGCTGTCCTGATTTGAAAGTATGTATTTTCAGTTGAATTCTTATAGCTGCAGGAAGCTTACTACTGTGAGCATGTCTTAGACTGTGATATGTTTTTACCTTCCTAGAAGATCAGAAGGGCTGACACTCTCCAGCTAGAAAAAACAGTGAATTCCCTCCTGTAGGTTAAAGTTTTCCCTGAAAGCATTCTCTGACTTCAACTGCAGTATCTGCTTTATGACTGTGTTTTAATCCTCTCTTTAAAATGATCCATGTAACAGAGCAAAGCAGACTAATAGCTTTTATGGGTGGGGAGACTAACAGATTTACTTGTTTAAAGTGTTACAGAGGGTGTATATAATCCTTCCCTATCTTGAACAGACTAAAGGGAAGTCCTGTGAGGAGAGTTTGAAGATTTCACCCTTTTCCATAATCTCTAAACTTTTTCTATTACAACTGTTTTAGTGAAACCATTAAGCACACAGTAAATTTCATGTTTCTATGATGCTTTCTGGAGTCCTCCACCAATGTACTCTACAGACCAAGGATGACACTTCATAAACAAAATGTATTAATTACAGTAAAGAAGTTTCTACCTCTGGGCAGGGATACAACTAAGATAATCATGTAGTATTAGGGAAGAGCCACTCTGAACTGGAGATGTCTCCCTGGGAAAGGAGGGTGCCTTGGGCTGCCCTTCTCTAGCAGCAGAATATTGCTGTAGCTCAGAATTTGAGGAGCTGGTTACGAGAGAGGTTTGGCTGATATCAAATGTTGCCTTAATTGAATGTTTTAACTAAGATGTGCTTAGTTAGCATCCATTCACCATCAGGTGATTGCACTATAGAAGGGAAGTATCCTGGCCTTAATCTGAGTTATAAATTAAATACCTTTAAGTTACTGAGCATCTACTCTAACTTATGGACTGCATTTTCTCATTCATTGTATATTCTAGCTGAACAAACCTGGCTTGGACTCAAGTGAAATTTGGCATGGGGCAGTGGCCTACTGGCCTCTAGGACTTTCACAAGAATTTGATTCCACATTTTATGTGGCTATGTACTGGTGAATGGAATGTTTAAATAAATAGCAAATTGAGTCACTTAGCCCTGAATCAACAAATACAGTGTCCCAAAAGGGATTCCCCACAATTTATAGCCATATCTTGCTGAAGATTCATATTCAACTGATTTTTTAAGAGGCTCACGAGTTGGAAGATGGCAAGCAAACTCCTCTCCTAGCACATTCACAAAGCAGAGCATATTGCTCCTAGCCCTACCTGAACAGAGTATTTTTTATATATATATATATGTGTGTGTGTGTATTCTTGTAACGAGAGCCTCTATTCCCATCTGCAGTGTTCAGAAATTCTCTTGCCCATCTCCCTCTTCTACTTCTCTCCAGCAAGAGAATGCATTTTTAATAAGCAAAAGCAATCTATCCTCTGTGCAGCAGGTTAGTTTGTTCCTAATGGCTTAGTCACAGGTTGAAATAAGGTTGTATTAAAGCATTTGGCTTATTAAAAATAAAAAAGGGAGGGGTGGCAGAAAGCAAGTTTAGGGAAGACCCTGTATCACAATATCACAATAAATTCCTGCTGAAATATAGCAATTTAAGATACTGTTCAGTCTTTTTTCTTCATATCATAGCAGATCAGTCTGTACATGGTGGACAAGGTCTCTTACCAGTGTTTCCAGCTGTCTGCCTGTTTCTGAAACAAAAGGACAAGCTCTTCCTGACTGAGGAATATGAGCTCCATCCCACTGGAATTTTTGCAAAGGTCATCTCATCTGCTTTTCTTCAAGGCTTAAAAAAAAGATGGTTCTAAAAGGTACTTTGCTTTCTGTGACTTAAGTTCATGGCCATTTATCATCATGCCAAGTCAGTTTGTCTTTTAAAAGAAGTTTTCTGGGCAAAAAGAGGATGACTTATGAATTAGGACACGAAGAACTTTTCCTGCTGCCAAATTAGCCACAAGGCAGTTCAAATGCCATCTCCTCCATGGTGTGTGTCTGCCCAGCTGTTGCCTGGTACACAGATATAACCAGAACCCATTAGGAAAATACAGTTTCTTGAAAAATTGCGACTTTTCATGGGAATGAACAAATTCGAATATTTAAATTTGGTGGACAGGAGCTGAAACACTTCATTTTCTATCACTAGCTTGAGCCTCAGCCCTCATGAAATCCTGCTTCTCACTGCTGGTGGGAAAAAAAGATGGGAGCAGGGTGTTGGGTACTGAGCCTTGTAATGAAAATTGAGACTTTATATTGCAGAGTAAGTATTTCTATTGACTTGAAACAAAAGTTGGTTAAATGTTCATTAGGTAGTAACTAGCTGGATCTTGTAAGGTGGTGGTAGCTGCTTCATGGCTGGAAGAGGAATTAAAAGGTTTTGGCCTATAGTGTTGTAACCCAAAGCTGCAATTAGAGGGGAACACCTGATTAAGCATCTAAAGCAAATCTCTTACATTGCAATTCAGGCAGAAAAGAGAATATATACACGAGTACAATCCACATTTTGGTCACTTTTGTGCTCCTGGGTATTTCAAACCTTCCACAGCTTCCCAGGAAAATGCATGTTTATTCTATCTGCACTATTCCATCTGCATGTTTAAGAAACACCTATTGCATGGCTGTTACCTTTTCACAAGGTACCTTACCCTATCACTGTCACTGCTCTTTACCTTTCTCTGTTGAAAACCTCTTATTTTTGTTTGCTGTGCTCTCATATAGCCTTCTCTCTTGCCCTTCAATCTTTCTTAACCTTGTGAAACAATTCCCTACAGTTTAAACTGAACTTGTTGCCTCTTTCTGGTTGAAAGGATTTATTAAGAATTAACCTAGATTATGTCAACCAATTGTAACAAAAATGGCTTTTGATTTCATATCAGTTCAGATGCTGACTGGTGCTTGTGAGATCTTCCCCTTTATTCTATTTGACATAAATATCCATACTGTGTCACTTGCCAGCATTTGTTTTCCCCTTTGCACTAAATGAAGAACACAGTCATTTTGCCAGTGGATTTTGTGATCAGCAAAATATTTGCACAGCCTAGTTTATTTTCCTAAACAAAAGAGGTGGGGCTTGAATGACTCAGGGAACCCAATTAGACTCCCCTAGCTCTCCTGCAGTCTCTAATGCAGTCAGCTAAATGACTTGGTCCTACCTGGAGGGCCCATCACTGAGATAGACATGTTGCTTAGGTATGTAGAGCGTGCTTTTCCTTGAATATTTATTTCATGCAGGACTCAGGGCTCAATAATAAAATCACCAGACCTGAGAGTTCCCTCCTAGTATAGTCATAAAATATGTCCTTTGGCAGAGAAAACACTTTCTTTTCTCACAGAAAAGGGGTTAACCAGCTTTTTATTGCACTGCTGGGGCACACGCCACTCTCTAGGGAAGGGATTTGGAGCAAGGGGGGTGTGACGCAATGTTAATAAATGACCACCAAGTTAATAAATGACAATCAGTGAATGCTGCAATGGGGTGAAATACCGCAATCAGGCCAGAGTGCAAGTGAAGGGTCATGATGTGCCTCCAGGCCCCACTGGGGCTGAGGTAAGCAGTGTGAACTTTGCATCTCTAATGCAAGCCCAAGAGTCAGGAGGCTGTTAGTGACAGCACAATCCCTGGTGCTTGCTATGCCTCCTTTAAAGACCCATCTGGGTCTACATCCATTGGTGGTAGGTGTGAAAAGCCCCTATAGACCACCTTCTCCTCTATGGATGGCGAGAGCTCACCCAGTATTAAATCTCCAGTTAGTGTCCCCAGGACCAAAGGCAGCAGTGGAGGGAAAGGAAACCGAACCTGTATGTCTTTTATCTCTCCAGAAAAATACTAATCCTTACAGGAAAGCCGGATCATCCTCCTTGCTATTTATTTGTGCTGCGTTTAGCTTTAAGGGCATCTGCAGTGTAGCCAAAAGGGGAGAAAGTCCTCCAGTAAGGGAAGGCAAAGGCTTCTGGTTCGCCTCCCAAAACATCATGCCCTTTTTCCAGGACATGTGGCAAAACCACAGTCTTGGCTTTGCAGGTCTTACCTAGAGGTGAGTCCAAAGGCAGCCTTTTATTTTGAGGACACTTGTTCATGCTTTTGCAAGGGAATGTTTTGCAGGCAAGTGCACTGAGAAGGTGGAGATCTGTCTTGCAGAACAGATTCCGTGCAGTTATCACCATCATCATCATCTAATTGATAAATAGCTGCAGCTTCTAAAATAGTGGCATTTTGCAGCTGGAAGAAAATGTGTATTCTTAATAGTTGCAGTAACCTACTACAGTACTTGCCAGACTCCTGGATTTGGCGTTAGAAAGATTTTCTGTCCCAGCCTTTGAACATGAGGTTGTATTACATGGTAACCCAGAAAGAGCTAAAGTGACTCTTCACCAGACTGTTGAACCTGAAAAGGACCCTTTCCTACTCGCCTATAAGAGGTTGAATTTATCTAAACTGAATTGCAAACTTTCTCATTTATAGAAAGCAAAAACCATAAATGAATCTTGGGGTTTGTTGTTGTTTTTTTTTGGGGGGGGGGCAGGAGGATGACTTTTTTTTTTAAGGGATAAACTCTGAAACAAAGATAACCATGTTCCTGTCTTGCTGGTCTCTGTAGTACTTAGCATCATGATTCCCCAACTCTAGCACAATACAGTTAATGATCTGACATGAAGAACTATTTTACTGATATATACTCAACAGAAAATGCAAAGAAAATAAACTCTGACTTTTCTGAACTTTAACCTCTGAAGTCTAGGGGGAAATGCTCTTTACAGATGATCTTAAGGTGCTACTTTTTCAGCCTGTGTAAAAAGTGCAATATAGTCTTAATCGTATTTAAAAGACTTCTGTTATACCATCTCAAGCCTTTTTCTTGGACTGGATTATTCCTGCAGACCAAGTCTCTGGACTCTTTAGCCTGGGTATTGGGAACAATTTCTTCCCCAAGAGGGTGTTCAGGCACTGGAACAGGCTGCCCGGGGCACTGGGGGAATCAGCGTTCCTGGAAGTGTTCACATACCATGTAGGTGAGGCCCTGAGTGACATGGGTTAGTGGTGGCCTTGGCAGTGCTGGGGTAACAGTTGGACCTAATGACTTTAAAGGTCTTTTCCAATTGAGCTGATTCTATGATTCTATCTTCTACATCTTACTTCTTTGGAAAACCAGCCCCTTTTGCAGCTAACACAACTAGCCATCTGCCCTGGTCAACCAGAGTTCTTGCAGGGACCTAGTGCCACTTCCCTGGCTTAAGAAAAGTCACTGCAACCCTTTTTGTGTTTGACAACTTCATCTGTCACCTTGCAAACTGAGGCTGTAGTCGGACATGGGGTGATGTATAAGTTTGGTAGGCCATTGCCAGCTGCTGGGCAGCAGCGCATGGGAAGTAACCAGTTACACGTGTTTCCCTTCTGGCTTTCCCAGCAAATTTCAAACAGAGGCACTTGAAAGTATATGCAGTTGGATGAGCCAACGGATGTCTGTGAGCAGCGCCAGCAGCAGGATGGGACCAGGCGCTGCCTGCGGGCAGGAGTGTGTCAGACAGGGGTTATTCCTGAGCACAACAGTCACAAGCTGAGAATCTTATTTATAAAGTGAATTCCACAGGTACAAGTCATCGGGAGGAGAAAAAAGCCCCATGGACAGTGTTATATAATCCAGATAAATTTACTAATAGGGGATTTTCCAGTGGAAGAAACCTTACATCATGCTTAAGCAAGTAAAAATAAACCTGGCACTTGCATTTTGTTCTAAACACAAGAAGAGCCTTGATGAACTACTAGCTATGTGTTTTTGGCTAATTATTAGTCATGCTGAGCATTGTGATGTTGGTTGCAAATTTATTCCATAACTGCATCCTAACCTCAATATTAAAGTAGCACAGGCTTTAAAAATCAGTTTCTGTGCAAGGCTCACTGTTTCCAGAGAACAATGAGCTTTCCTTTCCTAATTATTGCTGATGTTTTAGCCATTATTGAACCTCATATGACCTTCCAGAGAAGAAAATAGCACTGGGATTTGAAAACAAAAGTGACTTGTCAAGTGAAATGAATCAAAAAGCAAGGTTTGCATAGCAAACCCCATATGCCAGATACATTTAAAAAGCTTTTTTATAGTTGGAGAAACAATTACTCTCACTGTATTTTGCATCTGAAGATCACTAGTGAAAGATGATGTGGTTTGGTCTATTAAAATGGTCTGCTCTATTTTAATAGTGCAGAAAAGTGAAAATCATGCACTGTGTTTGAGAGAGAAAAGAAAAAGATGCAGATGTGGAAAAGGGTCCAAAGTGTGGCTGAAAAGGCATACCACAGCCTTAAGAACAAAGCAAACATAAGATGCAAAAGCAGGTCTGTTGTCTGGAAAAAAAAACAACCTGTATTTTTTGAGAAATAAAAAAGGATCTGTATTGTAAGTTTGTTCCATTTGATAAAAATGGAATATTCAAGCAGACCAGGTGATCCACAGCATGCCACTGTTTATCCATGACATGCATGATGAGGTGTTCATGACTTTCCATTGCTGAACAGTAGGATTATCCAGAGAAGAAAGTGTGTTTGGGTTTGGCAAAGCCTCACTGGCTACTTTTTTACAAAGCCTTATAGTTAGATTCATCTGAGCAAACCCAAGTTAAAGTGGACAGATGTTATTTGGATGAAAATGGAAGTCTTTTGAATGTCTGCTCCACAGAGAGCCAAACCCAAGGTGGGTTCACGTGGGTGCCAGTTACAGCTTGTATGTACTGATCTTACACCCAAGATGAATTACAATAGCTTTAGACCAAGTAGCTATGAGTCCCAAAAGGTGAGATAAGAATGAGGGAAGCACAGATGTTCCTTCTCCTTAGCACATTTGCTGGGGGTGGACAGTGGATTGTATAGGAATTGGCCAGTACCCATTGCAGCTGTCCAAGGTTGGCCATTCCCTTTCCCTCCACTCCCACCTCCTCCTCCTTCCAAGTAGCAAATGGAGCATCTTGGGGAAACAGCTGACCTGCAAAGTCCGTATCAGGTACAGGGGTTTCCGATTGGGGCTGGTCATGCCTTTACCTCCTTCACCTTTGCCAAAGGCATTTGCCAAAGGAAATAATTCCTGTCACATGTGAATTCCTCTTCCTACGCTGAGACTTGGCATCGCTAGACTCTTAACCACTTCTTTCAGCTGTGAGAGAATCAGCCCAGCTTCTGTAATTCTCAGGCTTGCTCCAAGCTTCTTGAAAAAGCAGGCTGCTGTTGGAACTGCTGTTTCCAAGCAAATAGAGGCAGCAAAGCCTATCCTCAGAGTTCACCCTTACTAGACTGGCTTAGAAATGGAAATAGCAAGTTTGGTCACGTCAGGTCCCAGCTGGCAGCAAAAGGTCTGAACTGGGCTGTAGGGCTCTTCACTAACAACCAACACAGCACCCCAAAGCAGAAACCCAGAGAAGCCACATCATCTGGGAGACTTCCTCAGAGGAAGACACCTTCCACACACTGAGAATGAGCCAACTAAACAGCTGTAAGTAAATAAGTCTTCTCTGAAAGGAGCTAAATGTAGATGCAACTGCCAGGGAGTCACCAGTGCCCCTCTGAAGTTTCCTAGGGTGTGTGGATTAGTGTTGATGCTCTTTTCTTAGCTACCCTTTGCTAACAGGCTGTGCTTCCAGGTTAACTAGTCCACTCTAAGTAAAAAAGCTGGAGGTCTCTATGCAATGTACCTAGTTTAGGCTGCTGGTGTGAGAGTCTTCTCAATGTAAATTTTGAGCATGTTTTTTCTCTTCTGTCAGAGGTGGTTACATATATCTCTGTGGGAGGCAGTGTGGGTACAGTGATGTAAGGAGTGAACAGTGTGGTCTGTATCCTCTGCTGGTCAATGTTAGGCATAAGAAGACAAGCTTCCAATTCTTTAAACCTAGCCTGTGTTCATTGAGCTACCCTTTAGAAAAAACACATTAACATGTAAGCTCCTCAAATACCAAATGGAAACACTGACACGATAAACACTGTGACACTCACTGCAGTGTTTTTTCCAGAGCAGAGCTGGCCCTTAATATCACCTTGCTTTGACAGATACTCAAAGCAAGCAGAAGAGAGCACTAAGGGCCTCCACTGAGACTCCTCTGACACTGAGTTGTGGACAGGCCTGTTCCAAGCTGAAGGACATCCCACCATGGGTCACAATGCAAGAGTCAAATTAGAAAAACAGCCACTTTAAAGTAAGTGGCTCAATGGGGACTTGTGGTTTTGGAACCATGAACTGCATGGTTTAAAAAATAACCTCGCACTTATGCAGCCTAGCACTGACAACCCGTGTATAATATCCCACCAGCAGAATATGAAAGGGAAAATTCTGTTTTGGATGGAATGTGTGGGAAGTTTATGCCTCTGAGTTTGCTTCTGAATCTTGAATATTCATTCCCCCTGACCTTTCTACATCGTGCATGTTCCAGAACCTGGAATCTGATTCCACATCAGTCTAACTTTGGATTAAAATAAAAGTTTTGGTAGTTTCGTAAAGTGGGAATATTAACTTGCAGTTTGGATTTTCTTCGTAACAGTATTCACACATTCTTTTTTTCATGCTAACCTTTGGCTCTGGGCAATGATGCCAATAACCTTTCTGCCAACATATTGGTGTGAAAGGGGAAAATGGAGCGGGGTGAAGGAGTGTAATACTACTGTCCTAGCAATTGGATCCAGCTGGCCTCCTCAAATACATTCAGCCACAGAGAAAGGGGATAAAAAAGACAAAAATCAACTTAAGCATAAAAGACATGATTTCCAAAGGTTTTGTGCCCCAACAGCTTTTATGCATTTGAACTAAGGGTTCTGCATGTTTGGAAATCAGTCCCAGGAGTGGAATTATTCTGTGCCAATAATATTACAGGGCAGCTATTCCTGATTCCCTGGTTCATCCCCTACATTTTTCATGTTATGTTAAAGCTCTTTTAGGTTGAAATACAACAGTACCTTTCTTTCGCAAGCCTTGATTCCCCATTAGCCCCCTTCTCTCCTCCCTTCTAGTTCTCCCCTATGTGTGTTTCAGCTATTGCTCTGATACTTGTGGCAATGCTAAAATCCTGAAGTCATTGGATTTCACAATACATAAATGAAATGACTGTATGGCTTTGTCTCATTATGTTTTGATACCCGGTGTTGATGGTTCTTGTGGCATTGTATTACCTTGTATTAGCCAAGTTGAGAGCACCAAGCTCACTTCATATGCCTTACCAGAAATAATTGAGGAGATAATAATGGGAAATAATTAAGAGGCTCTCTTTTGTTGAGCTGGTCATCTCTCTGAAGTGTCCAGCAGCATCATTTCTGTCTTGGCATCAGGTGGCAGGCACTGTCTGAAGAGTTTAATCTGAGCACAGGAAAGATGAAGCATGTTTCTGCTGACTCATAATAGCAGCAGGCAGCCCGGGAGTTTCTAGCGCTGCTGCATGCCCTACAGTTCAGTTAGAGATGGGCTTGCTTGTCAGAAGGAGCTAGGAACATTCCCGAAGTTGGATGCTGTCAGAGGGACTGGGTTTGCAGAGGGGAGAAGCACACTCAAATACGTCTCTCATAGTAGAGCTGCAAGACTGCCACCCCAAGGCCAGAGGGATGCAACAGAGCATCAGTTTCCTTCCTACAGTGATGGGGGTGAAGGTAACAGTGGCTTTCAGAGAAGATCCAAGGGGTGCAGAAGGAGGATGCTCTCCACCTGGGCTCTGAGTCGTAAGACCAAAACTCAGGTTCAGCAATATTGACAACCCCAAGCTTTAAAAAGTAGCTAGGTAAATTGCAAAGGCAATGAGATTGAATTGAAGTCATCAAAGGGAAAGATAGTAAATGTTAGGGTTTGGGAGGTTTTTTCCCCCTGGTTTATTTGCTTTCTGAGTTGTGTCAAACACAGCTCATTTCGCAGGCTTTACCTTTACAGCTGTGTTTTCTCATCAGTTTTTTAGGACCTTTGAGGAAAAGAAAAAGCATAAAAACATTGAGCCATAGAGAAAATCCCAAGTCACAGCCTCAAAGGGCATGAGTCATGTTGACCCTGATGACTAAAAAAGACAAAAGCCAGACCGCTCAGCTCTTCCCTATTCCTCATGCTCAGGTCTTGGCTCAAAACAAAGGATTTGCTATAAGAACTGCCGCGATGCCACTGAGGCATGTGGGTGAGGAGTAACTTCTGAGCCTTGTGCTCAGCTCATCACATCCATTGTTCTTTGCCTCAGTGCAGCTGAGGGATGGATGCAGTGCCTGGTGGGGCATGCAGCTTGGGCAAGGCAGGGACCTACCACTCTGGAAAGAGATGCAACCAAGCCAGCCCTGGTAGATGTCAAGAAGCATGGACATGTCATTTCTTACTTAGAGCTGGCTGAACGTAGAGTGTGTGTGGTTGGATTGCTGGGGATGCTTTTTGTCAGATTCCCGTTGAAGGAGGAAACTGCTTCACAAACTCTGATTTTTAGGTTTCATTTGACAGAACTGAAGACAAAGGATATTCTCCCAGAGGCTTTAACCCTAAGCTTTATTTGCTTCATAGCATGCTATCCACACTTTTACTGGTTTGTTCCAAGTAGACATGAAGGGGCCATGTTTGCCAGCCCCCATCTTGGTCCTTTCTGTACATGCCATTTTGTTCTGCACAGGTTTCACTGATATCTGAATTTAGTATTGCATAAAGCTTTTCTTAACTGAAATTGCTGTTTAGGGCCCTGTTCCTAAAATGGTCCAGAAAGACTGAAGATAAAACTGTTTCAATGAGATGAGAGAAGGAATCTTCTCTTTGAAGTTTGGTTTCCTGGTGCTCTGTACAAGTGTACTCTCACATGTCAAAGTTTTATTTAGCGTACACTATTTTTGCTGTGGGGGTCTCGTCAAACCATTATTTTAGGTGACTGAAATCTTTATTTTACTTCTCACACCAGAAAGATAATTTTCTGTCTCATCTTGCTTTCTCTTATGTCAGTGCTTTAACCAAAATGCTGAGCAGTTGGAATCTAACTACAATTTAACTTAACACTTATCTGTGCTGCTGTTCGCACTGTACGAGGTAATTCTGAAAGGTCAGAGCAGCTGGATTCCATTACAGAAATGCAGGGAACTCAAAATAGACTTTGTGAATATATTTTTTGAGGAATTCAGGCAGCTGCTTTCGACACCCTTGGGCCTTGTTGTTTCAGAGAGCTTTAGTATCAGCTGAGGTCAGAAATCAATAAATTGCTCCCCCTCATCCCCCAGAAAAGAAACTTCCTTTGGATGAACATTAAGAAATAGTCAAAAGCAGATATATTTCTGCCTTTGCATTCTCCATAATAAGTTTTATTGCAATAAGTACTAAATCAAGAAAACTCTCTTCCATATGTGCTCAAGACCTATTTCCGCTCTTCTTTTTCCCTACACATGACATTTGTTTTACAATGCTGCAGTTTACAAATCAAATAGTTTCTCACAGAGATAGTATGTTTTTATTCCATTTGTCCTTTTTCAGATAGTCCAAACATCTGTGGTTTCGTCATTAAAAGTCCAATTGGCAGATATATACGGAAACTTTATGTTTTCCAGCTGGGCAACTACCAGTTGCACATACTCATTATTATTCATATTATCATTATAGTAACTGTGGAGGATAATTTCACGTGGCTTATACAGTCAATATTCAGTGATCTACAGCAGATAGTATCCTGAAATCCTTGGAACTGAACTCTCCATAAGCTCTGAGGACATTTAGATATAGATACGAGCCTTCTGGCTTGACCTTTCCTTTTTGATAAAACTAATGACACCCTGATTTCTGGAAGTTGCTAGTGGGTTTAGACTCTTCCCTCCAGGAGGAATATCCTCAGGTTGGAATATCTTCTTGTTGAGAAGGAATGGCTGGGGTTTGTTCCTCTCATAATAGTTTTACCTACCTGTAATCTCAGTGACTGCATTGAAATTATTCTTGACCTATCCTATTGGCAGAGCAAGGGTAGGATCTCAACCTTAGTGTCTGTTTTAAATCATGGTGTTATGCGAGTGGGGTTTTCAGTTGCTAAATCCCCAAAGCTTTCTTTCCCTCTTACTGGAGTTATAAGTGGCCACACAGAAAGTATTCACTCCTGGATGGAAATTTCGTATGCCATACTATAAATCCCTGAATGTACGAGCATGTCAGAGAAGATGAGCAGACTCTAAACTGTAACCATCCTAGTGGGTGGTACCATTACACTAGGCTAATTTACTGTAATGCTTCCGCTGACATGAGCATATTTCTCTTGTCTGACATAGAGTAGATTATGAAGGATGCCAGCATTCTGCCATTAAGTCACTTCCCGTGGTAGTCATATCATGATGCTATGCTATATGAAAAATATGATTGTGCAATTTGTGAAGCATGAAACACTTAGACTCCTAGGTTTGTAGCTATTTTTTAACCTTTTTTTATTTATTATTGTAGAAAAAAAGGTGGTTGATGAATGGACACTTTTTTTTTATTATTGGGATAGTAAAAGCAACACAAAGTGCCATGAGACAACATGAAGCAAGCTCTTCCCTCTTTTGTGTATACAGGCCCTATTTCCATAGGCTTTTGTGGAGTTAAGTGCTTGGCTGGAATGGGATCCTCTGCAGGAGCAAATTGGGTGGATGCAGATGGATTTTTCCCTTGATTTGCAATCAGGGAGTCAAGCAGATATATCCAGCTGTTCTCATTTCCCCCAGGAAATATGGTCATCCAAGCTGAGAATATTGCCTTTCTAGAGACCTCAGGGCAAAAATAAACCCTGCAGAAACAGTGAGGAGCAGATGGAGCCCATCCTCCGTCAGCTGTCATTGCCAGCAGGAGTGGTTCAAGGACCTGTGGTCACATTTGCATCCTGTCTGCAGCACACCTATGCTTTAAAAGACAACATTTTGAAGAATTCATGGGGTTAACAGTGAGGCTTGCATCACTATAAAGATTCTGCTTCCAGTTCAATGTGTTACCCTCCTTTAGGTCAATCTACTGTGGATGGTGTTCTCAACTACGAAAAATGTAAAAGGCACGTTTTTGATGGAGTTCTTGGCAAATTGTTTGATTACATTCCCTGATGCTCAACAGATGTCTGCAACCCACATAGCAAACATCCACGGGGGCAGTAGCTCACTGCAGCACTTGATATGAAGAATTGATATATAACATTTAATAGAAATAATCTGTTATGTATGCATCACTCCTGCTTTTCCAGGTTAGCCAATGACTGGCCAACTTAATTTACATTTTATTTAAAACCTTATCTAAAAGCTTGAAACTTCAATATAGGGGCCTTTTGGATTTTTTTATTCAAGAAATGAACAAGACATCACTTCTGTTTAAAGACAAACTTGAAAATTAAACCATTGTTCATTGCAGATGTACATTCCAGGCCATGGATGTAACTTGGGAAGTAGAAAGGAAAAATAATCAGAAGCATTTAAGCATTTTATGAAATTTGAAGTTGAAACTGCATTTGCAAGCATTTTTGGTTTTTTAATGAGCATTCCCTTAAGTTAAATTTCTGTATGGTACCCATGAAAAATTGCAGCTGTGAACATGATTATCAAGAGCTCCTCTGGACGTGTGTTCTAGTTGCTGTTGTACCTCACAGAAGATAGCTGGATACTGGCAACTGCTGGTTTTCTTATTGGTGTCACATTAAAGTTCAAACCATAAATCTGTGACGCAGCTGAGTACTAGAATTCTGCTCACTCTCCTGATGGAAAGCAATATATTCAGCTCTTATGCGAGGTGCATTTACTAAGATAGGATTAACAAAAATACCTTTTTAACCTAATTTTTACAGTCTTTATCAACATATATGTACACATAAGTTTCTCTTGTCATCTGATACTGAATGACAGCCTCAGGTATAATGTTTTCAGCATCTGTTATCAAAAATAAACTTTAGTGTTATACATTAAAGGCTCTAATCCTCTACACTAATGATATAGAGGATTAAAGGGTCATTATGCATCATATCTTCTGCAACCAATGAGCAAAGTTGTGGTAAAAGAAACACGGGAATATGTAATCTTGCTGTTTACTCAGTTTTTACTCTGTTCTGTTAAAGAAGATCAAGGATGATAACTGAGCTAGTATTTATGAATGAATATTCGAACATTTTTTTTTGTCTCCTTCTAAGGATGTAAAATACAGTGTGCCTAGGTAGAAAGGCACTCTTAGGACAGAGGCAGAGTCAGCCTGCATGAGTATGAATTAGGATATGAATTATGTGGGATCTTTAAGGGCTCTTGCAACCCAAAACATTCTATGATTCTATGATAATTCTTTCTTCAACATTTTACCTATACAGTATCATGCACTTTATTTCTATTCTCATTACTACTATTATTCAGCAGATATAATAAGATTTTCCTCTCTGTGTTAGAGTGGATACCCTTAGCTTTCCAGTGTCTCTTGAATATTCATTAGTGTTCACAGAAGGACTGCCCAAACATTGTGGAAAGAGTTCAAAAGTATTCTATTGACTTCAGATAATATCCAAACTTGGGGTAAATTTTTCATGTCATAAATATAGAGGCAGAATGTAAACTGTCTGAGCATACCTGTTTGTTTATCCCAGTTGAAATGCATTTATGCAAAAGAACCAGTATATTTACATTCAGAACATCTAGACATTTCATGTCCATATATTATCAGAAGTCCCTGGTAAATTGGTTAATTGCACAAAGTAAAACTTGTAGGTACTGGGCGTATTATTTAGAAGTTTAACTGAGGGGAAGTTAAACTTCTCTAGTCACATTATGGTGATTATAGTTACACATGTAGAACTGAGCATCAGTAATAGAAAAATAACTGTGCCCTCTCAGATCTTAGAATCTTAGAATAGTCTCTGTTGGAAGGGACCCCCAAGGGTCATCTAGCCCCTGCAATGAGCAGGGACATCCTCAACTAGATCAGGATGGTTTTGTTTATTTTTTTACTTCCAGAAAACCAATTGTAGCAAGAATTTTCAGGGAAAAAACATTAGGTCCAGTCCATCATGAATATAAGAAACCTGTTCAACATTGTCCAGATTTTGAAAAGGAAACAAAATGCTTTTAATGTATAATACAAAACCTGAATAAAGTACAAGTAATTAAGAAAAAGGAGTTTGAGTTCATCAAGCAAAGACCTGGAGGAGTTTGAATTTACTTAACGACTGCCTTTAAGATTCTTAATTAATTTTAATTATCAATTTTTCAAATGGAAGCTTTGCATCCAGTATCCAATCACTATTTTCAGATTTGGATCCATGCCAATTTGTTACTCTCAGAGGTGATGTTGAATAATGAAAGGATTTACAAATTCTTCAAATGAAGCATGTTGCAAAGATATTTTTATCTAGGGGTCATCTTTCTATTTTGTGTCATGCTTTCTTTCCTCCATTCTTTCCAGTAATAAGTGAATAGAGGGGGAAAAAGCTCTGTGCGATGGTTGCCAGCCATTAATACATGCTCCCCTAGACTCAAAGTGGTAGACACAATTGGCATTGGAATTATTTTGAATTATCAGGGTCAGCAAAAATAGTTCTAAAAAGGTTTTGTTTGATTATCCCTGAATTTTTGTGAGGCAGTAAGATGGGTATTATCAGCCCTTCAGTAAAGAAGTAGTTATATTGTTTTAGTAAATTAGTGGGGTGGGGTAAGGTTAGGATGGTAGATGAACTG
This sequence comes from Psittacula echo, assembly GCF_963264785.1. Lineage (NCBI taxonomy): Eukaryota > Metazoa > Chordata > Aves > Psittaciformes > Psittacidae > Psittacula > Psittacula echo. The sequence continues at coordinate 13,875,941 of NC_137738.1, read as the reverse complement.
AAATGATACTTTTATCATGAGAGGCAGAATATAGTCAGAGGATGAATAACATCCACTTTATCCCTGGAGGATTAGCCTGAAAACAGTGCTTTATATAATTTTACTTACAAGCTACAACACTAAGAAAAGGATAGTGTTGATAAAACGCATCAGTGGCATTATGCATATGAGATGAACAGATTTTCATAGGAGAAGCAATGGGTAACCTGAAAGTAAAACAGCTGGAGTAGAATTCAGTTATAGAGAAGTAAGGCAGCATACCAGGTAAATAAAATGTCTGATACTACTTAAGGTCTCATCAGGTAGCGGAAAAGCTACATGGTACGTTTCAATGTATAGATAACATTGAGCTGCCAGTATAATGTGGTGAAAAAGATTAAAAGAAATTTGGGGTGTACTGGTGAAAGTATGTGAAACAAGTTTTAATAGTATTGCAAAAATTACTGATAAGACTTTGTCTTAGGCTCTGATCAGTTCTAGTATAGAAAGGTGAATTGAAAATAAAATGGGCATGGGGTGTGAATACCAAAATAATCAAAACAAATTAGAAGGTGCTATGAAAGTGGTAACTGGAAGAATCTTATTTATTTATCCTGGCAAAATAAAGGTTGATGGAACAAGGGGAGAAAGATTATTGTCCATAAAGATGACATAGTAGGTATACACTGTAAAGTTAACTATTTCCGTTTCAGATTAGTGATTGTGATAAAGCAAATGAGTATGCAGTGCCCATGAATAAGTTTAGCAAATGTACAAAGCTCTTAACCCTAAGAACTGTGATTCCTTGGAATCGCTGTCTTTACACATTACTCCAAGAGGAAAATTCTATGATATACTTTCTAAGATGAAATATAATAAATACTAATGTAATTCATATCCTGCAAAATATACAACAGCACGGAAACCGATTAATGAACAGAAAAACCTGTCCTAAGGAATGCAATTAGAAATGATTGCCAGTGAGATTTCCAATCAAGTCCAATTTTTTGTCGTTCATTATACTTGACAATTTCATTTCCAGCTCAGCTTTGAAATTCTAAATGCTGTAATTGTGTATCTGGAGGAGACTTAAAATTTACAGTTCACAGCATATCTCCCTAGTTGCAAGTGAATATACGTATGTGTAGAATCATAAAATGGGCTGGGCTACAAGAGACATCAAAGACTACCTAATTTCAAGCCCATGCCAGGGGCAGGCACTCCTCCCACTAGAGCAGCTTGCTCCAAGCCCCGTCCAACCTGGCCATGAGCACAGGCAGGGATGGGGCAGCCACAACATCTCTGGGCAACCTGTGCCAGCGCCTCGCCACCCTCCCAGGGAAGAACTTCTGCCTAATGTCTAATCTAAATCTCCCCAGAGGCAGGCCCCAGAGGAGAAAAAGAGGTGTGTGGCATCATGGAAGTCTTCCGTGCTCTTCCAGTTGAGCAGGGTTCCCACATCTCTAGCACTAGCCAGGCTGGAAGCCTCAGTCTGAAGCAGGACATGCTCCTCAAGCAAATGGTTACAAATCTTTTGGAGGCGAGCAACAGCTGTTCAGTTCCCCATGGATTTGCTTTTACTGCCTTGTCCTTGTTATAGGAGTGTGGAAATTTCTGAAACCGTTCTATCGGTGATTATATTTGAAAAGTTTGCAGTTTGCAAAGGAAGCCTTTGTACATATGTTAAAATTTTGTAACTTTGCTGTTCTGTATTTTATACGCTATTCCAGTAGGCGATTGTGTTTAGAAATCATAAATCAATAGAGAAGCTTCATACACTGAATACTGCAATTGTGCTGGTTTGTATCCTAGCTACTTTATAACTAAACGCTACAATGGTGACTTTAGGAATAGAAACAAATATAACCTTGTAAAGTAAATGGAATGTAGAAAAGAATATGATGTGAAACTCCAACTTAGCAGAACCAAAGATTAAGTAAGCCTGAACCACATACCAAGGGAAGATAAAAGAATGCTGTATCCACATAATGGTTGGGATTTGTCCAAAGAACAGAAAGGTAAAAAGAGGACAGAGTGAGGAAGACTCCTTACTTCATCAGGACGACCACCAGATGAATACCAGAGGGGGCCGCTCAAGCGCAGGGGAGGCTGATGTCGTAAAGGACTGATGAAGTAATCCCTGATACCTATTGGAAAACTTCTAACGTATAAATTGCGAACGCGATGTGAGGGGGTTAGAACCAGATTTGGGCGCGTACCCCTGGTTCTCGGCGCCTTAATAAAGCACCTCATATAACCATTCCGATGGTTATGTGTTTGTCCTGATGCTAGCATCCTCATTTTGAGAAATGCCGCAGTTGTTTCCCTTGGGCAAACGCACTGAGACACAAGAGCCGAAGAAGAACAGGGGTGCCTCAGGGAGAAAGTCCAGATGCCCAATACTTGGTCTCCAAAGAGGCCAACCATCAACGTCTAAAGGAGAGCCTATGAGCAGAGCAGGGCTACTTCTGCCAAGGTCCTGGGGGTACTCAAAGGCCTCAGGAGCTGGGGCCCATCTCTGCTGGGACCCTCAGGCCACTGCCTCCTGCCAGGGGCCCAGGGGCCGTGTCTCAGCCCAGCCTGGGGCCTTCAGTCCCTGCCTGAGCTGTGTTGTAGCTCAGCCTGTCCCTGGATCCTGGATGGCTCTGGGACCTGCACTGCAGCGGGTGCAGTGCAACTGCTGCTCTCCTGCCTGGGCCCCTTAGACCTAGGGCACCACTTGTCACGCACGCTTGTGGGCATCACACAGCATAACCCATGCCATTCCAAGCCCAGTCTAGCGCAGTGCCTTCCATTCCGTTCCATCCTATGGCAATCCATTCCCTCCCATCCCATTCCATTCCCTACACCCACCCCGAGCTGAATAACGATGGCACTGCTATTCCCCTGCAATGCCAGGGCTTTTCAGCTCCAAAACCACTTTCAAGGACACGCAACACAAAGCTTACAAGTGGGAAAAGGATTTTATTTTAGGATTGCATTTGAGTTTAGTTTGGTTTCTTATCTTTTACTTGCCGTTCTCTTCTTTTGACCGGATTTTCCATGATGTCACGGGGTTTTGTTTTGGGTTGGTTTCAGAGCCGCTGCTCACAAGCATCAAGGCCTTCCAAGCAGAGGCTGCTGTGCACAAGGCAGAAGGCCCGGGTATATCTATGGAGCCAAGGGCAAAGCAGAAGTGGCTCCCTCTGTGAGCTGGCAGTGGAGCCGGAGAGGGCCAGGGCAGGAGTGGTGCCCTGCAGGTGTGAGAGCAGCGGGCAAGAAGCGAGCCCAAAGGGGAGCCCTGCCAAGGGGCCGTGCTCAATGCTACAGAGGACAAGCAGCAAGCTCCAGGGGCTACCCTGGGAGTGGTGAAAGCTTCCTCCCCCCGCACGGGGGCATGAGGGGCCACCTGCGTGGAGCAGGAGCAGCAGCCTTTGGGCCACAAGAGCCCAAAGGAGCCTTGTCAAGGGGCTGGCTCAGCGCTGCAGAGGAAGGCAAAAAACCCATGGGGACACTGGCAGGCCCTCCATGGGGGAAAAAAAGCCTTCCCCCCCCAGCTGCAGGACACGAGGGGCCACCCTCATGGTGCATGAGCAGCAGGCAGTAGCGCAGCCAGAATGGAGCAGAGGAGCCCTGACAAGTGGTCCTGCTGCGTGCCCAGAGGAAGGCAAAAAACCCCCGGGACCAGTGCCAATGCGGCCCGGGGGAAAATTCCTTCCTGACCCCAGCACTGGCGATCGGCTATCCCTGAGCATGGCAGCAGGACCTGCTCCTGCTCCACAGGCTGGTCACGCCTCCCCGCAGATGCCCAAGGCCTATTCTCCCTCAATCTGGAGCCACCTCAGGGGCTGCTGAGAGTGGCCAAAGGCCCCTGGCCTCAGCCAGCCTGGGGGCCAGAATCCTTCCTACACGTGGCAGGGCATCAGTGGCTGCTCCAAAGCGCTGGCATCTCTGGAAGCCTCTCTGCATCCTGTTGCTTATGGCTGCTGCCCCTGGCTCCTTGGGGGGTGAGAATGGGGAGCTCTGCGGTGCTCCTCCAAAAGGCATTCCTAGAATCTAGCCCTGCCTATCCAGCTGGAAAGGATTGCTATCCCTGCCATGAGCTAAGAAGCTGGTCCTGCCAGGACCTGGCCTTGCAGCGGAGAACCCGGAATCTCTCCTCTGCCCGGCCTGTAGCTCTGCCTGCATTTGAGGGCTGTCTGGCTGCGATATCTGGCACCCTGCTGATGGCTGGGGTTGATTCAGCTGATCTGGCGGGCTACGCACGTGTCCCCTTCCTCCCTTGCCGCTCCATGTGCCTCCCTCCCCAGACCGCACGCTCGGCAAGAGGACAACCTTCCCCGACACAGGCGCTCCCCTTCCTCAGTCACGGGTATACAGTAGCTGCGCTGCCCTGCTAGAACCTCCAAAGAAGGAACTGCAGCAGCAGCTCCTCAAGGGCTTCCTCTAGGAAGTCTTGGGCTTCCCTGGCTCAGTAGGGCACAGGAGGCCAGAGGACGCAGGAGACTGCTCCCTTTTATCCTGTCCCGGGCCACTGTGACTGCTGCGGGCCATTGTGACTGCTGCGTTGCCAGGTGATGGCGTGGAATGGAATGGAGTGGAGCGGAATGGAGTGGAGCGAAACATGTCTGAGTATGGGTTAAAAAAGCTGGGGGAGCTCATCACAGGATTCCAGTCCTTAAAGGGGTGCTACAAGAAAGGCAGGCGCTCTCTCTTCAGCTGGTTCCAGTCCCCCTGCCAGGGACAGGCACTCCTCCCACTAGAGCAGCTTGCTCCAAGCCCCGTCCAACCTGGCCATGAGCACAGGCAGGGATGGGGCAGCCACAACATCTCTGGGCAACCTGTGCCAGCGCCTCGCCACCCTCCCAGGGAAGAACTTCTGCCTAATGTCTAATCTAAATCTCCCCAGAGGCAGGCCCCAGAGGAGAAAAAGAGGTGTGTGGCATCATGGAAGTCTTCCGTGCTCATCCAGTTGAGCAGGGTTCCCACATCTCTAGCACTAGCCAGGCTGGAAGCCTCAGTCTCAAGCAGGACATGCTCCTCAAGCAAATGGTTGCCAATCTTTTGGAGGCGAGCAATAGCTGTTCAGTTCCACAGTATCACAGTATCACAGTATGTTAGAGATTGGAAGGGACCTCAAAAGATCATCTAGTCCAATCCCCCTCCCAGAGCAGGAACACCTAGATAAGGTTACATAGGAATGTGTCCAGACGGGTTTTGAATGTCTCCAGAGAAGGAGACTCCACAACCTCCCTGGGCAGCCTGTTCCAGTGTTCTGTCACCCTCACTGAGAAGAAGTTTCTTCTCAAGTTTAAGTGGAACCTCTTGTGTTCCAGTTTGTACCCATTACCCCTTGTCCTATCATTGTTTGCCATTGAGAAGAGCCTGACTCCATCCTCATGACACTCCCCCTTTATATATTTATATACACTAATAAGGTCCCCCCGCAGTCTCCTCTTCTCCAAACTATAGAGACCCAGCTTCCCCATGGATTTGCTTTAATTGCCTTGTCCTCATTCTGAGAAATGCCGCGGTTGTTTCCCTTGGGCAAACGCACTGAGACACAAGAGCCGAAGAAGAACAGGGGTGCCTCAGGGAGAAAGTCCAGATGCCCAGTACTCGGTCTCCAAAGAGGCCAACTGTCAACGTCTAAAGGAGAGCCTATGAGCAGAGCAGGGCTACTTCTGCCAAGGTCCTGGGGGTACTCAAAGGCCTCAGGAGCTGGGGCCCATCTCTGCTGGGACCCTCAGGCCACTGCCTCCTGCCAGGGGCCCAGGGGCCGTGTCTCAGCCCAGCCTGGGGCCTTCAGTCCCTGCCTGAGCTGTGTTGTAGCTCAGCCTGTCCCTGGATCCTGGATGGCTCTGGGACCTGCACTGCAGAGGGTGTGGTGCAACTGCTGCTCTCCTGCCTGGGCCCCTTAGACCTAGGGCACCACTTGTCACGCACGCTTGTAGGCATCACACAGCATAACCCATGCCATTCCAAGCCCAGTCTAGCGCAGTGCCTTCCATTCCATTCCGTTCCGTTCCATTCTATGGCAATCCATTCCCTCCCATCCCATTCCATTCCCTACACCCACCCCGAGCTGAATAACGATGGCCCAGCTATTCCCCTGCAATGCCAGGGCTTTTCAGCCCCAAAACCACTTTCAAGGACACGCAACACAAAGCTTACAAGTGGGAAAAGGATTTTATTTTAGGATTGCATTTGAGTTTAGTTTGGTTTCTTACCTTTTACTTGACGTTCTCTTCTTTTGACCGGATTTTCCATGATGTCATGGGGTTTTGTTTTGGGTTGGTTTCAGAGCCGCTGCTCACAAGCATCAAGGCCTTCCAAGCAGAGGCTGCTGTGCACAAGGCAGAAGGCCCAGGTGTCACGGAATGGACTCAGTCGGAGATCAATGTGATCAGACAAAGCCATTTATTCTAGAAAACTAACTCTTTATATACTATTTCTTAAAGTTGTTTGACTAACTTGGCACATTGTGATTGGATACATATCTGTGAGGCCCTGAACAACTAACATGTAATTGGTTAAGCACAGGTGTGAGAACCTGGCCTTCAAGGTTTTCCAACAGTCCTCAATTTATCAACTCAGTAAATTCCAGCTCCTTCTTATCTTGCTGGGATTCTTACTCCCAGTGCCTCGCTCCCGTCCTCATTCACCTTTAGTTGTCCCTCGGTTCATGTCGGACTCCACGTAGGCACTTGCTGATCTGGGTATGTGGCCATTCTTTGCCAGAAAATCATCCGCATCTCCCCCTTTTCCTTTTATACAAGCCAAACACGCTTTGTAGCACTCATAATCATTCGTTGGATACATGAAAAATACACAGCAACAATATCAAAATCGTTAGAATGACAATAAACACCATTACTCCACCTTTTACTAAAGCAACCAGCCAACCTGTCAGTCCCCATTCACCTAATAAATTGTCCAGCCAAAAGCCTTGCCCATCCTCATACACCATGTGTAAGATCTTAGCATGTTTCCATATTTCTTCAACAGAGGCCAATCCCAGGCTGCTGGGTCTGCCCTTTTTCTCCTGGATGTCTCTCTGATAACAGGGGAGGCCATCCCCTCACATCAAGGTCTGGCATGGCATGTGTCCCCACCGCTCCACGCCTGCTGGGTTGCAGCCAACAGCGGAGCTAAAGGTTCTTCTTGGTGGCAAACACAGAGGCCAACCCAGTCTTGCCCTTGACTGTGGCAGCAGGCATTGGGTCAACCTCAGGTCTTGTACCTCGTTGTCAGTGCAGAGTTTCACCTGCTTCATCCAGTAACAAGTTGCTACTGTGGCAAAGCACACACAGGTTTACATTACCAGAGTAACTATTACAGGTTACAGCAGCACGTTGAAGATGCTGATGGCAGCGAGAAACCAGCCAAAGAATTTTCTTACCAGTGGAGTTCTCCCACCCTCTTAATTTGTTCCATTACCTGCTTTATAACACTACCATCGTATTAGAATCTTTCTAGCTTTTGCCTTAGCTTTTTCTAGCAGCTGCTGCAAATTTGCATGCTCTAACATCTCTTTTACAAGTAACAAATCCACACAATACAAGGTATAGTTTCTCATTAGCAACTGGCTAGTAGATACAGGTGGTTTTATACACAAAATCACAGCCTCTAATAATAGCTACGTTACAAGCACACATATTCAAGTTGTTACTTTTCAGTTGCCCCCAAGTGATGTCCTGCAATCATTCATTTTTCTCTTCCTCTATCTCATTCTGCTCGGGGTATTCACTGTCAGCTCCTGTAGCTGAGGCATCGGGTTCCTCCGCTGGTCTGTCCAGCTCATGGCAAGGCTTTGCAAACTTTGCGGGCAGCTGCCATGGACCTGTAGGTAGGAGGACACAAACATACCCCCTCTCCCAGGCTATCAGCTCTTGAGAAGGAGTTGGGTTAAAGTGATTCAAAGGCATTCTGATGGAAAAGGAATGTGAAGCTACAGCTGCTGCCTGCTTAGCAGCAGTCATAAATACCTGCCGGCAACAGCACTTTTGCATTAATCCTTTCTTGCCCAAAATGTTAACCTGCTACCCATTAAAACTTTTACACGAACCCAACAAGAAGAAATACACAGAACACTGTCTGCCCTCAACACACACACACACACACGCATGGGATCCCACAAGCAAACTCCATACAATTACAATAGTTGAAACACAAAACCCAGACAATCATGACTCCCACTATACGGCCCCTCATACGGAGCGTGGCGTAAGGACCCCGTGAAGACAATCAAGAAACCAGCTCCAAGCAGCATCATCGCAGTGCCAGGTGGCAGGCTCAACTTCAGCGGGCGTCCCCACAGAGGCTCTGCCTCCCCCACATCGCATGAGCCTTGGGCTTTTACACTGACCGAAATGCACACTCGTTCTGATGCAGGTGGCCAGCATACATGGGAAGAAGTGGTCAGCAATATCCATAAAAAGCCTCCAAGGGTTGACAGAAACAGGGATATACTGATATTTGCTATCTTCTAGTACATGTGGATCACAGAGAGACTATCACATGAGTTGTATATGGGGTCCCAAGTCCACAGTCCGCCACGGTACTCATATAACGTCTTCAAAAGGCTATAAGGGTTAAGACTTGTCCAATTACTTAAAGGGATTCCTAATAATGGTACATTAAATTGCTCTACATTTTCACACACCCAACAGTTTTTCACTTGCGTATAATTAACTACCTTTTCTAACAGATCTACATAAGCAGTAGCCTTAAAAGCAGTATTAGCTATCTGAAACATAAGCATGAATACTGAAAGAAAGAATAGTCTTTTTACACTCATGACTATGTCTATCTTCATGCTTCTAAGCAGATCGCTTAGCACACCTTCGCTTAGTGCCCTCCCAATGCTCAGGAGGAATCTGCCATTTGTATGGCACCAGTAAGGGCCTTGAACATTCAAATTGAATAACGCGTATCTGCTTCTTCTGCTTCAATACCCGTCTCTGCAGCTCCAACTGTCCTTCAAAAATTCTAGGCGTGAAACCTGGCTCGTGCCTCGTCATCCAGGCGATTCATTCGCCGGCAATGAGGGTGTTCCGGTTTCTTTTGGCAACGCTGGCTCCTGCCAAGGTTTCACCCATCGAGCCGGTACCCAACGCGGACCAGAGTCTGTGATTACACACATATATCCTCTACCAGTTAGTTTTACTTCCACAGGACCCTTCCAGGTACCAGTTTCCAGATCCTTATACTGGACCAGTACACCCTGAGTCTTATTCACATAACCTGACTCTAACGCTTGACCATCTATTACAGCAGGAGGGTCACTAGAGTCTCCTACCAATCGCAAAAAGTTCATCACATACACAGCTGTCTGTATTCTTGCTGCCGGGGTAAGCCCTTCTTCCCCCGTTTTTTGTTTTTCTAACAATTGTTTCAAGGTCTGGTGCGTACGGTCAATAATAGCCTGACCTGTAGGAGAATGAGGAATGCTAGTGATATGAGCAATGCCCCAGTTATTTAGACACCATTGAAGAAGTGTAGCTAGGTGCATTATCCGGTTTAGAGCTGTAAAGGTACTCCCGTAACTGCGAAACAGCCACGCAAATGCGTGATTACGTGGCGAGCGGTTTCGCCAGCCAGAGGGGTAGCCCAAACAAAGTGAGAAAAAATGTCGATAGTAACATGGACATACTTCAGTTTTCCAAAAGATGATACATGGGTTACATCCATCTGCCAAAGTTGGAGAGGCTGGAGACCTCGAGGATTGACTCCAAGGCCTATGCCTATTGTCTGGCCCTGACAATCAGGACAAGGCTGTACAACGCCTGTCAGGGACAAGCCAGACTGGCGAACTAACATTTTTGCTGATTGGTGAAAGAAGGCATGAAATGGTTGGGCTTGTTGAAAAATATCTACCGGTGGTCCTGCCCAAGCTGGAGCAACTAATTTATCTGCTTTGTCATTACCATCACTAAGGCTCCCGGGGAGGCCCGAATGACTGCGAATATGCATCATGAAATATTTACAGTTATGATTATTTACAAGATGTAACAGAGTTGTCAACAAAGTCCATAACCTGCAATTAATAACCTCCTGTAAAATTGCCCTCTCTAGACATTGAACAATTCCTATGACATACAAAGAATCACAATGTTAAGCGGAGTACCAGGCCATCGCTGAAAAACTGCAACAACAGCACTTAGTTCTAACGTTTGTAAGGAATCTGTAGAGGGACCAGGCATTTTCTGTTTCTTCCAATCATCTTCTGTTTCCCAAACGCATCCGGCTATGTGATTATTTCTGCTAGCATCTGTAAAAACAGTTGTACCTGAAACAGGTCTGTCGGAGTAAAAGGTAACATCTTCATATTGATTGTTTTTTAGCACAGTAAACAAGTTACGTGGCGGGAAATGTATGCTAACTTGGCCAACAAAATCTACTGAGGCAGTTTGAAAAACAGTGCTAGACTGCTGCACACACTCCAACCATATTTTGGTGAGGGGTAAACAAACTTGTGATGGATCATTACCTCGAATTTCTTGACAACGTTCACGACCTCGCTTAATTAAAAGGGCAAAGACTTCCAGTCGTGTAGTAACGGTTTTGCGCAACCGATAAGGTAAGAAGATCCATTCCAATATACACAAGGGATCCTTTTTCTGCGGATTCCATTGTGCCAGCAGACTAAATGGATGATACTCGTCGTTTACAACAAGCAAAGTTAGAGATAAATCTGGGTTCCATTGGGAAGCATAAGAAATAGATATTTTAGCCATAATAGGGGCTAGGGCCTCATGCTGGTTTTTTGACAGAGTTCTCAGTCTTTTCCTCTGCCTGCAGTTTGCTCTTCAAAAGAGGCATTACTTCTGCCAAATCGTCATTAGCAATTCCACATAAGGAACAGATCCACTGAATGTCACCTACCAATTTCTGCATGTCTGACAAGGTTCTTATCTCCGTAGTAATCTTCATCTTCTGGGGCCTAACTTCGGTTCTGGAAATAATCCACCCCAGGTATCTCCGTGGGCCATTACGCTGTACCTTCTCAGGTGCAATTACTAAACCTACTTTTGCCAGTTAGGAGAGGTATCAGTTATGGTAAAATCCGTTGCTGTTGCCACGTCCACTCCGGCACTCCCTGCTGTAGCAGAGGGGACGCAGTCCAAACACCCTGATTTTGTGTCATCGTGCGGGGCGGCATCGCACTCACATTCAAGTTTCCCAATGGAGTTCCATCTTTCTTATACTTCGAGTGACATTCAGTTGCCCTATGGCCATGTTTGTCGCATCTAGTACAATCACCTGTAAAACCTGAAGCGCTACCTGCTGAGTTAGTTTTCTTTACTCTACATTGTTTTCTATGATTTCCCATTCGCCCACAATTAAAACATCTCACACCCTTCATACCCCCTCGATCACCTCGACCTTGCTGTAACAGAGGCTTGACAGCCGCGGCAAAGGCAGTGGCCGTGTCTTCTGCCTTTTCCTCGGCCGTGCCCACCTTAGAACAAGCGTCCATCATTTCCTGCAAGCCAGCAGATTTCGGTGAAACCTGTAAAATACGCTTACAAGCTGGGTTAGCATTTCCCATGGCCAAGGACATAAGCACAGATTCTTTAGCATTAGGTGCCAAATCAATATTCTTTTCAATAGCTGCTGTCAATCTATCAATAAATTGCATATATGGCTCAGTAATTCCCTGGTTTATCGACGTATAGGAGGGATTAGGTTTTCCTGCTTCTGGCACAGCTTTTAAAGCAGCTAAGGCCAATTGCTGCGCTTGCTCTAACACCTCGGTTCTCATACGAGCCTGCACTGCATCAGGGTGAAACTGTCCCTTCCCTATTAACATTTCATATGTAACGCCATGTAAGGGATCATTAGGGTTGCGACCCAAATTATCATCAGCCGCTCTTTCAGCAAGCTCCTCAAACCCACTTTTAAAATGTAATAGCTGCGAAGGAGTTAACAGGACTGAAGCTACCTGAAGACAATCATTGGGAGTTAAGACCATACTAGAAAACAAGGCAGTTAACATTTGTTGTGTATACGGAGAAGACAACCCATCTTGAGAAATTGCTCCCTTGAGTTCCTTTATGATTTTCCACTCCATAGGAGTCCATTGGGTTTGTCCCTGATCATTCGTAATGACGGGAAATGCAGCAGGAATGTCAATTGGTACAACAGTGCCGTCTATGATTGCGTCTTGAATAAGACCTCGCCATCTCAAGGCACGAGGGCTAGCTTGCAGAGGGGGCTTCGAGGGTGGTGGCAAGGGCGTAGCAAAAGGATTAACCTTGTTTAACTTTTCTGATTCGTGCCCCTCTCTCTTTGCTTCAATTCGCTCCAATCGTTCTCGTAGCTCCTGTAATTTTTTATCTAAAAGCTTAGTCCACTGCCCCCAATCCTGGTCAGGTTTTGGCCCCGGTTGGGCAGCGCTAACGATGGTGTACATGGCACGGGTGGGCATAAATTCGGAGTCTCAGTGTCCTCCTCTGGAGGTTCCCATTCTTCTGCATCAGGCGGTGGGGGGGTGGCGCCATCGTAAAAGCGGCCGTAAGGCGCGGGGGGGAACGTGATGGCGACGTGAGGGGCGGGCAGGGGAATTTGGGGGCTGGGCTCAGGGGCGGTAGCGGCACAAAAAGGATTCGAGTTAAGGCGTTCTGGCGGTACATCATCCCTTTCAAAATCCCAATCACTAGTTACTGCTGCCGCCGGTGAAGGCGTTGTCGGCACAGGATAGGGAGGATGCGCTGGCTCCCCAAACATTCGCACTCTCGGGCGCACAAGCTTTCAAACCAGATGTTTTGCGCTGGAAGCGGCAGGCAGTTCCCCCTTAACTACGGTGTCAGGTGTCGGACTCACAGCAGCCGGTCCCCCATGGTTTTGTGGCGGCGAGTCAGAAAAAGCCGCAAAAGCTGACTTTACTACTTGTTGCTCAACCTTCGTCGTGGATATAGTTTCTTTTAGTAAGCGCCACAGGGTAGCTAGAGATTTTGCTTCATTAGGCCCAAGGGTAATTTCGTCCCACAAGTGTGCCCCGATCCATTCCGTTCCGTTCCATCCTATGGCAATCCATTCCCTCCCATCCCATTCCATTCCCTACACCTACCCCAAGCTGAATAACGATGGCCCGGATATTCCCCTGCAATGCCAGGGCTTTTCAGCTCCAAAACCACTTTCAAGGACACGCAACACAAAGCTTACAAGTGGGAAAAGGATTTTATTTTAGGATTGCATTTGAGTTTAGTTTGGTTTCTTATCTTTTACTTGCCGTTCTCTTCTTTTGACCGGATTTTCCATGATGTCACGGGGTTTTGTTTTGGGTTGGTTTCAGAGCCGCTGCTCACAAGCATCAAGGCCTTCCAAGCAGAGGCTGCTGTGCACAAGGCAGAAGGCCCGGGTATATCTATGGAGCCAAGGGCAAAGCAGAAGTGGCTCCCTCTGTGAGCTGGCAGTGGAGCCGGAGAGGGCCAGGGCAGGAGTGGTGCCCTGCAGGTGTGAGAGCAGCGGGCAAGAAGCGAGCCCAAAGGGGAGCCCTGCCAAGGGGCCGTGCTCAATGCTACAGAGGACAAGCAGCAAGCTCCAGGGGCTACCCTGGGAGTGGTGAAAGCTTCCTCCCCCCGCACGGGGGCATGAGGGGCCACCTGCGTGGAGCAGGAGCAGCAGCCTTTGGGCCACAAGAGCCCAAAGGAGCCCTGTCAAGGGGCTGGCTCAGCGCTGCAGAGGAAGGCAAAAAACCCATGGGGACACTGGCAGGCCCTCCATGGGGGAAAAAAAGCCTTCCCCCCCCAGCTGCAGGACACGAGGGGCCACCCTCATGGTGCATGAGCAGCAGGCAGTAGCGCAGCCAGAATGGAGCAGAGGAGCCCTGACAAGTGGTCCTGCTGCGTGCCCAGAGGAAGGCAAAAAACCCCCGGGACCAGTGCCAATGCGGCCCGGGGGAAAATTCCTTCCTGACCCCAGCACTGGCGATCGGCTATCCCTGAGCATGGCAGCAGGACCTGCTCCTGCTCCACAGGCTGGTCACGCCTCCCCGCAGATGCCCAAGGCCTATTCTCCCTCAATCTGGAGCCACCTCAGGGGCTGCTGAGAGTGGCCAAAGGCCCCTGGCCTCAGCCAGCCTGGGGGCCAGAATCCTTCCTACACGTGGCAGGGCATCAGTGGCTGCTCCAAAGCGCTGGCATCTCTGGAAGCCTCTCTGCATCCTGTTGCTTATGGCTGCTGCCCCTGGCTCCTTGGGGGGTGAGAATGGGGAGCTCTGCGGTGCTCCTCCAAAAGGCATTCCTAGAATCTAGCCCTGCCTATCCAGCTGGAAAGGATTGCTATCCCTGCCATGAGCTAAGAAGCTGGTCCTGCCAGGACCTGGCCTTGCAGCGGAGAACCCGGAATCTCTCCTCTGCCCGGCCTGTAGCTCTGCCTGCATTTGAGGGCTGTCTGGCTGCGATATCTGGCACCCTGCTGATGGCTGGGGTTGATTCAGCTGATCTGGCGGGCTACGCACATGTCCCCTTCCTCCCTTGCCGCTCCATGTGCCTCCCTCCCCAGACCGCACGCTCGGCAAGAGGACAACCTTCCCCGACACAGGCGCTCCCCTTCCTCAGTCACGGGTATACAGTAGCTGCGCTGCCCTGCTAGAACCTCCAAAGAAGGAACTGCAGCAGCAGCTCCTCAAGGGCTTCCTCTAGGAAGTCTTGGGCTTCCCTGGCTCAGTAGGGCACAGGAGGCCAGAGGACGCAGGAGACTGCTCCCTTTTATCCCGTCCCGGGCCACTGTGACTGCTGCGGGCCATTGTGACTGCTGCGTTGCCAGGTGATGGCGTGGAATGGAATGGAGTGGAGCGAAACATGTCTGAGTATGGGTTAAAAAAGCTGGGGGAGCTCATCACAGGATTCCAGTCCTTAAAGGGGAGCTACAAGAAAGGCAGGCGCTCTCTCTTCAGCTGGTTCCAGTCCCCCTGCTAGGGACAGGCACTCCTCCCACTAGAGCAGCTTGCTCCAAGCCCCGTCCAACCTGGCCATGAGCACAGGCAGGGATGGGGCAGCCACAACATCTCTGGGCAACCTGTGCCAGCGCCTCGCCACCCTGACAGGGCAGAATTTTTCCCATGTTTCCATCTTACTCTCCTGTCTTTGAATTTAAAATCATTCTCCTTTTTCCTGTTATGTGCCCTTTTCCAAATCACTTCTCCTGATTTCTTGGAGGCTCCCTTAAGATATTATTTTTCATGTGTTTATATCATGTGTTCATATATTTATCTAGACCTATCTCATTGAAATAAGGATTTGTGTGTTGGAAGTGTTGAAAATACTAAGTCCTCAAAGTTTTTAAGAGAATAATTTTATTTTTAGCAAATTCAAGGCAATCTGACAATGAGTATTTTCTTATTTGTGTAGTTGCAGTTTCTGTTTTTCTCAGTCTTCTACTTTGTCTTCATCACTGCCATAACAGTTTCCTTTTGCGCTGGAGCTCAGTGATGTCTTCAGAAATCATCCAGACTGCCTCTTATTGCACTTGCACATTTTCTTGTACAGACTTCCTCTGTATTATACAAGTTTGATTTTGAAAATCATTCTATCTTTTGCTCTTCGAAGTAGCCTCCCACAGATCCTTACCACTGCTTTCCTGAAGTCTCTTACTCTGTTAATCTCTTTCCTCACTTTCCTTAGCTTCACCTGGAAAGAGAAGCTGCATGGCGATCTCAGAGCAGCTTCCAGTATCTGAAGGGGTACAATCATGCTAGAGAGGGACTCTTCATCAGGGACTGAAGCGATAGGACAAGGGGTGATGGGTTCAAACTGAAACAGGGGAAGTTCAGGTTGGATATAAGGAAGAAGTTCTTCCCTGTGAGAGTGATGGAGCACTGACACAGACTGCTCAAAGTAGTGATTGCTTCATCCCTGGCAGTGTTTAAAGCCAGGTTGGACAGAGCTTTGGGGGACATGGTTTAGTGTGAGACGTCCCTGCCCATGGCAGGGGGTTGGAATTGGATGATCTTAAGGTCCTTTCCAACCTAAAGTATTCTGTAATTCTATGATTCTATAAATTCTGCCACCTCACTGTCTCTATGGCCATTGTGCCAACTGACTATAACAAACCCTTAGCAGTCTTTTCCTAATTTATGAGACCTGGCCAGAGATCTCGTAGATATTATTACTAGTGCATTTGTATGCACTACATGCAGTAACATCCCTTCTTGATGTGCTGAGGACAGTCAACTTCTCACAAGTTGCTTTTTTTATGAGTAACACGTTGCTGCTGCTGAAATTATTAAAAACAAGTACTTTGTGAAATAAATTCATCACTCTGTCACAGCCTCAAAAATCTCTGCTTCACACACATCTTGCTTTTTTTCTTTCTTGGGTCTTCGGAATATTGTGAAAGGACAAGACCAGATGTTTGAGGAGTTCGGTCACTACTAGCTGTTGTTCTTGAAGGGAATTTGAAAAGCACATAGGCATCCTAATCAAATGTCTTCACTAGAAGTCCACAAGGAATTCTTTGTTAGTAACACTGTTTTCCTCAAAATATAACAGTCCCTCATGGAGTAATATTTAGGCTTTTTGTTGTGTAATGTTGTAGTGTTTGTTTTCATTCCCAGTCTTAGAAAAACTCCAGCTTGACCTTGTATTGTACACTTACCCATTATACAGTATGCTGCATCAGTTCAAAACACAGTGGTATAAATTAGGTTCAAGAGGGCAAATAGTTTGTATGTGTTATTTGGATATGTAGCATGTGTTTACACCCTACTCATTATTAACAGAGGACTGTAATTAGGTGCTTGACAGCACTGGCAAAGCTTCATGTAAACATGTAAGTTGTATGTGAGAGACCACCACGTTCTTTCCATGTTCTGCTTTAAACAGTGATAATGAAAACTTTCCTGAAGGTATTGCTCCTTATCCTCTCAGCAGAGCCCAGTGCTGGTCGTATGGGAGTAGATACCTGTCCTGATCCCGCAATGCTGAAGTCAATAGCCAGGTTGATTACAGAGGAGGCAGCAATAGATCCCATGGTTTCCTATGTTACTTTGTTTTTTATTTGGACCAGATGAGATGAAGCCCTAGGAACAAATCCACAAATCCTTGTAAAGGATTCATCCCTGGCTGAATTTTCAAAGACAAGCCTGCTCCAGGGCTAGAGCACAAGTCTGAGGTGGTTGCTGTTACTCTACATAACAAAATGCAGCGGAAACGGCAAATAGGGAAGCAGTCAGGCTCGCTGAGCTCTTTTGCAGGTGAATACCTTTAAGTGTAGAACATACAACAAGCCAGTCAGCTTGCTGTACACAAGCAAATGCTTCCTTTTCTAACTGCACTGTACTTTTTGCACCAAATGCTGTGTTTCTGGTTGTACTAATTGTTTTAATGGCTGCCACTTTTTGTGGGCTGTAGGTGATAAGAATCCTGGTGCAGCTGATTGACAAAGCTGATAAAGAGCATTGGGACTGCACAAGACAGACCTGTTAGATCTGTGATGCTGCTAACACCATTTTGGTTTTACTTTTTACTGACCCCTCTTTGTATCTTCCTTTACCTTTTCGTCTGGAACAAACAAGTAGATTCATGCTTTCTGAATGTGAAAAGCTCCAGCTTTTTTCCTGGAATCTGCTAGCACCTAATACTGTATTTAGTACATGCCTCAGACTTCTCACTCTCTTCTATCATCTGTAAGTTTTTCTAAGGCTTTCTGGAAGCATATGACACTGTGAGAGTTTACAGTCAAGTCATTTCCATATTTTGGACAGCTATTCAATTACTCCATCTTCTTTCAGAGCAATGGAAGTTTATCATTCTGATAGAGAGAAACGAGGCAGATTCAAGCCTGTGTGACATTGCTGTCCTTCCACACTATCCCTGCTGGTTATATTGCATTTTCCAGTGGGATCAGAATAGGTGTGAAAACACCTGCAGGTGTCTTTCTGGCCAATTAAATTCAGAATCCAATTCAAAGGTCCTGGCAATGACCCAACACCCTCAGCAACTGCCTCTTTGCTCAGGTCCTGTGTAACAGCTGTGGTCTCCAGGGCTGTACTAAGAAGGGATCCTGGGGATCTCTGACAATGGAATTTATATGTGCTGGGAGTGGAGCTAACATTTCCCTAGGTTCCAGTATAAGAAACAGTGCTGTGGGACTTCCTTCTGGAGATGAGCCCTCCAGGCAATTTTCTCCCTGAGGCAGCCCAGATGGGTCACTATCTGTTACCCCTCTCCTTGCTATGATCCTCTCTTGGGGGAGAAAGGTGAAGCCTGGTGATGAATGAGATGGATTGGGGATCGGGTCTCCTGAGGACTCTTCCGACAGCAGGATGCACATGGTGCGTAAGCTGTTAACAGGTGTTCTCTGAACTGGAGATGCAGATGGCTCCATCTGCGTTTAAGAGATCTCTCAGCCCTGCTTGTCCCTGTCACATGTATTTAATTTCCTGTACAGCACTCACTTTAAGCCATAAAGGTTGTATCTGCATTGTTTGTGAAGAACATGCTTGACAGCAGCTGGCAGATCACATTCCCTTGCTTTTGTCATGGGAGCTCCCCACTCAGATTTGCTGTTTCAAAATGCTAGGGAGAAACCCCTTCTTTAGCCTCCCCGTGTGCTAGGCTGTCTCTCTGGCATGAGAATGTCAAGGAAAAAGGCTCCCATGCACTTCTAAGCACACAAGCTTGTTCCCATGAGCCGTTGCTTCTCCAAAAGAGCAGCTTAGTTATAGAAGTTAAGGCAGACCAAGAGCAGAAATTTGTCTAATCAGTTATGTGTGAATCTGTCCTGGTTTAGCAGTAGCAGTCATTTTTTCTACTGGTGCAGTGCTGTGTTTTGACTTTCGGCCTGGGAATAATACTGATAAAGCTGATGTTTTCAGTTGTGGGTCAGAATGTTTACCCTGACCAAGGACTTTGTGAGTCTCATGCTCTGCCAGGGAGGAGGAGAAGCTGGGAGGAAGCAGGGACAGGACACCTGACCCAAACTAGCCAAAGAGGTATTCCATACCATAGCACGTCATGCCCAGGAGGTAGAATGGAGAGTTCCCGGAAGGGCTGGATCAAGGCAGGGTGGGGGTGAGGTACCGGTTGGTGAGCGGTTGTATTCTCTTCCTTGTTATTTCCTTTATCATTATTACTATTAGTGGCAGCAGTAGTGATTTGTGTTATACCTTAGTTATTAAACTGTTCTTATCTCAACCCATGGGAGTTGCATTCTTTTGATTCTCCTCCCCGTCCCTCCAGGAGCGGAGGGAAGAAAGGTGGGGGGGGAAGTGGACTTCGTGGTTCTGATTTACGGCCTGGGCTTAAACCACGACAGTTCTTTTTGGCGCCCAACGTGGGGCAGGAAGGGTTGAGATAACAACAGGTCTGACTGAGGCACAATGCTGATTTATGGGCTCTCAAAGTTGTTCTTTTTGATACCACAGTTTCTGTATGTCGTAGCTTGCTTGGAGCCGGTATTTGCTGTGTTAGTGTTTATCAAGTGTGGGCCTTGGGCTAAGGTTCTTGTTTCATTGTACTTTATGGTAATGGCTTGCAATACGGGGGGCTCCGGCAGCAGGGCGGGATGGACGTGGCCGTGGACTTGTACCTGGCCGTCCCGCTGCTCTTCACCGTCCTGGCCCTCGTCCTCGCGTCCGTCTTTGTGAGGCTGCGGGGAGCTGAGGGGGAGCGGCCCCGGGAGCCGGCGGCGGCCGAAGCGGCCCGGGAGAGGGGCCCCGGGGACCAAGCGGCGGCGGGAGCGGGGCCGGAGGCTGGGAAGGAGGCGGCTGCCGAGGAAGGGAAGGAGGCAGCTGCCGAGCAGCGGGAGGAGGCGGCGGAGGAGCCGAGCCCCACAGCCGAGCCCAGCCCCGCAGCGGCCGAGAGCATCCCCCAGCAGCCGTCTGCCGAGCCCCGTGAGCCTGAGCCGCAGGAGGATGCAGGAGACCCCGCAGCACTTTCCAGCAAGGCAGAGGAGGAAGATCTGGACTCAGAAAAAGAGAAGCTGGTGGTGAGAGAGCCTTCAAGCACAACAGCTACACCAGCCCCAGTGACAAGTACAGCAGCATCATTTGAGAGTTCTGAAGGTTTTGAATGGCCTTTGGGTACCCTTGGAACCTGCCTGCTGATTGTGATGGGGATCACCATGTTGGCACACACACAAAGTGTGTTCTACCCACGACCATTTTGTCTGATCCCGAGAGTTAAGCAGAGTCAGGTTTGGGTCTTGTCTGGGTTTAGACAATACAGGGGGACCGAGAGGTTTTCCCCAAGGCTGGACAGCCATGAGTGTCATGGTGTGTGGGACAGTATGGGCGAGTATCTAATCCACTGGGCCCCTCCAGTGCTTTGGAAGCGTCGGAGATGGAAGGCAGCTGTATGGAGTCCCCGACGACAAGTTGCAGAGACTGCTGCAGGGGAGGGTGAATTATTTTGAGCCTGATGGGCCCATGACACTTCAGGCCATCAGGGCAGAGAAGCAACATAGAGATGGACTCATGATCGAGGGGTGGACTTTGCAATGGGCCTCTCCTGCTCTGAAAGACTGTTACAAGTGATGGTATATTGAAAATGTGGGATCTGAGCATGACGTGAATGGTATGGAATAAGGGGTGGATACTGTCCTGGTTTAGCAGTAGCAGTCATTTTTTCTACTGGTGCAGTGCTGTGTTTTGACTTTCGGCCTGGGAATAATACTGATAAAGCTGATGTTTTCAGTTGTGGGTCAGAATGTTTACCCTGACCAAGGACTTTGTGAGTCTCATGCTCTGCCAGGGAGGAGGAGAAGCTGGGAGGAAGCAGGGACAGGACACCTGACCCAAACTAGCCAAAGAGGTATTCCATACCATAGCACGTCATGCCCAGGAGGTAGAATGGAGAGTTCCCGGAAGGGCTGGATCAAGGCAGGGTGGGAGTGAGGTACCGGTTGGTGAGCGGTTGTATTCTCTTCCTTGTTATTTCCTTTATCATTATTACTATTAGTGGTAGCAGTAGTGATTTGTGTTATACCTTAGTTATTAAACTGTTCTTATCTCAACCCATGGGAGTTGCATTCTTTTGATTCTCCTCCCCGTCCCTCCAGGAGCGGAGGGAAGAAAGGTGGGGGGGGAAGTGGACTGCGTGGTTCTGATTTACGGCCTGGGCTTAAACCACGACAGAATCTTGGATCATGCTGGCCAATCTCAGTGTATTTTCCCACACTGAGTTCTTGACTGTCACTGTTTATTTGGATATGACACACACACTTTCAGCTCTGGCTCAAGAAGATGAGCGAGGATAGGGATACTATACAAGAGCTGTCCCTTTTGAATATGTCTTCCTGTTCCCACTCTGCTTTCCTGTGTCTTTCTGTTTCTCACCCAAAACAAAGTGAGATGAAGGCAACTCCACAGGAGAAAAACTCTGTTCTGGACCACTCAAGGGCTACCATGTTTCAGAAACACATTTTAAAACCAGCTTTATGGGTTAACGTGGCTGCTCTTCAGACCTGAATTCATGCTGGCCACTCTGCTACAGTGACTGCTATCAGCACACAGAGACAAATGTGCAGACACTGCCATTCCCATCACTGCTCAGTCTCTGGACGCCACTTCTGACTGACCCTGAATCTCAATCTAACACCAGCTTTTCCCAGGACAGGACATGTTCACCTTTGCCCTGCACAGTTCAACCCGGCAGAGGCTTTGCCCCGTAGTTTCTTTCACAGCTATAAGCCAAATAGAGGCTATACCTTTGTTCTCCAGGGGCTAAAAGGGACACTGTGGTTTCTAGCCTGAGTAATGGGCCACCAACATGATCTGAAGAGTTTAGGTAACTTCAGCAGCCAACAGACATCCTGCTCCTCAGTATCTATGATTTTATCAAGCACTTTTCCAGTCTCCCTTACATCAGCCTTGTGGGCACTGGAACTAGAAATGGTAATGAAGAGGTTTCTATAACTCAGTGATAGACTAAAATAGCCTTGTGAAATAAGTGGGAACCAAGATTGTTCCCTCCAGCAACGAATGAAAGCTCCACTCAGAAACCAAGCTGTCTACTGGCCTTGCAGCTGTTATTGCAGGGTTATTCCAGAGGCAGAGTGACTACATCCCTAAATGAAGGAAGTATGCCTCTACCAGTGCCTGGGTAACTCTGATAGATACAACGGTTAAGACTTGGTAGTTTCCCACTCTAAAAAAAAGGCACATTTTTACTCTGAGCACAGTGAAGATATGAAAAAGTACTTATCTATTATTCTCAGCTTCATCATTCAGAATAGGCAAGTTGATCAAATAAACTGAGTTCAGGGATGGAAAAGGAAACCATAGCTTTGCACATTGTTCAACATTTCACTGGGAGCTCCTTTTTTTTGCCTCTAACTAGTATGTTTGGTGACCCCAGAGGTGGTAATGTGGCAAAAAGGAGAACTCTTACAAAAAATACCTGGTCTATGCCAGTTAGGAAGCTAGCCCCTCTTTAGCTGAATGAATGCTACTACAACAACAAACCAACTCATAAAAATACATTTTTCATTGTAGAATTTCAAAGAAACAAGTATACAGTGTCAGATGTATTCATAGATGTTAAGAGCAGATGTAGAGATTAGGCCATCCAGTCTGGGTTGTATATCAGACATCGTGTAATTGTACTGAGATTTGTCTTTCACTGAGCCTAGGAGTTTGCATCCATCTGCAGCATACCTTTCAGAGAGCATTCAGTGTTAGTATGGAGACATCAAAAGAGGTAGAAAGCAGCCTGCTCCTTCTGTTTTTTTCTATTGCTTAATCAGCTTTGCTATTAAAAAAGTGTATATCTAATTTCTGATTTGAGTTTATCTAGCTTTAAGCAAAGGTTCTTCTTAAACCTTCCTCTACTAGAATAACTGCTCTTTTAATGCTTTCTTCCCCCTCTCCTCTCCTCTCTGAGAGTACTTACATGCTGTAATCAAATAATTTCTCACCAGTAGGCAAAAAGCATATTTATTTTTTAAGCAAAAGCATATTTCTGGAGCTTTTTTTGCCACCAAATTTGATCCTGTTGCATGTAAAAGGATTTTAATATTCTTTCCACTGAAACATCCAGTTGCTAAAATATGCTCAGCTACAGGCCATCTAAGAACTGTCTAATTAAAGAATATGAATTACATACCAGTTACTATATGCTCAGAATAAATCTTCAGGGGGATCTAAAACTCCATCTTTGGGTTTTTGAAGGCAATTGCTCTGCTATTTGAGCTAATGGAATATTTTGCTGGGTCAGCCCAGAAAAGGGGCTTTATATCTTTACTTCCATCTCCTTAAACAGTGTTGACTTTCACTCCAGTAAAAAAGGAATTCTCAGTGGGACCTTCCTGAAACACTAACGTTCTCAAAGACCTTCTTGGCAACATGATATGACCATAACTTGACACCAAGCTAGAAGTGGCCAATAAATGCTTGCAAGTCTGCAATTAACTCTGTTTCTAATAGTGTGCTTCACGCTGTGCTAGCAGAGTGCAGAGGAAATGGCGTAGGAGAAAGGTGTATGAAGGACCCTAGCTGCACCTCATGTATCTGCAGCACCTTTGCCCAGATGCAGGAAGCCCTCATCTGGCTTTGCTCTGCTTGCCCAGCATTGAAGTCCTTGCAGAGTTGAAAGGAATGCCAAAACATTCTTCACGTGAACTGGGGAGGTGCTGTGGTTTTTTATCTCCTTATCCATGATGAACTTTAAGAGAATAGAACTTGTTTCAAAGGTAAGAGTAAGTGTTAAGGATCCTAAGAGCTATGGGAATAGCCTATGGGAATAACCTATGGGAATCCTTCCAGGTTGCTTCCAGGGGCTCTTTGGGGAATACAGTATGCCTGTAATGAAATCACCCTAAACACTACTGGGCTGTGTAGTTTCCCCTTCTACCTGTGTGCTGCTGCTGTCCAAACTCAGCTGATGTCAGCAGCTCAGTATAGGGGGCTGTTCTCCGAACAAGACTCTTTGACCCTGTTAGGTTTCTTCATGGGCTTTAGGATTTAGCTACATATTTGTCTATGCAGAATCAGCCTTTCTGTGATAACTAAGGCTCTTGTAACCATGAGTCAAGATTTATTATTTACCTATTGGTGATATACTGGTTCCAGGGAAAAAGAAAAATGAAACCACAAAAAAACCCCGAACCTAAAACCGGTATTAAAGTTGAAGCCCAGATTCCTCTCATCCCTTGCTTTCTTACTAGACCTTTGTGGCCACCACAGCTTAAATTTCTTTCCATACAAAAATCCCATCCTCAGCTGACTTGGCTGAACTCTGGCTTCTTCTCATACAGTGATATATAAAGTAGCTTTATGGCACAGCTATAAATAAGGCTGATTCATTTACAGTACTTAAAATTTGAGCATTTCAAAGAAGAAGCCATTAGAGAACCCTCTTGGGGTCCATTAAAGTATGGAAATATTATGTCTATTTGGTAAGTGGGGAACTGAAGAACTATGAGGTTAAATGATGACACGAGATGTTCATAGAGAAGTGAATAATTTAGTGTAGATTTCTTTAATCATAGTCTAGCACCTTAAGCAAGAGAGCATCATTCTTGCCTTGCTGCCTGGTGCTGGAGTCCAAGTTATTCTATTTCATAAACATGTCTACATCCTTAAAAAGAGGTAGCAATGAAAAGTAGTTGCACAATATGTGTTCCTTATGGTGAGACCAGTACATTTCAACTGACTTTAATTTGTAAAAAAAAAATAAAACTACAGTCTACCTCCTATTCAGTAAAATGAAGCTTTGAAACTGAGACAGAAATTTGATCTTTTGAGCAAGGCTATGATGCTTAGAAAAACATACCATACATGACTCAGTACAGTTTATCTCTGTATTCAAAGGTATGCACCAGTCAAAGTCAAATTATTCTGCTTCACATTCATACCTGATAAGTTTCTGCTTCAGTAACTATGTTAAATAAATTTAAGAAATAAGACTGCTGAGCCTATTTTCTAGTTTGCAAAAATACCTCAGAAGTCACTGAGTGTGCTTTTAAAAGAATTCTGAACTGCTTCACCCAGAAATGCCAGTAACATTGGTCACATAGACTTGCTAGAAAAGAGTTTCTGTTAAAATCTTGTTATCTTACTTTAGACAGTTAAGTTCAATCATTATTAAAATGATTGCAACTGTTCATCTAAGTAGAATTATGTCTATTCTTAACTGTAATTAAAAGGAACAAAAAACAACGACTGTTATTTATAAAAGTTCCCCTAGGCACCTAGTGAGACCTTTAGGTACCTGCACCTCACTATTTATAAGTGGAAAGATTTCCAGAATTCTGAAGGCCAAAGATCAATATGTATTCTCCTTAGAACTCCTAAAATTCATGGAAAAGTGTTTTCCAAGCACATGTATTTTCTTCTGAGTCTTTGGCAAATTCCCCTTTCCAACCATGATCATGCATACTAATGGCTGTAATCCATGGCTTTTACATGTATCCTGAGAAGTAAACTCACAAAGTGGATTTAGGCATTTAAAGTTCTGGCACATCATCCAAAACTTAGACTGCCAATTTCAGTGGAGGTATTTTTCTCAGTAAATCTCCCAAATGTCTCATATGCTCCAAGTACATGTAGTTTCATGTAAACCACCAACAGAAGGAGAAGGAAGCAGCCACACTGGTTTTCTGCCTTTTTCTAGTGGCTTGCTCCTTTTGTCTAGTCTCATCTCTGGATTAGGCAAAGGATGAATCTGATCACCAATCCCAGATAGGAACATAGTACATTGGGCCATTTGGGAAGCTGAAGACAATCACAACCAGTCACCTTCCCTTGTCAAGTAGCCATGTACAGTGATAGTCTGATACACCCAGCCCTCGAGCTTTAGCCTTACTGGTTTTAAATCCTAAGGGAAGAGAGACAGCAAAATACCCTTGAGAAACAGAGTTTCCTGCTATAATCTTGTGAATATTTATACACTGCTAAAAAGCAAGATTGTCTATTCCACCCTCCTTGTTGACTTTCAGATGCTCTTTCTACCATGCAACTTTTTCCATCATGCCAGTGCAAGAACTGGCATTACTGCACTAGCTAACCAAGCTGCCTTCTTGGGAAAATGATCTGTATTAATATTAACCCAGCAAGAACAGGTAAATTTTCAGCTGGAAAAAGTCTTTAAAGCTGTTCATTAAGGAGTATCTCAATTGTTTTGTCAAAAAAGGGAAGGTGGTGAGGGAGAGGAGGTAAGTGGTGTATGGGGACTTCAGGGGTCTGACTGTGTAATTAGCAGTAAAATTAACTTCAGGTGCTCTGAGGAAAGGTGGCCTCAGTGACACTTCATAGTATTTGCCATTAGATCATGCAGAGGTTTCCTGGCTTTGTACATTGGCTTTTGCAGGGTTTGCGCTTAGCTATCTTAAGGTATATCTGCATAAGTGATTATAGACCATATGTTCCCCCTGCCTAAACTCCACACAAACTAGTGACTGACTTTGCATCTCAAAAGTCTGGTTTTCATGGGCGACAGCGTCTGTTTTCATTTCACAGTAAGGGATGAGGTGCTGGGAGAATGCAGTAGGTGGTTTAAAATATACTGGTGTCACAAAAACTTTCTTGCACTTAGAGAAAATCTACCTCTCATTTATCATGACTGCATAGCTAACACACAGAGGGCTTGCACTCTCATTTACCTTCTTGTAGGTTTAATGTGCATTCATATCCTGAGCCTTAGGGATGGAAAAGTATCTAGAATGCTTGTAATCCCTTCCCATCTTCCTCGTAATGTCTTTGGTTGAAAGTCTTCTGTGCAGGAAGCCAGCACAGGTCTACACACAACTTAAATCCCACTTAAATTGCTATGGCTCAAAGTCTGACTAAAATAGCTCCTGGGCCTCCCCACTCTATATGGGGATGAATTCCATGCTTATGGAATTCCTCAGCATTTCCTCCTTTTAATACTCTTCTTGTTGGCAGGGTAAATTAGCTTCTTCTGAGCACAGTACAACAATATTTAGCCAATGCTTGTACCCAAGCTTGTTTCATACTTTATCACTAAGCCTAATTGTTATTAAAAATTTATAAGATTAAACGCAAAAAAACCCTGCCATGCTTTAGGGAGGATCGATCCAAATGTCACTATCAGCACTGTGATTTACTTCCCTTACTGTAAGATGAATCACACATGACCATGATTATGGGAGAAGAACTTACTAGAAATTAGAGTACTATCTATCACACTTCAGGAATAATTATTGCCAGAGATGACTTGAGCTTCGCTGGACTCATTGGAGAGGCTAACGCATGTTATTGTCAGAGTTCACAGTCTCAGTCTTGGCCCGTTGCTACCCTTACACTGCATCATGTAACAGGAAAAATGTATAACAAAAGCTTGAACACACATGAATATTAGTGTGAATGAGGCAACTGAATGTCAATCACTTACTCATTATTTCTATGATATCCAGATGGTGAACGGTCATCCTCTGTAGTGCTTTCCTTGTGAGATGATCTCTGCATTCAGTAGGCACATCAAACTAAAAAACAGTGATTCATGTTTTCACGGCTAAACAATCCAGTGCTACATTAGTTTACTTTTAAGATTTTTGATTTCTTTAATATACCTATTTTTTTTCCATTTGAATGGTAATTCATGAAGGTAGTTGGGTTTTCTCGTGCAGAGACACTCTTCTTGGGTGACATGGTCTAGATTGAGGCATCCCTGCCCATGGCAGCTGGGTTGGAACTAGATGATCTTAAGATCCTTTCCAGCCCTAACTATTCTATGATTCTAATGGTATTTTTATATACAATAGAACATTTGCATTAGAACCATCTTTAGAGAATCCTCTTATTTATAAAAGTAGCAGCAGCTCAGTCATATACTGGTGCTATGTGATTCAGCTGCCCAGTCTCAAACTACAGTTAATAAAAGCAAAACTGCTGGACAGAGTCACATAAACAGGCTTGAAAGTGTCAGACAAAACTGTGGAGATGGTGCCTGAGGCTTTACGTGACGCAGGAAACAAGGGAAGGAAAAGAAACTTTGTCATGGAGAAGAATGCATGAAACCCATTCAGCTTTGCTATCTTGCAATGTACTCCATCACAGTTCCACAGAAGCAGCTGCAGTTCCCAAACACTGGTGAGCACAGCACAAATGGGATAAAACAGGAACCCCAGTCCTAACCATGAAGCGATCACAGCACACTAGGCCTTTGACTCATTTGACCTTCCCCCGTGTTATTTTTAAGGTCTTTTTTATATTTTTGGCCATTGAATATGTATTAACTGTTACACAATGCTTACCAAGTTTGTTATGTAAAATTCTAGAGATAAAACCTCAATCCAGGGCCCCCCCCTAAAGATTTTTGAACTTCCTGAGGGCTCTGGGAACACATCCAAAGATTTTTATTGTTCCCAGAAGATGCATGGAGATTATTTGTCATTTGGAGAATGTGTGTGAGTGTACTGGGGGGCTCTGTGAGCACACCATTGTATTACTTTCCTGGGGAGAAGGTAGGATTCAAGGGTGACCTAAAACAGATGTCGAAAAATGAGGCAAAGTATAAAAAAAGAAAGAAAGGGAGAAAACCCCTGAGATCTGCTCAGGTTTACTGACTGCATTATGCATTTTATGATGGTGCCTTCAATATTACTCATCCACAATAACCTCCAATAGACATTATAGGATTTCTTTTATTTTCATGTATTAACAATACAGCAGTGAGGAGCTGACACTTGTTTTCCACATCAAGCAAAGTTGAATAAGTCATTTTTTTCTGGCTATCACCTCAGCTTACATTTTACACTGAACAGTAATTCCATTTTTATGGACACTGTCAGGTACTTTATTTTTATAAAGTTCCTCTTTTTTAAAAGAAAAGAAGAAAAAGTAATTTTTAAGGGTCTCATTTTGGATATTGAACCTATAGAGTCAGAGGTGGAGATAACTGCTGGAGCAATAAATAGCCCTCAAGAGTGAAATCCTGGCCACACTGATATCACTGGAAGCTTTGTTAGTGTGATCAGCATTTCACCCTGTGCATTTAAGATTTACCTAATCCTCAGGTGGACCCACAGGTAGTCTGTGTTGACCCAAAAAAGTCCATTGGCTTTCATAATCCCCACAGTTTGGCATGTCCAAAAGAGCTGGTAACTGAATAATGTTTTCCTTTATGGTGATTCTGCCTTTTTTCACCTGGCAAACACTGATCTTTATCTCATTGGTTGGCCTGGATTATGAGCAACTGATCTGGATTCAAGGGGTATAATTCTGAAATATCAGTATATTATCACAGCATCCCAGAGAAGTCAGGCTTGATAATTACCTCTTAGGGTAACAGAATGACTATTCTGGGGACAGCAGGCTGGAGTCAGGATAATAAAAGATATTCCAAGGCTTTAATAGCCACATTGGTGTCACAGTGGTAATGTGTGCTTGCTGTGTTTAGAATCTATGTTTAGAATCTGGAAAAGTATTACGAAAAATAATCCCATTTCAAGATTTTTGGACAGAGCGGCCTGTTAACATCCCTTTAAATCTTAAGTGTACAGTGCCACTGTTTCTTGAACATACTATAATTTGTTGCTGTATTTTTAAACAAAAGGCATTCATTTGTACTGAAAATGGGATCAGATCCTGGATGCTGGACTGAAATCAGCTGTCCCAGGGTGACTTTTGAGATTTTAGATAAGCAGCTCTTCAGAAGGCAAGAGGAAAAAAAGAGAAAATACCTGTGGTCAGAAAGCTATCAATGCTAATATGAGAATATTTACATTAGCAATGTTCCCTTTGTGTATCTGCAGGAGGGCCACTGTGTCACATCAGGATAAACATGACAAGCTATCTATCATTTTAGGTCATAGCAGCATTTTGGGAGTTTGAAGAGATCTGTTTGAACTGAGAAATTGTCTGAACTCATGACAATGGAGCATGTATGCAGTGATGTGGTGCTCAAGGCTGGATTGGACTGAGTCTTGGGCAACGTGGTTTAGTGTGAGGTGTCCTTGCCCATGGCAGGGGGGTTGGAACTTGATGGTCTTAAGGTCCTTTCCAAACCTAGCTATTCTATAATTCTATGGTTCTATGATACCACTGTGTCCTGGGTTCAGGAGTAGCAATAATTTTTCTCCTTCTTAGTAGCCGGTGCAGTGCTGTGTTTTCAACTTTCAGCCTGGGAACAGCGCTGATAACACCGATGTTTTTAGTTGTTGTTCAGTAATGTTTACTCTGACCAAGGACTTTGTGAGTCTCATGCTCTGCCAGGGAGGAGGGGAAGCTGGGAGGAAGCAGAGACAGGACAGAAGAGAAGGCTGCGTGGAGACCTCATAGCAGTCTTCCAGTATCTGAAGGGGGCCTACAAGGATGCTGGGGATGGGCTCTTCATCAGGGACTGTAGTGACAGGACAAGGGGTAACGGGTTCAAACTTCAACAGGGGAAGTTTAGATTGGATATAAGGAAGAAATTCTTTACTGTTAGGGTGGTGAGGCACTGGAATGGGTTGCCCAGGGAGGCTGTGAATGCTCCATCCTTGGCGGTGCTCAAGGCCAGGTTGGACGAGGCCTTGGGTGTGATGGTTTAGTGTGGGGTGTCCCTGCCCATGGCAGGGGCGTTGGAACTAGATGATCTTAAGGTCCTTTCCAACCCTAACTATTCTATGATTCTATGATTCTATGACACATGACCCAAACTAACCAAAGGGCTATTCCACACCACAGCACGTCATGCCCAGTATATAAACTGGGGGCAGTTACCCGGAAGGGCTAGATCACTGCTCGGGTCGGGTTGGGTATAGGTTGGCGGGTGGCGAGTGGTTGTATTCTCTTCCCTTGTTATTTCCCCTTGTCATTATTATTATTGGTGGTAGCAGCAGTGGTTTGTGTTATACCTTAGTTACTGGACTGTTCTTATCTCAACCCGTGGGAGTTATATTCTTTCGATTCTCCTCCTCAGCCCTTCAGGAGCAGGGGGAGGAAGGGAGGGGAGTGAGCGAGCAGCTGCATGGTTCTGGGTTACCGTTTGGGCTTACACCACAACACACTCTTAGGACATGAACACATCTGCAATTTCTGGTTCAGATTGCCTGTGGCCCTATTATCAAGTGTAATGTAGGAATGCAGTGAGGCTAACTGCAGCAGCTTTCCTTTAAAATGCTAAGTAAAGGAGATGGTCTATATTAAATTTATCAGGGGAAATTCTTGTTCCAGAGACAGCACTTGAAGTTTCACTTTGCATTCTGAAAGGAGTAACACTAACTTCACTTTTAAAACAGCAAAGGCAATCATAGCAATTTTGGAAATCATCTAAAGTTCCATCTCCTACCAATTTCTGATACAGAAAACAACAATTTTTTGCTTTTACCTGAAAGCTTCTGGTTTAGTTTGCTGGCACACAGTAATGTGTCTTGGATGTTGTATTGGAGGAACATTTCTCCAGTAGGAACCAGGAACTCCTGTTGTAGATGCTATCAAATCAAAATGATGTCTCCTGCTATGAAGATCCTACAGTATATATACCAGACAAGACAGTCAATAAGGAGTGAAAGGAAACAAGGCAATAGTAGCTGTTGAAGTATAACATCATTAGAGCAACACAGAGTTTTGAAGGAGGAATATGAAGAGGTTTGGAGAGCTTTCTTTAAAAAATAACTTTCATATTTGGAAAAATTGAGAAAAAGATGAAAATGCTTGTGTTGAATTATCAGCAATTATATAATAGTAGCACAGTGGCATGTCACAAGCAGCATATAATGTCTTTGGGACTATTCTTTCTATAGCTCTCTATAGCTTTTCTATATTTCCAAAGAAAAAACATTGGGAAGAAAATCTGAAATCTGAATTTTATGTCCTGTCCAAGAAATTCAGCAAGACAATCCACAAAAGTCATGAACACAATTTCTAATGATACCTTGAAATAGTCAGAAGTATTATATCTAGTCTGATTTCCTGATATTGCATTGTAGACAAATACCCCTGCACTGGATCCGCTGTCCCTCATAGTAGGTGAGAAATGAAATTAAACCAGAACATGTTAGAGAGAGAGAACAGGAGATATCAGAATTCCACTCATGCCCGGGATTGGTATAGCTGTAGATGATCTGTCAGTGACCACTGCACAAAAAACAATCTGTGATCCATGCAACAGTGGAAGGCAAATACCACCAAAGTCCTAGCTAACCTGAAGAAAAACGTCCAAATCTGGAAGTTAAACCAATTTACCTGTTCCAGCACTAACCCTTCCTTTTGTATTTCAAATATTTCCCATGTGACATTGTACGCAATATTTCAGAGACTCCAACTAGAATATTCACTTTTCCTTTATTTAACAGCACTTTCTCATCAGAGAACTGTATTTTCATTTTTTTCACCTGTTTTTAATCCATTACCCACTCAAGCTTTTTCAGTTGTTTTCCCTCTTCCTCAGCATGATTCTTTTCTATCCACTTGTCTTCGTTAGCCATCTGGCAGTGCTCTGCCCCCACCTCCAAACCTCTTCTCTGCAAGTTTCCATTTCCTGAGGCTTCAAGCTCCAAAAAGTTTTGAGTTCCAGTGTGCTGAGCCTCTGTGCTGATATTTGGGAAATCCGAAGTCCAGTTGACTTTATGCTCTAGGTATATTGCGGCCCTGAAGTTTCTTTCTGAAATAAATATATCTTGGTTATGAGTTGGTATGTTTCACTTTCTGTGTAATTTAAACTGACTCAACTTGTGATCAGTTTGATCCAGGGTTATTTTCTATGACCAGTACTTTCATAATGTCATAACTGCTTACGAAAGAAAAGTGGCTTTTGTGACTCTTATCTTTTGACTTATATTTCCATTAATGCCCTCTGATCAAGCATTAGGGATGAAATCCATGAGTCTATCCTTTGCTGTGGTCCTTTGTAATCTATAGCTCGGTTTCATGCAAGGCATGCTGTCTCTAGAACACAGGAGGCTTAGCTAGCACAGCGGGCATCTGTCTGCTGCTTGGCAGGCACTGCTATAGGAAGAATACTACTTCAGTTCTTTTCTGAAAGAGATAGCTTTTAAGTGGTAGCTAGATGCTTGTCTTGGCTACCTGATATCTAGGCTTTTACCCAACGGCTGACATCAGCTAGAGCATGGAAACTGTAGATTCAAATATCAATGTGTTCTTTCAAAAAGCTTCTTATATCTGTCACTCACTTTTTCTCACTGGCTTGGTACAGCCCTTTGGTTGGCTTTGCAACTTACAAAGAAAGGCCCACTTATTTTCTCAAGCCATTATACACTCAATGTTTAATTCTGTTCAGTCATATTCGTGGAATTACAAAAAAATCACATTGGAGTGATTCATGCCCAGCAGAGCACCTTATCACAGCAGGAGTCACCAACTGGAACATAAAGAACATAAATGTCTTGCAAGATATTTTTTACTAAGCAAGATAGGTTTCCAGTTTTGAAGAAAAACTTCACGTGATCTTGCTGTCCTCTGAACAAATCATCTGATGCAAAATTCATGTTTTGCTATCATTTGGCAAATAATAAGTTCATATCTCTGATTTAACCTTTGTAATTACATTTATTGCTAGCAATTCAAGCAACTTGGGGAAAGGTTTCTGGATGCTCGATTTAGTTAGATGAGTTTACAGTACTGCTGAGTTCTTAGGCTATTCTATAGCACAGTAGAGTCGTCCCTGATATGCTTTTGGCCAAAGTCAATGAGCCGTCTCTCCAACCAAGAATACTAGAGGGAGAATTTCCTCACTTCTATTTGTCCATCTGCACTAAAATATATTTTGGAATTTGGAATACTATGGCTTTGTCCAATTTTAGTGGCCAGTATTTCTTTCAGCAACCAATTGACAAGGATATACAGTTAGGATGCTGGGAGCAGTGCTAATACAGAAGAAGGAGTGTGATCCTAAAGCACAAGACATAGGTGTTCATTAAATCCTGCAAATATTATTGAAAATGTGTAGTTTTTAATAATTAATGTGCTTAATATTATGCAGATGAGTAATTCCAGAATCATTCATATTGTGAATTTAAGGATGGGCATGAAGAAAGGGTTGACTTAGATATGTTTTGTATATAAATATATATGGGAGTTTACTTTGTTTAATGAGTTTTCAATATATAAGTGACGTTTTTGATTTTCAGAGCATCATAAACTGATTTATAATTTTTTGCTCTTATAAAATTATTTGTGACCACTGGGTAACAATGGGGATTTCTGATTGGCTGTCAGTGATGTCATACATGTGTCAATATTTCTCATTAAAAGCCCAGGTATGACCTTTTTACCTTGGAGTTTCCATGCCATAATAGCTCTAAGGCACTCATGGTTAATAGATTTCTGAGGGATTATTCCACTCTTTGAGTAGCTGAAGTCACCTGGCTTTTGGCTGGTGCCTCATACTGCACCTGAGGTGTGTGATAATCCCTCAGAAATGCACTGCTTGTTGAATCTCGTGGCTTAATTATAAACATTAACTGAAGTCAGCTACACATTAACTAGCTTGCCCAGATGTTTCTGTACCTGATGGATGGATGTGATGACTGATGAAAAGAAATCATGCAAGGTCCTCTTCTGGTGAATTCGTTTGCCGTGGAAAAAGAGGAGAGCAAAGCAGTTGCACTGTCCACTAACAAGAGAATGGAGACCTCTTGACTGCATGAGGATGCACAACAAATTGAATTCTAATTGCTCCATCTGGGGGAGGATGCTCAGTTTAAAACCCTGAGGGTCACCACCACTCTCATCTTTAATCAACCATAGCCATGTAGCTCCCTTCTGTGCAGTCTTAGACTTACGATGCTTTGGGGGCAACTCCATTTTCCGTGAATTTCTGTGATCAAGAAGACAGTTTTGCCCCCCATCAAGGAAAACACACCTTTTCTTTACAGAACTTAAAGCTGTCTTTTATGGCTTTTTTCTTCCCTTAATGTTGTCTTTTACTAACACTTGACCGTTTTAAGGTCTGTGATATATTTTTGATATGTTGGCATTTGCTGGCTCACATTTTCTTCATTGGTTTCTTTAATGCACACAGGAATGAGAAACAATCTGAAGAACCCTCCTTTTAGGTGCTTTTACAATATTTTCCTTTACAATATTTACCTAGAATATAACATTCTGGCTAATTTTAATTTCTGTAAAAGACTGAACTCGTAGAAAAGCTACTTACAAGTGGGAATGTCTTGGACAGGAAAAATGTTTATAGCAGCCTTTCAGATCCAGGACAAACACTCAGCTGAAATTGTTTGCAAGCCCACTCTAAACCCCACACAAACTAATTGATAGCTGTCCTAATGTAATTATATCCACAGCAGTGTGATAAGATTCATGCCCACAAAGCACATGCAAGCATTAACCTAACATCTGCGTCTCTCACTAATAACTTGCAGAAATTAGGACTAAATGTTGTGTGGATTGCCAGGGATCCCTTGACATTAAGGAAAGCCTCAATGGCCCTGCTAGGGCAGTTTTCCAGATGTTTTGCCTGGGAAGAACAACATAACTGTAAGAGGAACTGAAGTGTAGTAATTTGGTTTCAATCAGTATTTGTTTTCATGCCTAATTGAACATTGATTAGAAGAGTTGCTATCAGTACTTCCATAATATTAAGAAAGTCATGGTCAAATGGGTTGCATTTAAACATTTGTAAAGAGTAAGTCTTTGTGCTTCCAAGTATGTCAGGGTTTTTTTCTGAAGTTGAAAGCAGATGTTCCCCTGTAAGCATTTCAGTGTATAATTGCCCACAGGAGTTTCACAAGCCTTCATAAAAGTTTTGGAAGAAGATTTTGAATTCAATGACCCATTAGTTCAATTTTCTTAGATTTTATTTCTGTGGGTAAGCCTTAAAGGTGACCGATAAGTGACTGTATCGATGTAACTTGCAGTGTGTTCTGTCATTCCAGCAAAAGCAGCATGCAAGGACAATACAAAGCTGTATGCTTTAGTGGAGGTGTCCTGCTGATACACTATGCTATGTGAAAGAAGTACTGTGGGGTATTAAGAGATACTGTGTGATATTGAGATACCACAGCGTGTATGGAAGAAGCTGCAGAGCTAGTTTCATTTCACACATGGAGAAAGGACTGCATATAAAGATAGCAGTGCTATTTTCCTTCATCTTTGGCATTAGCTGCAGTGGAAGGAATCAATGAACAATAATATTAAGAAACTGAAGAACAGGAATCCTCATGTTTCTAGCTCATTCTGCAAGCAAACATTGGATTTCTAATATCAGCAAACAGAGAGACATTATCTGAACTATGTCATTACCATAACCACAAGACAGCACTCTTTTATTGCACATTCTTAGGTCCTTTTAGACTATATGTGGGTATTGACACCATGCGAATGCAAATGAGTCTACTGTTCTTGGTGTTTGTCTTTGAACTTGAGCAATGACACATGCTTGGAGAAATTGTTGTCAGCAATTTGAGCTCCCTGAGGCTGTTCATCCCCCATCAAAGCGTATTCAGTGGGATGACCACAATTCCTTTTCTTCTAGACTTATAGTTTGGGGTTGTTTTCTGTGGTCTTCCACATTTAATGAAAGATGAACAATTAAAGGAAGAATCAGATCTGTGACTCAGAATGTCATTCTGATTACAACCTGTACAGTTCCCAGGTAGGGGAAGAGATTGGGTTCGTTCCCAAGCATGAGCTGGGTCTCTGCTATTTTACTGATGCCCTGGTTTTCCTTGATTTCAGCAGCACTGCCCAATGTAGATTGCATTAGCAAGCATCCTACAACGTATCCTTTGAGCAGGAAATCCCACAGAACTACTCAAGTCCTTTCTAATTCTCATCGAGCATATTAATTGTAACTCTAAAGCAAAAGTTGCCCCTTGTTTTGTTGTCCACTCTGTCTCCTCTTTCCTCCTGCTCATGGAATACACTGCCAACATTCTGTGCAGTCAGCAGAATAAGAGATGCTTTAGTTATCTCAGGGTCTGGATGAAGAGCACTTAACTGTAGCTGAATCTTCACAGGGCTTAACTGCTGCTGATGACAAAAAAGATTCACTTTAAGATGTTTCCTAAGTACCAGCTTAATCTTCCCTAGGAGCACTCAGCCTTCTCCAGGTTCTTCTAAACCTATTGGTCTTCTGGTAAACCAAGATACCAACAGCAGTGAAAATACCTTCTCTCTTGTATGCAGTAAAACACCACCTCCTTTTTCACTCCTAGACAAGCACACTCTCACTTCGTTTTTGTTTTAAATCTGTCAAGAACATAAGCAGCGATGTGCCAGGCCAGCCCACAGGTCCAGCCAGCTCACTGTGCTGTCTCCAAGACTGATGGATAATGGGATGTATGAGAAAAAGTCAGAGAATGGGCAAGCATACCATCATTCATAGTGCTCAGGATACTCTCTCAGAAATTTGTGGCTCAGGGACTTCCTGAGCCTTTTCCAACTTTACTGCATCTTTTTCATGATGAGGAGACAAGAACCACACATAGTATTTACAAGGCAAATGAAGCACAGATTTATACAGTGGCATAATGGTGACTAATGTTTTCTATTATTTTCTTTTCTTCATTATTTTTGTCCTTCTATTTGATTTTCATTCTGTTCTGTTTTCTTTTTAACAACATATGTTGAGGTGGAGTTTTGTAGAATTGTTTTATGGAATTATTTGTTCCAAGGATTACTTTTTCTATGTGCACTGCTTTATATATCTCCAACCTGAATTTCATCTGACACTTTATCTGCTGGTCCTTTTTAATCAAGCATTTTTGAAAGTGTATCTTCCATGCAATTTATAAACACTATTGACTTCATCCTTGTAATGCTTATGTGAATTGAATATATAACAATAAATATAGAACTAGACTCTGGCTTACCAAAATTCTCCTTAAAGCCATGTTTTACAAGGACAAGATTGCAGAAAGACTTTCTTGCAGACATCTTTTTGAGCAAGCTGGAAGATTTCTAGGATTTGGTTATCTTACATTTATAATTGGGAATCAGAGACAGAGCACTAGGCAGAATTTAGGCAATTGAATATTATCCTGGGAATTCATTCCATTACTTTGATGTTTGGAAAAGCTCTTTTATGAGCCCATTAGCAAAGTGTGATATTCTTACAAGAAAGGTGTAGAAGAAATTACTATAAGGTTTTTCAACATTAGCAAACCCTTCAGCACACAGCCTCTTTATAGTCCTCAGCACCTGCTCATTGTTTTGAAAGAACAAATAAATAAATGAGCAAACAAATAAACTGACCAACACATCCACACAATCCTAGCAATAGGATTTATTTGGATTAAGTCCCCCATTTTATGGCTCAGGTTTTGGCCTTCATTCATTTCCCAACCAGCTGCAGCATTTCATCTTCTGAAGAGCAGCACTGACATCTGAGAGCTGAGTGCCATTGTGCTAATGACTCCATAAACAACCTCACCAAATCCTGCATGATAAATTTTCTCCTGATTAGTTAAACAGATATTGTATCATGCCAGCGGAAGGAATTTTTGTTGACACAGCATCTCTGGAGACAGTGGTATGTTTTCTTTTAGGATTTGAATGCTCAGCAACTGGAGTAGTGAGAATGACAGAAAATCAGTCAATATTACCCAGTCTTGATGATCTTACTTCATTTTTTAATTTCTCTCTTTCTTCATCATTTTTTATCTTTAAAAAGACCTTTCATCACACTGCCAAATTCTTGCAAAAATGAAATTGAGCCTTTGAAGGGCAGAATGTGAAAATATTGTTAATTTCAACCACAAAATGCTCTTTTTAAGTTAAGATCCACTAAAGCTACTTCTGTGTTTCAAAAAGTAAAGGGGGGAAAAAATGTACTCATTTTATGTTTTGAGGTTATTTTATTTTTAGTCCTTGGGTTTTACAGTAAATGCATCAGTGGGTCACTTTTGTGTATTATTTTTATATCTTTGTAGTACTATTTCCATGAGCATGTTGGTTTTATAGTGGAGTTTCCACTTAAGGCTGTTAGTAAATCTTTCCACAGAAGCCAGGCCTTCATAAATGACTATTGTTAAAGAAATGTTACTGGCTACGATGGGTGTGACAATAAATGTAGGAAAGACCTGGCTTTTGGTTATTACTCTTATATCAGCTTTCCCGGCCTGACTGTAAGGAAGGAGTAATTGCGTCCTCTACGCTTTCATTTGAGCAGTGGTTACACGCACAGTTTTCAGAGGAGAAACAAATGACACACGGAGGAGTGTAATCACCATGGCCTGCTCAGACATAAAATATGGACCCTGGGATAGGCTTCCAAAATAATATGGTGTGTTCCACATAAACAGCAATTTACTGTAGAGGGAATGCGAATTCAGTATGCGACGTATTGGGTTCCTAAATAGTAATGCTTTTTCCATGACATGTAAGGAACATTTCTGGTATTAGCTAACCGCTGTAAGGAAAGCCCATGTACGTGAGCATTTGATTGACTGGATTTTACAGTTCTGTGTCATATACAGCTCTAATTGCCGTGCTTTGAATATTAGAGAACTCAACACGCTTTTAATCAATCCCAGGGGCTCTGCTATTTCCATTACTTAGTCTCAATTCCTCTTTAAAAAGTGGTACTGAGAATTTGTTTCACATACTTAGTGAATCCCTAAGTGCACTGCTCCTGAAAGCAGACACTCACACTAAATCTGGATAGTTTATATTCATTCTAAATGAAAACAGCAGAACAGTGGGATGACTGAGAAATTATGACATAAAGCTGATTCAAGGCCTACTCAGACTCTTTGACTTCAACTGGGTGCTTTTATCTATGTGCGTTATTTATGAAAGAGTAGACAGAGCCCATACATAACCCTCAACACAGGGGAGTCAAGGCTTTTTGAACACCTTCCAGTCCAGCTCCCTTTCTGATCAATGACCCTCTATTATCATATTGAGCTATTCTGTTCAAAACCATGTGTGCAGATCCTAAATAATAGTAAGCATTGTACACTATGGAAAGAAAAGCTTTGATAACTGACACTTAATGAAGTCATTAGAGATTAAAACCTAGGTAGAAGCAGAACTGGCAGCACAGTGGCCATGACTTGAGAGGGGGAAAGGGATGGATTCAAGTAGATGTAGTATCAGTGTGAAAATCCTGGCTTTTTCTGAGCTGTATGCAGTGAAATATGGTGATTTTTCTGTTCCCCTGGATGATGATCCCCAGTTGTACCCAGGGATTTAGCCCCTCTGCAAAACTGCAATATGATGACAACAAGGGTTAGTAGGTTAGGGGTGGATCCAGCAAGGGTCAGCTGAAACAACTAACTTTGTGAAATGGTATTCCTTAATATGAAACATGATTGGAATCTTAGAATAATCAACTTTTGTGGGTGTTCTGGTTATGCAACATTTTGATGTGGCTTTTTCCTTACTCCTGCAGAAACAGGAAAATTTGATTTAATATTTTCATTTTGCGCCAAGTCTTGGAATAGTTATCCCTTAGAAACTGGGAGCAGTTCATTCATTTTTGACTGGGTACTAACACACGTTAAAAGTTCTAAGAACATCAGCTAGTAATCAGAACCACTTCCAAAATTCAAGATATATTAGGAGAAGAAAATGTACAGGCACGTTTACTGCTTACATACATGACAAGAGGTTATAAGGAATCATCACTAAACGAGAAAAGAAAGGGACGTTGCATTCAAGTCCACTGCCTCTCTGGAAAAGACAGCAGTTTTTATTATTAGTTTTATGTACATAGAAACCTATCCATCAGTACCCAGGCAACGGTCACCAAACCTGTTCAAAGTGATCGTTAAAAAGCAATCAGATAACATCAGTTCAATTTTAGATTTGACCCAAGGCAACTGAAAAAGGCACAAAGATGAGTGTATGGGAAGATTTTGGCAGGATACAAGCAGCTGCCTTCCAAGTCCGTGAATTTCAGTGGGAGATGAGTTGATTTCTAGCATGTCAGATTTGGTGTTCTCTGTTTCAGAGGACCAGATTCAAGAAAAGAAGGGCAGAAAGATTGCTTTGAGTGATATTGGTTGGTGTTTGTTTCCCAGAAATGATTTATGCCCATTTGCAGATTGAGGCTGCAGTGAACAAAGGATGAGGCGGCAATGATTTGCAGATTGAGGCTACAGTGAACAATGCATTGATCAGTCCAAAGTAGTGGCTTAAAATTGCTGCACTGAATTTAATGTTAAATCTTCATTTTAATTCTGTGAAGTCTGAAACTCAGAATGAAGTGTGGATGTCTAATCTGGTGAAACCCTTCTCATTAAAACCTTCTTTGTTCATCTCTGTATTAGATTTAAGGCCTAATCCATAGCTTGTTCAAAGCTTCAGAAAGGATTTTACCAAGTTTTGTGCTTGGTATTTATTGACCTTTAAGTGAGAAACAGAGATAATCAGGAAGCAAGCAGTGACTTCAAAGAGAATATCTCTGTTTATTTATATTCATCAGCTTATCATTTCCACTTTTGCATTGCAATGCAGCTGATGTTCTTCCTGCAAGTATCAAAAAGTTTGCTTTTGAAAAAGCAAATGTTGGAATGTATTCTATAAATATTGTGTCAGTTCTCATATAAAGTTACATTTTATGGTAAATTTTACTGCTCATATCCATTAGCGAAAAATTCCAGGTGCTTAAGTGTGTGGAAAACCAAACTACTGTCTGTTGAAGTCTCAATGAAACAGTCAAAAAATTGATGTTAAAGAAAAACTGACATGCAAAAATTATATTGTCTTAAAGACTCAAATTTTTTATATCTATATATATTATATGTATAAGGCACATGAGAATTCTTCAAGAGTTTATTTCAAAGGTCTTAGATATTTTGAATATTAATTCTCACTTTGATGTTGAAATGGAAAAACAACTTGGGTTCAGAAATTTATTCTTTTCATATTTGTTTTCAAAATAGGATTTTTTCTTTTGTTCTTTTTTTTTTCTAATATCTTCTCTGTAAATGTTTTTGATGTAGAGAGTGGCACACACAAAAAATCCTT
Organism: Psittacula echo; assembly: GCF_963264785.1. Lineage (NCBI taxonomy): Eukaryota > Metazoa > Chordata > Aves > Psittaciformes > Psittacidae > Psittacula > Psittacula echo. Next base: position 13,834,201 of record NC_137738.1, on the reverse strand, counting down.
TGAGATAATAATAGTGGCAAAACAGATTTAAAGATATGACAAGTAACATGAATATAACTCACCCCCTAATATGACATAGATAAGACCAAGATAAAAACGTACTTTCAGGGACTAAGTAGGGAATATAGTGCAAATCACTGCTTTGGTGTTTCTAGAGTAGATAACCGCTGAATGCTGACATCAGATCATGAGAACACCTAAAGCATCTTTCAATCTGATTGGTTATTCCAATTACAGTTCAAATCAGTTAAACCTAGTTTATCTAAGAATAGTTTTCACATAGATCACATAGGCATTTTCACCGTGAACAAACAAATAAGCACTATATTCTCACTCCTTCTTCTCTGTTATATTAATGGAAAGACTGTGGATCACTGTGGTCCAAAGGAACATACTCATTTGGAGAATAAAGGCCAACAATTTTAAATTAATCAGAATTAAAGTTCCCTGTAAATATCGCTTTGCTAATTACAAAGGCTGAATGAAATGATGAATTTAAAACTGTTCCCCAAAGATTCATAGAATCATAGAATCACAGAAACGTTTTGGTTGGAAGGGACCTTAAAGCTTATCCAGTTCCAACCCCCTGCCATGGTCTTGAACACTGCCAGGAAGGGGGCAGCCAGAGCTTCTCTGGGCAACCTGTGCCAGCACCTCAGCACTCTCACAGGGAAGAACTTCTTTCTTATATCTAAGCTAAATCTCTCCTCTGTCAATTCAAAGCCATTCCCCCTTGGCCTATGGCTACTTGTCCTTGTAAAAAGTCCCTCTCCAGATTGGATGTCTGTCCCTACAGGCACCGGAAGCTGCTCTAAGATCTCTCCGGAGCCTTTTCTTTTAAAGGCAGTTGTATTGTGCATCACTGCTGTTTACTGTTTTGGTTTTTTTTTTTTTCCTTTTCCCCTTTGGTTTTATGTTCTCTCTCCTTATTATTCCCATTATTATTATTATTATTATATTATATTGTACTTTAGTTATTAAACTGTTCTGATCTCAGCCCATGGGGGCTGTAGTCTGTCAATTCATATTTCAATTTCTAATGATACCAGCAATTTCAGTATCATTCATGTGCTGTGGAGTAGGGTTTTAGGACATTATAAATAACATTATCTGTAAAAGGCAGTCCATCAAAACAACTGTAAAATGGCAGGCTCTAAGCATTCTGTGCTATCATTCAGCTCTCTTATACTAAAATTAGCAGAAAAAAAAAAAGATGATTGGCAGAATCCTCTCTCCTGTAGCAGGAAAGCCTTGGTTTCTGCCAGTGTTCTTGGCAGTAAACAGAAATCAAATAATAATACAAGGTTCTCCTCCTAAGAAGAACATTCCTGCCATGGAAGTTCTGAGGGAGGGATAAAACACCATAATAATCCATGTTTATACTATTCCCTTTCCATGAGTTCACATCAGGTTTTCGGCTCTCAGAGTGTGATATCCCCTGTTGCCATTTTAAAGTCAAGATCTCCACCCTTGCGATGTATGAAGGCGACATATTGGCCTTTACATATTGTAATACTAATTGTCTTGAGCTGTTAGACTGTGGCAGAAAACCCCTTTTTCTCTGTTCCGCAAAAATATTACTCATGAGGCTGAGCATCTTTCCTGTTACATGATGTCACAGATGTTTTGCACAATGGTTTTGGACATATTTATCGATGCCATGAGCTAAGGGATGTCGGGGTTTTTTGGTTTATTCAGGTGAAAACGTTGCAGATATCTTTAACCTAACTTCCCCTGTAGATCTTGCTGAAATGCTTTTTTGCTAAAGTGTATATATAACATGGACCTAAAAGGTGATGATCACATTTGTGCTGTTGAAAACAGTGTAAGAGCTAACATGCTCTTCTATCTTTTGTTACTGCAAATAATGCAGGTTTTTAAAAAATTAATGGAACAATATTTATTTGTACCAGCAAATGTTTTTCTCCTGGTTCCTGTATCACTAGAACTTCCCTATCTTTACGTAACTTATAATAAAGTACTTTCATAGGGAATTATAAAATATAAAATCATTTAATTTACACATGTAAAATAAAGGAAATGTATTTTAATGGGTTCCATCTCTGGGACTCATAAATGTGTTTCTTCATGTAAGGCCTGATCAAAAGACCATTCAAATTAATAGCAAGGGTCCCAGAGATTCCTGTAGGTTTCAGATTGGTCCCTTGTTAAGACTTAATTCCACACAGTTTAACTCAAATAAGTCACATGTGGAACTGGTTGAGAAAAGATTTGATTTCATGTGAAAGTTTTCAAGGAAAAATAATACATTAAAGAAATATTTTTCCATTTGCAGTGAAAGCACCTACTAACCCCAAACTTAATGTTTTGGCTGTGTCTTTGGCAACAAGATAAATAGTTCCGGCATTTCTGGATATTCTATCTAGCATATAAGGTTAGATAATAAAACCATTTTAGAAATTCTTAAATTGTGCATGATAAACTTGTTAGCACACCTAGATGAAAACAGTCAAATATATCATTTGGTCTTAACATTATGATCTCAATTTGAGTGGTCCTAGATATGTACTTAAATTCTGAATAGGGTTTTTCACACTTTTCCTTCTTGCTTCCATGATTTCCATACTGACTAATTCTGTCTTAATTCCCTCAGCTTTGCAGTTCAGTATGCATGGTCACTTATGCCCTTCATGTTGCCCACAGTGATGAGAATTACTTTAAAATCTCACTTGTGTACCTCATGTTCTGTTACAAAGTCAGAATAAATACTTGAATCGCTACCTTCAGAACTTGTTGACTGTCTTCAGAAGTCAAAGATTTATGACTTTGTTCACAAGTCAAAACACCATGCCTACCTACAACAGTAAATAGTTGTAGGTAGGCAATGTAGACAAGCTAGGAGATTTTAGAACTGAATAGTGAAAAATCCTGTCAGTGATAGGACAGAGTTCAAGATAATTTAACTTTTCTAAATTAAATTTATAAATTAAATTTATAAATTCAATTAAATTTATAAGTTTAAGGCCAGGTTGGACGGGGTTTGGAGCAACCTAGTCTAGTGGAAGGCGTCTCTGCCTATGGCAGGGAATTGGAACTAGATGAGCTTTAAGGTCCTTTCTAAACCAAACCATTCTGTGATTCAATGATAAAGTATTTATGTAAAATGCATTGTTAGGTTACTTCTCTACACAGTATGCCTCATGTACAAACATGTAGGTGTTTCTTGTCATTGCCAATAGTTTCAACTAAGTGGATATTAAGCTGGATTTTTATCTTGTTATCTTTCAAAACATGGAAATCCTGTGGAGAAGAGTTCTTCAGCTATGTCTGCACCTAACTTATCTATGGTTCTATGATTCTATATGGTCAAGTGATGCTATTAGTTACCAGCTGGGTTTAAACCATTTAAACCATGGGAACAATTTTTTGGTAATTAATGGTAAAGTGCTGAGAACCATTAACCAAGGAGAAATATCTGAGGTCCTGGTCATTTATTGGTATAAAAGATATAAAACTAAATCCTGACTTTTAATGTAGTGCTTACTAGTGTTTGCTTAGAGGAAATGCCTGTGAAGTAACAGTGTGATGCTTAGCATTTCGGTACTTTCTAACTTGCTTACATGCCTGCTATTGCACTCAAATAAACAAGGCCTCTGGTGGCTGCAGGAATGGACTCCATAATCATAATGACAACATTTCAAACTCTCAGAGACATTTATGACTAAGTGTATGTCTAGCTGTAGCCACAAAACTGGATGCCCTGAGGTCACTGGGGAGGGAAGTCTCAGAGAGCACACTGCGTGTCTGAGCAGCCTGGAGGGTTGAGTGGTTTGTCCAGTCAGCTGAGCCATTTGAAGACTGACCAATTTGTACCAAAACTAGGCTGTTCAAGTTTTTTGCTTGCATTTGCAAAGGGATGTGTATGTTTCCACTGACTCATGAAGAAGACTGACTTTGGAAAGCTATTTTAAATTAAGACGCACTCTAAACTACCAAGGATATTGAAAATCAGTCTCAACTACCTTCTGCAATAGCCATATTTTCCACCTCTAGAGAAGACTTGCTTTGGCTTCAGAGAAAGAGAAATAATGACGTCCAGTGGCCTCTTGAATCCTTAAATAGTGTCCATATTTGTTGTGTTCTTCAGCTTACCTGCCCAGCCACCGAAGAGAATAGATCACACACCAACACTCAGCGTGGTCCAAACTGCAGATGTGGTCCAATTAGAAATGGTAAAATCTGTATGTAAACTAGCCCACTTGTATACTCTGCTCACTAGACTTGCTAATAGAAGAACAGAGGTTTCAATTTTCTATTGAGAAACTCAGAGTAATTATTTGGGAATTTGGTCAAAATATTAGTTCAAACATGTAGTCAGGTTATCAATAAGAAACTGCCCTTATGCAGCATATTTGTTGTTGGTTTTGGTTTTAAATGGGGTTAGCAATCCTTCAAGTCCTGTACATTTGTCGTAAGTCTATAAATGCACAGCTGTATGGTGTAAATAGATATGTATACCTATATCATGACTTACTAGTCAAATCCTCACATTTGTCTTACTCATCTTATTTAGAAATACTTCTTGTTTTTCACAGAATAGACTTATTCACAAATAGGCTCTGACGCTCATGTTAGTGGGATGTGTCTTTTAGATCAGACCTCAGAATTTACAATGATTCCTTAGCTTGGATTTTGGTTACTTTCTGTAACTCCTTATTTAAAAATGTAAGTTTGTCTCATTCATTCTTTGTCTAATATTTTCTGATCCAGAAATGTCAGTATTTCCATTCTACTGTTCATATTATTAGTGGTTCATATTATTCCTACAATTATTGCTATTACAGGAACATATGGGAACCTGACTCGAACTGACTCCCGTTGTGCCAGGTGCTGTCCACGCACGGAACAAAAGCTAGTTCACACTTCAGGTCTTTAAGCTTGTTAAGTTCTTTGGGCTGAAAAGCTTCAAGTGGATATAAAATATTAAAGCTCGTTTACAGAATCTGTTTAAAAAGATAATCAGGTTCTAAGGGGAACTAATTCAACAAGTGTGTGTAGTAAGATATCAGATTTCGCTGTGGTCCCCTGTGATTTCATAGAGATATGTGCCACACTTAATTCTCACTTATACCAAAACCAGTTTGCATTGCTTTTACAATGAAAAGCTTACAGTAAATGCAAAAATGGGCCTAGGGGATGCATTCTTTTCCTGCTGCTATGGTCAGTGACAGGGTTGAAAAGGGATGAGTACTTGGAGCAATTTATTCTCCTTGGCCATGGGAAAAAACCCAAAGAAACCAAAGAATCCATCTCTGCTGATGATCTATGCAAGTAATTCTACTCTCTCTCCTCTCGTCACAATCTTTTCCTGTCTTCTGTGGTGTGCTCTAGCTGTTCTGCTATGCCTATTTTAGAGCTTGCATGCAGAAATCAGACATATCATCTGTCTGAAGAGAACTACACAGAATTATCCAATTTTAAGAACATCTGGAGACTCCAGAAGATTTTCTGAAATTCTCTAACAGTACTTTAATAGTTCCACATAAAGTCATAGCCATCTGAGAACTTTCAGATTGGGTTGTGCTCAGCTCAGTTGTTAATACCTAGAAGACAGTGACATAATAATGGATCAGCACAGCTGTCCATCTACTCTGCTCTCCTGTTTCCTGTTTCTTTTCTGCATGCAGAAGTTTGTGGTTATATGAGGATACTATGGGGCTTCTGCAGTATATTCTGCTAGCTTCCATCAGCCTGGGGTTTATGAATTTTTAAGCCAGAGGACATATGCTGGTGTTTTTCATTGCCTTCAATGACCTTTTCTCTCAAGAATTTTCTAATGATTTTTGATTTTATGCAAAACTTTAGTAGCTACAGCATTCTATTACAAAGTGTTATGCTCTTTAATAGAACCACATGCAGAATGAAAAAAATAACTGTAGTATGCTGCTTATTTTACAACCTGCCATCTTACAATCTGAGCTTTTTGGGTTCCTTTAGTTCCTATATTAAGAGAGGCTTGCCCTTTCTCACTGTCTCATGACCATGTTTGTGATCTCCCACATTCACTCGTTCCCCTTAAACACCCACTGTTGCAGCTTAGCTCTCTGGTTGACAGTGAAGTCACTCATAGAGACACATCAACTCATGTTAGGGCTGCTTCACTTAGGCAGAAACATGACACATGAATGAAACAACTTTTAATAATGAAGTTATAACTTTTCATGTGTATTAGATTAAAAGAAAACTTTGTGTACCAAAGATGTCAATTACATTAACTTAAATAGGTAAGTGGCATTAAAAAAAATAGCCAAAACCCAATCAAACAATCTAACCATTTCTCCTTAGGTTAAACCTCTGTTGCTGTTCCAAAGCAGTGAAGCAGCCATGGCTCTCAAAAGAAGGATCACAAGGCACAAGAGGAACCTGGCTGCATAACCACCCAAAATACTATCTGTTTGGGACTCCCCACTCCACCCCTAAGTGCAGAATAGCTTGAGCATTAGGTATTTTTAACTCGTTATAACTTGTGAGCAACTGGCTGCACTGGAAAATGCAAAGAGGTTGGGACTGTATCACAGTCTAATAAAAACCCCAATGAAAGTTTTAAGCTAGTTCACACATCTGCGGTCTGATAGGGGGCATTAGCTAATATGTGCCGTTTCTGCCATGTGCCCCACTATTCCCTCAGTTGTCACAGACGCAAAAGTGTTACTATGATGTCCCCCAGGCATCTTTATGGCCTTCTCTGAACTACCACCATCTTCAGACAAACCTCATGAGAATTTATTAGGGGGATATAAGTAATTCTCTGAAGTGCTTATAATTCTCACTTCTGAGGACTCTTTGAAAGGATTGTAACCTACCTCTGGTCCACAGATTCCGTTAAAGGGAGATAAAAATACATGTCTGGTATTTTTATACCTTGGATAAAAATAATCAAGCTGTTCCTTTGGGTCCAACCAGTGTTTTAAAATGTTTTTTCCTCCACTTGCTGTGATTTCAGCACAGAGGCCACAAAAATAAAGTCCATAATTAATTTCCAAGATTTAAAAATGGAGACATTTAAACCTGTTCACATTCAGGAGTGGGGGGAGTTCTTAGTAGCTCTGAATATCATTAGAAGATGAAGTAGATTCAGCTAACAGTGTTGTCTATCCTTGCTTCTTGTACCTATAGGTGTGCTATGTCCAGTGGAATTTACAGCATTTTATTAGGTGATAAGGTGGGTCTTCAGTCTTTGTGCAACTGAGGCAGATTTCCAGCTATCAAAAGCTATAATAGACAATACAGAGGTACACTCATTGCTTTAAACATGGAGTTATAGCTCCTTTATGCAGCCCTCAGGCTCACACCTCACCATGTTGCATGTGCTTCCCAGGCACCCTGCTTCTAGCATGGCAAAAAAGCCTGAAAAGCTGCACTATAAAACCATCCAAATGCCCTTCATTTACAGAGCTTGTCATATTTCAAGACACATTTTAAAGATGTGCAAGGTGCCTTCCTTTCTCTATTCTTTCCACTCAAAGGAAGTCATTACAGTAAAACGTAATGGAAGCAATGTCTGGTAGGGGCTGGTCAAAATTTACTTTGAACTCTTATGAAGAACGTTTCAACTCTGTTTATTACTAAATCCATTGGCCATAGATGATCCAAGGCTCATAACATCAGGTATGATGGAACTCCCTAAGGAACTATCAGAGAGAGAAAGACTCTGCATGTGTGTGCACATGTGAGTGTGTGTATGCGTTATTTCTCTCTCATTCTGGCTGTGAGAAAAGTAGTGATTGAATGACAAAAAATGTTCTGTGCTCTCAGGAAAGTAATGGCACATGGCAGCTATTCTCAGAATGAAGAGAAAATGCTCATTAAAATATCAACGTCACCTTTTCTCCACCCCCAGGTATTCTGGAAGTACCTCCTTTAAACTTTAGAACTGTTTTGCAGATTATGACAGACTTTTCAGCAAATTTATTTCAGAAAGAAAAAAAATCTGTCTTACATCACCAAGTAAGCCCAACCTACCAAAATCAGGATGCAGGAGAAGAATTGATGCTTTCTTTTTTCTTCCCCCCCCCCTTCACTACTTTAATCCACTACCTTACATTACAGTCATTTGCTATCTTCTTGTGACGTACCTGAGCCTTATAAGTTTCAATCCTATATGAGATTGCTTATCTTCAGTTCATCATTACTTTAATGGGAGCTGAAAGATCCAATTGAGCAGGACTGAAAGAGAAGTGGCTAAAGCTGCTTTTAGATGGTAATCCAAAACTCTGATCCTGAAAACCCCTGCTCGGTTGCCACTTCTCTGTAGAGGTACTTAAGCTTCATTAGCACATTATTTTTGTGACATTCTTCAGACATCGGTCTGAAGTTACAGGCATTAAGCTACTAGTAATGCCACTCCCTGGGGTAGGAGAGAAACCACAGCTCCCAAAAGGGTTTTGGGGATGTTTTATCCACTGGCTGCTAGATACAGATCAAGCTATGAGGCAGGAATCTGCACCACTGAGTACCCTATCAAGGTGGCTACAGAAGTGGCTCCTCTCAGCTCTAGCAGGAGGAGAAGCACAGTAGCCCCAAGGCAATGATAGATGCCAACTGCAGCAACTTCAGACAAAACTGGGAACTGAGCCCAGGTCTCCGGCATTCTCCAGAATACTGTAGCCCCTGGCTGCTATTTTAACAGCCAAACATGACAGTGTTTTGGCTTTGAAAGGACAGGCACTGCTCCTTTCAGGCAATGACAAAGTGAAGTCCCATTTGGCACCGAATCTTCAAAGAAAAGCCGACTTAAGACAAAGTTCTGTCCTTAGAGTTTCTTATTCGGACAAACAGGCTAGGAAATCCTCTGGTCAACAAGCAGGTTATTTTGGAGTGCTGCTCCAGAGCACCATGGAACAGTCACTGAAAAGCAAGGCTCAAGCATAGCCTAGAAGCTACTTGCTGATGTGGATTTAGAGCTGATATCTCCAGGAAAGATTAGTTAGATCTGCTTTGTAAATACACTTAAGAAAATATGTTCGTTTTAAAGGGACTTAAATATATGCCTTTGCTTAAAATCCAGCAAAGGACTGCTCAATAAGGCCTAAACTTTCTTGTCATCTGAAGTTCATACCTCATGTGACTGAAAAATAAAAGCATCTGTCAAATTGCTTCCTTTGTAAGTCTCAACCATGGCACAGGGGAAGGAGCAGCAAGCATTAACAAAAGTTTTATAAGCATTTTTGTGAGCTTTGATTTAGTTTTATAAAAGCAGGGCTAAACCCTGGAAAATAAAAGATGAACTTTTATCTTTCCTTGTCAAATTTTTACTACTCCCTGTTTGTGCTTCCATGGTCTCATGAATACAGAAGCAACATTCAGAAAAGTGGTTTACTCAAACAGCTCTTTCCAGCAGTAAAGAAATAATGAATTAACACAAAACAAATAACTTTAGCACTTGCAGTTGCGCTCAAGAGCAAAACAGGTTACAATAAAATAGGCAGAGTATGCTCACAACCAGGACTTGCTTAGATATATGTTTCCCTACCATGAATATGTTAGATCCCTTGTTGATTGTGGAATACAAGAGTGTCTAACATGGCTGAACACAGTATTTTGTTATTACTGTAATTATGTCATCTATTACCATCATCTTAGCATTCAGATAGGATCGGGACGTGCTTGGCATGGTTCAAACACAAACTAATGAACAAGTCTCCCATTTAAACAACATATGCTGTCCACATAGTGGCAAGATACAGGAGACGGGGCTGGAACTCAGCAGAGATGACAGAGAGGGAAAGAGTGACGGCTAAAGGAATAGCCAAATATAATAAATACCTATTAAATCAATAACAGCTTTTCCATCGGCTTAAGTAACTTTTGGATCAAATCCTAAATGTACTATTTGGAGGATTTATAGGTTTCTTTTAATAGACACGAACAAAAGTCTTTTTTATTAAATTATGCATTTGCTGCTGTGGCTTATGGAAACGGCATGCGTATCTACTACTAGTGTGACGGACCTCAGCTCTAACAACACTTGTGCATTTGTTCAGCTTTACACGGTGAATAGGCTTAGTGTATAAAATTAAGCATGTGTACAGGGCTGAGGCTTTTCTTAGTTGTATAATAATTTTATCTGGAGATGTACCAAGTCCAGAACCTACTTTTCTGTGACGTTTTTGTTTGTTTGTTTTTAATCTTGACTCTTTCTGGTTCCTTGAACCAGCATTTCAGTGCAGAGAGCAACACAGGGAGCTGTGCCTGTGCAGAGCAGTCTGATGGACTCATAGAGAGGCAGCACAGAGCGTGCGCCTCTTGCTCCCAGGCAAGATGATGTGGTACCCCCAGGAAAAGAAAGCTGTGCCTGCTGAGGGCTTTGAAAGAATGGCTATACTCAGCCTTGAATCTCAAGTAAACAAAGCAGCATCTCTTGAGAGGCTTAAACTTGAGAGAAAGATCATATTTAAAACCCAATATGCTTAGGTTATCCTCTTGGAAAGGTTTAGGTCAGTGTACACTCCATGAAAGTTTTCTAACTTTCCTTTTTGGGTGTTAAATATATGCAATGGACTGAAGAGACAGACTCTTCATGTGCAGGGTAAAATGTAGGCGCTAAAGCACCTCAAAGTACAGGGTAATGATAGATAGATGAACCTGTAGATAGATGAACCTGAGTTCATCTGTGCCTGCTGCCTCAAAGAGGTGGTAGTTCTGGTAGAGGTGGTGGTGGTCCCCAGCACTATTTCAGCTGCAGACAATAGACTCCTGCTGTCTCTGGGCATCCCAGAGTGTTATCTCAACCTATAGCTGGAGAAATAACAGCATTGAGGGCTCAGGTCCTGGGAAAGAGAAGAAAAACAGTTCCTTCCAAAACAAGCTTCCAGCAATGGTGGTTTCACCCATGAAGATGATTGTGAAATTATGTGGTCATGAGCCCCTATAGCTGTGTGTAAACTCACTGATAGCAATACAATAAAATGTTTTCTAAGGTGAAAAGGAGGTAGAAATCTGACTTAACTATAACAAAATGTATCACAAGGCCTCATTTAGGCAGCTCTGCAAAGAACCTAGGCTCATAATTAATCACATGCTTATACCGTTAGTAATGTTAAGAAGGTGCTTATGCTGCTGGCATTCTTAAGATGAATAGATGTGCACTCAAAAATTAATAGATGCAACTGCTTTTGAATTCTAACCTTATAAAGGTGCTCATGATACTTTGAAAAATATTAGTTGCAGAAAGCTACAATTCTACAGGCAAAAATATTGCTTAGTTTGACTGTTTTGCCTTTCATGTTCCTTTCTTAAAAGAATTTGCTTTAAAAGGAAACCTATTCTATTCTATAGAAATAGTTGTAGAAAAATAGTGCTTTTATATTTTAATGTTTGTTCCTCAAACTCTGAGCACTTTGCTTTTAAGAACTGAAAACAGTGATTGAGCTTAAAAGGTTCCTGAAACTGCTGAAGGAAAGATCCAGTTCTACCTTTGCTACAATATTTAGATCAACAGATCCCGCTGCTGCTTTATTTCAATTTGTTGCTTTAGTGCCAGGAGTATCTGCAAGCTTGATGAAGTAATGGTTCTTCCACATTAAGCTACAGATATACCCAGCAGATATTTCAGACTCACTCAGAATCAGAGTATTCAGAGATTTTAATTCACCTATGATAAGCTGTTCTTTGCTTTCATGTCTTCTTCATTTAAATTATTCACATCTTTAAATGTAAGGGCTGCTTGTGAAAAGAAGAGATTGTTCCAGATGATTTAAAATTATATAAATTTATAGAAGGAAGTAAGAAAACGAAATACAATGTGCTTTTGGGAGAGGGGAAGAAAAAAAAAAAAAACTTAGAAAAAAGAAAAACAAGGGAACCAGCATGGAGTGTCCTTGTTAGCCTCTTCCAGAAAACTGAAGACACTACCATTTAGAAGAAGACTAGAAAAGAAATCACCAGTGAAAAGTCTCTCAAGGGTCAGGAGCATGCGGTTATGTCCTTATTCTTTCGAATTCTGGTATTGCACATTGCTAAATCCCTTCGGGGTAAAAGTAGATGTGCCAAAATATGTGAGAAAGATTCATTTCAAATGTTGCTGGACAGAAGCTGGACATGGAACAAAAATCATAAGAAATCCATATTGCTTGAGATTTATTGACAATTTTGTAGATTACAGATGTTTTAATATAAGCTGAAAACATTTGAGGGTTTGTACAGAATCAGTTCTACGATTTTCAAAAGTTTCAATCACTTGATTTAGTGGCCAGCGGAACCTGAAATGATGAAATCTGTTTTCTCTTAAAATGTAGAACATCTCATGAGGCCAATGGGAGAGCAAGGTGGGGATGCTTGGATCTGCTCTTCAACCAGAGACGCAGGCAAACCATTGCTTGCCTACAGGGACATCCATGCTCAACAGAAATACAAATCTGGCATAAGTGGAATACCTATATCCCCAGCTTTTATTGATTTTGTTCTTAAGATGGGAACCTGCTGTGACTTTTAGATCCGAAGTTGCAGTTGGATCTGTAACCTGAAACTCTTATAAGATTTTCTTATAACTCTTATTCTTCACATATAATCAACAGTCATGGCATTGATTCTGCAAATACAGTAGCTGTTCACTGGTTGATTTTCTCAGAGTGGTAGCACAACAGGGTAAAAAATCAAATATGCTATAAAAGTTATTATCAAAGTTACTTTACCTCTTTAAAATGTGAAAAACCTTATTCTTCTGGCATTATTATGCAACAATTTAAACAACAAAGTGTATTTAATATTTTGCATGGAGTGACTTCTATCAGACTTTGAGGGAAGTTAATAAATCAGCGGAAACTACTTAACTGCAGCATTTTCATGGGTCCACTGGAATTCTAGGCAAATAACAGGTTTGTAAGAATGAAAAGTTGCTTATATTATACACACAATCTAACGTTCAAAAGAGTGTAAAAGATGCTTAAGTGTTAATATTTTATGTAGCCTTTGCTAAGTAGTAGTTGCAAGCCATTAAAAAGAATGTTAAACCATAGCTGTTAGCACTGGCACAGCCCCAAGTAAACACTGAACCCACACGGAAGGGGGTTAATTGATACAAGAAGAGGTAATTTATTAAGGAACACTGAAACCCTCTATACACCCAAAGATCAGACTGAACTGCAAAACTCTTGTGTGAATATTACATCTGATAATCAGATTTTTTTCCTACACTGCACTTTAGAGGTTCAGCCTATTCAGAAAACTGAAAAAACAACAAAGTTTTCCTACATGGCTCCAATAAACCTTTATCTGGTGCCCTTCAGTCTGCAGCTTCCCCCCTCTGCCCTCCCTGGGAAGTCTGTTGCTCACTAAAACACAAGCTTATTGGGAAGAGAAGCCAACACAACGAGACCAAGTGTGTGGGAGCCCCGTTGCTTTCTCTTGCTAAGTTGGGCACACTGTACTAGAGCCTTACTAGTGTTGCATAGGTCCAATTACCTTTTTCTGGATTGATAAACTTCTATTTTGTGTGAATCTTCTTAAAAAGCAATCTTCTACAAAGCTTCTGATCCACTAAGGGGTGGTAAGGCTAATGGAAGTGGGTAGCAGTCAGGTCTTCTCACCCCACTGTCTTGGGAACAATTGGGTTTTTTAATGACTACTCAGAAAAACACAGTTTAGCTGTTTAGGCATCAAGAGTGGAGTTCTGTCGTCAGATCTCTATGCTCCACCTCCTTCTAACAAGCCTTAGAAGCATTATGAATGTTAGCATCACTCTGGTAAGGAAAGCTACCTGGAAAAGCTGCTAACCAAAAAGCCAGCTCCAGTCTCCAAGCTGGAAGAAAGTGTATCAGCTATTTATGCTTCTCTTTCCCTGGCATAGTCTTTCTCTTGGTCTGCCATGCAGATGTATGCTGCATATCTGGTGTTTTATGTGAAAGGTGCACAGAGCACATGGCAGACGTGCGGTTCGGAAAGGCCAAACTTTACGATTTGGTTTTCAGAAATTTTGTACATAGAGTCAAATTCAAAGCCCACTGAGGTCACTGGGAATTCTCCCACTGTGCTCAGCAGGCTTTGGATCAGGACCATGAACCAGAATATCTTTAAATCACTGTTTAAAAGCCTAGACAAACTAAAAACAGACTTGTGAAACCCTCACACCCCCTCTTCTGTTTTGCCTCCCATGGAAAGGTAGCACAAAAGCAGGAAATGAGGAATCTGACAGCTGTAAGGGTTTTCAGCTGTGGCTCCCAAATTTTCTTCTTGATCTCTAGAGGAAACAGAAAGTGTTACATCTGTTTAAATTATTAATCTAAGTGATAAAGGGAAGCCTAATAAAATAAAGTGATTTGTAATTTTATCTGGTTTGACCTAATTCATTTTGCAAGACTAAGTGCCATTATTCTGGGAGGAGAATTCACATACAGAAAATTATTTACCTCTAAAATTAAGTGCACTGATACCCATACTTTGCGCTTTCATAGGCCTGATTTAAAGAAGCCTTTAATTTCTCTCAATGTAGATCCCACTCTTGTAGCTTGTTTTAATCTAATGTACTTTCAATAATAAATGACACTACTATAGGATTAGTGTCAATGAAAGAAAAAAAATATATACTTTAGTCATTATATGGACTTCACATCTCTCGATTTGGGATTCTCATATATAAGCTCAATCCAAGCCTTGATCTTAAGAAAATGGACCAGAAAAAAACTTTGTGGATTTATGCACAGTGCTTTTTTCACTTGTAATTTCACACTCGTAGGACTTCACAAGGATCCTTCAGTTCTTTTTCTATGCTTTTTCATTTACTAATAATTTTTATTGTTCAGCATAGGCCCTTGAGGCTTTCAAAGCAATGTTCCAGTGTTCAAGTGTTGGTGACCCAACTGCATTAAAAATATTATTCTAATTCTTTGTTTTCCATTAAAATGGCATCTGAGAATATATTACATAATTCCAGGCTTTATTTTTGCACAGAAGCACTGTGTTGCGTGACACACACCCCACAAAAAAACCCCAACACCAAAAAGCCCCGTATGAGCAGAGGTGCTTAATTCTCAATGAATAGGAGGTAAAACCAAGCAGTTTACTTTAAACAGCTATCAGCCTGCAGGGCAATATCTGGAGTATCCAGATATTGGCAATATCTATACACACTGACTCAGGAAGTCAGAGAAGTGCTAAGAATAGTTATAATAACATCACATTATATTAAAAATTTAGTTCTTCGAAAGAAAAATGTATTCTACATGAATTCAAGAGCATTAATAGAAATTGTAGAATTTTCAAAGTTTCTAAAAGTCTTGAGTTCAGTGGCTTGTTTTGTTTCTTTGTTTGCTTGTTTGTGATTTTTTGGGGATATGTGGGTTTTCTTGGTGTTTTTTTTTTGACGGGGCAGGGGGGCATGCAACATAGTGCTTCTGTAGTACAAGGCAGCGCTAACAAGGATTACTCTGTCTGGTTATTAGAAGGAGCAGTATATTGTACTTTATTCATTGGACTGTTCTTATCTCAACCCATGTGGTTTACATTCTTTCAGTTCTCCTCTCCATCCCACCCAGAGAGGAGGGGAAAAGAGGGATGAGTGCCTGCATGGTGCTGAGTTACTGGACAGGTTTAAACCACGACACACAGAATGTTTCAGTTCAGCACAACATATCTTAACGTTCCCACTAAGTGTGAGCCAGTCTGAAACGAATCCTTCACTAAATATTATGACATTTCTGCAAAATCATGTGCTTCACCACCTCCATAGTAAATTTCTTCCTTATAGCTAAATCTACCCTTTTTCAGTTTAAAGCCATTCCCCCTTGTCCTATCACTACATGCCCTTTTAAAAAGTCCCTCTCCAGATTTCTTGTAAGGCCCTGTTGGGTATTGGAAGACTGTTATAAGATCTCCTTTGAGCCTTCTCCAGGCTGAACAAGCCTGGAGAACAAACTGAATGCTCAATGTTCTCAGCTTCTCTTCATAGGAGAGGTGCCCCAGCCCTCTGATCATTTTCATGGCCCTCCTCTGGACTTATTGCAGAAGTGTCAGTACCTGAGCTTCCTATGTTGAAGCCCAAGATCTGGATGCAGAAAGCAGAGTAAAGGGGGAGAATCATCTCCCTTGACCTGCTGATCATGCTCCTTTTGAGGCAGCCCAGCACATAGTTTCTGAGCTGCAACCACACACTGCCAGGTCGTGGTGAGCTTCTTGTTAATCAACAGCTCAAGTCCTTCCCCTCAGGGCTCCTCTCAACCCACTTTCCACCCAGCCTGTATTTGTGCTTGGGATTGCTCTGACTCATGTGCAGGACCTTGTACTTAGCTTTGTTGAACTTCATGAGGTTTGCACCTCTCAAGCCTGTCCAGGTGCCACTGGCAAACTTGCTGAGGGCACACTCAATCCCAATGTCCATGTCACTGACAAAGATATTAAACAGCACTCATCCCAATATCAACCCCTGAGGAATGCCACTTTTCACTGGTCTCCACTTGGACATCAAGCCATTGACCACAACTCTTTGATTGTGACCATCCATCAAATCCATGTTTCTCCAGTTAAGAGGTGAGGATGCTGTGTGGGGCAGTGTCAAATGCTTTGCATAGGTCCAGGTAGATGATGTCAGTCACTCTTTCCTTATTCACCAAAGCTGCAAACCCACCAAATTTTTCAGGCACAATTTGTCCTTAGTGAAGCCAGGTTGGCTGTCACCAAGCACCCCCTTACTTTTCATGTGCCCTAGCACAGTTTCCAGGAGGATCTGCTCTCATGGAGCTGGTCATATATGTCTATTAGTGTGATAGTACCATCCTTAGGCTCATGAAACTGAACCTTTCATGAACTATCAGCATACAATAAGATACTTTTTATTAAGACAAATATTTTGAGGATAAAAAGTATTCAGTACTCTACTGCAGAAAAAATCCCACTGATATTTAGAGTTATTGCTTTAACAGCCCACAAAAATGTTTTCATCAGAACTATTCTTCACTACATTCTTTAGTTTTGTTTATATTTCAGTTCTTTTGTAGACTGAAGTGAAGCAATACTTTAGCTAAGAACATTATATCATGGTACACAATGTTATCAAGAGCAGTATATGCTTTTCAATGCAGATATAATGCTCCATTTACATTCACCATATGAGTTCACTTTTGAAAATAAATCTTCAGATAACCCACAAAACAGGGAGGCAAAACCAGGGAGAAACCAGAGGCAGTGGAGTCAGTGGATAAAAAGGGCTCTCTGGGGAAAGTACTTCTAATGTTACTTACACACGCATATATCATGCACTTCTGCTGAAACAGAAGGATTTATCATTTTTATATGCACATATGCCATAAACCATATGAGTGAAAGTATAGTATTATTTTATATAGCAGAAAGAAAGAAAACTCTTAAATTTCAAAATCAGATGTTCAAAAGGTAAGAGATGCCCTTAACAATCCAGCTTTTTCTGCTTCGTCTTTCTTCTCCTCTCGGTCCTGGAACTCCCTATATACATCTGGCTCATTAAATACACAATCATATGATATCCTACACAGGATCTTTGTTTCAGTACACGTACATTCAAGTCAGTAATGATGGCAAAACTCTAGTGAAGAATCCTTTGAGTCATCTATTTTAGATGAATTTGGAATTTTAAAAAAAAATTAATCAAAATCAAATTCTGTTCAAAACTGATCCAAACAAAAGGATCTGCATTAACTTAAAAAATTTACTTCAATATGTTCAGCCAGCTATGTGACATGAATGCATGATGAGAGACAGAGAATCCAGAAGAGATTTATTGGCTCTGATTTGGGATGATGTATGTAATTCTCTCATGTCTTCACCACTTGTAATACAATCATCCCCAAATGATGCCACTGAAACCTGCATTTTAGATTATACTGTCATGTGCTTAGACTGTGTATAATAGTAATTTAAAAAAAATACAACTTCAATACTCCATCATACAAAATTTGGTCGGATTTTACAAATTTCAGACCTTTTTCAAATATATGCTCTATGCTTAAAAGACCAGGTGATTTAGCTTTGGGACTCAACAAAAACCATTAATACTTCAAACGGTGATCTCAAATCACTTTCCTATGCGTAAAAATGCCATGATTTTAAGGCTTTCTCTTCCCTGACTCTTCTGAACTAGGAGAAAGTCTGGTGGGAAACCTGGGAAAGATGGTTTTCCAAAACCTCCATTTTTATTCTGACAAGCAGTAAGATAAGTATCTGAAACACATCATTTATTTAAAATGAAATATTGTCCATTTTGGCTATGATACTGTGATGAGAAATTCCAGATTCAAAAAAGATAGGAAGCAGTGATTTATGGGATGCTTCAGATCCCTTAGTGACTTCTGTTAAATAAAAGGGTAATAGTGCAGGGTATTATTTAGCATTTCAGTAAATAGGAATTACATTTAGTAAGCATCTTTTAATGGAGAAAAGTGAATGTTTATCCCATAACTAATTCTTGTAGGTGAAGTTGGAGACTTTCACCGTTATATTAATTCAAGATCTCAAGTTTTGCCCTCATCACCATTTCAGAATTTTTCTTGTTATCTTCCTGGGGGAAGTGTCTTAGCAGTAAATTTTGTTCCTGTTTGGGACAAGAAGTGAGATCCAAGAGAATTCTTCAGATGGGACAGAATTTCCCCTTTAACTATTTTATGCCATCTCCAAAATGAGCATTTGAGGAAAATACATTCAAGGCACTTGTGATGTCTTTTCTTTAAGTAACAATGGTTCTGCTAGGATCATACTTGCAGGTGTGACTTTTTTAGCCACTAAGAGAATATGGTTGCCCCACTTCCTTATGATCCCACTTGTTTAGCCAGATTGGATGGCCAGAATACCTCGCAATATACCTCTTGCATGACATAATTTTAACGCAGTAAAAAATCTGAATGGCATTTTCAGATTAGAAGAAATGTATTTTGCTTCTATTATTTGTCTGTATCTACTTAAATGTTAGATATACATCTCTACCTCCTGATCTCTATATCCTTTATACTCCTTGATAGTCATAGCAAGAATAGGGACACATACTCTAATAGAAAGACAACACTGCTTTCTAAAGTGCTTTAATATGGCTGATGCTGTAAGGAGTGAAGAGGATTAGAATATAGCTGATGGTCTAAGAAAAAAATAAATGCACCAGGTTTGCATAAAACCACTTTTTCTATAACACGTTAAAATGTAACCTTCTTGTTTGGACAGTCTTTGATACCTATCATAAATTCTGGTAAGAACTCAAGTCTATTTGGTTTTAAATAGCAGTTAAATTACAGAGTCTGCACTAGACAGTAAAACCTATTTGCTTGAGTATCTTTAGGGTGTCTTTCAGCCCAGTGGCAAGACTAGTCTGGAAAGATTTTGCAAGAACAGAGATCTTGAAGGTACAGTATTACCTTTTCAGACCTAATCCAGCCCATTAGCTGAAAATGTATGAATGCTACTGGGTTCATATAAATCTAGTGAGATGACATATGTCTATCCCTCTTCTGTTAGATGGGAAACACACTGCTCATTGTAGAAACATTTTCTTATGGTTATTTTTTCCAGCTTCTATGAGAAATTATTGGACAATCAGGATCAGGATGGGATTGATACCATGGAAAATTTCATGTTTCAAGAACTGAGGTGCTGTGCTCTTTATTTTTGATGACATTTTCTCAACTGAACCGGGAAGAATAAAATATTTGATTCTTCCTTCTTCACCAGATGTGCGAGAAAAGACCCAGAATTTCTGGATATAAAGGTATCATATGAACTCCAGATCAGTGAAGCATGCCTGTGTATGAACTCAAAACTCCCAGCAGGCTTCAGGAAGAGTTATTTTTCTTTCAGAGATACCATTTGTTTTCCATTATAGCCACCTTCTGTTAACATTTTTCTGAGATGAGACCTTGTATCTAATTGTATTCATCCACAGTTCAGCCTGTGACTGACTTTCCTGGCACCACGTCTGTGTTTGCCCTAAATCCAAGATACTCCACAAACTCCATGACTATCTATGATCATTTCTTCCTACCCCATACAGAAATTACCTGTCTGGGAAGACATAATTGAATTCCCTCCTACCTGAAACCAGTATTAATGTTATCATGATGCCACAAAAAGATCATGGGAGACTGTAGAGTGAAACATTTTCAAAATTAAGTGGGACATCTCTCAGTTGACTGTGCAACCCTTCTTCTTAAAATGAATTGTTTCATGTGCCTAAATTTACTCTTTCTGAGGGAAGACTGCAGACAGGAATGGATGGCCTAGCTTAGTCTTGTCAGCTTTATTTATTGCTGGCTCTCTTTCCCCATTTTGTAATGGGACTGCATTTCTGTCTTTTGACTTCTTGCGTATTTTCTGTTGACTTTTCAATTTCTTTCTGAAAACCCTTTTTTCTATCTCACTTTTTGTGTTTCATTTCTAGTAGACAATCCTTTAATCTGGGCATAAATTGCGTACCAGATTTCTGCTTTTGAGACTTTCAGATCATCAAAAAGTTTTCCCTAATAGTTTCTGACTAAACTTCCCTCTTTTCCTTTGCATCAGTATACTCTGAAGTATCTTTTATGAACAACCACTTGAAGTAATGCCATCTCTCCTGCACCTTCTGTATCCTTTTGTTTGTTGTTCTTTTCCTGCTCACCCACCATTCTTAGAATATGAAACTCAAACATTTAATAATCACAATGATTCAAATAAAATTTCTCTTCTAAGCACTCAATTTATTCTTCCCTACAGGTCAGTATTTTACATAAAACAGCTACTGCTATAGTAGCTCCCTTCTGCATTTGAGACAAAATACCTACAGGACATCTATCCAAAAGGTTTCAGCAACCACTTCACCTAGTAGCTTTCAGTAGAGTTATAATATTTCTCTTGTTCTTCTTAAATCTGTTTACACTTACAAGTGTACAGAAAATTAATTTCTTATGTTTTCCAAAAAACACAGCTTGGTTTGTCCAATCCAGTCCTCTCAGTTAAAGGCAAATACACAAAAGATGTCCACAAAACAAACTGCATGAATCACAGTAATGTGTGCATATATATATGCACATTTAAAAAAATACCTCTTATAAAAACCAGAACGGCTCAAATGTGTTTTGTAGAAAGGGAGTGAGAGAGTTAAAAGTTATCATGAGTTACCTCTGCAATAGCAGCTCCTCGATAATCATGGCAAATATACATATGCTTGAACTGAAACACAAAAAACAATCTTTTTCTGATAGCAGTCTTCCAGTATCTGAAGGGGGCCTACAGGGGTGCTGGGGATGGACTATTCATCAGGGACTGTAGTGATAGGACAAGGAGTAACGGGTTCAAACTTAAACAGGGGAAGTTTAGACTGGATATAAGGAAGAAATTCTTTACTGAGAGGGTGGTGAGGCACTGGAATGGATTGCCCAGGGAGGCTGTGAGTGCTCCATCCTAGGCGGTGTTCAAGGCCAGGTTGGATGAGGCCTTGGGTGGCATGGTTTAGTGTGGGGTGTCCCTGCCCATGGCAGGGGGGTTGGAACTGGATGATCTTAAGGTCCTTTCCAACCCTAACTATTCTATGATTCTATGATCATTTCAAAACAAGCTAATCCCTTGTTGTTGTAGATATTGTTTCCTGTGATTTGTCTCTAAGCATTGGTTGTGTGATAAAACTCTTTCTGCTTTTTGTTTCCCTGTGCTTCTAAGCCCAGATATGTTTTTTCCCTTGTAAGATCACACCACAGTTATCTAACCGTTCCAAAATATTAAAAAGGGAATGATTCGACAATAAGTTTTCACTGGGAAGTTACAGAGAGAATTCAAGCAGGAGCAACACTGGTTCCTGACAAGCTCTAGAAATAGGATGAGCACTTAAAATGAATGGGTTTCTTTCCTCTGTATCTTTGCAAGTGGAGGTTGAATTAAGAATTTCATACTTGAAAGCTTGAAAGTTTCCACTCCGAAAGAGATGCTAAAACTTTATCTGATCAAAGCAGTATGTAGGCCATTTTCCTGGGAACACAAATTGGAGGCCCAGCTCCAGATAGCTCCATCTGCAAGACCGGCACATAGTTCTGAAGAGATAAAGCCAAGACTGATACAGGCCATGTTCATTTTGAAAGGGACACGTTTTTCTCCTTGTGGACTTAAAAAATTGCTCCAATTTACCCTGTGATGTATATACCTTTTTTGACACTTGCTAAAAGCTAGAAGATATTATCATCTCTTTTAGATGACTGTATATCTTCAGCCTTCCATAAAGTTCTCCGTTGTATGAGTAAGACAGCAGGGAAATGACTTGCAAGAGAGGCAAATCTGAAGGCTCAGAGACCACCCAGCTGTCTGAAAAAATCATCCCCATTTTCCTTCTCATGGGACAGGGATCTCAAACCCTGCAGTGTTTGGTTTGGGCAGAACCACACCTGAGATACCAACCTTCAATGTCTGTATATGTGTCAGATGACGACTCGATGTGTTTGCACTGAAAAGCACTTCCAGAAGTTTGGAGTTCCCCTCCTATCTAAGACCAAAGGATCCTATCTTCATAAATTGCAAATAGCCTGACATTCATTTTAAATCATCTGTGCACCTTAATAGCTTATAAAAGAAATATTTTTCTTCCCAAAGAGTTTCCAGGTAATTCATCAGAGTTTGCTTGGTGTTCGGATTTTGCAGTAATATGCACTACATAAATATGTAGACAGCTTAGTTTCATTACACAGATATCACTACTCATGTGTTATTTAAAAACAGATTGAAGAAGAGGCTATATTCTTTGAAATGCCCTGCAGTTTCATCTGTCAGTTCCTGAAGAAAGGTAAATTTACCTTCTATTGATCATTTCCTACTGACTCAGCAAAAATACTGAAAAAAGGGTTGAGGCACATTAGAAGCATTTACCAAATTTGACCCTGGTTTGCAAAATCAATGGAAACTTGCCATGCTTTAGAAGGTAAGCAAAAAAAAAAAAAAAAGAAAAAAAAAAGAAAAAAAATAAAGATGCTAAAAATAAATTAGTAAAAGAGAAAAGTTCCTGTAATTTTAGGTTGAAAATATGAGTCTGAGTAATCAAAGAAAGTATTTTTACTGCCCTGTCAATATTTTTCCTGGAAGCTCTGGTAAATAGACTTTCTTTAGATCTGTAGTGTGCGTGCCTAATGGTCTTAGGTGTCTCTTACCGCAGAAAACTTTATCCTTAAGAAATACAGTAAACAGGAACTCTGTGGTTACGTAGTTCCTGAAAGAAGAAAAAAAGAGAAGGAAACATGTTCCCTGCCATGACACATGGACAATTTATATTGATTTAAGAAGAAGCTGTTCCTTTCTATTTTGAATCTTTCATGTCAGCCTTTGCTTCCATTGCATTTAAAAAATCTGTTTTTAAAACCTGTCAGTGAACTGGATCATGTTTTCTCAGCCATTTGAATTAACATCCCCATAACCCCAGGAGCACTGCAGAAGTGCTGGAAAGCAGAAGGGAGCTTTTTTTGTCTTTCTAAACTTTTATTTATTTACTTTGCTGGAGAAAAAGATGAGCCATCTTCTTTTCTGAATCAGCAGCTTGTAGAGGCTGTGATCCATCCAAGACTAAACTACTATAGAAAAATTACCATGAGATCACTTAGACACATAATTCTGCCAGGTTCTGTGTCACCTCAGTTACTTCTTTTTTACCACACTCTTAGCTTCAAGAGCTGCCACTAGCAAATGAAATAACTCAATGTCTTGTTGGCTCTGACCATCTCTCCGTCAGCCGCAGATGGAGAAAGGCACCAGACCCTGGTTCCTTGAGTAACACTGATCTTATACTCACAGTGAAATCCATCTTTCCAATCTCCCATATGGATGCATAGTTCAATTGTCTAACATAGGGGAAGGCTGGCACTGCAAAGAGTATGTTCACAGAGGAATAAACCTCAGTACTCAGTGTCAACTGTGTTGCCATGCAAACAAGGTGCTCTGTCACCACGTTTCATCAATGCAAGCTTGGTTCATTCTTGACCACAGCACTGATCAGAATTAATAGTTAGGAAGCATATCTTCTTCTCTTCACTTCTGTTGAAAGCAGGTAGAACTGTGAAAGGTGTGACATATAACATTGCACAAAGATGCAGATACATTATGGTAATATTATCTGAAAACCAAACAAGACCAAGACAATCATCAAAACAGCAGCATTACGTTTAGATTATAAATAGTTTATTTCCTTTGGTGATAAATTCCTCTCACGTTAAACTCACTAGTTAAAAAAAAAAAAAAAACAAAAAACAACAATTATTTGACTGCAGTCCTGTGCCATCAGTACTACTGGCAACGCAAAGCAAGAAATGGTTGAGAAGACCTAGCTAAATCAAACCAACTCTTCATCATCACAATGAAAGTAGGGATGGAGTTTGCAGGTGTCATGTGTTTTGGTCTGTTCTTTTATTCCAGTGATCTTTGTACTCTTATCTTTCCTGAGATCCCTCCAGTTTTTTAGTTAATTTTCCTCTTTGTCTCAAGTACTCAACTTTTTGTCACTGTAATTTCTCTCTGTACCTCTTGTTCAGGTCCCTTACCTGTTGTGCACAGCAGCAGCTGAAGATATTGAAGGATGTCTGTTGTTCTGTTGCACTGATGTCTAGTGGTCTGTAGCCTCTTCTCAGCTGACTTCATTTTTCCCAAGGAACACAGCTTTATCTATTTCCTTGGGCACAAAACAATTTTTCCAGCCTGTGTTGTCAGCAATACTGTCTCTGAAAGAAAATACTACTTTTATTTAACCAGATATAATGTTAACGGATTTTTCTCACTAAAAATTTTTACGTTACCAAAACTGGGCTCAAAACAAGGAGAAGTTTCAGGTTTGATGAATTTCCTGAATGAAAAAGTCAAGGTGAAAAAACTTCACAAAAACTTTTCAAAAAGTCGTATCACTGTCAAATAAAAATTTTATTGTACTTTGAAACAATCAAACTCAAACACCAAGACCAATCACTGGGAAAATGGGGAGGAAAAATAAAATGGAAAAGGAAAGGTAAGCCACAATAGTTCACAAACATCAGAAGAATTTTCAAAATTTGAAATATTTAGTCCAAGTTTTTAAGTGGCAGATACACAAAAAGTTTTCTGAAACTAAACCAAAAGCTCCTTCTACCACTTCTAATCCAGTGTGATAGTTAGATTACTGAAGTAAACCCTATGATTCCTTTCAGTGACCTAATGTTGTGGTTTAAGCCCAGACGGTAACTCAGAACCATGCAGCTGCTCTCTCAGTCCCCCCTCCCCACTTCCTCCCCCATGCTCCTGGAGGGATGGGGAGGAGAATATAAAGAATGTAACTCCCACAGGTTGAGATAAGAACAGTCCAGTATCTAAGGTATAACACAAATCACTACTGCTACCACAATAATAACAATGATAAGAGGAAATAACAAGGGAAGAGAATACAACTGCTCGCCACCCGCCGACATATACCCATCCTGACCCGAGCAGTGATCTAGCCCTTCCAGGTAACTGCCCCCAGTTTATATACTGGGCATGATGTGCTGTGTTATGGAATACCTCTTTTGTTAGTTTGGGTCAGGTGTTCTGTCTCTGCTTCCTCCCAGCTTCCCCTCCTCCCTGGCAGAGCAGGAGACTCACAAAGTCCTTGGTCAGAGTAAACATTACTGAACAACAACTAAAACCATCGGTGTTATCAGCGCTGTTCCCAGGCTGAAAGTCAAAAACACAGCACTGCACCGGCTACTAAGAAGGAGAAAAATTATTGCTACTGCTGAACCCAGGACACCTAAGATAAATGATACTTTAATAAAGTCTTCTCTAGAAAAATATCTTGACTCATTTGTTAACATGTCCAATGAAACAAAGGCAGAATTTCTGTGGACTTTGTTCCTCAGAGAGTGTCTTACAATGTGCATTGTTTTTTCTGAATTTTCTAGGGTTCCTGTAGACAATGAGTTCAGATCCCTTCAGAGAGAAGAAAAAATGAACCCACAACTCCAGCATCTTCAAGGGATAGTGTACCAGTAATTACTGGGCCTCTTATTTTCAGTTTCATTCTCTCTAAATAATTAAGATGTCTCTTTCAGTTCAAATATAATTTATTCTCATCCTGGACTGACAAGAACCCCCGATCAGTGAATGCAGTCAGTTTTATTATAAACAAATAAGTTTTAGCACAATTAAGTTGATTTCCCATGAAGTATTTCTGGCACAGATAACATTATCTGTTACATCACCATAGTACCCTTGAGGTGAATGATTGATACATGTTGAATTTCACAGAGAACTGAAACACAAGGCTTGAGGTCTAGAATAACACCTTTAAGGTTATTGTTATTTGTTTAGTTGGAGTTAGAATCAATGGCAAGACCAGCATCAGCCCCTAAAGAGCACAGTTCAGGGGACACCTGTTTGGATCTCTCCAGAAACTGCACCTTGTCCTGGAATCCTAAAAACCCCAATTAAGATATCAGGAGCAATATCAAAACAGCTCTTTCCACCTTTCCTTTAAAAGCTTTACAGGTGATGAAGAGAGGAGCCTATGAAAGAGCAGCTGAGAAGAAGGGATAAGCAGATGGAAATATTCCTCTAAAGATCAAAATACAATGTGAATGCCCACATACTGGAGCTGTTTGGGTCTTCATCTTTCCTCATAACAGATAGGAGCCCTCGTTTGTCTGCCTTTCCTAGGGCTTTTGTGTTCAGCAAGGTTCCCCCAGGTACAGTGAATCACACAAAGCAATCACACCAGTGCTGAAGTGCTCACTAATGCAGTGCCTCCACAGATCGTCCTCCTATCTCTTCCTGAAACCAGCCCTGAGAACTGGCAGGACTCCCTGAGAGATAGCCTATTTACACCACATAGCAGCAACACTCTGATCCACCCACCAGCACGAGATCAGTGTGTATGAACAAGGTTGTGCAATAAACAAAACGTTAACTGTATCGAAAAGCTTTTCTCTGCTCAGCTTTCAGCTTTGTACTGTTTATTTTTGTTCAACAACAAAAACAGATGTTTTCTGGTGTTTTCTTTTTTTTCTTCTGCTTCTCCAGATGTACCATTTAAAATGTTGTCAGCTGTTCAAAGGCACTGCTGATTTTTGGAGAGCAGAAAGAGCTGTGGGAAGTTAGCTATCTGGCACTGGGAAACTGGATTTTCTAGGTGCACAGTCCATTTTTTCTTGTTCCAGTGGACACACCATGATTAAGGATTCACTTAGGAGTTCTTAGAAGGGTCCCAATGCGGCTTAGGCCTGCAGTGCAAACTAAACACATCTCAGCAAATTGGACCTTGGCGTGAGCAGAACACATATTAACGTACAAATCACAGCTGCCAAGACACACAAATTCTCTGTGTGATTGCTTGGATTTCTGGCCTCTCTCTTTTTGGGGAGGAAATGTCATGATCACATGGAGACTCTAGCATGAGAGGCCACTGTAAAAAACAAATAAAACAGAACCATATTTTCTGACTGGAAACAGAAACAGGGTTTACCATCAGATTTTTACTACAAAAATGTTACTGCAAAGTATAAGTAATGATACATTTTTTTCATACAAAGAAGTAAATGAAGTTTCTTTTTCTGGTTTGTTTTTGTTCAATAAAAGCAAAGGCCAAAAGGGTCTGACTGAATTCTGCATTTAGATTTGAAGAGTAGTTCCCTCCAGCATGCATATTTGGTTATGATTCCGTATTTAGCTCAAATCCCGCTCATGTGTTTGATTGTATACGTGAAGCAAGGTGAAGGATATTCATCATAATTTGTAGCTGGTGTGAATCATCACGTCTCAAAATTATATATTTAGCTTCTAGACTTGCAACATGGGAGAGAGTTTTATGAGCCAGAAGATGATAATCCCGACAACTTCAAAAAACAAAGACTGAAGTTACTTTTATATTCTTGCCTGGGGAGCTGAAATCAATAGTGTTTTTTTAAAATTCAATTTATTTTTATGTGTATTTAGACTCTTCCTCTGAAAATTACCAGTTTCATATGTCTTGTAAGGCACTGCTCTAGAGTGGAACCTGAGGAAGGTTTAATCCTGAAATTCAGATCAATTATTTAATTCATAGCTACATTAAACTGTAAATTGAAAACTTTTCTAATACTAAAGAAAATAAGATCATGTCTATTTTGCAGAGTGGATTTCTATTACCTTTTCTGTATCATCACGCTCTGTAAACCCCATGTAAATCAATATAACTTCATAGTTTCAGATGAATGTTTTTTGGCTTCTATTTAACTGTATTAATCACATCAGTAATTTTATTACTTAAACTAGTTCATTACTTTTGGCTGTTTGACTTTGAGGGAAGACAGCTACAACTTGCAGACTCAGTCCCCTGATAGACACCCAACCAGGCTTCATAGTTCAGGAATTAGGAATAGACAGCAGCTGTAGCCCAAAAATATTGCAAAATTACCTGACTTCAAAGCAGTTCACTGGGTAGATTGACCTAAACCTGGACCTCCATTCATTTTACAAAAATGTGGAAATGTTTGGGTCTTGTTCTGAACAGGAACTGAATAATCCAGCTGAAATGTCAAAGAAATATGAAGTGGAAAATTCAGAATAATGAATTTAGAGACTGACCTAGGACTAATTTTTAACTCTTTCTCTCCTTACTGTAAAAGGGAGCCATTTATAACTTGATCCATTTATGAACTCAGTTGAAAAGGAGCAAATGTAAAACTAAAGATGGAAATATTTCCTTTATATTGTGTTTCCTCCTAAAAAACTCAACACCACAAATCATCATGGAGGACAGAAGTTCCTAGAATTATGAAATAGTGTTAGTTTGGGTTATACAATCACTCAGAGTTACAAGCAGAGGTTAAGATGGAAGAGAAACTTTCTTCCAGTTTCAGAGTGATGGAAGAGACATTCCTTGTGAGTAGATCAACCTGGATCTGCCTTGCCTGCTGAACTACATACTCTTGTTTATTCTGTAGCATTGGCCACTGTCAAACAGTCTTATCAAACTGTAAACTGATGATTTGTTTCAAGTTTTATAACTGCATTCTGAGAATTGATTGTTTATAAAGAAAAAGTCACACTGTTCTCGATCTATATCTCATTACAGTAAACAAAAAGCATCCCTGTAGAATGGGTGTGCCAACAGAAATTACAGTCAGCTATGCTCATCACTCCTGAGACACCTTTGTCTAGCCTACTTTCAAAACAACTAACACCAGAGGCAAGGTTGGCCCACTGGTGAATGGGATGGGTGCCCTGGTGACAGAAGATACTGAGATGGCAGAGTTATTGAATGCCTTCTTTGTCTCAGTCTACTCTGCCGGAGGCAGTCCTGAAGAGCCCTGTACTCCTGAGACCTCAGATGAAGTCAGGTCACTGGAGCAGTTTGCCTTAGTCCATGAGGAATGGGTTAGGGACCAGTTGAGCAATCTGGACATCCATAAATCCATGGGTCCAGATGGGATGCACCTGCGGGTGCTGAGGGAACTGGCAGAAGTCATTGCTAGACCACTCTCCATCATCTTTACCAAGTCTTGGGAAACGGGAGAGGTGCCTGAGGACTGGAGGAAAGCAAATGTCACTCCAGTCTTCAAAAAGGGCAAGAAGGAGGACCCGGGTAACTATAGACCGGTCAGCCTCACCTCCATCCCTGGGAAAGTGATGGAACACCTTATCCTTGATGCCATCTTAAGGCATGTCAAGGATAAGAGGGTTATGAGGGGCAGTCAACATGGCTTTACCAAGGGGAAGTCATGCTTGACCAACCTCATTGCCTTTTATGAGGAAATAACATTGTGGATGGATGATGGCAGAGTTGTGGACGTGGTCTACCTTGACTTCAGCAAAGCATTTGACACAGTCTCCCACAGCATCCTCATAGCTAAATTGAGGAAGTGTGGCCTGGATGATCAGGTAGTGAGGTGGACTGCAAACTGGCTGAAGGAGAGAAGCCAGAGAGTTGTAGTTTATGGGGCGGAGTCCAGTTGGAGGCCTGTATCTAGTGGAGTGCCTCAAGGGTCAGTACTGGGACCAGTATTATTTAATATATTCATCAATGATTTAGATGAGGGAATTGAGTGTACTGTCAGCAAGTTTGCTGATGACACTAAGCTGGGAGGAGTGGCTGACACGCCAGAAGGCTGTGCTGCCATCCAGCGGGACCTGGACAGGCTGGAGAGTTGGGCAGGGAGAAACTTGATGAAATATAACAAGGGAAAGTGTAGAGTCCTACATCTGGGCAGGAATAACCCCAGGTTCCAGTATAGGTTGGGGAACGACCTGTTAGAGAGTAGTGCAGGGGAGAGGGACCTGGGGGTCCTAGTGGATGGCAGGATGACCATGAGCCAACACTGTGCCCTTGTGGCCAAGAAGGCCAATGGCATCCTGGGGTGTATTAGAAGGGGGGTGGTCAGTAGGTCGAGAGAGGTCCTCCTTCCCCTCTACTCTGCCCTGGTGAGACCGCATCTGGAATATTGTGTCCAGTTCTGGGCCCCTCAGTTCAAGAAGGACAGGGACCTGCTGGAGAGAGTCCAGCGCAGGGCAACTAAGATGATTAAGGGAGTGGAGCATCTCCCTTATGAGGAAAGGCTGAGGGAGCTGGGTCTCTATAGTTTGGAGAAGAGGAGACTGCGGGGGGACCTTATTAGTGTATATAAATATATAAAGGGGGAGTGTCATGAGGATGGAGCCAGGCTGTTCTCAATGGTAAACAATGATAGGACAAGGGGTAATGGGTATAAACTGGAACACAAGAGGTTCCACTTAAACTTGAGAAGAAACTTCTTCTCAGTGAGGGTGACAGAACACTGGAACAGGCTGCCCAGGGAGGCTGTGGAGTCTCCTTCTCTGGAGACATTCAAAACCTGCCTGGACACATTCCTGTGTAACCTTATCTAGGTGTTCCTGCTCTGGCAGGGGGATTGGACTAGATGATCTTTTGAGGTCCCTTCCAATCTCTAACATACTGTGATACTGTGAAAACCCTTCAGTAACCACCAGTGTTGATTAGCAGTCTATTGCATATCTGCTTTGTCCTCACACCAAAAAGCTGTTTTATAACATTTATGCATGCGTCACTTGTGCCACACTTATAGTACATTACTGTATTGTATTAATTATTGTGTATACTTAAAGTACACTCTCAGTATGGAAAAGTTTCAGTTCTCATCCTCTTTATGGAAAGCTGTTCTGTATTTGAATACTGTTATTGTGCTGTTGCTGCTTTCAACCTTCCTTGTTCAATCTCCCAGGCCATGCAAGGCAGACTGCTTCTACTGGTGCTTCTCAGTAGCCAGTTTGTCTGGCTTATTTGTACAGTAGTTGTCCCTTTTTGAAGCTTTTGCAAGGATTAGTTTGATATTTTTCATGTTTGAAACCACAACATGCTCATTTCATCTCATAAATCTTTAGCATGATAACTATCCTGTAAAGAAGGCTACATCCAAACCTGACCAAAATCTAAGCAGTCCTTTACCATCTATGGCTTGTGGACTGGGGACACACCAAAGAAACGCCTTAATTTTCTAGTAGAAAAAACATTAATGTTTTTAGGGAAAACCACTCCACCAGCTGTTTCCTTTGCCTTCTTACCCCCATTTCAGTTCCATATCTGTTCTCAAGTTGATCATGCTGTTACTACAGAGACTGTGACATGTTTATTTTTGTCTTTTAAGTGGTATGTTATCTAAAGATTTTAATTTAGTGGAGAAACTGAGTTCCTTTAAAACCCTTTTTCAGTAAATGGTCATCTTATCAACGTTGGCCCATTATAATGACATTTACTACATTTCATTACAATAAAACTTTCAAAGTGTGGAAAAGAAAGGGTTGATGAATGTTAAGCTAAGTAAAGGTTATAACATTCCTGTATTTTATCAGAATACAGCAAACATGAAGCGGTAGTTTCTGTTGTCCCTTTCCTGGTGAAAGAGCTATTGGAAAAGCAAATTTCAAAATGTGATTCTCTCTGTATGCACTGAAAATGTTTCAATCACCAGCAACTCAGCATAATGAAAACTTAGTTTTGCCAGTGTTATTTCTCCTCTTAAGATACTTAGCAGTAGTAGTGTTTACATCATACCCATTTAATACCTAGGGAGAGGTACCATCTGGATCACAGGAATGGAGCAAGGATTCTCTTTACAAGACAGGTATTGGCAAATATAATAGTAGTAGTAGTAATAATAACAATAAAAAACACCCAAATAGTTAGATATCAAACAGGGATCCAAGCTGTTGATTCTAAACAATACTGCTTTCTGTTCAGGCAGCAAATAAAGAACATTAAGTGAGCATGTGCTGTACCATGCTGACATATCCTCTGGTCAGATATATGGAGGTGACAGAGAGAGCAGAAGGAAGTCCATCAACACTTCGGCCATTCTTGTCTGGTGAACTGATTGTCTTTATCCTCTTGTTGCTTCTGCTTCTTGCTTTAAAGTGAGCTCTAAATTAAGGAAAAACAAAACCCCCAAAATATCTGAACAATGAATGTTCAACAAACTACAATGATAAATGAATTCATTGCTATTTGGACAAATCAGTTTCCCTTTCTTCCCATAAAAAGAAGATAGGGAGCATCTATTTTTAAGCCATTCTTTGATATTTTTGCTGATTTTTTTCCCAATTCAAATTTGCCTTAATATGTGAGAAATGGCCATTTACTCAAAAGACAAGCAAATTGTGAGAGACTCAGACTTTAAGTTTGCTTTGACTAAATACCTAAAGATTTAGATAATTATGCAAAGCTTATCCAAACAATTTTAACCTCTTCAGTCATCACCCCTGGCTGGAGACCTCACAGACTATGGAGGCTGTCTTGTGAGATGTCCAGTACTTCCCATTTTGGTTCATATTTTGGAATTTCTCTGTTCCTGTCTCGGTATTTTGGCTTTTATCTGTTCCTGTCTAGGTATTTTGGCTTCCCTTGGTTTCTGTCCTAGCTGGAAACCAGAAGTGCAGATGCATGTGAAAATGAGGAATAGTGAATAATATTGCTAAACTGAATATTTCATATTCTAAACTTTTGATTCATGTTCAGATTTAAAAATTAGGTATTATTTGGTTACCCCTTGTTTTTTGCAAATCTCAAGTGCTTCTCCATACCATAAAGGCTCCCAGAAGAGTGTTTTCTTGTTAATTTGTGACAGCTATGCTACATGACTTAGCACTGTACTTCTTGTGATGCTTAAACCTCCAAAAAGATGACACTGAAATCGCTAGATTTTTCTAAGAAAGTAATTGATCCATGTATTCAAGGGGGAAAAAATGAACAGGGAGAAGGAATGGGTCAAGAAAGTTCCTACATGAATTTTTTAGGATAATTAGGGGGTTAGAGTTTCCTTGCAACAAGTGGGTATTTTCCAGCTGGCCAAGGGCAGCAGTGATTTCAGATCCAGCATGTCTGATGAGTTTCTAATGAAATCCAAAGAATGTCTGCCCTGGCTCTTTAGAAATAGAGGAGTCTGTGCTTAAACCCTGGAAGGCTGTCAGGCATGAACTGTTCTGTGTCAGCCTGTGGAGATCTGCAAAGATTTGTAAGAAAAGAACTCAATGAGTCCAATGTAATGGCTATCAGAACTGTTTGTCCTTCTCACCACACTAGGACACGCATTCTCCAAAAAAACCCAGTCCAGCTTAAAAAGAAGCTGGGCTCATAGGCTCTGACATCAAGGATCCAAGAGAAGCTGCAGCTGGTGAAGCTCAATGATTCTGGAAGGGTCCTTCAGAGCATCAAAGCATAGGTTATCTCAGATCCTGGGAGCTCCCTTCATGAGGGATGGTCACATAAATAAGCAAGGAGACGGGGAATTTAAAAAGAAATCAGATTACAGTGAAAATGCTGCAAAAGCCTCTGGACTCAGTTATTTCTGATATTTATAATACCATTTCCAAAACTTTAAAGACCAGCTGCAAAGCTTTAGGAATGGACAGGTAAACCAATAAAATGAGCCTAAGTACAAATGTGAGGCCACCCAGGTTCATTCCTTCAGCAGCTACCAAAGAAAATATGGGATGCAGAAGTAGGTGTGTCTCTCAGAATTATATCCCTTCTCAAACAGGGATTTCAGGCACCCTTCAGTGCTACCTGCTGCTGTCCAAGCTGCATAACTTAGAAGCTCTGGGCAGAACATGAAGTGAGAGGGAAGGAGCAGCTGTGCTTCTGAAGTTATCACAGAATCACGGAATCATGAAATGGTTTGTGTTGGAAAGGACCTTAAAGTTCACCCAGTTCCAACCCCCTGCCATGGGCAGGGACACCTTCCATTAGACCAGGTTGTTCAGAGCCCCATCCAGCCTGGTCTTGAACACTGTCAGGGATGGGACATTTACCACTTCTCTGGGCAGCCTATTCCAGTGCCTCACCAACCTCATAGTGAAGAACTTCTTCCTTATTGGCAGAAGTTGCTGCCTTGCAGGAACAGGAGAGCTCCCCCACTGCATCCTGCACACTGTTGTGTGTGAATAAGCTGGGCCTTTGCTCTGAGTCAATCTTCAAGGGCCAATAACTTCAGATCCTCTGGAAACTTGGTGAAGTCTGGAAGTAACAGTGCCTCAGCCCAAAGGATGGTTGTGTTCCTAGAGAAAAATAGCCAGAAATTGAAAAATCTGAGTTTTCCTGATTTTTGATTAATACAATATTTTACATTGTATTTCAGGGTTAAAAGGATGCAAACAGGACTGAAAATCTAAAATATCTCAGCTTTTCATTTTTTCAGATCCATAATGTTCCTAGGTTTTTTAGCAAGGAATAAAAACCAGACAAAATGCAAGAGCTTTGCTCTGGCTATACAGCAAGTAGCTACTTACCTGTGAGTTATTTTAATAATTAAAAAAATAATATTAATATAATACACTGAAAGGTAATAAAACACTACAAAATGAGAATGTGGCCTCCAGTGAGTAGCTCTGTCCTGGCAAGCAGGTCAGGACACCATTGCAGGGCTTAGTGGTGTAAAACAGTGCAGAGGGAATGCACAATGATATTTAGTTATTATGATCCCATTATTGGAAGACCGAGGTGTTGGCGTTGGGGAACAATTTTCTGTGAGGAATGAAATCTGCCTTGGGAATTAGTCTGAACTGTGTAATTGTGTGTTCATTCACACACTACCGGTGTCAGTGAAGAAGAGGAATGAACTGTTCAGTGAGACTCGTCTGGATTCTTTGTTGTTATGCTGCTTCATCTCCTAAGCTGACAGGTATTTGATGCCATTTCCCATCCCTCTCCTTTTAAAGTTTTTATGCATATGGAAAACAAAAGGGGGGGGGGGGGGGGAATTATCATTCAAGTGAAAATCTGAGTAAGCAAATGCATTTGGCTCTAGCATACATGGAAAGTTTATTCTGGAGCCAGAAGTGGTTACTCAGACCATAATTTTACACAGACAGTTACAAGCAGTTATCTTGGTTGGTTCATACCATTTTTATGTGAAGTGCTTTACTGTTTTACTTTTTAGTATTTTTCAATAAATAAACCAGAATGACCTCCAATGGTACACGCTGCCAACTACTTTCCCAACCACTGCTCTTTACAGAGGATAAATTATAATGATCAAAGATAAACTAAAGTATTAGGCTTGAAGAAATATGACTTCAGGTTTAAAAGTTCATTTTATGAGGTAGATAATCTTTAGTATTTTTTCAGGCCTCGTAAATCTGATCGCTTTTTCCTTAGTTCTTTAATTGTTAGAAAGACAGAAAGTTGAGAAATACAGTTTCTTTTGTATTCCCAGAAGTTTCCAATCATTGCAGAGCACAGGCCAACCTCCATAGACGGTGAACATGTATTACTGACCATTGCATTTGTATTGGGAAGAATCTATTTAACACTTCTCTGCCAAGAGATAATCCGAACACAGCATAATGATAAATATTCCTCCCACCCTGTGAAGAGGATCATAGCATCTATGATCTAACAGAGGATCTGCTCTGTTTGAAGCTTGTTGCTAAATACTAGCACAATGAGAATGATAAAATCAATTATTGCTTTTTTCAAAGACAAGACATATATTCAACTTGTGCCAGACACAAAACAGAGAACTCTCAAGTGACAGCAGGCAGGCAAAGGGCAAAAGCCAGCGCTCATGTTCCTACATGCAACTCCCCACAACAGGTATTTTGGGGTGAGGTGTGCCTATGCACACACGCTTGTGTTTGGTCTCAGTTCACTGCTCCAGAGTTATTCTGGCAGTATATGGAAAGGCAAAATATACCTCTCTGCATGTAACTGGTGGAGATTTCACCTGATGCTGTGATGAATCACTTAAACACATTCTTATGTGTGACATAGAATCATAGAATCATAGAATAGTTAGGGTTGGAAAGGACCTTAAGATCATCTAGTTCCAACCCCCCTGCCATGGGCAGGGACACCCCACACTAAACCATGCCACCCAAGGCCTCATCCAACCTGGCCTTGAACACCGCCAAGGATGGAGCATTCACAACCTCCCTGGGCAACGTGTTCCAGTGCCTCACCACCCTCACAGTAAAGAATTTCTTCCTTATATCCAATCTAAACTTCCCCTGTTGAAGTTTGAACCCGTTACCCCTTGTCCTGTCACTATAGTCCCTGATGAATAGTCCCTCCCCAGCATCCCTGTAGGCCCCCTTCAGATATCGAACATCTTTCTTTAAAACATATAGATTCAAAATGCAAAACTTCGAACTGCTCCATCCTTATGTATTTCAATTAATTATTCATAAATTTTACTTGTATTAAAAGACATCTTCCTAACCTCCTCTAGAGCATCCTCATGTGTTTTTAATGTCCTCTTAAATGATGCATTAGTACAAAGAGAGCACGAAGAGTTCAGCATTATTTTTCTGGTTAAGTAAAAGATGCAAAAAAAAATGAAAAGCTCAGATATTTCAGGTTTTCAGCCCTGGTTTTATTATATTAACCCTGAAATGCAAGGTAAAACATTTAAGATTCAGCAGGACAATGGATGCTAAGGAACCTGCATGCCTTCTAGGCACTCCAAAATAAAAACTACAAATATAAAATACGCTTTTTTTCACCAGTAGAACCTAAACCATGCTACACAGGAAAAATACTCCAGCAATTCTGTGCATATCATGATCATTTTGTGATGATATAAGAAGTTACCTCATTGTTAGGAACTGAAAACTGAGACGGAACAAATAAAAATGACAAAAACAAACCACGATTTCACTCTTTGCACATTAGAAATAAAACTGAAATCTTAAAAAAATATCACTGGAAGGTGAATGCAGCCTCACTGCAATCTCTTCCGACTGTGAGTTGAAAGGATGGGCTCACAGGAGATGTATTACCCATCATTTTTAGCAGACCAGATTTGCTGATTTTTGTACAACCATCTGATGCGCATGAGATGACAGAATGAGTCTATCACCCAGATCTGCGTGTCTGCAAGTGCAGGGAGAGGCATGATGGTGGGATTACTTCTGGGGAAGAGCTTGGCTTCTGTACACAGGGCATAAACTTCTGAACGCTCCAGTATGATGCATATTTTCTGCTGCCACTGCAACACAAGACTTCTAATCACTCACTTGTTTTGTGCAGCCAGTGTCTTTGAAATCTGTCAGTCAAGTGGCAGCTCCAGTTTCATTATTATTCAGCTCATTAGTGACCAAGTAGCTGTGAAGCAGTGGCTACACCCTGCAAAGGTAGAAAACATCACAGTGTCCCCTGAGGCTGTCTGCTTTTAATGTTTTTACCTGAAACTGAAGCCAAGACTCACCCCTATGGGACATCAGGTGTCTGTTATTGTACTACAAGATGTGACCCAGCAGATTACTTTCTTTCTCCACACACTGGGAGGGCAATAACTTAAAATTTCTCGTATTTATAACTGGCTACAAAAAGTAAAGAAAAATGGACATTTCTTGATTTCCACAATGTAGTTCTAGAGGAACCCAACATGATGCCATTTAATGTTCACAACTTTATATTCAGGACTGCACTATGTCAGTGGAGCTTCCCACTGTCATTATTCCCACCTTCATTTTAGGCAGCTGTGGGGAATGTTGAGTTGTTCAAATAGCATGCAAAGTAGTATCTTCACTTCCCTGAGGGAGGGATATGCACATGTGTTCCTGTGCACATGAGAGCAAGGGAGGACAGGAGGGTGGAGGTGAAAGAAAGGGAATGAAGTTATGAG
Organism: Psittacula echo; assembly: GCF_963264785.1. Lineage (NCBI taxonomy): Eukaryota > Metazoa > Chordata > Aves > Psittaciformes > Psittacidae > Psittacula > Psittacula echo. The sequence goes on along the minus strand of NC_137738.1, from coordinate 13,796,192 downwards.
GTTAGTTAGATCAACAATTAGTGACAAGCCGTCTTGTGGTACCTGTGACAACCAAGATGGATCAGATATTTCAGAGCTCAGAAATGCAAGGCATTTGGCAACCTCTGATCTCTTAATTCAATTGATTTTTTTCCAAGAGTTTTTCATACTGATGACTTTTTCTGAACCTAATTAGATGGTAGGAATCCGAAAGAGGACACTGGAGAATTTTAATAAAAGGAATTGAATTGTTTCTTCATCTTCACAACCTGCGATTTATGAGGGAATTGCACTGGCTTTGTAGCAATGTAAAATAAATAGACATTAGATGATGACAGGGAAAAGAGAATTGCTGCCAAAGCTAAAAAGAGCTTGGCAAAAGAAGAAAGAACTACTACATAGTCAGTCATTCTTTACTGTACAAACCTTTTCATAAGGCGCAGGAAAGAGATATACAGAAATACTGGACCCTTGCTAAAAGATGAAATGGATTTTCTGTAGCTTTCATTTTTCACCAGCAAGGGCTAAGATGCTTCTCAGTTGCTACAGAATCTTATTGCTCTCTTTTAGCATTCAGAAAACCAATTTCAGTTAGCAAGGAGCATCTGCAGCCTGAACTTCTAACATCAGAAATAAATAACTGCAACAAGAGGTCAGGAAGAGAACAAAGTTGTTACCGGCATAAATGCATATCTGTCAAACTCCATTCTCATGTATTTCCTTTTTAGCTGTGTCTTTATGAACTAGGCAGAGTGATTTTTCATACAGTGAACTTCTAGTAAAATTGTGTTTCCATAGTGCTTGACAACACTAAAATATATTCACATGCACGCAAAGTTTCAATATTTGAACACGCAGAAACTGCAGATGGAAGAAGCTCCCTTCCTCATGAGCTAAGATATTACCAAATATCTTTTTTCTTTTCATCATCCAGATATAATCTAGGAACTACCCTATATACTTATTAGCTAAATCACTGAATCACTAGAAACACCTTCATTCAGCCTTATACTTACTTCTCCTGGCTTAAATCATAAATCCAATGGCACAAAGTGTCACAAGAAAGACAGCTGAAATGTAGCTTGTCCTTCTTGCTTTTACAGGGGCTGAGTCTTATGTTAGAAAGCAGGTGTTGAAATGGATCACAGCAAGCCATCTGGTCATCCGTGCTCCACACTTTCACCATGACTCCTTCAAATGCTGCCCAGTGTGTTGAGTAAGGTGAAAAATTTCTTTGCATTACACCAGAATGACTTTAATTTGGTGGATTTATCACTTTGAATCTGTCCCCCACACCAGTCAATTTCAACCAAAATTTTCAAAGCAATAGAAGACAACTGAATGCCCAGAGTTTCCGTGAAAACTGAGGTTTAGTAGAGAAGGGACCTAGTTTGTATACTCTTGGAGAGATGATCATGCCAAATTCAGGTGTTGGATTTTCTGCCCAGGCAAAGCCAGGCGGGTAGTCACTGCATATATATTTCAGGACTAACTAGAGTGTAGTTGTTTTGTGGTTGCAGAGGTATCAAGGGCATTCAGAACAGGGCTTGGGTTATTGGAAAGGGAGACTAAAGAAAAAATACTGCACAAAGTTTTCCATTCTCTTTGTCTTTTCTCGTTATCACTTGGGGAATTAATTTGAGGAAGTAATATTTCATTCATTGCCAACGCGATTGTTGCATTTTAACATCGTACCTCAGAGACATGAAGGAAGGTTTAAAACAGAGAAAAGTTGCCTTTTATGAGGAGGCAAATTGCAAGTACGACAAAAGAATGTGGCACTACAGAGTGTGGGAACACAAATCATTATATAAACTATGTTGCTAAAATCTAGGTCTACTGAAGTCAAATAGATTTTGCCATGAACTACAGTGGATTCAGGATTTTGTCTGATGTAAAGCTGGCAAAGCTGAAAAAAAATCTCGGTGAATGAAAAGTGCATATTTTTGTATATTAACCAAATTCTTTTAAATTCTTGGAAACAACCCATGTAACCATTTTAGGATTCCTACTGATTGTCTTTTCTTAAGAGCTATCTGCTTCACTGCATTGTTCATGTTTAAAAAGGAAAAAAATCCTCCTGAAAATAATAAAAGCTTTTCTCACATAAAAGCAGGGTATTATATATGGCATGGGTTTGGAAACAAGGACAAATGCCTGGAGTAGAGTCCAACAGCTATTAATGCAGAGGGGCTATTAAAGAGTTTCTCCTGGTATTACATTGCAAGCTGTCATTTTCAGTAGTACTGAAGGTATCTATTGATGTAATGGTCTCAGGAGACAGGAGGACTTACAGAGTTTTTTGAGACATGAGAGTATTGCCCTGACCTAGTCACAGCAGTTGAATTGTTGGGAATGTTGATTCATGATTTTACAAAGACCTTACTATTCTTATTCTCCAGAGTGATTATACACCTGACAAATGGTAAAAGCAACATTACTGGACCTCAGAGGGTTATTTTACTTTTAATGCATGCCATTATTAAGCCTGATAGCCTCTCTTATTGCTGTTTTGATAGCTGCCTGCTGTTTAAATGAAAGCACCATGTTTCCTGACAGCTCATGCACAGGTGGCCCCAGTCTCATTCTAAACAAGTTGAGGAGAAATCAATCTTGGTGAGGAGGAGGTAGGAGAGAGGTGTCAGTGCATGTCATCCCAACTTTGAACAGAGAATTTCACCTTGTCACAGAGAGAATGAGGAAAAGGGGCCCAGGGAGAGGATGTTAACAGGCACCCCCCACCTCCACCACACTGGCTTATTTGGTCTGGGACCATCTCTTTTGAGCCTTATAGTGGCAAGACAATGTCTTGTAGCCCTTCTGTGTAAAGGCTGTGGTATCTTTTAACTGCAGGGATTTCAGGTGAAAAGCACTGACATCATTATTCATGCTGTTCTTATGCAGCCACAGCCATAAAAAATGGATACAACTATTGTCACAGCTGAGTTATTCTTCCCAGCTGTCAGGAAAGCCCATTTTATGTGTCTATGTCAGTGTAAAAATAATATTAATGCTGACCAGAAGTGACCAATACTAGAGGACAGGCTCTGTTCACATGTTTGTTTCATTACAATCTTAATGAAGGTTTGACAATGAAACAGAAGAATTGTCCCTTGATTTGTAAATATGTACATACAGGGGTTTAAATATTTGGTTTGAATTTCCAAGTCTCTTTGGGTTCCACTAAAGAACCACAAAGCAAACTTTGACCTCCCAAGGACTCCTGTGGGTTGGGTAGTCTTTTCTATGAGAGTTATGAGACTTTGGCTGGGAGACTTAACAGGAACCACTTCCTGCTAAAGATGCTCTGCCACTCAGAAGTGCCATCACCACCACTGTGCCCTTCAGCAGCTGTGCTTCTGAAGTATGAGCTCTCTACTGACAGGTATTTAGCCCCAGCCAAATACTCAACAGTTGGAGAAGAGGAGCCCACAGACTGCAATCTGAGCTCCAGAGAGGAAAGACACCATTCTGTTGCAGTCTTCTCTTCTGGGAAACATTTACCATTTCTAGTTTTAGAAATTGTCCTTTCCATATGCAGAGTATCTGAATCACACTTCAGTGGTACCAAGGACTCTCTACTGACTCTTCAGGAAGCTTGGACACCCATCTCTTTGAAATGCTATGCTGCTGCGCTGATTGTTTTTAGTGTTCTGGCATTTAAACTAAGAGCATCCCAGCGGGCAGATTGATTCAGATGACCCTAAGCCAAATATTGTGTATGGATTAGTGAGCACCGAAGTCCTCTCTTGACACTTGTGGACTTATAGCCCCGCAAACTTGACTCTAAGCTATTGGTCCCATGAGGAGAGCTGTGGTGTCATCCCCCATAAATGCAGCTACTCTCTAGTGTTTCTTGCCTCGTTAATCCCTGTTTCCTCAAAACTGTGGGAAGCAACTGAGCAGTACAGATCCACTGGGAACAAAGTAAATTTCTTCTCCAGGCATTTATTCAGCATCTCCTTAGCACTGTCCCACAACAAACACAGCTCTGACCTTTCCTTACCAATATTGCTTTTGCAAAACAGAATCTTACCAAGCCTCTTACAGCAGCCTCTACACACCAGTGAAGTTCAACTCTAATTATGGCTGGGGATTATATTCGTTAATTAGCTGCTGCAGCTTTCTGCATTTCTGGCTTCACTGAGAGCAAAAGTTGCAAAAGCCACAGGAAAGACAGTTGGTCCTCAGAGAGTTTTTAGCCCAGGGAGAAAGAGTATGTACTAGAAAGCTTGTGAGTAAACCTGGAATGAAGTTTGCTATTGACCTTTTGTAACAAGTCTGTCTATGAATTTTAACCTTATTTACAATGGTTACAAATCTTGAGAGACTTCCTTGAATTCACACACTGGAATTCAATTAAAAGTTTTGTAAAAAGGAGAAATGTTTTGCCTGCAGTATTTGGTAGGTGTCAGGACTATGATGCTATGTAACCTCCTTGGCCATTCCAGACTCCACGCATAAGAAGGTGGCAATATACTGACGGGTTACCTAAAACCTTGTTAGCAAAAAGTGTGAGTTCACTCTTAAAAAGGAGAAGTATCATTTATAAAAAGCATTTTTGCAATGCTGTAATTCTGCTCCCAGTGAAGCTGGAGATAAAATTGTCAGTGATTTCAAAGTGTGCGAAATGGGAGTGTCACTTAACACCTTTGACACTCCTACCCCAAGCATACTCCTCCTGGGTAACAGTCTTACTGTCATGAGCTTCCCTTTAAAAACATCAGCAGAAATAGAGATGAAACAGGCTTTTTACTGTTTCCTTTCCAAGAAGTCATATGTTCTCCTCACTGTGGTAGCTCAGTTCTCTCTTTTAGAGACGAAGATCAGAGACAAAAGGAGGTTAAGGATCTGATTTTTCAGAAGTGTTGTACACATGAAAGCACCTCTGATTTCAGAAGAATGTCTTTCAGTGTATTTTTCAGGCTTTAAATTATTACAGAAGGTCATGCAGAGCAAAAAGAACTCAGGCAGTGTCTCCTCAGCCTCAGCCCTAAGCTCATGGTCCCAGTGGATCTTGCCTGATGTACTGGAGAAGGTTTGGGATTGCTGACAAGGCTTCAATGACTCCCAGTGCAGTGGTCTGCATTACCTTAACACTTGCACCCCTCTGCTGAAGTCAGGACCCACCACAACAGACATAAGGAAAAATGACAGTTCCTGCTCCAAGAGCTTGCATTTTTACCAGCCAAGACCAACAAGTAGAAAGAAGGTACCTTGTTCTCTTGTAAGACACACAAGCACTTCAACGACTCCCTGTAACTCTTCTCCAAAGTGCTTATGTTTCCTCCACAGAGATGAGAGGGCTTTCAGGCTGCAGGAGGATCTCTTCTTGTAAGTTTCCCTTTCAGTATTTGGCCTTCTGCAGGAGCCTTACTGTCTTTTGTTGTTTTTGAAATCAGGCTAGGGACTAATTCTGATCTATTTGACAGTGAAGTAAATCAGGAGAGCCACAAGGAAGAGAGGAAGTGCTTTAATGAAGAAGCAAAAGAAATGTGCTCAGAATTTGATTCACACTAGCCATGGAGAAGTCATGGATCTTTCTGTGAGGTCCAAAGAAAATTCTGAGTGGAAATGGGTTTTTTCAATGCCTTCATCCTTCCAGAGGAAGTTTAATGAAGGATATACAGAACCAGCTACCTGAGAGCGTATGTTGCGATAGGCTAGCCTGGAACAACAACTTTGCCGGACACAAAGGGACTCCTATGCTGGTGTTGTCTGGTTAGTGGGTAGGGAATTATATCTCATGTATTGCCTCTTTAGCTACGCTCATTCTAGAAAGCAAACAGGGCCGATACATAAACATGAGTACTGTTGCACAGTCATTCCTGCAGATTCATTGCTAGCATGCTGCACCACACAGGAAACCATATAGTAAACACACTTCCTTCTATATCTGTATTGTTAGGCTGTCATGTAACAGCTAGCATTCCTGGGCACTGTTCAAGGGAGAGCACAAGGCAGGGACTGTTCCCAAAAGTCAGGATAGATGAGCCCATTATGCTGAGGAGAGGTAAAGAGAGTTTAGCCATATGGATGCAAGCCAGCCCCTTTGCTCTTATTCACCCTGCATTGCGCTATGTGGTAGGTGTTTCTAACACCCATAAGAAAATTTCACAGGTGTAACAGCCTGGATGGTGTGAGGTAGTGATCCATACCAACTTTGTCATTAGGTCATTACATTTATGCTTAATAAACACTGCCTTTTTATATTTTAAATAGGGTCACTTTTGTTTTACAGAAAATACTCTCCTTGGCTGCATGTAAACCTCATTTGTAAGAGCTAAGTTTCCTTTTGTTTTCAAGTATGCAGCTGTTTTGATTGTTGTTAGGCCTGCATTTGGGGATTATCACTTTTATTTCTGATTAAAATATCTACATGATAATGTAATTGAAACAATTGTTCCAAAGTAAATGCATTGGTTGTGGTTTTCATTATCAGGATAATCTTCCTCTCTCCCTCACACCCAAAGCAGTGAAATCCTTCCCTCTCCAGCAATATAAAACCGCATCAATGTGCGCAGCAGATTTTAAACAGTTTACTGCTCACTACCCATTAAACTATTTTACAAACAACAATGAAACAGGAAATAACAAAACATGCTCTTTGAATTAATACTTGGGCTAAAATACTCCCCGTTTCTCTGCAGTTCATAAACCGCTCCAGCTGTGTGTTCACAGTTTATGACATTTCAAGAACCATGCTCCTCAGCAAAATTAAAACCTTCGCCACAGTTGGGGACTTGCTGCAACCCCACGGGTTCCACTGTGCAGTGGAGGAGGCAGAGGTGCACCGCGTTGCTGAAGGATGCTATAAATTTCTATATTGTTATATATAGGTAGCTCCCAGGCTGCTGAAGTGAAGTCCTCCCAGCACAGGAGACATTTGGAACATGCATTTTCTCTCTGCTGTAAGTATAAATAAAGGAGGAGCTGATGATAGTGATGCTATGAAGATGAACCTCGCGGTGTCCTGAGGCACCTCTTAGTCCCGGAACAGTGGAGGAGTACTGCCACCTCTTGGCTAGATGCTAAAGTGATGGTGTCAATGTCATCCAGGGCACAAACGTCTCCGACTGTTGTCTCCCGACGGCTGTCAGTAGACTAGTGGGGTGAAAAAATGTCTGGTTTGTTCCATATTTACACTGGTAAATACTACTTGCACATGTGAGCATTTATTAGCGCTTACCGGTTTGGTTTCCCATCTACTATGTCTGAGGCACTATCCTAACAAGGGTGCCAGAAAAATGCTTTAAGAGTCATTATCTCACATCAAGACCAAGCAGCAGAGTTGATGTAAAGCAATCCCTCCAGCCTTTCAGTGCTGGGCTTCTCCCAAGGCAATGACATTTGTGTGAAGATTTATGTTATGTTGTTATATGGTGATGGAGTCCTTCCAAAGGAATAAATTACGTATCAGTGCTGCACTGACGCTAGGCAGGTAATGATAGTCTCAGAAGGGACTCAACAACATCTTGCAAACATCTGTAGTCATTTGTCTGAGTGCCAATTAATCTGTGGTGGTCTGGTAGATGAGGAGGACTGTATCTTAGGTTCTGGAATTTAAGAAACTTTTAAGAAAAGAAGGGATGGTTACAGACACTGGCTGAAGAGCTCTTCAGGTTCTTCATGGAAAACAAAAAACTGTTTCATGCTTCATGTGCTTCATGCTGCTCTGCAAGCCAGCAGCTATCCAGCTGTGGATATCCAGCTATCAGCTTCCAGTGAGTACATAGAAGATGGTAGGGCAAGAGATTAGTGATACAGGCTCATTCTTTTCTGCCATGGATGCAGAGGACATCTTCGAGTCTTGTTTTGTCTATGTGCTTCATCTACCCTTGGTAACCAAAATCTGATTACCTCCTTGAGAATTCTGGAGAAGAACAGCCAAAAGAGTTGTAGCTACTGCCAAGTTACAATCAGCCTCCAAGCCCAGACAGATCCATACCTGGAGTCCCTAACATACACAGGTCCTGCTTAAAATCTGGTTGGTTTGCACCCAGAAGGAGAACGCCATCATTGCTTACTTAATCTGGAGGGCAAGAATGGACTGAATGTGGTCTAAACTACATACCCAGAGCCACTTAGGGCTATACACAGCAGGGAATGTATATGTGAATTTGCAGTGTGTGTAAGCATGCACCTGCACAGATAAACATGCTGAAGAACACGCTTTGCACTGACACCTGGAGTGGTTCAGCAGATCTCATAGCCATGCCATGGGATCCTTAAACCATGCTTTACAATACAAATTGTTGTTTATTATCTGTACTCTTCAACAACTACTTTAGAATTATTTCTAGAGTTATTGAGAGATTCCAGTTGAATTCAGGATCTAGGGCAATCACTGTGATCTTTCTCTCATATTTCTACATAAAACCTGCTCAACTTACGAGTCTACCACAAGGAGACAAAAGCTTTTAGTCTGTGTGTTGGCCTATGTTTATCAACAACTCAAAACACCTTCCTGAAGTAAGCTGGCGAATGGAATTAGAGTTGTTTGGGCTTTTTTTTAAATCAGAGAACTAATATTGCTGTTTAGATACAAGCTATAGAGCAAAGGTTTAAGCAATTCCTTACTATCATTTTGGTTTTAGTTTTCCTGAAAATTGGCAAAACCTTCATGATTTTAGTTTTGCAGGAGGACTCCACGAGTTGCTTGGCTCTTTCCCTTCTTATGAGTTACAGTCTTATAAAAAGCTGATCCCTGTGACTGTAAACAGGGAAAAGAAAAAAGAGTATGTTGGGAAATGCAATAATAGTTTGTCAGAAAAAGCAAGCAAACTGTATCTGGAAAGCCCACATGTATCCGCCTTACGAAACTGCCTTGGAAATTTAACTTTTCAAGATGAGAAGTACCTACCAGAGTGGAAATTAAAATTAAAGTGCTGAATGTCCACAGCTTTACACTCCACAATGAAGTAGGAAAGTCTTTGCAATACCTTGTTTCTCAGAAATCATCCTCTTTATTTCAGTAAATGGTTTATGGTAGCAAAACTTAACAGTAGATTTCCCGTTTTGTTTTATATGTTTGTATAAATAAAATTCGACTTTATAAAACATTTCTATATTCCAGGCCAACTTACAGAATAATTATAGCATTAAAACCTAAACTTTTTTGCAAGAACAACTCTGGTACATTGTAGAATTGCTTGGCTTTGTGTGTGTTGCTGTGTAACATCCTCAGCCTGCATAGATGCAGAACATGTTTAACCAATTTCTACAATATAAATACTTTGCAATAAAGAACAAGGCTGTGCTTTCATGTTTATGTGTCAGACATAGACCCACGCTGTATCCTGCCAAGCTTTTGTAACATTTAAATATATGTACATCTATATGTTTCAATAGTACTAATTGCCTGATGAAACATTCTTCCACTTCCTTATTCTCTCCCCTCAGGAGGCAGCTGTTTATAGCATGTACCACGGTGAGGGAAAGCACATGGTTCAGACTTAGGAACGGGGTGTAATCAAGGCAGCTATAAAGATAACTTCACTTTGTAAAGGCTTCTCAGATTTAATTGAGCTCTTAATAGGCACAGTAAAGTGCAATGCTGATGAGATTGACAAAATTTGACTGCATCTTTCTATATGAAATCCTGAACAAAGGTGTATTTTTTGTTCCAGGGCAGATTAATTTTGACTCCTGTTTCACTCCATCTTTGAAATTATCAAGAGAACTGGAAAAAGAGTTCTTAAAAACTGCAATGCTCAGACTTTATCTTCCAGTTCTCCAAACAAAGGTTTGATCTTCTTGTCTGCTCAAATATGTGCTTTCTCTTCCTGTTTTAATAATAGAGGCTTCATCAGTACTCTGGGTGATGAAAGTAACAGAAGTGATGGCCTCACTAAGAAACATCAGAAGGATTCTGTCATAATTTCATTTCTATGGCATACTGCCTTAGTTTAAACAAAACTTGATTATCTTACATGTAACATTCTGAAAGCTTTTAACTGCCTGATCAAGCGATCACACCTCTAAAGCAGATACTCTCTCACAGCTACCAGTATATATTGTCACTCCTGTAGCTGAACCACCTGGGTAACTACTGCTTCTTCCACTATGCAAAGGGAGTTCCTCTGTACAAGTACACATACACACACACCCCCCTATCTGTCTGACTCTGGTTAAAAAAAGCAGATTAATTTTAATTTATAGACCTGATTTTCTACCATCTGGGGCTTTTGCATCCTACTGAGGCTGAGCAGGAAACCCACAGGCAAGAGGCTCTATCGCCAGTGGCTCCTCCTGGCCCTGGTGCACTGCCGGGGGGGAAACCTGGGTGCAGCAGGGCATGCAGCAGCATTTTCCCCACTCAGTGAACCCCACCCCTCCACCCCCCTTCCCCAGTCACATCCCCCCTCCCCCAGTCAAATATCTGCAGCCTGTGCATGAAGGAGGAGAAAAATACACTGAAAAGATAATTGCATTATTCTTTGCAGAGTTACAGGCTGCGCTGTTAATGTTCAGACATCACTTGCTGTGGGCCTCCTTAAGCTTTTTTTCATATTAGTAGCACCGTAGAAGGCAGTGGTGTAGAAAAACATTTGCAGGAATTGGTAAAAGCCCTGTGAGATCAGTATTCTTATTGTTGCATCTGAGTTAGAGGTGAGGGAATTAGCACAGCAGGGCTAAGAGGGGAAGACTTGCCATTCAGAGCCAAGTCATCTGTTGTTTTAATCCACTTCTAACTCTCCATTGTCTAGTAACATTAGGTAATCGCCTTTCTAGACTCCCTGGTGAAATAACATTAATTGTCCGACCCGCCATCAGTATGTGCTGGTCCTTCCCTGGCAGAGCAGGTTGGCCACTTTCTGCTTCCTCCACAAACAGAAGAAAATCTGATTGTCCCCTCCCTCTGTGCTGATTTAGTCTCTTCCTCTGCCTTCATCCCTGAAATACCTGAGGTAGAAGGCTTGTTCTACAGAGTGCTAAAAATGTATGTCATGTCCTAAGTTATTCTGGACAAGCTTAGATCAACATCCAAGCTAGAAATTATAAAAGCAAAAGAAATGTTACAGGAAATATTGTTTTGCAAAAAATATTGGGGGGGGGGGGAGGAGGGGTGGTGTTTGCATAGAGAAGCACCGCTGTTTTGGCTGTAACTAGTAATCTAACTATGGGGAGAAGAATGTTCCTGCTGGTTTTGATACTACCATTTCCTTAATTCTTGCCAGGATACCTGAAACTGCGATAAGTACCACTTCTTGGTGCTGTAAATCTGTGAAACACAAGACACAGTACTGGACCTCCTGAATTGTCAACTCCAGCATCTTGCTGACACAGACAACTGCACCGTACATTAATCTATACATAAATATACTGGAAGGATGTTGTTCAGCAAAACTCCTTTAAAAAGCATACATACAGCAAAAGAGAAATAAGGCAGCTGGTGAAAACAGCTCCCAGAAGGAGCTCCTGGTTCTTCTCAGGCATTCTGTGGGCTGTAGGCATCAAAATAAGACTATTTCATTTCGATTAATAAGTATAAAAGGTGGACTATTTTCACCATTGCTGGTTCTTTGATATCTTTCTATTTCAGTAAGAAAGTTTTTAGTCTTCTGAAATTCTGGGGGAAAGAAATAATAACCAAGAGGATGAAGTTATGCATAATGGAAGAATGAAAAAATTCCCTTAACATCTCACAAAATTTCTTCACTGATAAAATCCTACTTATTCTCCTTTTAAAATAATCATATAAGAGGAAAAACTCATTACAAAAAGCTGTCCCACAGCTGTAAGTATCAGACTGGCACAGCTTTACAGGACAGTGTAGCATTTTTATTGTGTTTATTTATTTTACTGATAATAAAGACAGAGTTTTATATGACACATTTTGGATCATTGTAATATACAGTAGTAAACAGTTGATGCTGTTAAAAACAGCGTTTCCATCACCTGCAAAAGTCAATTACATTTCTGAAACTATAAGTTGAGTCCATCAGTGACATATTTTCTGCAGTCTTTGTGTTATTTATGCCTCATCTTCTGTCTTCAGCTTCTAAATTAAAGTGGAATTGAATGCACTTGTTTTAAAAGGCAACATAGTGGACATGATTGATGAAGAGTAGCTGCAAGAATCGGCACTCTCTGAAACCACTTGATTTGGCTGTCAAAGAGGACTTTCCAAAGGCTAAATTAGAAGGGCAAAACAAAGAAGCATTTTATGTTGAGACTGCAGATGGTAGTCTGAACCCTGGGGTCTAGGCAGATTAATTTCGGTATGAATTTATAATGTTTTAAGGATATACTGTTGCTGCATTGATAACAGTGTAATTAAAGAATCACTGTAGATTGATTTAAAGATGTAGTAATAATGAAACCTTGTAGGAGAAGCTGAAACTTCCAAGAAAAAGTCTTTCTTTCAAGGGACAGTTCCTGGGCCCTTTTCCCTTTCTTGAATATCCCAGTTGTCTTGCTGCTTTCAGGACCTTTGATACTTGGCCAATACTTGAGCAGAGAGTAATGAAAACAAGAACTCTAAAATCCTGAGTCGCATTTTTTCAACAATGCCTTTGAAATGTCTGAGGGCAGAATTTCTTCTTTGAGGTTCATCTATTTGAAATGTTTGTGTTTAGCTGAGTATAATTTGACTGAGTAATATTATCTGATGCACTCTAAGGTTTAAAGTTAGGGTGATATATCAGTGTGCATTGCATAACGTTCCTCTCACTGTATCCCATCTAAGTGTTAGTGAAGCATAGATGGAGTGATCAGAAAATACCATGCTAGATGTTATCTTTCTCTGTTAAGACTGATGCAGCAGAGGGCAAATGGGGTTTTGTGCTTATATATATTTACATACTTCTAAACAACTGGAAGCTGACAAGTATACCTAAGGTACTAATGTTTTGAGATGAAAGAGCAATCAATATTTAGTCTGTCTCAACAACAGATTTAAAGAGAGATAAGATTCAGGAGAACTAGATATATGTAAGGTCCTTTCCAATTCTATTTTATGATTCTTTGTTGGACTATTATTATCTTTTTATATAGTATTAGAACTGGAGCCTGGGCCCATGATGCTGCGCCCTGAACACAAGGACCATCTTTGCTCTTAGTCAGCCTCATGTCTCATTAGAGTGAGAGTAGTATGAGATATAGGTGCATATTGTAGTAAAAGTAATCTTATCTAGTAGGAAGAATGTACAAAGACGACTCGAACTCTCCCTGTTTCCCCAGGGTGCAATGGCAGGAAATTTGCAGGAGGCTGCTATGGTTTAGATTTGACCGTAAAGGACACAGGAAATATTTATTTAGAATTAGAATTGGCACCTGCTCCTTCGGTGGTGTGGTAAGAACTACTGAAAGGTGCCATTAAGGAAATGAGTAGGTGGAGGCCTGGGAGGTGACTGGAAGGTCTGACAGCCGGTAAGAAGGTTTTTTGCTAAGGGCCTGCTTGTATCTGTGGGGGCACAAACAAGGAAAAGTGACCATGCATATTGTGCTTATGTAGGCCTTCAATGGATTCCAGCAAAATATTAACCTGAAGGGCAAGTTTACAGCCCTCATGGAGATGTCCTAGCACAACCATATTCAGTTCCTCTGCTTTCTCACTCAGAGAAGTGGCTGTGAAGGTAATTTATGACTCCCCTAGATCTAGGACTTATGATGCAATGATTCTGTCCTGGTGATGAAGGCATGATAGACTGTTCCATCAGCTTATACCTGTCAGCTATTACAGTAGTGTCTCTGCCTCTCCAGCAGGAGCTTTTGTTACACTGACAAGGGAGCTGCTGCTGAGAAGTCCTACACCAGAGAAATCCTTATTTAGGGTAAGGTTCCTTTGCAATAGTCCACTAAAGAGAGGGAAAATTTAGACATCTGGTGCTCAGTATCTGATGGCACAAGTGCTGTCTTTCAAGATCTGCTCATACTCTATTCCTTCAGTAGGATTCATCTTTTCTAATTTTAGTAGGCTACAGAGTAGGTGTCTACACCTGGGCTGGGCAGGTAATCCCTTTTAGAGTCATTTGAGACCCAGTTAGTTTATCAGTGGCAGTCTGGGGCATGTTTCGTCTGATTTCAGACTCTACTGACTGCTGAAGAGATCTCTATCGACTGTGACAGGACTTTCAGTGACAAGCTGTGATACAAACACTTACTTTGTAGATCCCTAAAATTAGAGCAGATGAATCCAAATCTCTGATCACACATTCAAATTTTGAAAATGGATAGTCCCAGAGGACATACCAGACCATTATAAGACAATAGCAAGGAATCAGGACCTGCATTCAGGGATGGATTTACAAATGTTAGCTTCTCCAGCTTACTTAGCTGTTTTACTAGCATGTTTGGCTTAGATTTGTAGATGTAACTTCCTTGGACCCATATTTCCTTTCTATACTGACAACTGTGCATGGACAAGGCATGGTCAGTACTTTGGGCTTTGCAGGATTACATTTTTTCATTAATCTCTTCAAAGCATCTGAAAGGGAGTGATCCAGTCTAGGAAAAAGGGTCATACAATTTATTATTTCCATAATCAAGTGAGAGACTAAATTACATCTCTTAAAAGCAGCGTTCAGCCTGTGCCCCAAGGTAGAACATCTAAGTACTGGCCCTCCTTTCAAGAAGGACATGAGGTACTCACTTTAACCATTATGGGTTTGTTTTAAGGGAGCTTGGGTTCTATAAACAAGACACAGCAATGTTTTCTTCTGGCAATCCACACATTTCGCAATAGCTTTTAGAGGCTGTAATAGGAGACAAACAAGTAGCCAAGTAGCCAGGAGAGAAAGCAAGCCCTCTCTCCAAATGGAGGGAGCTCTTTCCTAACCACAAGCAGTGGTGTGTACTGCTTTCCCCCACGTGGCAGTGACATGCTGGAGGGTGAGATAGGCTCACTGAGGGAGAAATTCAAGTGGAACTTGTTACAAAGCAGCTCTGCTGGACAGCTCTACAACAAAGCATTTGTTCTGAGGCTATTCACTATCTCACTGTTCTTGTGAGCTGTTATTCCAAGAGCATAACCACAAACCATGCTTTATGGAATTAGTCCTGATATGGCCTAGTAAGCTGCACTTGTAATGCCTCTTCATAAGGCATGTCTTATCCCATGTATTGCTTCCACTGCCTTTGCCTCAACTCTGTGTCCATCTGGAAATGCTGAGACCGGAACTGTGCCCTCCACTGTAGATGCCAGTGGACAAAGCTGCCAGAATATGCTAGAAAGTACTGCTGAAAGAATGACCAGAGAAGAGAGATGTGTTGCAAGCAGCCAGGGGTGACAACTCTAATTCGAACATTTTTGTGTGGTTTTGTTGCAGACTTCTCTTTAAGCAGCAAGTGAGCTACTTGTGCAACCAGAACCTTGTGGTTAAGGCTATGGACTTCTAGCTCTGGCCATACCAGTGGAAGAGGTTATTGCTTCTGCCTGCTGGAGTGTTCCCTCAGCTCACAGCTGAATTGCTCATGTGAGTACACCCTACCCTGGTAAATTCACAATGTGCTGGATGGGCAAAGTCTGATTATTTAAATATGGTTTTGAGCTCCTGTCCTGTCACAACAGTACCCAAGCTAAAGGTTGTTGCACCTTCAGTTGTGCTGTCACAGTATGACCACATTTGCACTATAGGATTAGCTTAAAAATGGCTTGCTGGATGGCAGGAAAACAACAGTATAGGCAAAGAGCAAGAGATATGGAATTTATCTGTTACAGTAGTTAACTTTTGCCAACAGAAATAAGACCGAGACTACGAAATCTAATTCTGTTGTATAGAATTAGCTGCCATGAAGAAGACAAGAAAAGCCTATGCATCCACTGAGTCCTAAAACATGCGACTCAACTTAGACCTGAGATCTGCAAATTCAGGACTTAAGAGTTGGATGTATGCTTCTTACAATGAAAGAAATTAATGGCGTAGGGGGCACTTTTTCTTAGCACTGATTTTCTGTTGTTATACCGCACAGAACCTGGCTCTAAACACGGACACCAGTTAGGTCTTGGTGGATGATATTCTCTCTGCTACTTGCAACAGGTTCCCACAAACAGTAGTGCACCTCAGCTTTGACAGAGCGTTTCATCAGACAGTGATCAGTGTTCTCAGTCAAAAAAGCATTTCCTTATACAACTATGTATATCAGGACCATCTGGAGACCCCCACCATAACAGTGCAATAAAATATACTTTATATTGTGACATTGTGCTTATTATAAGTTCAGTTCTTTCAACAGATGTATAAACCAATAACTTTCCTTGTGTTAAATATTCCTCAAAGAAAAGTAAATTGACCTCTTCAGGGATTTTCTGAGGATCAGAAAAATGTCCTTTCAGTATCTGTTTTCCATTATTGTCATTACAGAGGGTGATGATAATCCTTTCAGCATTATTGTTTCGACATGTGCATGATTTATAGTCGGACATCTAAGTTCATTTGATGCCGCTGTTGAGAGCAGCGCATTGTATCAGAGATAAAAGGAATGAAACAGACATGTAATCTGATAACTAACTTGTGAGTGCAATAGAAATGTGGTCTTATTTAACATAATTATAAATGACTGCTTGAATTTCAAATCATCAGCGGAGTGTAAATGCTCCGAGATGAATATTATAAATAAACAATTTCACAAGAAGGTATTCAGATCAGCTGATAATATCCCAGTGAAAGGACAAAGAATTTCTGCTGTCCACCCTGGCATTGGGTCCTCCTGGAACTCCTTAGACAGACAAAATCCTCAAAGAGGTCAACAGGAAGCTCACATAAACAACAGCAGTAAAGAGTCTATTAAAAGCATCTCTACTGAATTAGAAGCCCATTTGTTGTTTGCGGGTTTTAATAAAAGTAGCTCTAATAAATTGTGCCTACACAGGTGCTTGTACATGGCAGCAGAATAAGTGAGGGAACAGCTTGTGCACAGCAGATATTTGCTGTTCCCAGACAAGGGAAGGGTTACGCACAGCAAACTCTCCTCAAAAATGTTTCAAGCTAGCACATAGGGGGATTTTCTTGATAAGATGGCAATGAATTCCTAACAACAGCTTGCCTGAAGCACCCTGGAAAAGCAGAAAAACAGCAGTCCATTTTCATATCAAGCATTTTGTCTTCAGAAAGAAGCATAGGCAAGTTTGTGGGCAGGATGTTAGGGTATTCCTATGAAGAAGCAGATTAAAATGTTCATGTCTCAGCTACTGAGCACCAGCTCTCACCACACTGGGTAACACCTCAAACTGTAAGCGCAGTCAGTGGAACAAAAGCACATTTTTACTCCTGCTGCTCCTTCTCAGTGTAACAAACCTCAGCTATGGGCTGGGTCAGTCTCAGGACTCTCAAGTCAGATATCCCAGTTCTTTAGGGAGATGTAACTCTGTGCAGGAGGCTTGTGTGGCCACATGCGCATGTCTACAACTAATCTGGTGACCCTCAGCTCCTCTTGTTGACTGTGGTGAGACGTAGGCACTTTCAGGGTCTCATACTTCTGGATGAGATTAACTGTGTCCTAGAAGACACTACTTATCTCCAGTGACTATGACAGTTGTATAAAGCAACTGTATGTGGGTGTCTGTGCTGGAGATGTCAAATGGTAACTGAGATCAGACCCAGTGCTTGGCAAAAATCGGCCTTTATTTTATAATGTTGGAGATGCTGTTTGTTTTCTACTTGTGTGTTGTATTAAGTAATGGAGTCAGTGGCATGGAGATCTTTTTCTGTCTTTTAAGTGAAATACTGGGACACAAAAACAACCAAGAACATCAGTCTATTTATAAATGTTTCATTAATATGTGCTAAATTCTGGTACAGATACCCTTGCTTAGTAAAAGTACCTTTTCTTAGTTAAGAAATCCAGTTTCATTCAATAGAAATTAAATTTTTAAATTGAAAGCTGCGCAGATTCTACCCAATAGTAAAAATATGTGGCCTGAATATAGCTTACTAGAATGACAAAGTTGATGATAGAAACCCAAAGACCTGCATCTCAGTGTTATGCTGTATTAGCTAATTGTTTTCTCTGACATTAAATTTATTTTCATTTCTGGGTGCAACTGGACCATATCCCTCTCAGACAGCCGTCATTATTGCTCCAAGGGCTGATCTGAGCCTTTGTGATAAATCTATTCAAGTCACTCATTGGTGCTAGGCTGGCTTAGCGCAGCTGGAAGGTAAAGGCTATTATCTACTGTTATCCAGGATTTGAGTGAAAAATTACTGATGGAATTATTTCTATTACAAATTCTGATTTATTCAAAACAGAATTTTTAGAGATGGTTTTAACTGGATTATGAATAAAAATGGAAAACTTCTCCCTGGAGGAAAATCATTTAAAAAGAAATCTTATCCAAAACATTTAATTTATGGTAAAACCATAATAACTTACTTCACTTACACAAAAGAGGTATGTGACATGAGATGTCTCCATATTTTCAAACATCTGATTTAAAAATTGTTTCAAAGCAAAAATAAAAATATTTTATTCTGAAAACATTATCATAGAATCATAGAATCATAGAATCATAGAATCACAGAATCATAGAATGGTTTGGGTTGGAAAGGACCTTCAGATCATCCAGCTCCAACCCCCTGCCATGGGCAGGGACACCCCACGCTAAACCATGTCACCCAAGGCCTCATCCAACCTGGCCTTGAACACCGCCAAGGATGGAGCATTCACAACCTCCCTGGGCAACGTGTTCCAGTGTCTCACCACCTTAACAGTAAAGAATTTCTTCCTTATATCCAGTCTAAACTTCCCCTGTTTAAGGTGTAATGAACAGAACCTTTTTTTCTCTTTTCAGTGTTTTGGAATTAAACATATTTCAGCAAAACAAACCCAGTTTGTCGAAGTAGTGCCAATGGACAGTCTCACAGTCTGACAGCAGCTCTTTGTCCAGGTCCCATTACAAACTTCTCTCCCGTATTTCAATTTCCATGGGAAAAACCTTTGAAAATAGGAACGAGGGAGAAATATAGTTGAACCTGTATTATTCCATCCTCTTTACCTCCCTGATGCATCACTGATACATTCTATTAAAAAATGTACTTATCTGTATGTCATGAGATGAAAGGATATTTAAATCATCAGCTGTGATGTTTGTTTAATTTAACTAAGAGAGTGATTTAACCATTATGACTGATCTTTATATACACATCTCTCTTTTTTTAGACTGTTAACTGTGTTTTTGAAATTACCCTGAAAGTAGCTGCATATTTGACCCTCAGCAGCAACAACAAATGGTACACAGCAGCTCTGACTTGCTATCAGAGTAATGGATCATTTTAAAGAGCCTGGAAATGATTAAACACGGGTGCTGCTGCATGCAGTCTTTAATTGATTGATTTGAGTTTGCGGTCAGAAAATTACTGTCAGCTACAGCTTATCTATAATTATCAGTAATCAAAACCAGACTTTTCCCTCTTCCTAATACTGTAATGCTCTTTCAGTGCTCTTGACATATGTGTGACTCAGGCATGCATCTGCAGTTGCCTGATAGTGTTAGCCTGAATAGCATTATGCTCCAGTATACACTCAACAGAATAAAGAAATACCTTTGTACCTCTGAAATAGTCACTGTGAGTAAAGAACAGAGAATTTGGCAGGGAAAGGTCTGAGGTTTAGAATATTCTTTTCATGTTGTGCCAATGACAAGGGAACAGCAGAGAAAAATCACATTCTTTCTTTCTCCCGCCCTTGTTTGTGTACTGGGTGAAGAGCTACCAGAGTGCTCGTGGAGCAGGAGTAAACTTTATTCCATATCAGTTAATGGAAACACAAAAAATCATCCGATTCTCTTGGGCATCCCTCCTGGAGTGATTAGAAAGACATATTCTTTGGAGAGAAGACTACTACCACTTACTAACAAAAAAAAGCAAATTCTATTTGTTAAGGAAGAGCTGAATAGTATTTTATTTTATTGTGCATAAAGACTTCCATCATCAGTCACTTTGGAATCTGCTATCTTTGTCCCTAGGTCTCAATTTCTGCAGTCTTTTGAACAAGCATCCCGTGGACATGTTTTATAAACAGGTAACATCTTCTCCTATTAGCTAATGCTGGCAGAGCAATGTATGCCTGCCTGCTGCTACACTCCAAAACACATAAATTATGGCTGGACTTTCTATCTTTCTATTTATATGTTAAAACTGCAGAGACTTGCACATGGGTCCCTACCCATGGCAGGGGTATTGGAACTAGATGATCTTAAGGTCCTTTCCAACATAAAACAGCCTATGATTCTATGATGCTTGTCTGACAGCAGGCAAGCCGTTTCAGAGAAACCTACCAAAGCATTTGTGGTGAAAGAGAATACGCAGTATGCTGGACAAGGGCCTGAGCAACCAGAGCAGAAACCCTGGGGCCAAACAGCTCTCACCGTACAGAGAGATTCACAACCCAGAGCATTCTGCTGTAGCTCTGGGATTTCTACCAGCTCTCCTGCTCCTACACTAAATCAAAATCCAACAGTGGCAGCTCAGCATGCTTCCTTTCTTCTCAGAGTGGGCAAGATTAATAGATAAAGCTTAAAGCAGTAAATGTGTGGCTGCCTCCTTTTGTCTTCCTGTAAAACGGATTGTTAATATCACTCTGATACCATGGCTTTTGGGGTTTTTTTTCCTTAGAAAATCCTTACAGCAGAAAATACTATGAAAAAAGGAGGAAAAGACGTATTTGTGCTTTGATACCTTGCAAAGGGGAGATCCCTGCTGTTCCATCACTTCCCTCCTTTATCAGGGAGGTGTTGCACTGCGCTGGATAGAAATGCTACCCCAGAAAATGGTAAAATGTTGCAAGGGAAGTTGCCAATGTCAAAAATATTTTGGCCCCCATTGAATTTCTCTCTGACAAGAAGTTAAAGGAACCAGAGTTGACAGGATGATTAATTTCTACTACAGCTTTGAGACTGGAAGCGCAAGTTGGCGCACAGCAATCACACTTCTTAATCAGTTCAAGATGGACTTGGAAGGGGCACCCTGTCTTGGTCTTCCATGTCTTGAGCAGAAAGAATGTTTAACATCAAGTATAAATTTCACCTCTGAATACCCAGTAGCAAAACTGGAAGGAAAGGAAATCCTGGAGTGGCAGAGGAGTAGAATTAGTGGCAACCCTGGTGGAACCGACACAGCTTTTCAGGGCACAGCGCCTTTATGCCATTGGGTGTTAGTGAGCTGAAGTCAGGATAGGTTAGCTTTTGCTACACCAGACCCAACTGGCCCACACATTATGTCCCTAGAAGCAATATTCTATGTGGAAGCTGCATGTGCACACGCTGTTGGATTTTGCTGCTAGCCACCACCTGAACTAATGTGCACCAAAAGCAATAGAACTTCTCCTGTTGACTCCAACACTGTTGGAGCAGCTCTTAGGAGTTTACAGAGGATAAGTGGCTATGCAGCTCCTCTGATTGCTGAAGAGACACCAGCAAAGAAATGAAGGTTAATGGCTTTATAATTCACAACCAAAAAGTGATAACTGTGCTCATTTAATCTGCCACCCTGTACGACATAAACCACGGGATTTCTTTAACATTTTTGGTCTTGGAATCTCACCCCTCAATGAGCTGTTCGTTTTAACTAAGCTTACTGTCTATTTAAAGTCCCATTTCTAGTCTGAGTCTGTCATGCCTCATCCTCAAATTGATTGCTTCTCTGGAGCCTACAATCTCCTCAGAAACACTTTATAGCTTCCTTTTCCATAGTGCTATTGACTAACTTTTGCCCAGAATTCCCAAGACCTCAGAAGACTGTAGTATAGATTACATTTTATTTTTGTGCTTTATTGCAGGCTGTTTTCTTGTACTTCTGTGTATGAAGATGCAAGCTCCCACACAAAGAAACCCACAGACCACAGTAACCTCTTGGATGGGGGAAAAAAGTCTCCTGTTGTTATGTCCATTTTTGGGAAGCGCATATGAATTACTCGTAATCTGAGTTCATCCAGAACTATTTTTGAAGTCTCACTGTCAGCATTTTTGTCTCAGCAATATTTCTGCTCTGCACTGAAAGTCACTAAACTGGAACATTAAGCTTTCAAAAAGAGGAATTAGAAATGTTTGTGTTGAGCTCAATGTACTTTTCAAACAGGAATGAAGCTACTAGAGAGATCTTATCTCCCATCCCAAAAAAAGAAGCCACACATGCGTTATATCCTTAATTTTCTTGTCTGTCATTGTAAAATGTATTAAATGACAGGTTTGGGGTTTAAACTGTCTACATATCAGTCTGCACATTTAATTCTTCTTTTAGTCGTATGTCCATAAAGTGCAGCATGACAGCACGTTAGCTATTGAAGGCTAATAGCTGCTATTTTTACCTCTGAACAGTGTTGAGCCAACTTAGCCAAGACAACCAGAAGACAAAAGCATATGCTTGCCACCAACATTACACCTCTAAGAAAACGTCTTGTCTTCAAGTTTTCTGCCATTTTCTAACTCTCTCCAATTCTGGATCTTGCCAGGCTTCCTGGTGAATTTCTTTTATTCTCTGTGGGTGCCATGGACCCAGGAATCCTGTTACTGATATGAGAAGGTCAGTTCACTTCAGTGATCAGAATGGTGATTGTCCAGCAATGTTTGTCATAACTTGTGTTTTCAAATCTCCTTTCTTCCTGAAAGAGAGGCCTACACATTTTTAAGTAAGCTGTTCACACCAGTTGGTTTACTATTCTCTTTTAATAAGTCAGAGGTTTATAGGTGAAGAACTCTCTCTTCCTAAATTTAAACTTTGCAATCAAATGTATAGGAAAATACAATGTGTTTTAAGAGTTATTGAAAATTCTTACTAATAAAACAAATCTTTCATAGGTACTCCTCTTCAATCCTCTGCATATTTTAGACAGTCAATGCTGTTAACAATCATTAGCAAGCTGTTACAATCGTTTTTCATATAAGCCTGTGTTACTTACATATGCAATTCTTGTAATTGTCTCCCTAAAACGCTAAACAGTGATGGTCATATTCTTCAGCAGAAAGTTCCTAAATGTCAATTTGCAGATCTACTGCAGTTACAAAGAGAAATTCATAGATATTGTAGACAAATCAGTTTTCTTAAATAATAGTATTTGCTCATGTTATTTCAGCTTACTATTCTCACTTGATGATAATGTGGGTATATAAATTGCAATGACTAGTAACATCTCAAAAAAATTCAGAGGTTTCTAAAAGAGGTCTCTTCATCCCAATTGCACATGCTTTTACATTATTTTCCTGCTATGTTCTGATCTGGCACAGGCAGGACAAAAAAGATCTAAGAATTAATATCTCATCTTAAAATAAATCTTTGCTTCTAAATATCAAAGATTATTTTACCATGAAATGAGATTCATGAGCTGCAAACATTGTTTCACAATGACCCTGGAAAAGGTAGAAGTAAAAGACACATGTACATTCCTGTACATATCCTATAACCACATCAGTCCTTTGATAAAGAATGATCCCTAGGACAAAAAAATACGATATTACTTCTGTATAGGGGCAACATCAGAGGGAAACAATAAGAAGGACAAAAAAATCTAAGCTTATAGGCAACACTTTACTGCTCATAACATATAACATGCAATTCTAATAAAATCTAAGAAACTATTCTGGTAACAATTCAAATAAAAACTAGGAAACATTATATTCTACCAGAATTCTGGTGTTATAAGATTTGTCTAGCTAGAAAAAGAAGCTATCAAAGATCATTTGCAACAGATTCAGCTAATTATACAAAATATCATTCTGCTACTGTGATGGTTTTAATCCACTCTAGGAAAGGTGAATCTGCACAGAAAATGCACCAATCCTGACAAAAAATTTGATAAACCTACAACATACAGGAGGCTACTTCCTACCTTCTAAAAACCTTTTATTTAAAGTGCCATAAGATAGAGTCCAGAAATGAAAACAGAACATCAAGTGGAATATAAGAGTGGTATCTGGGACAATGGTCTCAGTACCTTAGTATATGTGCAATATGCACAGGACTACATTAAAATCCTCTACTCATCTTACCTTCTCCTATTTAAGTTAACTTAAGCTACAAAGAATGATCTATTTGTGAGCAGCAGGAAAGAGCATAGCCCATGCTCTGGCATGAAAGGTAGTGCACTGACTTGTTCAAAAATGAATGGGAATTGCTTTCAGAAAGCTTTTCCATTAAATATATGTTATTCCTTCTGCAGGGACCTAATTTAATTTATTATCTTCCAACGCAATAAGGCTTTTTTTTTTTCACAAATGAGGATGAGACAAACTGGTTAACTGCTTACTTATTCTAGCTGGACCTTTCAAGGATATTTTATTGGAAAAAAGAACTTCCAAAGAAAGGTGAAAGAACTTGCTTACATTTTTCAACCATTTAATCTTCTAGTTCTATTATTCTTTATATATTTATATTCAGTAGTCACCAAAATAGACTTGTCTGCTGTATTTGAACAGTCTCATTCCTCTGAACTGCAGAGGTAATTAAAAGAAAGAAAGGAGATGGAGAGTTTTCTAAGATATATTTTTGTTGGCAGTTTGGATTTAAGCCCATGAAATTAGGACAAGTTCTTAATGCATTTGGCACCTCCTCTTTTCTAATGTTTGTATACATATTTTAACTCTTTTTTTCAGGGATTTTATTCCCAACAGATGACATTTCACAGCCTAGTACAGTTGTCATTAAATAATGTTTTATTTCCCCTACAATACAAATGGTAAGATCTGTGGAACACAATCCAGCCTAAAACAGCAACATAAAACGCCTATATTATCACAAAATGGGCTTTTATTTAACTTCTACGAAAAGTTAAATCCAGCAAGATACTTACCAAAGGAAGTCCAATTCAATTGCTTACAGAAGACACTCAGATCTCTAATGACCAGCATCTGATTCCTTTTATAACTATCAAAATGCACTTAAAACATTAAAACAGACATTTCATTTTACCTAGAATTGGAGGTAAGATGGATACAGAAGTTCTGCAAGGCTAGATATATAAACTGGGGAAATAAAAAGCAGCCACTAAATGTTCTGATCTTTTGCTTAAGACAGGGGTAAAAATGTAGCAACCACGTTTCTTTCAAACCCATCTCTTTGTAAGCTGCTGGCGAACTACAGCTCACTTCATTTAAAGACCTGTTCTTGGTTCTAATTAAGGAGGAATGTTCTGTGTTCTACTGCTGAAGTATTTTTTTTGCTATTTTAAACAAATAATAAAGCATTAAACAATTGTGAGCCATCTCAGCTCTTGAAAGTGAGTAATACACAGCTCTTACTTTACCAGTGATTGCTGCTCAGTGTAACTGCAAGTGTAACAGAGTTAAATGACTTCTGTATATCTGTATAATACCACTAGCTGGTTCTTTTTCTTTTTAACAGATCCTGAAGGGCAACCCCTCTACATAAATATGTTTCCTGTACTTGGAGTAATGGAACCCAGGACAGGGTGAGCCCAGTACTACCCAGCACTTGATTTTCTGGGCTACTTATAGGCATGATCTTTAAAGCAGCATTAATATGACCCATTTTAGAGTGACTGAGAATTTGGCCCAATACCCTTGCCCCTCCCAGGGCTATAGCTGTCAAGGTTTTGAGTAATGGAATCCAGTAGCATGAAAGAGTAAATTTATTTTGCTTAGATGCACTCTCACACACACACGGGATCATCATAATTTCCTATGACATTTAAGAGAAGAAAAACTCTCATACATAATATTCTAAAGGTTGAATATTTGGCTACCAATTTTTCCAAAATAACTATTAAAGTTGTAATCGAAAGTGTTCCAGGCCACAGGGTTGGGTGGTTAAATTACACACTGAGGGGGAGATGGGGGGAGATGGGCTGTGAACACTCAATGTGAGCTTTATTCTCTCCAAAAATTCTTTCATTAAGGAAAACCTAAGACAGGCAACTCAATTTTATAATAAGAAAGTGCTTTTCTTTTTTTTTCTATTGAACTGACCATTTTGGAAACTCAAAGGATTCCAAGTGTACTATTAATTTTTTACAATGTCAGCATGCTTTTTATAAACTGTTTGGAGGGGTTTTTTTTTCTGAATTTTAACAGACGTCCGTTTTGGAAATATTTTACACTCCAGAGGAAAGATTTTGCTTTCCCTGAAGTGGGGAACAGTATCATATTTAAGCCATATGATCTATTTTTAAAAACGCCATAAATATAGAACAAGCCCTTTCCAAATTGTTCACATTATAAACAGTGCCTAGCAAAAGCTGCAGCAAGGGGTTTGTTTGCTTTTGCTCTTAAATGAGATTTCTTGCATGGATTTTCTCTGCAAGTATCAGGGTGAAGACATAGCACTGCTTCAGCTTCGTTGGGGCTGGGCATATCTCTGTTGTCCTTGCAGCTACCTCCTATCTAAGTGATCCAAAGGCCACTGAAGCCAGTAGGAACCCCTCCAGTAAGGATAATAAGCTTTCCTTAAACCATCTAAATAGATGTACAATGAGGGTGGATGCTCCAGCATGCAGTAATATAGGAGGAATTGAGTCCCACTAGGACTGATTGTGTTCATTTGGTCCCATTTCTGTAGTACCACTGTTGCCTCCAGTGGTGCATCACCAGTATGGTCAAAACATGGTTTTGAATTGCTTCCTTCCTGTCTTACCTGAAGACAAGTAACTGTTAAGCATACTTACTTACTTAACTTACAGTTAAGTTTGAAACTGTTAAGTTTGAAAGGTCGTGGTTTTAAAACCGACTCCATTATAACTGAAATTGAAACATGAGAACTGTCGTGCCCTTCAAAAATCACTGACTTTCAAGAAGAGTTTTTCCCATCTCATCCATAAAATATTCTATACTTTCAACCTTGACTGTTTCAAAGACAATGTTTTAATGCTGTTTTACAAATAAGCTACAGCTATTTCCTTTTTTCCAGGCTTTCTTTGTTGCCTTTTTAATTGGGCTGGTGGTAACCAAAGGTCTTAGAGGCAGATAACACCCATCCTTTCCTTACTGCTCCCACCACCTCAAAAACAGATTAAAACGTATTCTCAGCATATTTGCAGCACAGAGAGCATGAGCTGCAAGGAGTGCGTCCAGCGGGAAGGACCTGCTCAGTCACTGTGTGGGTGAGTTGTGCAGCTCTGCCAGGCTGCCTCCAAGAGCTGCCAGGTTTTAGACCACCCGCTCGCATGTTCCTTCCTCCCTTGCCCTGGTTTAACAAGGAGGCGAGGCCTTGCCTTTGAAACAGAACTTCTTTCCAGGATTTTTTGTTTTCCTTTTAATTTATTTATTTTATTTAGAGGTGGCATATAAAAGGCACAACCTGGCAAAGGATAGAACTGAAGAATTCAGTAGCTCTCCAGAGAAATCAGTTACAGCCCTGGGATTTTTCTCTAGGAACCCAAAGGAATTAATCTCCTCCTTTCACATAAACAAGCCTTATGCACAGCCTAGGTAATAACATAATTACAACCACACTTCACATACATATTACCATCTGCCCTTCTGTGTTCTGACAGCAGGCTTACGTGAAAAGAAAAAAATGATTAGCAGAGAACAAAAACATATCAGTAAAGAATAATGTGTGTTTCCTTATTAGAGAGCTTAGGTCCTGTCCTACCTCCTTATTCCAGTACATACAGAACTATAAAACACAGATATGTTCACAGGATATTAAGTATTAAAGTGCTGATGTCAGCAAGCCAACAAAAATGCAAAGGACAACATACAGAAGTGTTACTGGAGTTACTCACTGTTAAGTATTCATTTTATGGTGAATTTTAAAGTTAACCCAAAAAGCTTGTTGATAGGGTAAACACATAAATTGCTAGATTAAGCAATTCATATAAATCCCATACATTCTGTTCCCATAAGAAACAATTTCTTAGCACCATCAGCTGGAAATACAGCTGAGTCTTGACATATTTACAATAAGCACCAACACCCTTCATTCTTCTTCATCACTTTGCTAAAAACTTATGTATTTCCTAATGTTCACCAGGCCCAGTTAGGCATGAAGACAAGAAACCAGTTATATACACACACACAGAGACATACATATATATATAAAGTATGTAAACAGTTATTTAATGAGTAACCTTCGGACTCTGAAATTTCTTTTAGGTGAATTTACCAGCTACACTTTTCCCTTGTTCCTAGGGAAACAGCAAAATCTCTGTTTGTCTCTGACATTAACAACTTGTTTACTATTAATCTAAACTTTGCAAGATCTCATTAATACCGCACTGACATCGACAGGCATGTCACCAGTAATTGTCACCAAAGATTTTGTGAATGTGTGTGTATGAATATGTATGAGACAGAGATAGACAATGTTCATGCAACCTTTTCAGAACAAACAAACTGGGAATCCTGGCATTTTTAATCCCTGAAGTCTGTGCAGTGCACAAGGAGTGACCTGTGGGCAAATTGATGTAGAAACATCACATTCCTCACTCTTTCCTACAAAAATCCTGCCAAAAACCTTAGTAAATTGTGCAGAACAGTTTTTTTTACAATTAGGCCCCAGAGAGTCACAACTACGAAACAGAGAGACAAAAGAAAGCAGAAAGCATCCATACACTGCATGTTCAAAAGTGCATTTATAAATAATGAGAAAGAAAAGAGGGTGTGGGGAGAGAGGGTTACAGTTTGGTCATTTTATCCCTTGAGTGCCGTTAAATGTTCTAGGCTGCATGTATCTGGGACCATGCCAAGTGTTTCATGTCCTTTCCACAACATTGCTGAACATTCTTGCCAGATCCTCCCAAACCTAAGCCTGCTGACTCTTCCAGGTAAGAAATAACATTCAAGAAGGTGTTAGTGATGTGGGCTGAGCGCTGCAACACAAGATCTGTACAGAAAGGGCTTCCCTTCTCTGCTCAGTGCTGAAGCAGTCAAAGCATTTGGTCCCTATGGAAGCTGAGTGGCCTGTTCCTCAAATTTGATGGTCTGGTTTTAAAACTTGCCAGGAGCTCAGGGCTCCTGCACCCAAAGGAAGACCATCTGGAGAACAAATGGGATCAGTCTGGATGTGGAAGATTGCAAGGTCAAGTCCTGCTACACAACACACACATACTTAGCATCCTTTTTCTTTCTTACATAGGGTCGTGGGGACAGTGAGAAACACTGCCAGGGTTTGTATGGAGTGCTTTACATCTTACCACAGTGTTTATGAAGTCTTCCTCTTGTCCTGGGTTCAGCAGTAGCAATAATTTTTCTCCTTCTTAGTAGCCGGTGCAGTGCTGTGTTTTCGACTTTCAGCCTGGGAACAGCGCTGATAACACCGATGTTTTTAGTTGTTGTTCAGTAATGTTTACTCTGACCAAGGACTTTCTGAGTCTCATGCTCTGCCAGGGAGGAGGGAAAGCTGGGAGGAAGCAGAGACAGGACACCTGACCCAAATTGACCAAAGAGGTATTCCATACCACAGCACGTCATGCCCACTATATAAACTAGGGGCAGTTTCCCGGAAGGGCTAGATCATTGCCCAGGTCAGGCTGGGTATCGGTCAGTGAGTAGTGAGAGATTGCGTTTTCTTCCCTTGTTATTTCTTTTATCAGTATTATTGTTGGTGAATGACCAAGCATCCTTTTTTCCAACCAGATTTGCCTATCCCACATTGCCCTTAGTCATCGTGCTTGTAGTAAGCATGGGTAAAGCTCTTCCCAAATCTTCGTTCGCCAAGCCAAGCCGTCATTATTATTGGTGGTAGCAGTAGTGTTTATGTTATACCTTAGTTACTGGACTGTTCTTATCTCAATCTGTGGGAGTCACATTCTTTTGATTCTCCTCTCCATCCCTCTAGGAGCGGGGGGGGAGGAAGGGGAGGAGTAGGAGAGTGGCTGACTGGCTGACTGGGCTTAAACTATGACACCTCTCTTTGAGGGTCTATTGAAAAAACACTCTACAAAGCTACAAATCTTGGCATTGACCTGGAGCTGGAGTACCTCTTTGATATCATTTTGTCTTTGAATGTCTTGGGTTTCTCTTCACTTAGCATAATCCCTCCTGATTTCTGTTTAACATGGGGAAAGCATATCACAGTCACTCCGCAGGTAAATGCAGTAAATGCAGTTCTCTCATAACCAGTAAATGAAGTTCTCTCATAAGCAAGAGTTAAACAGGATAATTCCAAAAGCAGTTCCAGAGCCACTCCTGCTATATACATTTCAAAACATATTGTGTTGGTCTTGTTACTACCTTTAAACAGCTGGACGTCATTACTAAATGACCTCTCTCTATACAAACTTCTTAATGTTTCCTGATGAGCCATCTTTTCTTTGTTGATTTAACTTTCTTCCACATCTTGATCTCTTACGTGTACCTCCTTTGATTATAGCAGCTTAAGTTTTAAATTTACCTTTAGTGATACCACTGTAACAAATGGCACATGAGACTGACATCTTCTTGATATCAAGACATGTAAACCCCACTTTTCACTGTCATTATGTTGGGCATGTTTGCCTAAGAAATAAGGAAAGTGCTTGCTCTAAATTCCTGTCTCTCACCAAGGTTTGTCCACAGAGGGAAAGAATTGAAGTCTTTTTCTTTTTAATTGCAAATACATACTGTGCTTTCAAATTGGTTTCCTTATTTAGCAACAGGTTTCACTGTTTAAGTGGTTTCCTTGCTTCCGCATTCCTCTTAGCCCCTAAGAAACTGAAGATCTTTTGTGTTTCTGTATTTATCTTGAATAGCTAGGGCTTTGTAGCAGTTGCTTTTTTCCCATATGAGAAGTCTGTATTTCAAGGGTAATATCTTGGAAAAGACATGGTGTCAACGACGAACAAACACCTAAGAGAGAAGAAAAGACCATGATGCATATGCTTCCCAAACTTTCCCTCGCCTTCTCCAGCATCCTCCAAATCAAACCCTCCACTAAAACTCAAAGCTCTACATGAAGCATATGTGAAAGCAATAACTTGTCTGAAGAATCAATGTCTTTATGCTACGCTTTCAAATAGTTCAGATAAATCAGTCAAACAAATAATGAAAATCTAAATTAAACCAGTTGGACAGAGCCTAGAAAAGCCCAGTGTTCCTGGAAGTGTTGAAATAACTTTTCCCTATCAGCCAGCAAAATATATATTAACAAAGAAAAACCCTAAGCCAAATCTAATTGAGGCAGCAGGGCAACCTTATTTACAGAACATAGATGGTTTTCAAATACTCTCTAAATTGATTTTTCTTTTTAAAGCACTGCTGCTGTTTCAATTAGGCGAATATTTAGCTGAAGGCATTGCCATACCAACATTCGGAAGCCAAAAAGAGAAGCCACTTTCTGTTAATGTATAAAGTAAGAAATGCAAACAAATAAAAAACCAAACACAAACCAATCAACCGACAACAACAACAAAAAGAAGAATCCTGAGTACCATGTTGTCCTGGGTTCAGCAGTAACAATCATTTTTTATCCTTCTTAGTACCTGGGGCAGTGCTGTGTTTTTGACTTTCGGCCTGGGAACTGCGCTGATAACACCGATGATTTTAGTTACTGCTCAAATGTTCAGTCTGACCAAGGACTTTCTGAACCTCATACTCTGCCAGGGAGGAGGGGAAGCCAGGAGGAAGCAGAGACAGGGCACCTGACTCAAACTGACCAAAGAGGTATTCCATACCACAGCATGTCATGCCCAGGATGTAACTGAGAGTTAGCCGGAAGGGCTAGTTCACTGCTCGGTCAGGCTGGGTATTATCAGTCAGCGGATGGTGAGGTGTTGTATTCTCTTCCCTTGTTATTTCCTTTATCATCATTATTATTATTGGTGGTAGCAGTAGTGATTTGTGTTATACCTTAGTTACTGGGCTGTTCTTATCTCAACCTGTGGGAGTTACATTCTTTCAATTCTTCTTCCCATCCCTCTGGGAGCGGGGGGAAGAAGGGGGGGAGAGCAGACTGCGTGGTTCTGATTTATGGCCTAGGCTTAAACCACGACACGTGTACCTAGAACCATGTGTGTGGGGACCCTGCACACATGCCAGCAAGTGCAAGCAAACTAAATGCGCTCATTAAGACACAATAACACTCCATGATGCTATGTGGAGGTTGTATGGCAACCATGCAGTCTCCAGCAGCAAAGTCTGAACTTGGAGGAAGACTAAAAGGATATTAAAAGATAAGAAAAAAGTAGTTGTAGTTATATTCAGGTTGCAGTAATATTTGAAAATACAGACTTTAATAATACAGCTTACAGTTAATCTGTTGGCACAACTGTTGCCATCATTCTCTAAGAAATTTGGAAAGCTGAGGGTGGTCTTGTTGCTATATCGCAGGACTGGGAAACAAGTTCTTCTTTCCAGAAAATGACAAAGCTTCCCTCTGATCCTCAGCAAGTACTTTAACCTTTCAGCTCCCTTAACCTTCCAGTTTTCTCACAGATAAAATATCTAACCTATTTTAACCCAGGCTATCCTTACTCTTTTCCAAGAGGGGTTTCTGGTAGTGTTCTTCAAGGGCTAGCACTGAAACATTACAGTGAGAAGAGCAAATAATTAGTGATACTGGAGGGGTTCTGTCAGCTGAACATTGTCCCTTTATGATGCCTGATGGTCCCAGTGTGCAACACTTCAGTGAGAATTTCACCTACATTAAAACCCCATGATCAGATCAAATGCAGCTCTCATTTCTTAAATGCTGAGCACCACTGATGTAAAACTATACAGAAGACAATAAGGTCAATACACTGAAGCTCAAGAAATATATCAGAAGAAAAGGTTTCTTGTATTAGAAAGTGTGTATTAGCTAAACTTTACATTTGGAATGCTGGTCTCCTGTGAACCCAGAAAATATTTTCCGTATGTCCATGTGTTGGAAGTTTCATAAAATGCTGAGCACGTATATTTAAAATAACTCTGACAATGTATTAAAAAGCTCTAAAATATTATGACATGGCCAATTTCCATGCTTTTTAAAATCCATGACATGACACAATATATTTTATGTGTGGAAATATACATCATAAATATTGGCCAATGTCATAATATTTTTAATGTTTTATATGTTGTCAAATCTGCTTTAAACACAGTATGTGTGCTATACATTTACTGAAATATAACTCAGAGAGATGCAGGAAATCAACTATATTCTTTTTCCATGTGGGTTTATTATACATTTTATGGTTTTGCTGCTCCTTACAGTGCAAGGTCTTTTTTATCTTTTTAGTTTCTTTCTCTTTCCTTCTTTCTTGCTTGCTTCTTTGCTTACTTTCTTTTTCTCACTTCCTTCTTTTGCTCACTTTCTGTCGTTTTCACACTTTCTTCCTTGCTTTTTCCTCTAGGTCTCTTGAACAAGGTAAATATTGTTTGAAAAACAAGACCAGACTTCGTAGTTTTCTATTGCTAACTTTTCTCATGTCTATATGTCTGACCCAAGTTGGTCTAACCACTTTAAACCCAAGGAAATAGCTGCCTTTCCTAATTCTCCTGCAGCTCGGACCTTCTTAACCTAGCCAGAGGGCCACAGCTCTGCCACAGCACATTCAACCAAGCCCTGAGATATCACAAGTACAAACAGAGCAGCTGAAATCATGCAAGACCAGAAAGTCGCTTTCTTTGTGAGTCAATATTATTGCAAGGCAACGAAACCTTTCAAGGCAGAGCACCTCAAAGGTGTCATGCCTCTAAGCTGATGGTTGTCGCCTTCCTGGCTTCCAAGAGGCCAGTTTCGGTGTCAACTGGCACAACCACTTTCAGATGACTACCCCTGCAGTCCTACAAAGTGCCTGTATTCCCATGGGGACCCGACCCACCGTCCATTTCAGTGACCAGACATGACTGAACTTTTGTCTCAGTAGCACAATCTTCCACATCCAAAGACAAAATAATAATGCAGAGTGAAAGAGTTTCATCATGATGTAATGCTATAAGATAAAATTTATAAGAAAGATACAACAAAAGACCCATTTTCTTACATAGACTGAAATCTTGATCATGCTGAGATGGATAGGAAAATCCTATCTATCAAAATGTAAAAGGCTTTACCTCTAGCCTTCTTGTTTATCAGAGGTGACCATGAGTTTCTTCTACAGACACCTTTATAAAAACTGCTTAGCTAAGACAAGAGGGAGCAACAAGTAGGTCACACAGATGACTGTTTCAAAATGTTTTAATAGAAAAAGAGTATTTATTTAATTAATGATGTTCCTAAGGTGAAAGGGAGTGGTACAGTAGATGACCAAAATAAAACCCCAAAACCCAACCAAAAAAGAATAAAAAAATAACTCAAGATATTTGAAAATATTGTTTCATGGGTTTTATTTTATTTTTACAGGTTTTTCCCTTTCCTTTTTTTATTCTTCCTCCATTTTCCCTTTAGAAATGGAAGGGAAGCTTAACTAAAACAAGTTGTTCTGCAAGTAGTAGAGCTAGTGAAACCTTGCTTCCTGTGGGTTTTTGTCCCATATTCCCTGCTGTGATAACCTTAGCTCCCATTCTCATATCCTCTATGGCTGCCCTTGCAGCTCCCCAGAACAACTACTCAAATTCCCACACTCCCAACAGTCCCCACCATGTTCTTAAAATTCACTCTACAC
Source organism: Psittacula echo (assembly GCF_963264785.1). Classification (NCBI taxonomy): domain Eukaryota; kingdom Metazoa; phylum Chordata; class Aves; order Psittaciformes; family Psittacidae; genus Psittacula; species Psittacula echo. Next base: position 13,761,815 of record NC_137738.1, on the reverse strand, counting down.
ATGTACTACTGTGTACCCAGTTCCTTCATAAACCACTTTCTTCGTCAGAGGTTGTAGCAACTTCATTATCTCTGTGACTGGCAACAAGCCACATTGCTTTAGAACTGGTGTTTAATCCTCACTCCAGTACCCTTGCATTAACCTTAGTGTAGGATTGTACTGCAATGATCCTGGAGTTCAGGGAATAAATACAACTACATTTAACAGTATTCTGCAATGTTAGACATGCAAAAGAAACATGAGAAACTACTAATGTGAATGAAAATACAGCAAACACATTCCAGAATAACACTCCATAAGGGTTCACATCTATTACTTGCACCCATTAAATATTTTACTGTGAAAAAACGTTGCAACTGCATTGGCACAGGCAGCCCAGCTTATGATCGAGGCCTTGGGCCTGCTGTATAAACTACCACTGGATTCCCTGACAGGATGAGGAAACCTGGAAAGTAAACCCTGGGAATTCAGTAGGTGGGCAAGGGGCACTAAATCAACAAAAAGAGAAGTGTTTGTGCCTGCAGAAGCAATAATCCAGAGCTGAAGAGCCCCTGTGCTCTGTGTCTGAAGGTATTTTGTACAGTGATACTCGTGGGAGCACCAAGACATGGACCAGCTTATGCTCTTATGTGTCCTAGCGCTAATAGACCTGGTCCATGTTCATTTAAGAGATGCTGCTAGGATGCCTGGCTCTAACCCGATACACTGCCTCTTCCCTCTTTTTTGTTTCTGAAGCACATGCAGCATTGAAGCAACCCCATTAGGATGGCTTTTCCTCAGAAATGACAGGTGAATTCATGTGTTCCAGCTTCAAACAGTCAGGATAGAGTGTAAGCCTGAGTGCAAATGATCATCCCTTTCTGAAACCCAGCCCTCTTCAAGTGCTTCTGCTAGGTCATCCAAAAAGAAAATACACTGGCAGACATTAGTCACTTGCGGAATGCTCTGGATGCAAAGGAGGGTGCCTGAGAAGTATCAGCATTTGAAGTGTGACCACCCAGCGTTTTGCAAGTCACTGCAGGCAGGCTTTGCAAATGCTCTGAGCAGATGTCAGCTCTTCCTCTCTGCCTGCATTTGAAGGCAGCCCAGAGACTATGAATCCCATTGGTATGGAGCCTGCAGGCCCTGCAGACACACAGAGAACATGGAAGTAAACTGAGATTGCACTGATGAGCTTCTCCAGTGCTCAGAAGCATAGCCAGGACAAGTTCAACGTCTTTCTGTGAAAGCCCTCATAGCCATCCCATGTGAAATAACCTTCTCCAAGTATAACTGAGCTCCTTCCACCACTAAACAGCTGTCCAATGCAGGGACCCTGAGGAGAGCTGTTGCCAAAACGAATCTACAGAGTATTCCCAGCCTTAACTGACCTTATACAAGTATATAAGCCAGTAGGTCATTCAGCAGATGCCTGCTCAGAGTAAAGCTCAGTTCCATCTCCACAGCTGTGAAGAGTGTTAGAAGCGCAGTCTCAGTGTGATGCACTCTGTTTCCAGTATTTCTGCTCTACTAGTGAACCCCAGCACTTGCAGCACTTCATGGCTAACCCGGATAGACAGCTAACAGCTACTCCCCTTCTAGGACAGGTGAGACATACCTATTCCAAAGATCACAAATCAATAGAAAAAGATAATCTGATTTTGACTAATGCACCGATAGCCATCAAATTAGAATACAAGTCCTCACTGCTCACCTTCTTTCCATTAATCTACTTCACTTTATGATTTTAAGCTACGTTTTCCTGATCCAAAAGTTACTGCAGTCAAGCTATAAAAACAAAGCATGCACAGTAAATGTGTGAAAGAGCGTGTTTGTTAATGCATTTCTCCTCTTATTTCAGAAACACACTCTTATAATGTATGCCCATGGCAGGGGGGTTGGAACTTCATGATCTTAAGGTCCTTTCCAACCTTAACTATTCTATGATTCTACGAATGTGGGCCAGTAATTCCAAAACTGGATGGAGAAAGAAAAAGATGGGGAACAGTTTTATTCTGTGACATGGTCATGGAAAAAGGGAAGAGGAACGGAAATAAAAGAATCTACAGATCTAAGAAATAGCAAATGTAATCACTCGAGATGTCCAGAATAGCAGAGAAGAGAGGTGTGCTGAAAACAGTAAGCTGAAACAGAACATGAAGCAAAACTACTGCCATCAACCAACAGCATTAATAAATTTTGGGAATAGCTGTGGAATCTCCTACAATGCTTATCACTCAACATTAAGCCATCCAAAGCAAACGTACAGAAATGCGGGGGGGGGGGGGGGGGGGGGGACAGGAAAATGCTGTTTGAATTTCTTTTCAGGAGGAACTTTGCCATAAGCCTTGCTAGGAAGTGATTTCTTCTTCTTTTTCTTCAGGGAAAGACAAGATTTTGATGATGTTTATAAGAGATGATCTTTGTCTCAGACATTTTGTATCACATAGGTTAACTGAAGACACTTGGATCTGAAACATAATTAGTTGTTCCAGAAGTAGCACTCTAGCTAAAAATGGTCCCTTTACACCCATGGAGAATGTTTCATTGTTCTCTAATAATAAAATCCATGGACAGATAACTGTGAACAATGTGTAGTACAATAGGTTCTTTAAAAGAATATGTCTCCCAGTATAGCAGCTTGCTATACGATAGAGAGAGACAACATGAAAACAGCCAACATCAACTTATGCCGCTAGGAGTGGAAGGAGGGAAACAGTCTACCATTATGTCAGCCATTTCAGCTTGGCTGGGATCAGAGCCTCAGAGGGGTGCCTTGCTCTGCACAGGATAAATACACCACTCCTGACAGCACAGAGAGCAAAACAGAGGAAAACCACAGAACTTGCGTAATTGCACTTGAAAAGAGAGGGATTGCAAGCAACCTGGGTGTACAGTTCGGGGGTCTGATTCCTCCACGCTCTCCCCAGGTAGTTTGAGAGAGCAGGAACAATTACAGCTGCAGTGAGAGAGAGAGTGCAGGCAAAGGGGCAAGAGAGGGACTGCCAAAAATAACCCTCCGTAAGCTGCAGAAGCAGTGATTGAGAAAACAGAGTCAGGGCTCTACACATACTGCCACATGTATGAATCCCAGAGCAGTGAGTGTTGACTTCAAACTGCAGAGCTTTTTCTGTGCAGGGGGAGAAACCCCACTACCTCTTAGTTCTGGTATAACTATACTTCCACTTGCCACATCTTATATCCTGCTGTAATTGCGTCCCAGTGAGCCATGCCCGTCCTGCATATGCACTTCCCAGCCTGCCCATATGCTTCTTAAGTGGTGAGCTCATCTAAATCAGCCCTCTCATTTCCCTCCTACAGAAACTATTCATGGCCATTCTATTTCTATTCTGACCAGATCACTGATGCTCCACAGGACTTTGTGGAGCCAATCCTACCGAGATAATTGTCAGATTTAAAACTGGGTAAGAAAAGCTTTTCCCAAAAATATTTATTTGGTTGAAAGAATCCAAGATATTCTCAGATTCTTGAGAACAGCAGGTGTTTGTTTTTGCCAACATGTACCCTCAGTTCTTATGGCATCTTTTTATATAGCTGTAGGCACCAAGCACATTAACCTCTCTGGGGCCATGCTAGGTTTGGGCCATATCAGGCTGACAAAAGGTGACATGCAGACATGAAGGTGAACTCAAGCTGTCTTAAAAGTCATGTACAAGTTCATTCATGTCCAGAAGTACTCGGCACACACGGTGGGGGAACAAAATGTCAAAGTCTCTCACGGCCAAATTTCCAAGAGCTCTGTTTCCACTGCAGAAGCCAGATTCTTGAAACATTTTCTAGGTCTTTAAATAATGGGCTTCTGAAATAAATCTATTATTTTAAAATAATACTTCTATACAACTCAACCCAAGCAGCTGAGCTCACTTGACAGCATGGCCGCATGCTTAAAAATCCAGAGAGGTGCAAGGACCTTCTGAGAAGTCACAGATAAAATGTGCTGGTTCAGAACCCTTGAGAATTGGGTCTGAAAAGGTGAAAGAAGCTCAGGTCTTTCAAATACAAGGTGTTTCAGAGTTAATCACCAAAATAATTCTGAGTCCCTCTGATTCAAAGCAGTATGTAAGTCAGTATTCAGGATTTTCCCAAAAGTTCATTTTTGGTGGAGGTCAGCAGCATTTCATCTGGATGTGTGAAAGGTGTTAAGTAGAATTGATTTATATTGTCAAAATGTTGATGGCAGCATGAAGTTTAATGAAGGAGGCTTAGAATAGAAAGTCTTTATCCCACTCCAACTACAACAGCTACAGGGGCCTGTGCTGTATGCGAGTTTGAGCTGCACAGATAAATGTACCTACCAAAAGCAGGACTAGATTCAGCAAAAGGCTTACCTGCTGCAAAACCTTCATGACAGACACATAAGAGGTAGCATGCTTGTGTCCAGAGTATGGAAGAGAGTGTGACAGCGACCAGTCACAAGAGAGAAGACACCTGACTGAGCTGGTGTCCTCAGATGGCACCTATCATTATATGAGCTGGAACAGAGGGGGACCATCCCCTTCTTTGCAGAGTAAAAGGAAAAAGATAATCAGATATCTCACCATACAGTGTTGTGTGTGGGGAAGATAACTGATAGTATCTAATTAAAACCTTTTAAAATGCAGTGATAGGTGGGTTTTGAAGGATGTCTGTTCTAAAAGACTGAAACATATTGTTTGGGGTGGCCCAGTGGGACATAGCTATGGACTATGGAACAAAAGGACAGGAAGGAAAATTCAAGATAACTGTCAGGAAAAACTTCCTAATGGCGTGATATGCAGCCTAATAATGTGGAATAATCTTCTAAGAGAAGAGGTGGAAGCCCAGATGAATGAGTAATTTTAAATTAGACTGTAGGAAACAATTCAGTGTTGGCAAGGGGTATGGACAAGATGACCTCATCAGCCTTTTCCATCTCAGATTTCTACGGTTCTGAGGACAGAGAACAATAAAAAGCCACTGCACAGAATCAGTCCCAGAGAGAGTTGCAATGAGATAAATGGGATTGGCTGTTGGAAGGTATATATTGCAAAAGAGACTGTGAATGAGGAAAAGTAGATGTGAGGACAGATGAAGTCATCAATGTGCTTAGAATGCAGACTTGGAGGCAATGGTAGTCAAAGTCCTGGGCAAGGCATATAAAGTCAGAACAGACCAGCTTCAAAAAGGTAAAAGAGAGTAGAGCCTGAGGTAGGGAGGGTAAGTGGAATGCATTTTCACCTAGCAGGTTGCAGGTGGCTCACACTCATTGAGAGCCATCAAGACAGGGCAAAGCCATTTTTGATACTAAAAGATTATGTGAGAATTCAAGGAGGATGCCCAGATTTTCAGAAAGATAGCAATACAGGTATTGCTATTCTCCTTCACACCCACACACATCTGCTTGGCTCACCAGCAATTGCAACAACAAAAGAAGTCTCCACTCATTTGGCTGGAGTGCTCAGAGTCCATGGATTTGTTTTCTGAGCCAATGTCTTCTTTGACTGCTTCCTCAGTCAATAATGAGCAGTTAACATACGGGTTTCCTTTTGCTCATACCACACATAAACCCAGATCTTTAATGTTTATTGGAGAATAAAGCAGTGCAAGAAAGACTAAAATCCAGAATTCTGTTTGATCCTGCACAGGTAACAAACTAACTATACCATTACTTTCTATTTGGAAGCTGGAAATAAACAGCAGCTTCATAAATAGTAAGACTCTTCAAATTGTGATTGTGGAACTCAAAATATAATGCATTTCAGCCATTTGGCTCAGGGTTGGGAGTGATCTGTCTGTCATTTTTGCAAGGTGATTTATGGTTTTTGATTGCTTGACCTCATTTTAAGGCAGTTTCCAACCTGTATTTGTGATTTGTGCTGTGTGACAGGTCCTTAGGTTCTGCTTGTTGACTGGGATCCTGGAACTTTCTGAGCAATGGCATTTCAAACAGCATGTCACAGACTCCACTGTGCAAAGTTCATGAAAATTCCAAATTGCATAGGAGTTTTTACAAATGCATAGTGAATTTTGAAGTATTTGCAGAAAACAAATATTGTGGGCCTCCCCATTACACAAACAGCAGTTGATCAAAAGTAAATTATTTCTACATCAATTAATTTCTTCAACCAGTTTCAAGACATAAGAAACACATGTGTGACTATCCAGCCAATTCCTCATCCACCGAGTGGTACATCCATCATATCCATGACTCTCCAATTTAGAGACAAGGATGCTGTGTGAGACAGTGTCAAATGCCTTATACAAGTCCAGGTAGATGGTGTCAATTGCTCTTTCCTTATCCACCAGTACCATGGCCTCATCATAGAAGGCCACCAAATTGGTCAGCCATAATTTGTCCTTAGAGAAGCCGTGTTGGCTGTCATCAAACACCCCCTTATTGTCCATGTGTCTTACCATAGTTTCCAGAAGCATCTGCTCCATGATCTTGCTGGGCACCGAGGCGAGACTGACTAGCCTGTAATTCCCCAGATCTTCCTTGTTTCCCTATTTAAAAATGGGGGTTATATTTCCACTTTTTTAAAATAGGGGTTGTATTTTCCCTTTTCCAATCATCAGGAACTTCAGACAGCCATTGCTTCTTACATGTGATAGATAATGGCTTGGCAGTTATGGGAAAGTTTTCTAACATAGGAAAGTTTTTCCTTTAACTTACATCATCCAAGATAAGAGATAGGAAGACAGTTCACAGAAAAAGCATGGGAAGGAAACTTAATTCAAGGAGAGTACCTTTACTGTATTTATTTTGTGTTTCTCATCCTTATAAGTACCATGATAATTACAAGTTTTATCAGCTTAAGCACAATAAAAAGCATGAGATTCAAAACGTAAGGTATATGGCAATGGACCTATTCTCTATGGAGAATAACCACCAACAGTTACAGTTCTGTATCACCAGTAAGACTTCATAAACAAGTTATTACAGAGAAATTTAACATAAAAGAGCAAATCTGTCTCTGCAATCCCTTGATCAAAACTGAACAGTTGTTGAAATTTAGAGCCAAGTCCCAATTAGTAGCAATTGCAGCTATTCATTTCCAGAGGAAAACCGGGAAGAACACCTTTCACGCATAAATTACAAAATACTGTCGTATGTATAAAAATGCTATCATTTCTGTGCTATAATATAAAACAGAATATATAATTCCTGTAATATAGTTTTTCTCTTAGGCTTCAGCATAATATCTTAGACAGAAGCTAGCAAATCCACTTGTTATTAAATAACTTTTAAGATGTTATATACTCATTCCTAAGCTGTTGCATCTCACATATTATCACATTGCTATTTACTATTGTTGGTTTTGTTGATTGTCACTATGAATGACCTTTATTTGGTACCATAAATGGGGATAAAAGCTGTACAGCCTATTCTAATAAAGTCAGATGAAATCTCTTCAGGCACTTTCCAACATAACCACCGAAATATTATTTTATAAACTTTTCCTTAAATAAGTAACGTAATTTTGAGGGCACTTACATGAGGGAAAGTTGCTGCCATCAGCAGGGTTTGGAATACCTGTTCTTTAAAATGCATTCTAAAAGGATATGTAATAAAGCAGGGCTTCAGCAGGCAAAACTTTGAAAAGGGGAGTTAAAAGAGGAACCAAAAAGTGGATGTTATTCTAGAATATGGAATGACTGAGGAAAAAATAAAAAGGCATAATATGGAAAAGCAAAACAAAAATTATCGTGTGCAAGAAATGAACATATGTTAAACAGTGACTGAAGTTCAAAGAATTTTTGCTGGGTTTTATATATCATTTCATAAAAATACGTATGTTTGTCTTCTATGGTATTACTTGAAAAAAAAAAGATCAATATCATAATGAGCAATCTTGAAATACTTCCCAGCTGAGCATGGGAATGAATTAATTTCACTGTTAGACAACACTAGCAAAAATGTACTTAAATCTTTCCCAGAATTTCCTTGAGCTCTGATTTTCTACAATGTTTTCTCTGTTTTACACCAATTGGCTGTAGTATGATGAGCCTGCAAAATAAAAATGCTTGCTTTTTCTTGAACTGGGATTTTTCTATCATGAAACAAGGTAAGGTTGCAATGCCACTGTTTAATTATTCAGCCTTTAAGCTGCCTGTTACAGTTCAGCTTAGTTACTGCCAGAGGGGATAACTTTAGTGTTCTAAACCTGACGTTTGAACAGACATCCTGGAACCATAAGGTTTTCATATTGGCAGAGCAGAGCAAGTTCTTCGTCCTTCTGTGGTAGCTGTGTTTTACTACTAGGCAGTTTATTGAACAGGGGTCTTTAAGCTGTGCCCTTAAAAACCCAGGGCTCATGTGAAAATTAAAACTCCCATGCTGCTTTCCATGAGCCCATGAGCCTGTCCCAGTATCATGGGCCAAAGTTTCCATTCATCCATTGCTGGGCTTTATGCTGTTCACTATCTGTCATCTACTGCAGGGATGGCTGTGTGTCAGCAATGCATACTGTGAAACATAAAGTGCTGTGGGAGCCTTTGTGATGAAAACTGCTACCCTGAAGTAAATCGTAATTATCATTAACACATACGTGAGCCATTTTGAATGTGTTCTGTCCGGACCACAGCTAGATCTCCTAAAGACTAATCAATTGACTTACAGTTTATAATCCTGTTCTCAGCCTACTCAGCAGCGCTTGGGGATTGTTTAGTACCTCATGCATTTAATGCTCAAGCCCTGTGGTGATATTGCCTATTATCATGATTTAACACTGATTAATACCCTTCTATTCCTGGCAATACCAGCTATTAGTTGAAAGAGAAAAGATTAAAAATGTAGTTGGGGCTTTCCCTGCTAATTTTCCTGTTATTATGTAATAAACTATGTTGGTAAAACTGTCTGGCTGAAAGTATATTTTGGCCCCATGAGGATATCTTCCATGCAGTCATACATGAACAATCCATATAGATGAGCCTGCAGAAAAATACATAGAAGAATATGTCTGTGCATAAATTTGAGTGTGTGTATGCATACACAATGCCCATAATACATTTCAATCATATGTAATCATGAATACACTGCAAGTACTTCACAAACTGTATGTTCATGGGTCAGTACAAGCAGTGCTGAAATACTCTCCCGGATGGAAAGCAGCAGACATTCTGCACCAGCAGCGTTACACAGCTGTGTTTGCGGAAGGGGAAGTGAAGTCTTCCAAATTAAACTGTTGTAAAATTTAGATGGGCAAAATTCAACTGCCAGAGTTGGACTTGGCAGGCATTCTGAGACCTTAATCTTGCAAAAGGTCCCGTGTGACCTCTGCATCCATAAATGGTTTGTATCTGGTTTTACATCTCATTCAGGAGATAGTAACATCTGCATCCCAGCAGGGGCGTTCACCTTGCGCAGCACTGCTCTGCCACAAGAACTTTCGTTAGACACTTCCCTATTCTGACTGTTTCTTCTAACTGCAAGGCTGTGGTTTTGGCTTGCACACCTCCAATCTATCTACCAGCCTCCTCAACTGTCATCCCTGAAGGCTTCAGAAATTCCAAACAGGCATAAGGTTATCAGTGGGCTACTACAGGAGCTTGTTATAGGGAATGGGGCAGAAGATCTGACATCAGCTTTTATGCAATGCAGTTCTCATCACATGGGGCTGACTCAGAAGAATACAAGCATTGATTGAGCCTGTCCTATCCAAAGAAGAAGATTATGAACAATACATGATCCCAAAGGGGGAAAAACATGAAAAAACGGAAAAAAAAGCCCCCCACAGTTTACAAAATACCCTGAGTGGAAGACTGAAATAATGAAAATCTCTGCCAGAACTACAGCTTTGCAGAACTTTGGAGTAAAAATGAAGGCGAATTAGTCAGTACTCTGCTCTGCACCTGGAAGCAATGAACATCCATGAAAGGAAGACAAAGAATATTATTATTTTCTCACAACAGCAGTTTCTGGAACACTTCCAAACTAGCTTAGCTCTAAGGACGTATACCTGAAACTGCAGTGTAGCAATTACCAAGGAAGCTACTCTTTCTGAATGATACACGCAAGCTCCACGGAGTTTCAAAGAAAAAGGGGACAGCTGGACAGAGCTGAGAAAAGTCAGCTGGAAGTCAGGTGATACAGATTGACACTTGTATTGACTCTAAAATATAGACAGAAACTTGAGTTCTAATCACTCCAGATAAAAAGACCAGAGTCACAATTGCACATGCCCAGAGTAAAGCCATTGTGTTTCAACAGTTCCCCAAACATTCCGAGCCCTGATACTGCTGAGTGTTCCACACTCGCCTATTCACCAGCACAAGGAGATTCTCTGTTTCCTAATAAGAAATAAAATAAAATGCAGTACTTGAGTTTAGTCTGCCCTACTATATTCACGGAAAGCTGTTGGCCAACAGCAGTTTCTAGTACCTAAGAACAACCCAACAAGTATGAAACTTTTTGATTAATAGAGTCTGTCTGGGTGCTGGTATTGGAGATCTGCATTCATAGAATCATAGAACAGTTAGGGTTTGAAAGGACCTTAAGATCACCTAGTTCCAACTATGCCACTAATATTCAGCATGTTTGGGAAACCCAGTACTACATTCATTCTGAATCTGAGAAACAAAATTTCTTTCTACTCCATAGTACTTTCTCTGCTTTTTACACCAGGGACAGAAAGAGCATTTTCTTTTGTGCTTGTACAGTGCAGGGCACAACAGATCCTCTTCCTCACCACTGGAACGGAACAAAATAGCATAACTGAAATGACTAAGATGATGCATTTGCAACTTAAACCAATGTCTTCACTAGCAATGTCTCCAGGAACATTTATCCACTGCCAGTAGTTCCTCTTACCTGCCAAAATCTGTTCCACTGAATTTGGAAAGATTTTCTCTAGAACTGGATTGACTGTGGAAATGCCTTTTTATTATTCACCTACTTGCTACAACATCAAAACTCTTGCTATTTTGAACTAGATGTATGAGAGCAAAGAAAAAGAGCGAACAAACGAAATTCTGAATGTCACAGATGAACTAAAATGCTTTCCTTGCTTTTTTTGCCATCATACAACCAAAAAGACTAAGGGGACGCATTCCTCACTGTACGATTACAAGGCATGACATTTCAATTGACTTTGCTCAGGAAGATTGTCCTAGGTACATAAAGTGACATTCAAGAACAGGATGTAGAACACCTCCACAAGCCAAGACAATCACAACATTCAATCACAAATATTTGCAAGTGCCTCTTCCTTAAAAAGAGAAAAATATTATATACTGAATGGCAAAAATCCCTTAATTTTTTAGAAGCATCTTAATTCTTGGTTTATTGCATTAGCTTTTTGCCTAAATTCACTCATTGATCTGGCCATTGTATCAGCTTCTTAGTCTTGTGCAAAGCTGAGCTGAAGATAGTTTTTGAAGCTGCCATTCTCTACAATGGCTAGGAGGAGGGAGGAAGAAAGGATGGGGAGCCAAGGGCTGAGGAGAAGGATGTAGTGGAATGAAAGATGATCAGGGAAGGGAAAGGGAGAGTCTGTTTTGTTAATGCTGTTCTGGCCACCTCTCATGTCTTCCTCTTGAATTTTTTAAGTTCTTCAGCTGCATGTATTTAGCTTTCTGGCTGCTTTCAGTTTTTGGCTACCCATCCTCTCTCTTTGCATCTACTCACTTTTTTTTTTTCTTTTTTTTTTTGCTTTAAGAAACTTGCTTAAGCTTTTCCGGCCACGTCTCTCTCACATTGTGTGGCTGCTTCTTTTAGCTTCCTTGCCAAGCTCTCAACCAGAGCTGCTTGGCTTAGACCTCCCCCTACTGCTAAATGCTATTATGAAGCTTCAGAAACCTGCAGCATGATATGGGCATAGAGCGTTGAACACATTTATACAGGCAATGGGGTGTTTCACCTCTCCTAACAAGACAGGGTGATGAAGACTAACCTGCCTGGCCCCCTTCTCACCCTGCAGATCACACAGCAAAAATCTGCCTGGAGTAATCTGTTCCCTCCCAGATTTACCTCTCCTGAGGTATTAATATGCAATAATGGGTAAAGCAGCCAAGGGCAGGTAACACAGCTCCTAAAACACATTCAGTGCCAGCATAGAGCTCTTCAACAGGCAACATATAGTTTAAGGTAGCAATCTCCAGATGCTTTGCTATTGAATTCTTGGGATCCATATTCAAGGCAAGGAGTACAATTTAAGACATGTACACACATACTCATTTTTCTGTCTGCTACCCAGAAGATAGATACTTCTATCTATAAATGCTTTGATGCAAATAAAGTATGTTCCTGTGATCCTAAACATCCATATGAAGGCTCTGTGGACACTTTGTACACTCATCTGTATATACAGTTCAAAATAGGAGATGATGGCAATCAGAAAATCAAGTTTATGAAATTGCTTCCTGTAGCACTGCCTTATAACTCAAAAGGAATGCAATTAACCAATGTAATTAAATAGAAGCTTAATCTTAAACACGCACTTTGGCATGAGAATGGCACTGTTTATATCACTTGTAACATTTGTTCTGAAGTGCAAACTCTGTTCCCACTCTAACGAGAGCAGCACAAAATCCCTTTACCTATTCTTGAAGAAGAACAGGAGAACAGAGATGTCAATGCCATGAAGTTACATGTATGCATTCAAGCACATAATGGAAAATCCATCCCAGAAGGCAAGAGAGAAACTTGTCAGTCCAGTATGTAAAAAGAAGATGACAAATAGATCAGCTGTATGCATTATTCATTCATCAGTATATATTCACAGAAACATTAGGTGCAGATACTGCTTATGAAGTATACTGAGGAACTGGAGCATCAAGGGATTGGATTGTCCTTTTTTCTCACACTTTGTTCTCCAGTTCATTTAGACAGAGGTGCTCACAGACCCTCAGGGACTCTGCAGCAGAGTGTGGTCTTCTGCACTCATTGATGAAAAGTCCTGGTGACCAGGGAAAAGAGGGACCTATTAAGAACCTCCAAATCCTCTATAAATTGCTTTTTTTTTCTAGCAAATTATGAATGAAAATGCAGAAGTAAACCCAAACCTCTTCTCTACTCTGACAAGCTTTCCACTTCTGTTTTGCTGTCGTGTGTCTGCTGCTTTTGTAAATAGTCTCAAGTGTTTTCTGGCTTTTGATCTTTGTGTTTATGCTGAAGATGTTACACTGTACCTAAAACGCACTGGAAATATAAGAAAAACTGATGTCTTGTTGTCAGGTTCTTAATTTAGCATTTCAGAAAAGTGTGATCTGGGACTTCACTGCAATGTTTCTACTGGAGTATGGTTAAAACCCAGTTATGCTCTCATCAAAGTTAGAGGTCAGTTAATGTTTGCACCCATGACCAAAGCTGTAATTAAAATTATCAGTATGTTTTTTAGAGGCCTACTCTTCTCATAGGCTCTGAAAGAATTAGCTAGCTTTATGTTAGAACCAAAGGAATCCTTCTATATACCACTGAAGGTCTGCTACTTTTTGGATGGTCCTTGAAAGAGGCTTAACAGATATTGAAAAAGGAAGTAAAAATGAGTATGTCAGCTGAAATCAGAAAACTGGAGAGTACCAGTACAATACAATTATTTAACCTGGAATTCCTCCAGAACACTGGGATGATTATAAATCTGGATATTCTTGTAAGTCTTGTAAACAACTGAAACTCAGATGTGATAAATTATTCAACCATACAGTGGGATCATTCTTGAATGCTGCAGTATGAATTAGAGTGCTTACATATTGGAAAGATTTGCACGTATCACTTTCTTCTCCTGTATTTCTTTCAGCACTGCAGGTGTGCTCCATGTTTTGCAGGCAAAAATCAAGCCATCACTTCCCCAAGGTCTTGCAACCTCATCAGACAAGATAGGAAATGAAGGCACCAAGGAAAATCTGAATGCACAGGGAAGTTTATTGGTTCTGTTGCCTATTATTTGGTTTAGCTATCTTTTGACACGAACAAAGTGCAATAATACTCAACTGTAGCTCCTGATCCCTTTCAGAAATCAGCCTTTCCAAATGATCTAACATACTCGTGTGCTGTTTTAAATCTAATTTGTACGAACTGAAAGTAAATGTGGGAAAAAATAGCCAACAAAAAAATTCCAAACGAACAACCATGTTTTACATGAATAAGTAAAATTTACTTTTTTATTTAATTTCTGTGGGTGTTCCTTAGGTTTTTTTAAAGTCTGAGCAAATTAGATTAACAAAACATTATCAAGGAGATATTTTAGCTCTTTCAAGTCACTTCAGCTGTCACTGCTTAGAGACTGTCCTGTCACCTTGGTATGTGGAGCGCTTCTATGGCAATGAGTGAGTTTTAGTGATACAAAGAACTGAACTAGGTAGAAGAGAGGATGCTGGTCTTGCACAATGCCTCTTGTGTTTAAGGTAGTGAAACATTTGGAAATGTTGAAAAATGTGGGTTTCGTGAACCCAAAAGAATTCAGGAAATAAAAAAATCAGAATGAAAGTTGCTAAGTCTGACAGTAGCCCAAAATAACAAGTTTTGAGATTCAGATTTCTGGGACAAAAAAAAACCAGAAGGAAATCCCAGTCTTCTCCTGCAGTTTACTGGTATAAACATGAACTATGTACATGTGTAGTATGAAGAGACACTGCTACTGAGTTTAATTCCACTAGATGTTTTTAAACTACATTAAGGACAAAAACTTTCCAATGCACATGTGGACCAAATCAAACAAGCTCACTGGATTCTTAGTAAAATATATGGACTTCAGCATTGTCTACCTCTGTTGGGTTTAAAGAGACTTCTGAGTCGCTTTGCACAATGAAAACCAATAAATACTATTCAAGTTTCTACCCTTTCTTCATTAAAGATGTCCCACTGAATACCTGCCTTTCATGCAGCTGATACAACAGTGTTCTGCCTCCAAAGTGTCATTACAGGATTTTTTTAAACACACTGAAATGCATCTATCCCCATGTCGTTTCTAGACCAGTCCAGTTTCCATTGAGGCTGATGAGAAGATTCTCTTTGACTTCCATGGAAATTGGCTAGTTTCATGCTATATTGTGTGACAAAGTTATTTTACTTTCCGTTGAAGGCAGACTGTAGACCCAGTGCTGCTCAACCTAACATAAGGAAACCATCCTTCATGGCATGGTAAGTTTTACATTTCTCTGACAGGGACACAAATCACCAAGTAAACCTACTTACAAATAAGAGAAGAAGGTCTGTAAATCTTAATATCCACTGAAAAATCTACATCATAAGGCCATACTTATAGAATCATAGAATATTTAGAGTTGGAAAGGACCTTAAGATCTGCCAGTTCCAACCCCCCTGCCATGGGCAGGGACACCTTACACTAAACCATCACACCCAAGGCCTCATCCAACCTGGCCTTTAACACCACCAGGGATGGAGCATTCACAACCTCCCTGGGCAACCCATTCCAGTGCCTCACCACCACAACAGTAAAGAATTTCTTCCTTAGATCCAATCTAAACTTCCCCTGTTGAAGTTTTAACCCGTTACCCCTTGTCCTGTCACTACAGTCCCTGAGTATGTATACTTACTGGTCAAACATTAAGTAAATATTAATTTGTATTTCAAATCCTTTTTATTGAACTCTATTCAGTTAAACATGTAATATATTTTATGCCATAATGGTTTCACAGAAGGCGTTCCAGGGGCAGAAAAGCTTTTTACCTCTCAGTTTTGAAGCTGAGAGTCTTAACAATGGAATTTTATATGAAACAAACTTTGCCAAGTGAACGCTAAATTCCCCTAATTTTTCAGATGTTCCTCACTTCTATTCTTCAGGCTTTTCTAATTATCCTATTAACATGAATGACTTATTTTTTTTGTTCTTTGCAGCTTATATTTCCTTAGAAATTAAGACAGCATGTAGGATTTAAGCCATTCTTTTTACTTTCCACATCAATGAATTGCTATCCTTATAAGAAAGATTGTGATTCACAGTTATGAGAAAATATAAGATGCTGAACAGAATAGGAAGGACAGTATTGTTCTGCAGCTGTACACTATCTTTCCTTCAGCAGAAGCAGTCCATTTTCACTGCAATTTAGTATAGATACAGATACAGAGCATCAAAAGGTCAGCAGATAAAGGTGAGGGTGATTTTGTGACTCATTTTCACAGTGCAAAGATTAAAAACAGACCCATGTGTCCTTGATCACTTCCTCTAAATAATGCCTTAAAAATCGAAACCATTTAAGTTTATATCCTCTACCAGTTTGAAGGTTGGAGACCCTTAGGAAACACCCTGTTTAAGCAGCAGCCACATGAACAGATTGCTTTTGCATGGAACCAGTCAGTGCTTCCCTCCATAACTGTTTCTTGTCGTATTGCAAGATTAGCTTTGAAAGATGTTGAAATGGGCCTGATAATGGTTATCACTGAATGCTCTTTAATGACTTAAGTATAGGTTTAGTGGTCTTGTTTCCTGTGCAGTGAATAACTACATAAATGAAATAAGCAAGATACCAAGAGTGATATTAATGTGCTGCTTTGCTAGCAGTCTCATGAGGGATGTAAATGATGGTTAAACAGACATGCACACTGCACCGTTCAACTCCTCCACTGTTTTTCCTATTGGGTATGGATTATTGCACCTCTATAGGGCAGAACGAGAGAACTGGAGCAGCTCTGTGGAAAGGCAGAGGGGGTTTTAGTCTCCAGGACTGTGATTCAGACACGTTTTACAGCGAGTGAATTCAACATACACCTTTAATTTAAAGTAAAACTAAATAAATAAATAAATAAATAAATAATCCTGAATAGACCCATTCTAGAACAGCCCTGGTCAGAAAGAGGCAAAACTGCAGAGGCTGTGCAGCTGACATGGATAAGGATCCCGGCACACATCAAATTGCAACTGAAAGAGGCATTAAGAGAGGGACTTCCAACATGTCTGAGCTTAGGCCACTTGACTGTACAATTGCACTTGTAGCTGAACCCCTTTCACAGCCTCTTTACTGCCTGCAGGATCATTTGTCTGAGGAAGCCTACATCACAGTAGCTTTTTCTGCAGGAGGATCTATGTCTCTTTAGAGGTTTATATCTGTGAATATGGACCTAAATTCCAACAGATTACACTTTAACAAAAACTTCTAGTCATTCAGGTACAAAACCTTTCAGTTTTTAGACCTGCAAATATTAGCATATTTATATTCTTTCCAAAGGAGAACAATTTCAGGAATAAGGGGAAGGAAAGGTTTGCTTTTAGCATCAAGAAACTGAAGTCTGTCAGGAGCCTGACTCTGTTTGTGTGTGACATTGTGGAACATGCTGACAATTATAATTGATAGAACAGACTGTAGAATTATGGCCCCTTTCTAACTGCTGGTCTCTGTACTTGAGCCATGAGGTATCATTTCTCCGGAAAATGCGTTTCTCATCCTTTAATCTGGAACCACTTTCATGTCCTACACAGGCTCCATTACATGCCAGTGAAGCCTACCTCTTCCATGAAGATGCTGCCCAGATGTCTGCGACCGTCTGGGGTTCTCCTGGGGCAGAAGACACTCAACATTTGATCCCTGAAATTTATTGTCAATACAGAAATATGCACCAATAAATCTTCAAATTACTCAGGTATTTCTCAGTGCTCCAATAATGAGATGTGCTGATAACCAATTTCATAATCCACTTGCATAACTACATGTTACTAACCAACCACAAAACAAAGTTTTTTGCACTGTAGTATTGTGGATACTTCATGCCCTGCAGGCAAATAGCTTTGGTTAAGGGAAACTTCTTGAGAAGTTTCATGGGTCTGTGACAAGAACAGCTTGTCTGAGTCTAATTTTACCCAATAGTTGCATAAATGAATTTTTAAAACATGATCCATATTCTTAATGTCAAATCCAGCACTGTGCGGTTTCACGCAGCGCTAATCCCATGGAGTAATATATGACTTAAAGCTTTGGATCAGAAAACTCCTGGATATCAGTTATACTAAAATTATGGTGCCTAAGGGCAGCTAAAATAAATAGAAGAGAATGGCACAGAAGTGAATGAATAGAAAAGACAGACAAACAGTACGAGAAAGAACTTTTGCAAAACACTGAAACTCCCTAAGATAGCATTTAAAGACTTGGAACAAGGACTATGTTAGTCAGAGAGGCAGGTGTTAATTAAAAATTCCATGGTGGGCAAGCCCAAGAGAAAAAGAAGTTACACTTGTACATTTAAATCAGAATGTTTAAAGAGAATCATGGAAGAGACAAAAATCCTTGGGGACACACAAAAAAGTGCTTCAGCTGCCTCTTAGAAACCTAGCCCTGCAATTCATAATGTAGGTGAGAATTTCAACAGAAAGAGAGTGCCAGGGCAGGAGGTTCTCTACCCACACATCTCCACAAGGCACAAGGCTCTGCCTCTTTGGATTCTCCCATCCCTTTATGCTTTGCCTGACACAAGAGGTTGCCAACCCATAGACTCAGCTGAGTGTATGAAGATTTTATTGGTCACACCTGTAGTGGACAAAGAGATGAGCTTCTTACACAACTCCAACCTGCTTGCATGACTTTCTTTGTATCATAAGGTATTGAATAGACCCTAAATACCTTCATCGACATTGCACATGCACTCACTTCAAAAAGTGCCTCCTGAGTCCACTCCACAGAACCTATGGGCTCACTCTTATGCTGTTTTTTGATGGCAAAGGTGAGGCACTGGCTGTAGCATCTTGGAGGATATACCTCTGAGCCAGCACTGACCTGGGCACTGCCAGCCCTTGCATGGTCACTGCCCCAGGGCTCACAAGCTCACAGGATTTGTGTCAGCAGACTCTTTCTCTCCACCCCATCCCTCCTGTGCTGGGCTTGAGGCAGCAGGCAGAAAGCTGGTGGGATACAGCAAGGGCTTGTCTCTTCTTGTGTATCTTCTTGTTCTTCTCACAACAAGAAGAGCTCACAGCTCCCACTGTGAGCACCTGCTGTGCCAAGGAGCTGAGGAAATGCTGATACAGCGGAGGAGAGCCAGCAACCACCAGATGTGAGGAACAATCTCCAGATGTTGGGGGAACGTTAGCCTCCCATAACTGGGAAAGGTGCTTACCACCATAATGGCAGGGTCACCATGTAATCTGTTCTTTTCTCTCTTATTGACTCCTGCCAAAGCAATCAGCAAGTTCAAAGCTGTCACTGAACTCAGACGAGGAGGGGATGATTACAGAGTGCAGCAATATTCTGCATGTAAACCAAAGCACTTCCCATTACGTAATGTGATGGCACATACGTTACAAGCTTTCACAGTGCGAGGGTGCCTTGGCTCTTCATCACATGCTAACCTCATATTTTGCCTCTGGAAATCTTTAGTTGTTTCCCTGAGCATCAGTGCCAGCTAAGAAGGCAGTCATTAAACTCACTTGGGTTTCTGCTATATTGAGGGTCCAAGTCTCCTGAATGATACTTGTGAGACAGCGAATGAGCCTGTGCTTAGTTTTAGCTGATGAATTCGACAGCCAAATCTATCACTGCTTTTCCCTTGAATCTTGTGAAATATTATCCAAAGAGATAATCCACTGTGATAAATAAATGAGCTTCTCAGCAGATGGTTTCTCTATTAAAGTCTGAAATCAGAGATGAGAAAAACTTTATCTGCTATGACACATCTCATCAAACCCTGACAGATTTTTTGCTGTTGTTCATATTTATATGATGAAAACAGTCAACATGATATTTTTTTTTAAGAGACAACCAAGAATCTCAGCCCAGCCTCAGACAAAGCTTTTATTTCCAGATGTTCTTCTCTTCATAACATGAAACATAAGAACTCTTGTAACAGTGTCAAGCTAAAGATGCCTCTAGCCTAGTGCCCTGACTTTGAAAGCAAAGGATAGATGGTCTTTCAGAAAACATATAGAGAACATAGCAAGTACAACATGGTACTTTGCCCAGCCTAGCTTCCTAGTTTCTGGTACATTTCCTACTCATAATTATTGTCCTTTTTGTATAGCATTAGCTTTGCCGTCTAGCTAAGATTCAGAATAATTCTAAGATTAGGCAACCTCGATGGGTGGATTAAGTGAAAATTATTTTCCATGAATAACTAAAGCACAGGCAAATCTGAAGTCCATGTATATGAACATCTTCCCCAAAAAAATGGTAGTTTTTTATTATTAAAACTCAGGCAGGTAAACAAGATCATTGTCCAACCACAAACAGATGACTTGAAATGTTAAGAGCTTTCATATCACTACAAATAGTACTCTCCACTAGAAATGTTGTGCACATCCCTACAGAATTATTTACCCTTTGTCTTTTCAATTCATTGTCTGTTTTTCTATTTAATTTACCTTAAAAAAAGCCATCTTCTTGCCTCTTCTCTAAAAACAAAAGGCAAAATCCACATTAAACTCAAAGGGAAAAAAACCCACACTAAAACCATGCATGCTCAGGGTAAACACATGTATTGTGCTATACTTGATCTATATCTGTATAGAAGTAGCTGTAAAATTGAAAAAAATCGAATCATGGCAGTCAGGTGAAGTTCCCGATGATTGGAAAAAGGGAAATATAACCCTCATTTTCAAGAAGGAGAAAATGGATGACCCAGGAAACTACAGACCAGTCAGTCTCACCTCCGTGCCTGGCAAAACCTTGGAGCAGATTCTCCTGGAAGGCATGCTAAGGCACATGAAAAACAACAAGGTGGTTGGTGACAGCCAGCATGGCTTCACTAAGGGGAAATCCTGCCTAACCAATTTGGTGGCCTTCTATGATGGGGCTACGGAACTGATGGACAAGTGCAGAGCAGTTGACGTCATCTACCTGGACTTCTGCAAAGCATTCAACACTGTCCCACACGACATCCTTGTCTCTAAATTGAAGAGACATCAATTTGATGGGTGGACCACTCGGTGGATAAAGAACTGGCTGGATGGCTGCGCGCAAAGAGTTGTGGTCAATGGCTCAATGTCCAGCTGGAGACAAGTAACGAGTGGTGTCCCTCAGGGATTGGTGTTGGGACCGGTCTTGTTCAACATCTTTGTCGGTGACATGGACAGTGGGATTGAGTATGCGCCCAGCAAGTTTGCCGATGACACCAAGCTGTGTGGTTCGGTTGATACACTGGAGGGAAGGGATGCCATCCAGAGGGACCTTGACACACTTGTGAGGTGGGCTGATGCCAACCTGATGAAGTTTAACCATGCCAAGTGCAAGGTCCTACACCTGGGTCGGAGCAATCCCAGGCACAGCTACAGGTTGGGCAGAGAAGAGATTCAGAGCAGCCCTGTGGAGAAAGACTTGGGGGTGTTGGTCGATGAGAAAATGAACATGAGCTGGCTTCAATGTGCGCTCGCAGCCCAGAAAGCCAACCATATCCTGGGCTGCAAAAAAAGAAGCATGACCAGCAGGTCAAAGGAGGTGATCCTGCCCCTCTACTCTGCTCTCGTGAGACCTCACTTGGAGTATTGTGTGCAGTTCTGGTGTCCTCAACATAAAAAGGACATGGAACTGTTGGAACAAGTCCAGAGGAGGGCCACGAGGATGATCAGGGGAGTGGGGCACCTCCCGTATGAAGACAGGCTGAGAAAGTTGGGGCTGTTCAGCCTGGAGAAGAGAAGGCTGCGTGGAGACCTCATAGCAGCCTTCCAGTATCTGAAGGGGGCCTACAAGGATGCTGGGGATGGACTCTTCATCAGGGACTGTAGTGACAGGACAAGGGGTAACGGGTTCAAACTTCAACAGGGGAAGTTTAGATTGGATATAAGGAAGCAATTCTTTACTGAGAGGGCGGTGAGGCACTGGAATGCGTTGCCCAAGGAAGTTGTGAATGCTCCATCCCTGGTGGTGTTCAAGGCCAGGTTGGACGAAGTCTTTGGTGGCATGGTTTAGTGTAAGGTGTCCGTGCCCATGGCAGGGCGGTTGGAACTGGCAGATATTAAGGTCCTTTCCAACCCTAACTATTCTATGATTCTAAGAACTTCAGATTCATGGTAGAATAATCAGGACCAGGCAGCTTTGTCCAGCTGACTCTAACACAGATACACACAGAGAAGAGGTCCTCTGCCTTTATCCAAAGGGGTCTCTATTTCCAGTATGAGATCCCACACAGTAGCATGCATGTACAAGAGAGCACAGAAAGGCTGTGAAAAAAAAGCCAGCTAAGTCTCTTAAAAACACATTGTGAAGCTGGACATTTTAGGTTAAAAATACAAAATACCTTTTTTAATGATAAATTGGTCTCTGCTGATGAATTTTATCCTGCTGAAAACAAAAGAAACCACTATGTGCACCTTATGGTAAGGTTTAAATAAATATTAGTTAAAAAAGCAAAAGTGCGGTCTCTTTTATTGCCAATTACAGGTTTACAAAGTTAAACAGGGAAAAGTAACACTATAGCCAAAACAGACTTCCAGAGTGCCCTCCAGAGTCTTACTTGCTGTTCACTGGACTAACACAAGTTATAGTTTTATACCACAAGAATGGGCAGGGAGTATTATTAGGGGGTTGGTAGCTTTATGATCAGCTTCATATTCAAGATGTTTTATTCCAGAAATCTCCAAGTTTATGTGGTATCCTTCAGGAATATAGCAATGAGTTGGAAGAAGCAGTAGTAGTATTTGTGAGTAAAAGAAAAAAGGCAGGCTTGGGGTCAGTCTAGAAGTCACATATAGCTGTAAAATTTGGTTCAACACATTCAAAGCAAGTTGCTGGCTTTCTGCTCCCTGTGTTCCAGGAAGAGAGCATTCTTTGGCAGGCACTTCATTCAGAGATTTCGATTTATGGGAAAGAGGCTTGCCTCAAAGAGGTTATTTTTCTTATTTGACCAAGGTTTGGTGTTTTCCATCATTAGAACTTTTTGCCTCAAAAAAAAGGTTAATTTTCAAGACATTTTTTTCCATCCAGTAACTGGGAGTTCCTAGGCTTTTGTACTAAGGCACTCTTAGATGAAAGTGAAATCTACCAAGCAAAGCTCCTAAAAATGTCAGGAAATAAAAATACTGATCCTTAACCAGATGTGTGTGATCTTTCTGGACACCCATGTTGATCCTATGCTGCAAGAGCACAGCCAGGGCTGCCCAGATAAGCCAGACAAGTACACTGGCTACAGTTTGCACATGGAAGCAAAAGCAACTTTGAATTGCCTCCTTCTGCATGATGCTTGCTGCAGAATTCACAGCTGAACCCACATTTCCTGAGCAGCAATCCAGTATTGTTAACTACAAAAGAAAATAGAATATAAGTGGCCAGATCTTCTGATTGAGGAAGCATATCTCAGTTTTGCCACTCACATCGTCTAAGATCTGGCCTGATACACACTCACTGTGGTATTTCCATAAAATATTGGGGTTCTTGGCCTATATTTTTTCTTATCTTAGACCTCAGACTTTTTTCAAGATGAGGGATTTCCACTTGAAGAGATATTGTGCATTTTCCAGAGTTGGCATGCAATAATGCCATGGTTTTGGTAATGGAACAGAATTTGCCATCAGGATTTACATGAGGTAATGCCATCTGCATCACAGCTCTTTTGCTATGGAGAAAACACTAAAAAGTAATTTGAGGTCAAGATTGTAAGGATTAAGATTACTGCTCGTTTTAAAGTACACTATAAAGACAGAAACTTTAAGTGGGCTTGTAAAATGGAAGGATCCTTATGTTAGGCCATATTTTCAGCACATTGCCTATTACCGCCTAGAAGAGTACTTAAAACTGCAGTAAATGCCCACCGTATTGTACCTTGATGCATGCACCACATGGTCTTTTTCTATTTGTTTGTGTTGGTTTAAGAATCGCTATGCCTGATCCTTTCAAAAACATTTTAGAAAGCAACATCATACCTTGATTTCCAAGGCAGGATGAATCTCCCTTAACTTTAGGTGTCTACATTGTGCATATATTAGTTTGGTTAGGTGG